>NW_022631005.1:18156247-18812621 GCF_010015895.1 Lontra canadensis
ATTTTTTTTTTTTTTAAATTACATTGAAGATTCTTTTTTGACAGCATTTCAAAGTCTCTCTGACTATGATTCTGCCAGGAATTCTAATGGTCATAGAATGACTGAACTGTTTGATTGCATTGTCAAAATAGTCAACATAGTAATTCCAATTAAACAGAACAGCATAATGTTTTCAAGCACAAAGAAAGACAATTTAGACCAAAGAAAGTAGGTACTTTTGTGAAAGACTATAGTGCAGGCCACTTATCTTGATTTACATACTAAGGTTTTTATTTGCCTATTCATTCCTTTTTAAAGAGTCATTTGTTTTATTCACTTAACAAATTTTGTGTGTGTATGAATAATTATTGCCCACCAAGTGTGACAATTTTTGTGGCAATTTTAGCTGTCAGAACTTGATTTGAAAGAAAACTATAATTGTGAAAATAGATTAGTTCTTAAGGAAGAGAAATAAACCAAAGAAAAAGGATTTTATTTTTTTAATTTTAGTGATAGTCACTCTAATAGCACTCTCAATAGAGGTGGTTATTCCTCTGTTGTAAAAATAATGTGGATAAGCAAATCCTGGTCAAGAACAGAAGAGCATATGAGAATGAGAAAAGAATAGTATAGTGTAAGTATAGAATAGGGCTTTACAACTTGTCAAGATGCCAACCCCATCAAAGTGCCCATTGGCCAAATATTTCCAATCTAGAACGTCCTTGAACCAAGGGTGGGGGGAGCAATGAGAAGAGTTAGGATTCCTTGTATAGTGTTTTGACAATTGAAATCATTGATACTGCTTTCAGCTAACCAAAGTTAATAAACTTTAAAGGAGTGCAGAAATAAAATCTGAATTTTTATAGCAAATAATAAAAATATTTTTCTTTTTTTGAGTGCTGCTAGTTTGCATGTACTTACTGTGTTAATGATTAACATATAATATTATATAAGTTTCACAATGCAGCCTTGAAGTATATGCTATTATTCCTCTTTTATACATGTGAAAACTGATTTATAGGAAACTTAAATAACTTCACTGAAGCCGGAAAAATTCCCCAATATGTCTGATCCTAAATAGTTTTCATTATTTCAGTTTCTTTATTCCAGTAAATACTTACTGAGTTTATATACTTGGCAGAGAATGATGAATAAGACATAGTTCCTGCCTTTACTTAGCCTTATGGCCTAGGGAGAAAGATAAATGAACAAGGTATGAGAGTTAGCTGTTTTACATCATCAGAGTAGAAACATAGAGAGACATTGCAAAGCACAGTCATCAGCTGTCTGGGAAGATGTAACTTTTAAATTGAAACATAAGGTAAATCTGATTTAAGAAATGGGTGAGGGGAGAAGATTTGGTCTAAGCAGAAGGTACAGAATCTGTTGAAGAATGGAGGCAAGGAAACACATGTTATAGTGAAAGACCAAGAATAAGTCATTTTGGGATGGATCTCTGAGTTTGCAGGGGGGGAGGTGAATTGTGAACAAGGGTTCAATCCTGGAGGTACTTTGTATATACTATGTTTATTGAGATTGGATATTTTATGGTAATTCTAAGTTTTTGAAGAAAATGATTTAAAAGTTTTAGATGTACGTTCTAAAAATGGATCACACTCTGGAAAATGAGTTGGAGAGAAACAAAACTTAATACAGAAAGAGACTGCTTGTGGGGCTCCAGGGAAGAAATACTCATGGCTTACACTGGAAATTCCAATCAAAATAAAAGAAGAGGTGACATTTTAGTGCTATATGGGAAGTGGAAAATAAAATTACTATGATTCAGTGAGTCATCTGATGCGTGAGTTGATTGAGAAGCAGAGGTTTAGAAATAGCCCCGTGCCTTTGGCTACAAATAATAATAGAATGTAGGTTAAATTTTAACTTTTAATAATATGTTTCTTGTTCAGTCTCCATAATACCAAACCAAGTGGAGATATATATAGTTGAAACTGTGAAAATGAAGTCTGAGCAATGTGTTAACTGTGATACTTATTACTGAGAAAGGTGAGAATAGGGAGGAGAATGAATCAGGTATTAGAGTAACTATGGGTATTTTAGAGTCTGATTTCAGGGACCAGGTTCATATTATATTTAATTTGTGTTTAATGAGATAATTTATGTTATTCACAGTCACTACTAAGGATAGTTATTTGTAGTGTATGTTTGGTTTCTGCTCATTGTGTTGATATACCAAACCTCATGATACGTAAGTGCAGGGCTAAGGGTCATGTCACAGTATGAGTATGCTTAATGACATTTGAAGAATATAGGTGGTGAAAAACAAGAAACTAGCCTTTGGAAAGTTATTCCAAATCTTGAAGATCATATATAAAAGGAATGTATAAAGAGAGGACCCCAGATTTGAGAACCACCCACTTTCTCTGGCACTTTCAATGAGAAGTCATGAAAATTAAAGAAACTTCTCTAAGATAATGATTAAAAATTTGTATCAAACATTCAAGGAAAAAGACAGAATTAACATTTTATTCTCCCTGTAGAAAATATGATTATACAGATGATTAAAGTATCTAGCTAAAAAAATAAAAGGAAAAGATATTATAGAGCTGTTAGTGAGTTAATTAATAAAAAAAAACATTGTTAGTTTTAGAGTTAATTGATGTTTTATAAGGATGTAAATTTTTTAAAAATATGTTATATAATTTCATATTTTAAATATCTATTTTCAATCTAATTTTGCATTTGTAATTTTATATTCTTTTCCCTAAAAAACATCCACCAAACATCAATAGCCATACCATTTGGATATGCCTCTGTTGGGAGGCATCCATTTACACTGATGACAAAATGCCATCTGTAAAGAATAAGTGGAAGGAGAGTCAAAGGCAAGAGACTGATATTTTCCTCAATAGCACAACTGGGCATATGAGATCATGTTGAGATTGCACATTAGCAAGAGATCCAGTTATTCCAAATTGGGGATATAGTTATGTGTTGGGTTGCTTAGATTAGGATGAAGAAGAGAAATCCTTGAAATTATAGGTCTTACTTACATAAAGATATGATTCAATACTAACAAGGAAGCATAGACACTCTGATTTAGAGGTTCTCAAACTTCAATGTGCCCAAGAAATTCTTAAAGAACTTTATAAAATTCTGAATTTTGGACTCTACTCCCAGATTTTCTAACCAGGAACTAGGAATTTCTTTTGTTTAATCCCATTCCAGATGAGTTTGCTTTTTTTAAATTTAAATTCAGTTTAGTTAACATACAGTATATTATTAGTTTTAGGGATAGAATTCAGTGATTCATCATTTGTGTATAACACCAAGTGCTCATTACAAGTGCCCTCCTGAATGCCCTTCACCCATTTACCCACCTCCCCTCCAGTAACCCTCAGTTTGTTTCCTATGGTTAAAAATCTCTTAGGGTTTACCTCCCTCTCTGTTTTTATCTTATTTTATTTTTCCTTAATTTACCCTATGTTCATCTGTTTTGTTTCTCAAACTCCACATATGAGTGAAATCATATGGTATTTTCCTTTCTCTGACTTACTTTGTTTAGCATAATACTCTCTGGTTGCATCCATATCATTGCAAATGGCAGGATCTCATTCTTGATGACTGAGTAATATTCCATTGTGTGTGTGTGTGTGTGTGTGTGTGTGTGTGTGTATGTGTAGATAGATAGATAGATACTACATGTTTTCTATCCATTCATCTGTTGATGGACTTCTGGGCTCTCTCCATATTTTGGCCATTGTTGATAATACTGCTATAAACATTGGGGTGCATGTGCCCCCACAAATCACTATTTTTGTATTCCTGGATAAATATCTAATCATGCAATTGTGGGGTCATAGGATAGTTTGAGGAAGTTTGAGGAAGCTTCATACTATTTTCATACTATTTTCCAGTGTGACCGCATCGGTTGACTTTAACACAGACATCCCCAAACAACTCTCTTGACTATTGATCTTGAAGCAGTGTGGGTTTCCATGATGCAAGTGGTTTAGGGTATCTCTTCTTAAAATCCCCCCACACACACTTT
Source organism: Lontra canadensis (assembly GCF_010015895.1). Taxonomy (NCBI): domain Eukaryota; kingdom Metazoa; phylum Chordata; class Mammalia; order Carnivora; family Mustelidae; genus Lontra; species Lontra canadensis. The sequence goes on from NW_022631005.1 coordinate 18,160,239, forward strand.
TGAGTGGCTGAAGTAGATTTAGATTGCTAACCAGGAAATATTCTCAGAAAAGAAAAAAAATCCCCTAAATATAATACAATATTATAATAAAGAATATATATAATAATGGGAATGTAATGGGATTATCTATGTATAAATAAGTGGATTTGTTAATGCCAAGATGAATGGTTTTGGCTCCAGAAGCCTCAGAAATTAGTTTTGGTGCTAAAAAAGGAAAAAAAAATTAAATCATATACAAATCACTGTCCAATTTCAATGATTTAATACATTCACTAGATGTTTTTTATGCTTTGAAGAAGCCACCTCAGGATGTATCTTCTTATTCTTAAAAATTAATTTTTGAGAATATGTCTGCAACAAATATCTAAAAATTGAGTTAAGAACCTTTGACATATTATTTTTAAACCAACTCTACTGAGGCATGATTTTTGTAGTCAGATTATTCTGACTATAAAAAAATAGTGCCTATTTGTAATCTTTGAGTATGCAAATTAATTTTTAGAAATGAACAAAAATAACTTAGAGTAACATTAAGAGATAAAGTAGGTAGAAGTCAGTGGCTCAAAAACAAATTAAGGATAGTCTATAATAAAGTTAAATTTAAGTGAGGTGAATCTAGCAAATATTTTAAGGGAATTTTAAAAGAAAAGAGAGTTAAACCTTTAAGGTTAATTCAGTGTTAATATCTACAGAGCACAATATTTAAATACAAGAGCTCTAGGAGGATTTTAAAGTTGTTCTTAGCTGAAACTTGTTTTCTGGAAGAGGATTTCAGGACCAAGGCCCTGGAGTCACTTGCCCAGGAGAAAGCATGAAGATGCATCGGGAATCCAGTGTTGGGACTTCTAACCTGTATAGCCCTTCATGTTGGTTTCATCCTTTTCTGGGATGGGATATATTAAACTCTTGATGTTCCAGTTTATATCAGTGTGAGAATTCAGTGAAGTCACATTTTTAATCCCTGTTTGTACTAATGAATCATTTGTGCAGGTGTTATCTACACTTAAATTATAGATTAAATTATATATTGTCCCACCAAAGAAGCTATGTCAGACTCTGGGTAGGAGCAATGTAAGAGAAACACATCTAGCTCTATGTGTCATGAAAAGTAGCATGAATAGACAAACATTTTGTAAAGAGAAGATAAAATACTCAGTGTACTGTTAGTATTTATAAGAATCTTAGCATATGGCTTAATTGGATGATATGCCAAGAGAAGGAGTGATACTTTGTTCCAGGGTATAGATATTACCTAGTACAGTCAATTAACTTTTAAATCTCTCAAATAAGAAAGATGGGAGGTAGAGAGATTAGAAGTTGAAAACAAAAGCAAGGAAAAGAACGCAGGCTACCAGTCCTCTAGAAGTGACTCCTATTAGTAAAATCAGCATTTTTACTTTATTTTCCTCTCTGAGCACTCAGGTTGGGTATGGGGAAATTTCCAAGGTTGCACAATTTTCATGAGCAAGGAACACTTACAGTTTATTATGCAAATTAAGCATGTAAATAAATAATAAGTGAAATAAAATGTGGATTTTGGTTCGGATTTTTGACTTTTAATCTTTTTTGCTGACATTTACTGCAATACTTTGCCACCACTATTGGTAGAATCCTTTTGTATATTATCAATGATATTTAGTTTATTCTGGCTACCCATGAAGGAATTAAAGTTTCTTTTCTTGGGATGCCTGGGTAGCTCAGTTGGTTAAGTCACTGCCTTTGGCTCTGGGCATGATCCTGGAGTTCCGAGATCAAGTCCCACATCAGGTTCCCAGCTCGGCAGGGAGTCTGCTTCTCCCTCTTACCTTCTCCCCTCTCATACTCTCTCTCTCTCTCTTTCTCTCAAATAAATAAATAAAATATTTTTTAAAAGTTTCTTTTCTTTAATTTTTTAAAAATTTTTAAATATTTAACCTGATTATAACACTGCTACCATTTATCTATTGATCAAGAAATTTCTTTTCTTTCCTGTGTTTTTCCTGTAAATTTTTCATTAATTCTTTTACTATAATTTTTGTTATGATTCTTTTAATTGAGGTGAAATTTATACAACATACAGTTAACTTTATAAAGTAATACAATTCAGTGGCATTTATTGTATTCATAGTGATGGTATCCACCACCTCTAATTTCAAAACTTTGTCATCACCCCAGAAAAACAAATCATTGTCCACTCTATAATCACTCCCATCTCCCCTCTTTTACCATAATTAAACATTTATTGAAGAATGTCTAAGACACATAATGATATTGACTTAATTGCATTCATAGTTCAAATCAAAGAAATAATAAATATCCCTGGGAAACAAAAGCATGAATGTATGTAATGAATAATAATTAATAAGTAGATAATTAAAAACATAATGAGATATTGTGTTAATATGCCTACTTTTAAATTGTAATAATTAAAATCCATTTAGTGTTCTTTGAATAAAGAATATAGTTGGCGAGCTAAAATATTTAACAAATACAAGATGGCAGGTTCTTGTATACATTGTCTTTGTTATCCAAATGTTAAGTTATTCTTAAGTCTAGTTAGTTTTTTTTTTAATACATTTTAAAGTAGCTTAAACATTTTAGTACTTTAGAGAAGTTATTTAATTATGGTGGACGATATCAACTCTAATTGTATAGAGGTGAGAACATATTCATAGGTAATATCAAACACCAGAATCCATAAAATTTGCTTTTTTCTCATGTTTGTTTATGCTTTCACCTTTTCACTCATTGCTAATAATTTCTCAAAAATATATATATTGTGGGTATTACACATTGAGATTTTGTTTCATGAGCATATTGATAGCAATTGCTGTCCAGTCTTCTATAGAATTCAGGTATTTGTTAATCATCTAGATTGATCTTTGACCACAAGCCAGTGGACTTTTAAAATATACTTATCCACTCCTCAAGGAGAAAAAAATCCAATCCATGGGCAATATATAGACTTATCTTATTTTAGTGGAAAAAACCTTACAGGGGTGAAAAAAAACTTACAGGAATACCACAGATATATTGTGGGTTCAGTTTCAGACCACCACAATAAAGCAAGTACCACAATAAAGCAAATCGAATAAATTTTTTGGTTTCCCAGTGCATAAAAATGTTATGTTTACTTTATATTGTAGTCTGTTAAGTGTGCAATAGCACGTCTGAAGAAACAATGTACATAATTAAATAATACTTTATGGCCACAAAATAGTATCCATCATCTGAGATTTCAGTGAGTTATAATCTTTTTGCTGGTGGAGGGTCTTACCTCAGTGTTGATACCTGCTGACTGATGAGGGTGTTGGCTGCTGAAGGTTGGGTTCACTGTGGCCATTTCTTAAGACAACCATGAAGTTTGCCACCTCCATCAACTGTCCTTTCATGAGTAATTTCTCTGCAGCATGAAATACTGTTTGATAACATTTTATCCATAGTAGAACTTCTTTCAAAATTGGAGTCAATCCTCTCCAAATCCTGTGGCTTTATCAACTAAGTTTAGTAATACTCTAAATCCTTTGTTGTTACTTAAATGGTCTTCACAGCATCTTCACCAGGAGTAGATTTCCTCTCAAGAAATCACTTTTTTTACTTACTCATAAGAAGAAAATCCTCATCTACTAAAATACCCCCATGAGATTGCAGCAATTCAGCCTTATCTTCAGGCTCTATGTCTAATTCTAGTTCTCTTGCTGTTTCCACAACATCTGCAGTTACTTCCTCCACTGAAGTCTTGAACCCCTCAAAGTCATCCAGGAGGGTTGGAATCAACTTCTTCCAAACTCCTGTTAATGCTACCATATTGACTTCTTCCTATGAATCACAAATGTTATTAATGTCATCTAGAATGATGAATCCTTTCCAGAAGGATTTTGATTGACTTTTCCCAAATCCATCAGAGGAATTTCTATGTATGGCAGCTAAGGTTTTTGGAATGTATTTCTTAAATAATAAGACTTGAATGCCAGAATTACTCCTTGATCCATGGGCTGTAGAATGGGTGTTGGATTAGCAAGTGTGAAATGTTATTCTCATTGTACATCTCCACCAGAGCTTTTTGATGACCCAGGTACCTTGTCAATGAGCAGTAATATTTTGAAAGGAATCTTTTTTTTTTCTTTTTTTCATGAGTTATAGGTCTCAACAGTGGGCTTAAGATATTCAATAAACCATATTATAAATGGATGTATTGTCATCTAGGCTTTGTTGTTCCATTTGTAGAACACAGAGTAGATTTAGCATAATTTTTAAAGACCTAGGAATTTTTGGAATGCTAGATGAATAGGCTTGAACTTCAAGTCATCAGCTACATTAGCCCCTAGCAAGACAGTCAACTCGTCTTTTGAAACTTTGAAGCCAGTGGTTGACTTCTCCTTTCTAGCTACGAAACTCCTAGATGGCATCTTCTTCCAATAAAGGGCTGCTTTGTCTGCACAAAACATCAGTTGTTTAATGTAGCCCCCTTCATTAATGGTCTTAGCTAGATCTTCTGGAGAACTTGCTACAGCTTCTACTTTAGTACTTACTGCTTTGTCTTGCACTTTGATGTTATAAAGATGTTTTTTTTTTCCCCCGCAAACTTGTGAACCAAACCTCTGCTGGCTTCAGACTTTTCTTCAGCTTCCTCACCTCTCTCAGCCTTTGAGCCTTGCTCTGGATTAGGCTTGGGCTTTAAGGGAATGTGGTGACTGATTTGATCATCTCTCCAGACCACAAAACCTTTCCATATCAGCAATAAGGCTGTTTGCTTTTTTATTATTTGTGTGTTCACTAGAGTAGCACTTTTAATTTCTTTCAAGAACTTTTCCTTTGCATTCACAACCTGACCAATTGGTGCAAGAGGCCTACCTTTTGGTTTCTCTTAGCTTTCAACATGCCTTCCTTGCTAAGCTTTTTCATTTCTAGCTTTTGATCTAAAGTGAAAGACATGCCGCTCTTCCTTTCACTTGAATCCTTAGAGGCCATTCCAGGGCTATTAACTGGCCTAATTTTAATCTTCTTCTCTCTTGGGAAATAAGAAATAAGTGGAGAGGCCTGGAGAATGACTGGCTGGTAGTCAGAACACATGTATTTATATTAAGTTCATTTATATGGGTGTGGCTTGGGCATCCAAGACAATTAAAATAGTGACATTAGGGATCACTAATCACAGATCAACATAACAAACGTAGTAATAATGAAGAAGTTTGAAATGTTCTGAGTATTACAAAGATGTGACACAGAGACACATAGTGAACAAGGGTTGTTGGAAAATTGGTGTTGATAGTTTTGGTTGACACAGAATAGTCACAAATCTTCAGTTTGTAAAAAAGCACAGTATCTGCGAAGCACAATAAAGCAGAGTGCAATGAAATAAGATATATCTGTAATTGTTCTTTATGACAGTAAAATGATTTTAAGAGTGATATTCATGACTTAGCAAGGTCTGAGGGAAAAGAGCCGAATATGTGTGAATCAGAAGATTGTGGATCAAGGTCCTACAAATTAAAGTATTGAAGTGGCTAGATTTTTTGGACCTATAGAGACATAGAAAGATGAAGTTCATATATAAAATATATTTTTAACCACGACTTACTCTGTATATTTTTTTTGATTGTAAGATGTTTACAGATATGAGAGATGATACAAACTAAGAAAAATGTTCACCTTAGAATTTGTGTTATATAAACATAATTTATATTAGGATATATAGTGTACAGTATAATTGTTTAGGGCATACATTTTAGAATCAGAATAATCTGAGTTTTAGACCAAATTCTTCACATACAAGTTGTTTGACTATGACAAATTATACTTATTTTCAGTTGTCTCATATTAAAAAAGATATCAACAGTGCTAATGATATAGGGTTATAAAGATTTAAATTAGATAACCGACGGAAAGTCTATCAGACTCCTTTTTTTTTCTTTCCAGCGTAACAGAATTCATTGTTTATGCACCACACCCAGTGCTCTGTGTATTTTTAAAGAAAGTATAATGTATATTAAAATGAATTCTAGTTGTAGGATATACCAAGATTTGCTGTGGTTTCTCTGAGTTAGATTACACCTTAAGTACATTAACTACGGTGCAGTAGAAATTTGAAAGTATTAAGTGAAAGAAACACACTTTAATTCCCTATCAAAGTTGATGCCCAACCAAAATCTGAATATTGGCTATAAAATCTTCCATCTTCCATAGACAGTGATTGTCTTTCATCATCAGGTATCATGTGACTGCAGGCACATGATGGTAAAAATATTCCCTAAGGCTTTGAATTGGCCTTATGATGGAGACTGGCCAAACAGAACTAGCGCTGAGCATCCCCAAAACTGAGGAAGTATTTTGAGTTAGCCCACCTACTTAAAAACTATTTTATAGAACAGAGCATTTTTCCATTGTAAAATTTATATTTAAAGCTTTTGGAAGAATCCTATTGATGTTTCCCTTGGAAAGTAAAGTGACACACCTTTTCCTTAAAACTGGCCAATCAAACATCAAAATGGCAAATGAAGAATATTATTCAGCAAAGTGATTATTCAACAAAGGAACTTTAAACTACAGGACTGCATAGATAGTTCATTCTCCCTCATGGCAGCCTTGGTTCTATGTTCCTGGGAAGGATGCTGCATCTTAAGAATATACCTGAAAAATGAGGTCACAACCCACTTAAAACTCAACTTTCCTGAAAAACAAAAAATTGTTTATATGGTAGGCACGAGGATGTCCTGGCTTCGTGGACTTTTCCCAAGTTCTGTCATCATTGGGTCTAATAAAGATTAACAAGCTTCTGAAAACATGGTCAAAAAATATGAAGAGAATATTTGAGGTCATAAGAAATAGAAATATTACAATGATACAATCTCTTGTACTGACACTAAAAAACAATAACAAGTGTAAGTTAGGATGTAGGGAAAAAGTAAGGTTGGGTGTAAATTTTGGCACTATATTTGGAGGGCAATTTGCCTAAATGAATTCAAAAATTCTAAAAATCAATTCTTTTGTGAAATCTCACTTTTAGTCATTAAGTTTTGTCCTGCTCCTCTTCCACCTCCTTCTTCAAGTAAGACAAGTAACCAGAAATTACCTGCAGAATTGTTTATTGCAACTTTTAATTTTACCTATTACCTGTTTTTGGAATTTAAGTTAGTTCCTGATTTTTAAAACATCAAAAAAGTATGGAAAATTCATGTAATAAATGGTCTACCATGACCTTATTAAATCAATCATGTAGAATTAGATTTACCATTTTGAAGGTTTATCACAAAATATTTTCTAATTAAAACAAAAAGCAATGTATAGAACAATATAGTGAATACTTTTAAAAAATCTGACAATTTGTATTTTTTTCTAGATAGAAAAGTCTACAGGAAGATTTAAAAATGTAGTAGAAGTTATTGTCTAAGAGTGGTGAACAGAAGAAGATTTGATTCTTGCCCCTTTTGATTATGTTCCACTTTCTTATATTTTAATTAAATAAAACGTGCAATTATAACATCACCAAAACTTGAACAGAAAATAATAACAGTCTAATACATATTCACATAACATGATTTAATATATATTTTGTTAAGTATACTGTTTCTCAATAATTCCTTAATTGTGGGAAAAAACGTAAAATCATTGGCATAATGTGAGAAAATGTGTGCATTTATATCTCTTCCTGAAAACATTATGAGGCTTGATTTATATTCCTTTAGGCCCCCATGGCTACCTTTTCTAATTTCCTATTAACATTAAAATGTTACATTAGACCTTTTCTTTTGATAGAGTAATAATTACTTTCACAAGGATTAATTTAAATTCTCATGACATGTGTCTTCTGCAGAGAAGTACTTAATTATCTCTGTTACTTATAGTTATGTTTAGGAAACCCGTTGAACTTTTATTCGTATTTCACAATTATCCAAATAACATAAGCCTGCATAGCTGGGACCTCTGTCCTCTATCACAATAACTAATAAAGATGCTTTTTCATTAGATAGTTTGGGGTTTAAATGTATGTCTACAAAAGGGTAACCATTCTATGAAATCCACTATCTCACCATTTTTAAATTTTCCCCCTAGAGGACTGTCATACATTTTAAGCATTTGTTTGATCATGGAGATAAAATAGAAGGAGCTGGAAAGATCATTTATTCTATGCCTTTGATTTTGGAGGATACTAAAGAAGGAAATCCTTGACGATATCGTAAAGGGCCTATGGTGCTTCCAACCTCCTTTGTTCTTAATATTCAATCTTTTCATCTGTGGTACATCTTCATGATTGCCTCCATCTCCATAATGCCTTCCTTTTATTTTTTATTCACAAAACTGTAAATATATGATAAAGTTTCATTCCTTCTAGGCATAGTTGCTGCCTTTATAGATGTGCGACTTAAACACATGGAATTTTAGGTATCAACTGGAATGTGGGAAAGATTTGAAAAGAAGGAAGCATTGGCACTTATTTTGGAAGTGTAATTGTTTTTGCAAAGTCTTAATAGTTTAAAAGAGGTTGAATACCAACTCTTTATATGATTTCTAGGTAGGCTTTTAATGCAAACATCTGTAGTGCCTGCACATATATGTGTGGGATGTTTTGGTGTGTTACAGGGACTGAAAGCACTGGTGGCATTTAATCTCTAGAAATCAGTGGTGCTAACTGTATTCCCAAAGCAAAAATTGTTGCTCTCAAAATGCCAGTAATCTCCAAATTGAGAAAAACTCCTTTGATGGTTATGAGAGCAGCTTTGTGTCAGATGAATGTTCGTGTCCTTGTCATGCCACTTCCTAGTTTGATATTAAGAAAGTCTTTCAACTTCCTAAACAGTCACATATCTGATTTATCAAATGTAAATAACAGATTTTTGAGGATTAAGTGAAATACACAAATTGTTTAATTTAGCTTGTGGCTAAAATAAATATAATAACTATTTGTTGTATTATTTTATTATCTCTCACACAAAAGTCTTTTAAAATGGTAATGACTTAAAATAACAAAAGTGAGCTTTACTGCATGAAAAAGTATTAAAACATTGACTATTCAAGCCAAACAGTATGAAAAGTCGACCTATTTTCCAGCCTCTCTTTGATACATAAACTAAACTTCAGCCGTAGGAGTCACTTGGTGTTCCAATAGTATGCCATGTTTTCCCTGTGATCATCTCTCTTTTGTTTGGAATGCAATCCCCCACCTCCTCAGCTTGGCAATCTCTCCTTTTTATATTAGAATTATTAAAAAATATCTTTTGGGGGGAAGCTTCCCTTGTACCTATATCAGTTTCTTCTGATTGATAGTGAAATTACTCAATGTACCACAGCCAAGTAATGAGGATATTTGTTGCATAATATGACAAAAGGTATAGAGATTCGTGGGATGGGATGCAGAAGCACCTTAGGGTAGCCCAAAAGAATCTCCTAACACTCATTGATTTTCCACCTTGCCACCCCCACTGTGTTGGGTTTGTCCTCAGTCTTATTCATCCTCAGTCTCTGATTATGGCTGAGACCACTCCAGATTTCAAAAGCTCATAACATAAAGCAATGCAGGAGAGCTCCTCTTCTCAAGTCTTTTTTTTTTTTTTTTTTTTTTTTTTTTTTTAATAGAAAGAAAACTGTTTCCCGGGAAGAGTTTTAGCAGATTCTCTACTCAGTTGTCTTTGATTGACTTTGGGACACATGTGCATGCCCAGCTACAAACCACTACTGGGAAAACAAACCAATGGCCTTCCCTGCCTCTACAGTGAAATGTGGGGTTTTTCAAAAGTGGCAAAAATAGCTGTTGGGTAGGTAACTGACGGTGTTTTCTGCATGCCTTCTCTGCATCTTAGCTCTCCCACACTCTCAGCTGTCCATAGCACAAGGTCCTCCATTTGCTATGATTCTTTGATACCCAGACACACCTTAATTAACACCTACTTCCCATTATTGTAAATATTTCTGTTTTTGCCTATACCTCAGCAACTTATGGTTAGAAATGCTGCTCTTGTCTTCACTGTTATATTCTCAGTGCCTATTTGGTTCTCCATTAATGAGGACTAATTAAAGGAGTAAGTTTTAAAGTGTTTCAAAATAGGAAACAAGAAATTATGATTGAGAAATGCCTTTTTAAAATCAAAATTAGAACTTGAGATAAGTAAAATGTTAGTCTTTGAAGAGCTCTTAATGGTTAAAACAAAGGATAACAGAGAGGAGATATTGCATCATCCCTGAAAGAGCCAAAGCCTAACCATCTGTTTCGAATCTCACTAAGCCTAGAGATGAGAAAAAATATGTGAATTTTGGTACCCCCTGGGAGATTGGAAGAGGATCATACAGGATTTAGAGAATAGAACTTGCAAAGAAATGTCAATAATTTAGGCTTTTTCTCTTACATTTACAAAGGAGACCTGTCAAAATTTTCCCCTTCCTTAACAATGTAGTATATAAAATAATTCTGCAGACTCATTTCAGAGGGCTTTTGAGAAAGGACAGGTAAAAAAGAAATAGAACATTTCTACTGAAATTTCAGAAAAGGACACAGAACTACAAAGCTTTAGCCCAATGATAATAAAAACTCGAGTCAATCATGTTGAATGTATCAGTTTTATTCCACTGAAAAATACATCCTTTGTCTCTTGCTAAATAAAAGACAGGGTTTTTACTTTGGTACTTTCTGTTTTTCCTTGGTAAAAAAAAGCAGTTCTAAACAGGTCCATGTTGAGTGTGTTACAATTTTCCATATCACTGCCTACAGAAAAAAAACAACCTACCAACCAACAAGGAGGCTAACAATGTTTAAGTGATCAAGGAAGAAAACAAAAAAACAAACAAGCAAAACAAAACAACAAGTTTCTCCATGAAAATTAAATGTCAAATTGGATTTGAAATGTTTACAGAGATACTTTTCATTTGTTCATTATGATAGAAATGAAAAATGAGCAAAGCTTTCTCCTTCTTTAAAATTTCAATTTTGTACTTCTTTAAAATTTCAATTTTGTCCTGGTTTTATATAAGGTGTTTTGTATGTACAAATGGTCATTTGCAGCACCACAGCCACTTGGTGTTTAATAAGGCATAGGGTGATTGCAAATTTAGTAGCCAATGGGAAAAAAATATATACAATTAGTTATAATTTTCTCATCATAGAAATGTATCACATTTTTGCACCTTTTCATCTCATGAGAATAGAAACATGTATACACACACATACACTCACTTGCCAAATTCATATATTTTCCTGAGGTGTCATTTATTTGAGCATTTACAAAGCAGTCTTCTTAAAATCTTGTCATTTGCTTCTAGTTATTATTACTGGCCTTAGTCCTGTGCAGATGTGTTTTTTTGTTTTTTCTTTAAATTTTTTAATTAATTATTTTTATTAACATATGATATATTATTTGTCCCAGGGGTGCAGGTCTGTGAATTGTCAGGCTTATGTACTTCATAGCACTCACCATAGCACAACCCTCTCCAATATCCATAACCCAACCACCCTCTCCACATCCCCCCCTCCCTCCAGCAGCCCTCAATTTGTTTTGTGAGATTAAGAGTCTCTTATGGCTTGTCTCCCTTCTGATCCCATCTTGTTTCATTTTTTCCTTCCCTACCCCCTAAACCCCCCAGTCTGCCTCTCAAATTCTTCATATCAGGGAGATCATATGATAATTGTCTTTCTCTGATTGACTTATTTCGCTCAGCATAATACCCTCATCCACATCATTGCAAATAGCAAGATTTCATTTCTTTTGATGGCTGCATAGTATTCCATTATATATATATCCACATCTTCTTTATCCCTTCATCTGTTAATGGACATTTAGGTTCTTTCCATAGTTTGGCTATTGTGGACATTGCTGCTATAAACATTTGGGTGCACATGCCCCTTCAGATCACTACATTTGTAACTTTAGGGAAAATACCCAATAGTGCAATTGCTGGGACATAGGGTAGCTCTATTTTCAACTTTTTGAGGAACCTCCATACTGTTTTCCAGAGTGGCTGCACCAGCTTGCATTCCCACCAACGGTGTAGAAAGGTTCCCTTTTTTCCCATCCTCTCCAATATCTATTGTTTCCTGACTTGTTAATTTTAGACATTCTGACTAGTGTAAGGTGCTATCTCATTATCGTTTTGATTTGTATTTCCCGATGCCGAGTGATGTTGAGCGTTATTTCACGTCTGTTGGCCATCTGAATGTCTTCTTTGAAGAAATGTCTGTTCATGTCCTCTGCCCGTTTCTTGATTGGGTTATTTGTTCTTTAGGTGTGGAGTTTGATAAGTTCTTTATAGATTTTGGATACTAGCCCTTTATCTGATATGTCATTTGCAAATTTCTTCTCCCATTCTGTCAATTGTCTTTTTGTCTTTTTGTCTGTTTCTTTTGCTGTGCAGAAGCTTTTGATCTTGATGAAGTCCCAATAGGCATTTTTGCCCTTACCTTTAGCAATTTTTCTAGGAAGAAGTTGCTGTGGCTGAGGTTGAAGAGTTTGCTGCTTGTGTTCTCCTTAAGAATTTTGATGGAGGGGCGCCTGGGTGGCTCAGTGGGTTAGGCCTCTGCCTTCGGCTCGGGTCATGATCTCAGGGTCCTGGGATCGAGTCCCGCATCAGGCTCTCTGCTCGGCAGGGAGCCTGCTTCCCTCTCTCTCTCTGCCTGCCTCTCTGTCTACTTGTGATCTCTGTCTGTCAAATAAATAAATAAAATCTTTAAAAAAAAAAAAAAGAATTTTGATGGATTCCTGTCTCACATTGAGGTCTTTCATCCATTTTGAGTCTATTTTTGTGTGTGGTATAAGGAAATGGTCCAGTTTCATTCTTTAGCATGTGGCTGTCCGATGTCCCCAGCACAATTTGTTGAAGAGACTGTCTTTTTTCCATTGGACATTCTTTCCTACTTCATTGAAGATTAGTTGACCACAGAGTTCAGGGTCTATTTCTGGACTCTCTATTCCATTCCATTGACCTCTGTGTCCATTTTTGTGCCAGTACCATACTGTCTTAATGATGACAGCTTTGTAATAGAGATTGAAGTCTGGAATTGTGACGCCACCAACTTTGGCTTTCTTTTTCAACATCCCTCTAGTTATTTGGAGTCTTTTCTGGTTCCATATAAATTTTAGAATTATTTGTTCCATCTCTTTGAAAAAAACAAATTGATGGTATTTTGATAGGGATTGCATTAAATGTGTAGATTGCTCTAGGTAGCACAGACATTTTCACATTATTTATTCTTCCAATCCAGGAACATGGAACGTTTTTCCATTTCTTTGTATCTTCCTCAATTTCTATATTTATATATACATATATAATTTATATTTATATATTTATACATATATATTTCTATATTATATATTTATACATATTATATATAATATATAATTAATATATATTATGTAAATTATATATTATGTATAAATATATATTTCTATATTTCTCTCTATATATTTCTATAAAGAAAACTTTCTAGTTTTTTGAGTACAAATTCTTTGCCTCTTTGGTTACACTTATTCCTAGGTATCTTATGGTTTTGGGTGCAAATGTAAATGGAATTGACTCCTTAATTTCTCTTTCTTCTGTCTTCCTCTTGGTGTATAGAAATGCAACTGATTTCTGTGCATTGATTTTATATCCTGACATTTTACTGAATTCCTGTACAAGTTCTAACAGTTTTGGAGTAGAGTCTTTTGGGTTTTCCACATAAAGTATCATATAATCTACAAAGAGTGAGAGCTTGACTTCTTCTTTGCTGATTTAGATGCCTTTTATTTCTTTTTGTTGTCTGATTGCTGAGTCTAGGACTTCTAACACTAAGTTGAATAGCAGTGGTGATAGTGGACATCCTTGCTGTGTTCCTGACCTTAAGGGGAAAGCTCTCACTTTTTCCCCATTGAGAATGATATTTGCTGTGACTTTTTCATAGATGGCTTTGATGATATTGAGGTATGTACCCCCATCCCTACAATTTGAAGAGTTTCAATCAAGAAATGATGCTGTTCTTTGTTAAATGTTGTTTTTTTTCAGCATCTATTGAGATTATCATATGGCTCTTGTTTCTTTTATTAATGTGTTGTATCACACTGATTGATTTGTGGATTTTTTTTTAAGATTTTTTTTTTGTTCATTTGACAGAGAGAGATCACAAGTAGGCAGAGAGACAAGCAGAGAGAGAGAGAGGGGAGGAAGCAGGCTCCCTGCCGAGCAGAGAGCTTGATGTGGGACTCGATCCCAGGAACCCGGAGATCATGACCTGAGCTGAAGGCAGAGGCTTAACCCACTGAGCCAGCCAGACAGGTGCCCGATTTGTGGATGTTGAACCAACCTTGCAGCCAAGGAATAAATCTCACTTGGTTGTGGTGAATAATCCTTTTAATGTGCTGTTGGATCCTATTGACTCGTATTTTGGTGAGGATTTTCACATCAAGGATATTTTTCTGTAATTCTTTTTGGTGGGGTCTTTGCCTGGTTTGGGTGTCAAAGTAATTTTGGCCTCATAAAATGAGTTTGGAAGTTTTCCTTCCATTTCTTTTCTTTTTCTTTTTTTTTTTTTGAACAGTTTCAGAAGAATAGGTATTAATTCTTCTTTAAATGTTTGGTAGAATTCCCTTGGAAAGCCATCTGGCCCTGGGCTCTTGCTTGTTGGGACATTTTGATGACTGCTTTAATTCTCTTACTGGTTATGGGTATGTTTAGGTTTACTATTTCTTCCTGGTTCAGGTTTGGTAGTTTTTATGTCTCTAGGAATGTATCCCATTTCTTCCAGATTGTCAAATTTGCTGACATATTGTTGCTCATAATGTGTTCTTATAATTGTTTACATTGTCTTTGGTGTTGGTTGTGATCTCTCCTCTTTCATTCATGATTTTATTTTTTTGGGTTCAGTCTCTTTTCTTTTTGATAAGTCTGGCCAGGGGTTTATCAATCTTATTAATTCCTTCAGAGAACCAACTCCTAGTTTTGTTGATTTGTGCTACTGTTCTTCTGGTTTCTATTTCATTGATTTCTGCTCTGATCTTTATTCTTTCTCTTCTCCTGCTGGGTTTAGGCTTTCTTTTCTGTTCTTTCTACAGCTCCTTTAGGTGTAGGGTTAGGTTGTGTACTTGAGACCTTTCTTGTTTCTTGAGAAAGCCTTGTATCCCTATATACTTTTCTTTCAGGACCACTTTTGCTGTGTCCCACATATTTTGTACAGTTGTTTCTTTATTTTCATTTGTTTTCATGAACTTTTTTCAATTCTTCTTTAACTTCCTGGTTGATGCATTCATTCTTTAGTAGGATGCTCTTTAGTCTCCATGTATTTGGGTTCTTTCCAACTTTCCTCTTGTGATTGATTTCTAGCTTCAGAGCATTGTGGTCTGAAATATGCAGGGAATGATCCCAGTCTTTTGGTACCAGTTGAGATCTGATTTATGACCCAGGATATGATCTATTCTGGAGAATGTTCTATGTGTATTCTGTTGCTGTGGGATAGAATTTTCTGAATATATTTGTGATGCCCATCTAGTCCAGTGTGTCATTTAAGGCCTTTATTTCCTTGTTGATCTTTTGTTTGGATGATCTATCCTTTTCAGTGAGGAGAGTGTTAAAGTCCCCTACTATTATTGTATTATTGTCAATGCATTTCTTTGATGTTAGGGGCATAGATATTTAAAATTGTTAGAACTTCTTGTTGGACAGACCCTTTAAGTATGATATATTGTCCTTCCTCATCTCTTATTATAGTCTTTGGCTTATCTGATATAAGGATTCCCACACCAAGTTTCTTTTGATGTCCATTAACATGGTAAATTGTTTCCATCCCCTCACTTTAAATTTGGAGGTATCTTTGGGTCTAAAATCACTTTCTTGTAGACAGCATATTGATGGGTCTTGTTTTTTTATCCATTATGATACCCTCTGTCTTTTGTTTGGGGGCATTTAGCCCATTTACATTCAGGGTAACTATTGAAAGATATGAGTTTAATGCTATTGTATTGCCTGTAAGGTGACTGTTACTGTATATTGTCTCTGGTCCTTTTTGATCTGTTAGTTTTAGGTTCTCTCATTGCTTAGAGTGTCCCTTTCAATATTTCCTGTAGGGCTGGTTTGCTATTTGCAAATTCTTTTAGATTTTGTTTGTCCTGGAAGCTTTTAATCTCTCTTTCTATTTTCAGTGATAGCCTGGGGATATAGTATTCTTGGCTGCATATTTTTCTTATTTAGTGCTCTGAATATATCATGTCAGTCTTTTCTGGCCTCCCAGGTCTCTGTGGATAAATGTGCTGCCAATCTAATATTTTTACCATTGTATGTTACAGACTTCTTGTCCCGAGCTGCTTTCAGGATTTTCTCTTTGTCCCTGAGACTTGTAAGTTTTACTGTTAATGACAGAGTGTGGACCTATTTTAATTGATTTTGAGGGGGGTTTTCTGTGCCTCCTGGGTTTTGGTGCCTGTTCCCTTTGCCATATTAGGGAAATCCGTTACTATAATTTGCTCCAATATACCTTCTGCTCCTCTATCTCTTTCTTCTTCTTCTGGAATCCCAATTATTCTAATATTGTTTCATCTTATGGTATCACTTATCTCTTGAATTCTCCCCTAGTATTCCAGTAGTTGTTTGTCTCTCTTTTGCTCAGCTTCTTTATTCTCTGTCATTTGGTCTTCTATATCACTATTTCTCTCTTCTGTCTCATTTATCCTAGCAGTAAGAGCCTCCATTTTTTATTGCATCTTATTAATAGATTTTTTTTTTTTTAATCTCAACTTGGTTAGATTTTAGTTCTTTTATTTCTCCAGGAAGGAATTTTATTTCTCCAAACAAGGTTTCTCTAATATCTTCCATGACTTTTTCGAGCCCAGTTAGCACCTTGAGAATTGTCATTCTGAACTCTAGATCTGACATATTACCAATGTCTGTACTGATTAAGTCCCTAGCTGTTGGTACTGTCTCTTGTTTGATTTTGGGTGTATTTTGGTCTCTTAGAGGAGACTATCTCCCAACATTGTAAAGAAAGAAAAACTTATGTATATACAAAAATAAGGGTAAATATGATGAAGGGATGGAATATGACTGTAAAGATGAAAATTTAAAAAAATTCTTAAAAAGTAATTGATAAGATAAGTTGGTTGGAAAAAGAGGAGGAAATATGCTCAGGCTGGAGACTAGAACAAAGCCATGTGCTAGATTTAGGGCATATTTCAATCTATTAGAAGAAATTGTATCCCAAAAGTTTTTAGAAAGGAAAAAACCTATATGCATACAAAAAATAAGGTTAAACACAATGAAGAGATAAAATATGACTATAACAATGAAGGTTTAAAAATTTTTTTAGAAAGGTATTGTTAAGATAAACTAGTTAAAAAACGTTAAAAGAGGAAAGAGGAAAATTTTTTAAAATTTGAATTAGAAAAAAGTAAAATTAAAAGAATTTAACTTTGCAAGACTAAGGGATCATGGTGAAAAAGCCATGAATTCCGTGCATTGTTTTCCCCTAGCTCTGGAGTTCCACTGTTCTCCTTGATCAGTGAGCTTGTTCTTGGCTGGATGTTCTTGATGACCTTCTGGGGGAGGGGCCTGTTGCAGTGAGTCTCAAATGTATTTTCCCAAGGAAGAATTGCGCCACCCTTGCCAGGGGCCAAGGTAAGTAATCTGCTTGGATTCACTCTAGGGAGCTTTGTTCCCTGAACACTTACTGTACTGCTTTGGAGGACAGGAATGAAAATGGCGACCCCCCAATCTCTGGCCCAGAGGAGCTGAGATCTCAGGCCCCACTCCTCAGTGCACCCTCAGAGATAAACAGCCAATCACTCCTATCTCCCTGGTCTCTCCCTGCCCTCTGTGCTCACTGGTCCTGTGACTGAGCGTTTTTATCTCTGGCACACGGCCCTGTTTGGAGTCTCCAAACCCAGAAGATTCCTGTTGTGCTACTCCTCCCAGAGAAGGAAGGAGAGTTTCCCTGGATCTGCCACTTGTGGAGTCCCTACTCAAAGAGCAGCAGCCTGACTGTGCCTTGGATCATGGTTTAAGTAACCCCAATCTGAAAGCTCACTCCTCAGCTTTGTCTCTGTAGTTGGCTTCACCACTCCAATATCTGGCAGCTCTGCCACACTCAGATACCCCTGATCTTTCTGTGACACTGTGGGTCCTGAGACCATATTATCCCTGTGAGGGCTCCACCCATGCTTAGCCTCTGGAGAAATGTCCCTCAGTGGAGCAGACTTCTAAAAGTTCTGATATTGTGCTCCACTGCTCCACTGCTAGCCGGGATCTGGCCCCTTCCCCTGCAGTCTATTTTCCCGTTGCTTTGGATTCACTTCTCTGCATGTCCTATCTTTCAGAAAGTAGTCAATTTTCTGTTCCTAGAATTGCTGCTCTTCTTCTCTTCTATCTCCTGTTGAGTTTATAGGTGTTCAGAACGGTTTGATAACTATCTAGCTGAACTCCTGGGACCTGATGTTGTAATAGTCTGCTACTCCTCCACCATCTTGCCTCTTTCTGTGCAGATGTGTTTTAACTGTCATTTGACATCAAGGAGAAGCAGAGGTATTTTATTTAAGCAGGTAGCATTGAAACTAAAGAGAAAGCAATGTATGAGAAAGGGGCCTTTAAATTCATGGTGAAGTACCTAACAGCTTGTCTGTTTCCTCCTTACCAGTCAGACTCCAAAAAGTGATGCTTGGACTGTGAGCTGTAACTGGTGTGTGGTATTAATTTTCTATTGTTGTAATAAATTATCACGAAGTCAGTGGGTTAAAGCTACACAATTTTGTTACCTTTCAGTTCTGAAGGTCAAAAACCTAAGTAGTGTCCATAAGACTGAGTTCTTTTGGGGGCTCAAGGTGAGAATCCATTTTCTTGCCTTTCCCAGGTTCTAGAGGCTGCCTGCATTGCTTGGTGCCTGCTATAGCAGATTGCTCCAACCTCTGCTTCTGTTTTCACATCTCTCCTCTCTGATTTCCCTCTTACAAGAACTCATGATTACATTGGGCTCACCTGGGTAATATGGGCTAGTTTTTCTACCTCACAATCCTTAGCTTAATCACATCTGCCCAGTCCCTTTTAATGTGTAAAGTGACATATTCTCAGATCTGGGAATTAGGATATGGGCATCTTTGGGGTACCATTATTTAGCCCACCAGAGGACTCTTATTCAGGAATTTGGTTAAACCCTCTTACTTAGTCTAAGCTTTGGAGATAATGGAGTTCTGGTGGAGTGGTATGATAATTTTAAAATACAATATCTATAAATATAAATATATATTTAAAATAAAATATCTGTACATACCATATGAGGGTCTGTGCACGTATGTCTGTAGTTATATGTTATATGTTATATGTATATATATATGTTATATATATATGTTATATGTATATATATATATGTTATATGTAGTTATATGTAATTAAGTTTCTAAATTGTCAATAATGACTTAGCAGGACAATGGAAATTGTTAATTAAAAATCATGTTATCATTGAAATGTTGGTACTCTGGTCAAAAGTTCAGGAAAGAAAAAAAAGGAAGTAAAAAACTAATGAATCACTGAAATGGTGATTAGCAAAAGTTTATTGTGTGCACACCAAAAAGGTAGTTTGCAAATGGAGAGTACTCAAACCAATACATGGAATGAGGCTTAGAAGTATATTGTTATAAAGCAGCTTGTATAGTGTAGAAGCAGTGACTGTTCCTCACAGTGATTGGTTACAATATTAGAATTTTCTTACGTGGAGGAGAATTGGTTAGTGGTTGCCTCATATCCATTTTGGGGAACAATTTAAGTTTCACTGACATTTTCAGAGGTATAAACAAGAAGTGACCAAGGTCAAGTTAGCCTCGTTTGTCTTGTCAGATAATCTAAATTAAGCTTTGCTTGTATGACTAAAGCAGTTTGTTCAGTGAATTTTCAAGGCTGGTCTCCATTTGTGTTTGATTTTAAAACTCTTCATTACTGATTGGCCCTTTATTACAAGCTTGGGCAGATTTTTAAGGATGGATTTAACAAAGATAAATGATAATATGGATTATAGTCTTATAATGTATAATATGGTTTATTTTTAGTCATCTGGACATTTTGTGGAGGAGAACTAATTCCTTGATAAAATGAAACTTCCAGGTTTGACAAATTTTTGACCTACCTTTCCTCATACCAACCTTTTTAATATAATCCAAATATATTTTCCTATTTCTATTAAATATAGACTTGAAATGGTGAGTTACATTTTATCTTTCACTTACAATGATGATATTTCTAAAGGAACGATCTTAAAAAAAAAAAAAAAACTATCATTAGCATATTTGTCCAAGTTAGCATTGCATAACCAGCTATTGTAAAAGTGTAATTTTCAGTATAGTCTTTAAGAGACTCTGGAGGATGACATTTAATCTCTCTCAAGTTTGATTTTTAGTTTTCATGGATGCTTTAATTTTAAATGGTATAATCTTTAGTATTCAGGTTATTTTATTTTAACCATGGGAGAACTTAGTTTTATTTTTGGTGATTAACTAAATAAATCTATTTATCTTTCTGATAATAAAATATAAAACACTGGTATTGCTTTGGTTTTTCTTCCCTCCCCATCCAAAAATAATGTATAATTATTTTTGGAAAATTTGATTTTTTTTTTCCCATTGAAATCACCTTGTTAGGGCAAATATGAAGTCCTAAGACAGAATCTTCTGCCCTCCAGGAGGTCATCACCAATGACTACAATACACAGAGCAAAATACAGTAGGAGCTATTTGGTCTTTTGGGTGGAATGTTCTACTTTTAATATATGTGCTGCTGAAGTGAGCACTGCGTGAAATGCTATGGAACTGGTGAAGGAGGAAGAAAAAGTTTGATGGGGAAGTTTTGATTAAAGGAGTTAAAATGTCCTTAGACTTTCGAGAAAGACTAGAATCTTTTTGTAAGGGGAAGCAAAGCAATAAAGCAGTAAAGACACAAAAAATTCTACATTTGGGGAAAGTGGATAGAACAGCATAGTGAACTAAAAGTTTGAGTTGAACTGTGAAGGGAGAGTAGAAGAAAGCATTAAAGAGGAAATCCTTTAACCATATTATGAAAAACAATTCACATGGAATTCTGAGGATTTTTTTCTTCATCTGCATATGCACATTTTTCTGGAGTCTGGGAATATAAAGTCAAACGATGTAAGGTACTTCCTACTACTTGATAACTAACACAGCTCCCTTAATTTTTCATGAGCCTAATGGAAATTTGAAGCTGAATTAGTAATACTTTCTGTAGATCTCTACAAGAATTCTGTTCTCCCAATGATGAAATCATTGCCTCTTATATGAGAAGAAAGGAAATATAGCTATATTTCTCTTTAAGCATTTATAAATAATATATTATTAACCATCATATATCTGTTAGCAGTAAGATGTGGATATACTAAATAAGTATTTGTGATGTTAACTGAGTTCTGAAAACCTAAGTTACAGCCTTTTCCTAATACTTAGCTTGTGCAGGAGTTTGTAGAAATTCTTTAACTTAGATAGAATCAGTAGTTCACTCCTCAGGAATTTAGCTGTTAAATGGGTACTACCCTTCCTTTACCTTTAATTTGTAATTAGTTACCAGAGTTCATCATTTATACTTCCTTTAAATCTCCCCCATAGTGTCTTGCTATGCATGTAATAGGCAATTCTTCTTTTTTTCTTTCTTTTTCTTTCTTTTTTTTTTTTTTGTAAATGAACATTCTCATTAGTATTTAAATGGTAAGTTGACTTCTAAGGGAAATGGCATAACATTATTATAAATTGATCATGGTGAAATACTCAAGGAGCTGGAATCTACATAGTTATTCATGTAATTGATGGATATTACTTGTACTTTTTGACTTCAATTCTTCCTGTTTTTTGAAAGGATAAAAAATAGCAGTTCATTGTGACCTTAAAATGAGAAAATATAAATTAGATAGTCTGTGGCAATTCATATATCTAAAATCTTTCATTTAAGACCATCTATACCCAACTTCCAAAAATATTGCTATAAGTTTTTATTAAAATGAGCAATTATATGTTTTCATATAAATGTAGGAAGATTATCATACTAAGTCAGGGTGAATCCAAACTTAGTAAACTCTCTAGGCTATGGTTATTCTAGTCTTTTCATGTCTTTTTTTATTTATTTTTTTTTAATTTTTATAAACATATATTTTTCCCCTAGGGGTACAGGTCTGTGAATCGCCAGGTTTACACACTTCACAGTTTTCATGTCTTTTGATTGCAAGAGTCTATTATTATGAAGAGATTGACATGGTACTAGCTTTGATCTTTTTCCAGAGGGATGTAAATGAAACTGCTTGCACATTCTCATAAGCTTCTTGTTTTAATTACAGAGTATAACATTACCTTTCATACAATAGGAAGATATTTAAAATAAGATTAGTTTGACTATTTCAGAAGTGTGGCATGAAGCATTAAATAGGATAAGTGGAAAATACATACACATACAACATATTTTGCTTCTGATTCAAGGAGCTCAATCCATTGGATATCTTTTAAAATAATCACCTTGAAATACTGAAAATTCATTCATTTGAATTGTATAATCAATGCTTTTAAAAACCCAACTTTAAGTGGAATAACTGGTTGAAAAATAAATAGGTGAGTAGAGTAGCAAGCTATTCTTAACTGCTGTTTCCTAGAGGGATAATATAAAACTGTCCCCAAAATCACAACAGTGCAAATTGTCTTTAAAGATTGGAGCTTGCTTAGCAAGCTGATAACATAGGCTCATTAGGTAAATCCCCTTAAGTCTATCTTACTCCTAAATCTTACTCCTAAAATCTTACTCCTAAAATCCATATATATATATGGTGGATTTTCATACATGTCTCTACATGTAAATATGTATTGAGGATGGTTTGCATATTTTCCCAAGGGGTATTCTTCTGAGGTTTTCTCAAAGGGATTATTCTCTATCTGTGGTTCAATGTAGGTGAATGTTTGGACATTAATACAAAACAAAATGAATAAAATACTTAACTATCAAATATACACTTTTCAGTCTTAGCTGGATCCCCGTCACTGTTACTAAGAAAACTTTTCACAGATTCCTAGTGGATTCCTTTTCTGGTTCCTCATAGCAGTTATCCTAAACCTTCACCACTCTTTCCAATTGTGCCTTTTTTCCAAGTTTCAAAAAAAAATAATCTTATTTTTCAGTTTTTTGAAAAATCATGATCAGGCAAGAATATCAGCTTCCCTAGTAGCTAACGATTTATCTATTTTGTATCCCTATCCTTTCTTTCTCAGGGCAGGTGTTCCTATTAGTGTTAGGGTCTCATTCCAGCCCCATGAACTCTCCTTGGGAAACTCTCCACTTTCATATCCTTGGGCTCCATTCCCTCTTCCTTCGCTGGAACCTTTTCGTTAGCCTATAAGTCTACTCCATCTTTTCAGAACTCATCATACTTGGGCATTGTCAAAATGACCCCCTTCCTTCCAGCTTTTGAGATTTCACATGTTTTTAGGTAAGATCCTTTTCCCTGGCCCTTCTCCTTATATATCTCTGGCTAAACTTCCTGCTGTCTCCATCCCCTTGCCTGACTTACTCTTATTTCTTTGCCCTCAGCTCCTTCCCCCTACCTCAGTTTAATTTCATCTGCATCTATTCTTATAGTTTTTTTTTCACTGTCTTCTTACAGCTCCAGGTCTGTTTCATGTTTCCAGCTTTGATTATTCTCCTGAATTTCAGATTTAAATGCATCATTTCCTGATACATATTTATTCTTGGATCTCCCACAAACACCTCATAATATTCCCAAAACAGTTCATACACAGAGTCATACACTGAGGGTCAAAGATCTGAATTTAAGATTCCGACATTTAATAAGATGGTGAACAGGATATTTGACTTTAGTTTCCTCATCAAATACTGTCTTGAGACTCCATTTCACCAATATATTTAACTACTAATCATCCCTTCTCATATGCATTATTGCAATAACACTCTAATTGAGCTCATTTCCACCTTTACTTCACTGAAATTTATTCTCGACATAGTAGTCAGAATTTTTTTTTTTTAAAGTACGTTAGATTTTCTCTTTACTTAGAACCTTTTAGTGGTTTTCCATCTTGACTCTTACTAAAGCTCAAGCCTTCATCTGCTGCCTTCAACCCTATATTTACTCATTTCTTGACCTCAGCTCTTTCTAATCTCTTTTCCCCAGCCATTTTGATCTCCTTAGTGTTTCTTTAAATTTTCTGGACACCCTTTTGCCTCAGGTCCTTGGTGTATGACCTTTACCACATGACCTTTTATCCAAACAGATGTCACCCTTTCCTTCCAGAGGTTTTTATTTCAGATGTGACATTGTGATGTATTCTCTGACCACCTTAATTTAAAATTGTATCTCCATCTTTCCAGCCTCCAAGTATTTTTTTTAAGATTATTTATTTATTTATTTATTTGACAGACAGAGATCACAAGTAGGCAGAGAGGCAGGCAGAGGGAAAGAGGGAAGCAGGCTCCCCGCCGAGCAGAGAGCCCGATGTGGGGCTTGATCCCAGAACCCTGGGATCATGACCTGAGCCAAAGACAGAGGCTCTAACCCCCTGAGCCACCCAGGCACCCCCAGCCTCCAATTCTATTTTTTTTAATATTTTATTTATTTATTTGATAGAGAGAGATCACAAGTAGGCAGAGAGGCAGGCAGAGAGAGAGGGAAGAAGCGGGCTCCCTGCTGAGCAGAGAGCCCAATGCGGGGCTCAATCGCAGGAACCTGAGATCATGGCCTGAGCCAAAGGCAGAGGCTTTAACCCACTGAGCCACCCAGGCGCCCCCAGCCTCCAATTCTTAATCTCCATCTCTG
Organism: Lontra canadensis; assembly: GCF_010015895.1. Classification (NCBI taxonomy): domain Eukaryota; kingdom Metazoa; phylum Chordata; class Mammalia; order Carnivora; family Mustelidae; genus Lontra; species Lontra canadensis. Next base: position 18,184,960 of record NW_022631005.1, read on the forward strand.
TTTTATTTTTCTCCATAAGGTTTTATCTTCTAATATACTATACATTTAACTCATTTATTTTATTTTTGTTTCTATCCTCCCACTAAAATTTAAGTTTCTTGGTGGCAAGAGTCTCTGTATTAAAAAAAAAAGAAAAGTATTCCCAGTACCTAGAACATAGTAGAAACTCATTAGTGATTGTTTAATAAGTAAATGAATGAGTAAATTAAGATGGGGGTGGTGGTGGTCAAGTGATTTAGAGACAAAAAAAACAACAACACTATAAACTATTACACCTACTAGTATTAATCCACTGCCCCCATGACCGGGCTTATAAGAACATTATTATTATTATTTTTTTTTAACATCTGTATATTTTATCTTGGTTTTGAGATGCCATCCAGTCAATTTTTGAGGCTACTTAGAGACATATTTGAGCCTTTCAACCATTTGGTCACTAACTTTTTTTTTTTTTTTTTAAGATTTTATTTATTTATTTGACAGACAGAGATCACAAGTAGGCAGAGCGGCAGGCAGGGAGAGAGGAGGAAGCGGACTCCGTGCTGAGCAGAAAGCCCGATGTGGGGCTCGATCCAAGGATCCTGGGATCATGACCTCAGCTAAAAGAAGAGGCTTAACCCACTGAGCCACCCAGGCGTCCTGGTCACCAATTCTTAACTCTTACCTCACTTGCAGCAGAGTCTCCATTTTAGTCCCCATTACTTCAGTTCAATCATCAGGAGCTTTTCTCTAGACAATTTCAATAGTCTCCTGACAAATGACTTTGTACAATATTTTATCATAAATAATCTTTCTTAAGTACTTTCCTATGACTTTAAATTATCTACAGAATGTTTCCTATGGGAATCAAAGTCCTTCATTCCTGACTCTGACCTATGTTTTTGAGATGCTATTTTCCAACACCATAAACAGTTCTTTATGGTCCTTTTTATTTCTTTATACTTGTAATAAGTACTTACTGATTATTTACTGAGTCAGGTATTATACAATGGTTTTTAGCAAGGCACCATCTCTTTTCCCCTATCCTCACAGCAATTTGTTATAGTTTGGTAGGTAAGAAGGAAGGAAACAATCTAGCATCTCAAGATCATAAATCAAATGCAGAATAGCTATAGGTACAATGAAAATCCATTCTGATTTTTCTGGAATAAACTTGGTTTATACCTGTTTCCCAGTATAATTATTAACAAGCCTTCCTTCATCTTCAGAACTCTCCCAGTTTCATGATAAATTATACGGTCTCCTTGTCTATAAACAAAACAATTTGAATTTTATCTCACGCTCTTTCCCTACATTAACTACAAAAGTTATGTGACAATCTAAAACAAAATTTAAGTCCTCCTCCTCTAGCAGTGGAATATATATACTTATAAATATCACACAAACTGGTGAAAAAAAAATCAAGATTCTATAACCTGAAAGTCATTTTAATTTTAGAATTTTGTTTGTTTGTTTGTTTCAAATGCAGTTTAGTAATTAGTTCCTTAGTTGTATTTTCACTCTGCCCTCATCGGGAATGCCCTATATTTACTCTCCATGTATCCAAATCTTACCCATTTTTAAAGTAATGCTTACATCTCCAACCTATTCTTTGTTTCTGTCTCCATCTCTATCTGTGGTTTGTTCTTTTTTTTAGATTTACTTTTTAAAGATTTTATTTACTTGAGAGAGAGAGAGACAGCTATCAAGAGCACAAGTGGAGGGGGACAAGTGGAGATAGAGAAGGAGACTTCGCCCTGAGGAGGGAGCCAGTCATAGGGCTCCATCCCAGGACCCTGGGATCATGACTAGAGCCTAAAGCAAATACTTAACCTGAGCCACCCAGGCACCCCTGTGGTTATTTATTTATTTATTTATTTATTTACAATTTTATTTCTTTATTTGACAGAGAGAGAAAGAGTGAGAGAGAGTGAGCACACCAGCAGGGGGAGCAGCAGGCAGAGGGAGAGGGATGGGGGAGAAACAGGTTCCCCTTGGAGTGGGGAGCCTGATGTGGGGCTCGATCCCAGGACTCTGAGATCATGACCTGAGCTGAAGGCAGACACTTAACCAACTGAGCCATCTAGGCACCCCTGTGGTCTCTTCTTTCAGCAATTATTTTCTATATCATTTATTTGTCAAATTGTTGCATAAAGGTACTTTGTTTCCTTCTGGACCTATTGGCACAAGCAGACAAAGATGGTGACTTCTACATTTTTGTAGCTACTATTCTAGAACCAAATAGAGTATGCTCAATCAACTTAATGCAAAAACAAAACAAAACAAACAAACAAACAAAAAAACAACCCAGCTATGATAATAGTGGTAATAAGTAGGATATCGATGGTGAATTTATGAAAAAATATAACAGGATAAGATAAAATAATCAGAACTTTCAGGTAATATTTATAGTTCGAAAGTAGAAAAAATAGTTATATACCCACAAGTTGTGGATATGTTTGTGTGGGTTTGTAATACATATTATTGAAAATTATGTTGGGTCAGGAGAGAAGAGATTGAGGGAGACAAAGAAAAAAAATATTCCATACTTTATCCCAATGTGTGGAAAATGCACCATCATTCTGTATATTACTGGGGAAAAAAGTCAATTAAGTTTTGGCCTCATGCTTTCCATGCTTTTGTATCACTTAGAATTTTTGTTTGCTACATATTTAAAGACCTACTTACTAATAGTTTTTTTATCTTGAATCATTCCTGTGTATACATAACAAAAGTGTAAGTGATATCAAATGGCTAAGATTTGATATGGCTAGCACTTCTTCACATTCAGAGATCATCAACTGTAAAAAAACATTCCTAGTTCAGACATTTAAAATATTAAAAAAGTAAATATTTTATTGATCGGATTCACAGTGTATAAATAAGTGTATTGCAAAAACAAAACAGCAAAACAAAACAAAACAAAAAGACATATGATGAGTTTACTAGGACTTGAATAAAGACTATAGATCCTAAATATCCTAAAGCCATTGAAGGAAAATAATGTGATTTTTGGATATGGCCAATTATAGAAACACAAGTTAGAGCAAAAGTTTTTGGAAGTTACTATCACTTTTGCTATCCAGTAGCAGAAACTATCATCTGGAAACTTGTAGGAAAAAAAAAGAAAGAAAGAAAGAAAGAAAGAAAGGAAGGAAGAAAGAAAGAAAGAAAGAAAGAAAGGAAGGAAGAAAGAAAGAAAGGAAGGAAGGAAGGAAGGAAGGAAGGGAGAAAGGAAGAACGAAAGAAAGAAAATATTATGATAATGGGTATCTAATTGACATAAAGACCTGTAGCCTCAGTATTAGGATGGATGATTAGGAATTGAATTCTCAGACATGGAAAGTAAGTACAATATTTCAAGTTTTATTTATGATTTTTCTTACTCCTAGAACAGAGGAGGAAACTAAAATTTCTGGGATCAGGAATGTCTGCTTTGGATCAACAGCTGTAAAATCTACTGGCTGTGATTGTCATATGCCTTACCCAATATGACCAAAGTTCTAGTCATAAACACAGGAAGAATTCTTAACTATTTTCAGAACAGATTGTGTGAGACTGCAACATAGTCAGTTTTATCAAAATTGTGTGCTTGAGCTGAGTAGCTAAAATTGAGATAAATAATTGGTTTAGTTTTGCTGCTGAACAGAAAATGTTGATCACACTCATGGACCTTTTATGTATTGCTTTCCCACATTTCATCTTTGTACTGCTCTTGTGTTCATGTTCAGATCATTCATATTTTATTTCAAAACATTTTCATTTTCAGATCAGCAATTGTGTGATCCTGGTGAATTTCTTTGCCACGATCATGTGACTTGTGTCTCCCAGAGCTGGCTGTGTGATGGGGACCCTGACTGCCCTGATGATTCAGACGAGTCTTTAGATACCTGTGAGTAGAAAGGTTCTCATGCCATTCAGATTTACCTTACATGTGAAACTAAATGTCAGTTGTTTTCATGGATGACTGCTGTTCTAGTTGCTTCTTTTTTTTTTTTTCTTTCCAAATAGCCTAAGAAACTTGAAACCTTTTGTTTGTGTTTCCTTTAAAATGACTGTGTGAGTGAGACCGTAAAATGCAGTTTTGTAGTGTGAATTAATTTTTGAAGGGAAGAAAATGCAAGGTTAATTGTTTCAGTGTGATTGTGTTACTACTAGGAAAAAAAAAATAACTTGAGGAGGAAAAAAAATCCTTTTAAACATAACACTCAAAGGGAATAAGACCCTTTCCAATAATTTATTTCACCCATTTTGAGACAGAAGAGCATGTAGAAGGAATAGTAAAGTAATCAAGTTGAGCTCCCATATTATTTCTGTTAATGTCTTCTGGCACTATACAAATTATTGAACATGTTTTCTTATCTGAAATGGCAAGATAGAAATTATATTTATTCACCCATACAGGGCGATTCTTTGCCTTTATAATATTAGATTCAGAAGCCCTTCACACACATGGATCCCAACTGTCATCGTACCACTGTATCTAACTTGAAGTCCACTGAGGGCTTTGCATACATGAAAAATGCTGCTAATGCAAAATTATAAATATTAGGGCCATGGCTAACTCTGCTACACTGGTTTTTTGTTTGTTTGTTTGTTTGTTTTGGTTTGGTTTTGTTTTGTTTTATACCCACTAGCATATGGAGTATGAACAATCCCCTAACTTTTAATATTGGTATTTCTAGCACTTCTAGTTTGGTCTGTATACTCCCTGCAACCAGGTGTGACAGCTTATCAGCATTCTCAAAGCAGCTACATGGTGTTGTTGGGTCGAAGTGGAGGAAAAAAAATCCATCATCCTTAGTGCTTGATATTGTAAGAAATAACAATTACTGGTTCCACTTTCCATTTTTATTTACTTGTTTACAAGTCTTGCAGGCAGGGCCAATATAAGTTTTGATGAAAATCTTGCCATTAGAAAGCAGAGGCAATGATTATTCATTTTCTTTATGTTTGCCAGTGTTTTTAAAGTTTCTCAGCATATGGGTTCTTGAATATTTGCATTAATTGCTCTTTCCTTTGAACAGATCACTTCTTCCATAGGAAGAGGTTGTAGTTGTTTACTACATTTGTAATTCTCACCAGTTTAATTCAGAAAACCTTTACCAGACTCTCTATAGCATAGGAAACTTTCTTGGCATGATAAAAGAAAAAAATAAATAAATTAATGGGGAAAAAGCCCTAATGGATAAATAAAATGTAATAAATCCATACAAAAGAATGTTATTTGGCAATACAAAAAGAATGAAGTACTCATACATGCTACATGGATAAACCTTGAAGACATTTTGCAAAGGAAAATAAGCAAGTCACAGAAGTCCACGTATTTTATGATTTCACTCATTTGAAAGATCTCAAATTGGCAAATCTACAAAAGTAGGAAGTAGGCAAATGTTTCTCAGGGCCAACTAGGGCTGGAGGCAATAAGAACTGACTGTGAATGAGTATGGGATCTCTTTTGAAGGTGAAAATATTCTAAAATTAGATTGTGGTATGTATGCACAACACTGTTAATACATTTAAAAACAATGACTCATACATATTAAAATGGGTGAATTGTATAGCATGTGAATTATATAATAGTAAAGTTGTTTAAACATGAAAAAGCAGGAAAAAAAATCTCAACAGTATGGCTGCGGGTGCAGATGGCATAATAATGAGAGAAGACAACAATAATAAATGCACCGGGCATGAAATATATGTGGTGGGACCATCCCCTATTGAAGTACCATCTGGGAGTTTTCTCCTTGTTATCTCCAAGGGAGGGTTGCCATGACACAATCAGAATAAAAAGTTACATTTTTGAGTTCTGGTACTAGAATCTTGTGTTTCTGTCCTGATCCTTCCACAAAATTGCTGGTGGGAAAAATGACAGAGATGTGAGATAGCTTTGTGGAATGCATGTGCAGGAAGGCCTTGTTAAAGGGAACAATTCCCTGGAACTGTGTACCTGACACAAAGCGAAAGCAATTAAGAAGACATGGCTGGAGAGCCTATAAAGTCAGGAGTTTCCTTCATGCTGATGAAGAATAGAGAATAATGATGTTCTTTTTGTGCTAAAGAGGGAGTTAAGTAGGAGACTCAGACTGGAGATGTGTATTGTAGAGAAGACTAGCAAGGACCTGTGTGACCACAAACAAAGCCCAGAGAGGAAAGAGACCCTGCAGTGAACGCTAAAGCGAATGGGTGACAAGTATCCCTCTCTCCTTCCCATGCCCACTCCACGCATCTAGGAAGATGGTGCACAAGCATCAAGGCTACACCGATGGATTAGACCCGAGTTTGCCAGCCGGCATCCACCCTGATTGAGTGGGCATTTCCTGTGAATAGTAGGTGTATCCACCATAATGTTGTTAAATATTTGAATGCCCATCCTGCCCAGAAGGTAGACAGCACCTAGGGCTTTGGAAAAGATATGTCCTTCCTTCACAGAAATTAGGGGCTTTAGCAGCCTGAAGCCTTTTAGAAATTACATGTGGTTTCATTAAAAATAGAGATATACTTTCTGCTTTCTTAAAATATTTTTAAAATGAATTCATACCTGCTCAAGATATTTTTGGCAGTTTTTAAGTATATAGTTATTTTCCTCTCCAATAAAATGTGATGAATTCTATTTAAAAGTATTTCCTCATTTTGGCTGTTCTTACTCTTTTGACATCAAAATTGCTGAACATTCTTAAAGAAAATGTTAAGACTATTCTTATATCAGTGTAGTTACCTAACAAAACAGAGACATGACTATTTCTCTACCTGGGTACTTGATCTGGCAACATATTTTGATCTACATTAAATTAGTCTCTTCCAGATAAATAATTTCAGTCAGTACCCATTGAAATATGGACAAGCATAGAAAAAAGCTTTATGAAAAATATCAGAGGTTTTCAAATTTAAATTTCTCAATCCAGATGTTCACAATTACCATTTTCTCTAATCATAGTGCTTTGTAATGTGTTGTTTTATGACATTCATATGCAGTCATCACTGATCTACATAAAATAATTGCATAATTTTATAATTATATGAATGCATACATTCAATGTGAAGGATAAATACTAGAAATCGAAAACCTTGAAGACTGATTTTTAGGAAGGGCAATTTTGTGCTCAGTGTCTGAACAAAAGTTTGTTATCTTTGATTTGAAGACAAAGTGTGTTGTATCTACAAAATATTAGATGAAAACAGCTGATGCAATACACTTTTCGAGGAATAAAAACTTTACTTGTGAAATGCTGATGATTGAAATACTTTAGAAGACAAAGGTACATGCAGAAAAACAAGAAATTTTGAACTTAAATGAAATTTAAGTATTTGGGAATCTGAGGTGTTAATGTGCACATATATTCCTCTTCTGTGCTATTTAGACTCAAGCTCTAGTGAAAAAAAAATGTAAAGAAACAAACAAACAAAAAAACAAAAAAACCAAACCAGCAAAACCAAAAAACAAAGCCAAAAAGATCCCAGACTTTTGTGGGAGGTTGGTTTACCATTAAGCTAGATTGTGTGTTGGGATGTTTTCTCAAATATGCAATTGGAGAAATTTAATAATTTATATTCTTACATTGGATGTGAGAAATGATTCATTAGCCTTCTATTAAAAATAAAATTGCTTATGTCCCCATATTATTTGAAGTAATTTTCAGGGTCTAAATGGCTGATCATCTTTAGGTTCTATGAGGCAATGAGAATAGAAAATCAGGAAAATCACCATCTTTCTACTCAGCGCTTTCAATCCAGTTGTTAGTCTAGCATCATTGTGTGTGACAAGAATTAAAGTGAATGGTGATCATGTTTATTTATGGAATGAAAGCTTAGCACCACCTGTGGCAGGGAAGTCTTCTTGAAAGGCACTTTTATTCTGAGGTATTCAAAATTTAATTCCTTCTAGGATTTTCTGTTCAGTGCTTAATGATACTTCCTTTCCAACAATCTGCTTCAGCTGATGTGTGATGTTTTCTGCCAATCTGATGTTAATATACTTAAAACTAGATTCTCCTTTTTTAAGTCAGGAAGGTAACAGTTTTACTGTTTCTTTTCCTTCCCTATTGCCCTACACTACCCCCCTCCCGATAGTAATTTAGGCTGCCCTTCAATTACATATCATACTTTGGATGTAATGACTCACCGGCCAATAAAGGTGATAAAAATAAGGCTATAAAAATAGCCTTAAAGGAGGGTAAGAACTGCAACCTGGATAGTTGTGATCTGGGCACATTGACTCTATCCTGTCCCTCTGAGGAATCAGCAAACTTTTTTCAGTAAGGGACCAGATCGTAAATATTTTAGATTTTGTGTCCTATGTGATTTCCATGATGTATTCTTGTTTTTTATTTGTCAAACCCTTTAAGATGCGAAACAAAAAACAAATGAACAAAAAAACGTTCTCAGCTTAGAGGCCATTCAAAACGGGCCACAGCAGGGATTTGGCCAGCGGGCTGTAGTTTGCGGACACCTGTTGCAGTGTCAGCCCTGAACTATACACACTGTTCCGTACGGAGCTGGGTCTGTGCTTGGGTACAACTGCACAGCAAGCAGCATCACCCCTCAGTGGACGTATGTGGCACAGAGCTACGCATGTACCCACCACCTCATGGGGCCAGACTTGGGCAGTATGGCGTCATCTACGATAACTGGGTTCTTTCTCCTATGTTTGCATATCACCATATGGGTTAGGATTACATTTGATGTGGAGCAGAAACAGTCGCTTAGCCAGATAGGGATTTGTTGTTCTTCTATAAAAAAGTTGCAAAACACCACCATTCTGCTCTGTCCTCCCTAGCATGAACCTGTCAATCTTAGAGTCAAAGCACAACTACTTCACCACTGCCAGTCGGTAACTTCATTTCAGGCAGCAAGAAGGGATGGGGAAAATGGAAAAGGGAAGTGCCAGTCTCTCTGTATAACAAAATATCAAGCTCAGTGGATTTCTGCTTAAATGTCCGTGGCCAGAATGAAACATACGCGGTGTGGGACAATGAGTATTTTCATCAGAGCCCATTGCTTTCCAAAAAGGAATGAGTGGCTCCGCTATTAAAGAACAACGGGAGAGTAGCTATTGGGTAGAAAGAGGCACTAGGCAGCAGGAGCCACAGTGTCCTTCGCTCCCCTTCCTTCTCTCCGTTTACCACACAGGAGGAGCCAGGCTCAGTGCCCCATCAGGGCTTCTGAATCCTCACTGCTTGGCTCCAAAGCCAGTTCTTCATGAATATCTTTGCTCTCAGACAACTGACTTAACCTTTCCAGGCTTCCATTACCTCATCTGTACAGAGGACATGACAGTACCTGCCTCACAGTAATGTTCTTATCAAATAGTGTCTGTTGGAGGTCTCCTGGGTGGCTCAGTCAGTTCAGCAACAGACTCTTGATTTCAGCTCGGGTCATGGTCTCAGGGTCATGAGATCAAGGCCTGTGTTGTTGGACTCCAAGCCTGCTTAGGATTCTCTCTCTTTCCCTCTCTCTCTTTCCCTCTCCCTCTGCCTCTGCCCTGTTTGTCCTTTTCCTCTCTCTCTGTTGAAAGACAGACATACAGACAGAAAGAAAGAAAGAAAGAGAAAAAACATCCATTGCATAGTAAGGCTTTCTTTACCACACACCCTATGCTGAATTGCAGATGTCTAGAGCTCTGACCAAGCACCTTACCCTGATGGTCTTTTGATAGAACATCCTAACTGCCCCCTCTCTCATTCTTACTGAAAATTGGCTTTATTCTCTAAGGGTGTGGCTAAGGATAAATTAATCTACCAAAAACACTCATTTGACTTAAGTTAACAGTTTTTAATAATTAGATATGTTATACTCAAACATTAGGACAAATACAGTATCGAGATTATTTGGGGACAGGTGGCCTTTTTCTAGGAACTCTTCCAAAAACATCATGTTAACGAATTAACTAAAGTTAAACTACATGGCTACAAAACACATTAGTGAATAATCATATTTAATCAACACTGCACTACTGAAAGGTAGAGGTTATCTCATTTTACAAAATGAAAAAATTGAGTTTAAGGTCTTTTGTCCTCCTGTACACTGGCTATTATTGGTGAAGACAGAGTTTATATTTCTTTGAATTTGCCTTCATATTTTGAAAAGCTGAGGTAAAGAAAGATCCAACTCCTCAGAGGACCCTTTAGGCCACCTCATTTAAAAATATGATGTCATTTGAAAAACACAAAAAGCTATCCCAACAGGGTTATATCACACTGACGTGGGGAGTGATCCATTCTAATTGAATAATGCAATAAAAGTAACAAGTCTCCTGGGTAATAGGAATAGAAGCATTTATGGAAAATGAAAATAACTGTGAGTTATTAGGGTTAGATGTGCCTCTGCCTGAGTTGAACACTTCTTCTATTGTTTTTCTGGTCTGTAGAATTTTAAACTTTATTTAGATAGGAAGCTATTAATGACATCTTATATTTTATACAGTGATCTTTCCCCTAGGATATAAGGTAGAAACTCTTTTATAATTTCCTTCAAAATTTTCTTTCTTTGAGAGAGGTCAGAGAAATAAAATGAAATTCAAGTGGGACGTTATTAGCAAACAGATCCTGCCCTTTAAAAATATATAGTAGAATAAGACACTGAAACTAGACTATAGGAACAATAAAATGAATGGAAGTGTGGTGCTTTTTTCTAAGTAATAGTGATATAGAGGTCACTTTGCAATGAGCTAATATATGAGAGCCACGCAGCTAAGCTTTTCGTTAGGTAGAGAAGTTGAAATGATCTTACAGATTAAGGGGAAAGCATATGAGACTCATGAAGACAGTTTATGTCTCTTTCAATTTTTTTGTTTTGCTCTTCATTTTATTTGGAAACTCCTCTCTTTAACAATGGAGAGGCCAAAAACATTGACCCTTCTTTAATAATAAAAAGACTCCCACTTCACAGTTGATATGGAGGGGAGACAGAAAGAAGGGGGAAGGTGTAATTATGAATTTAAAGAGTCTGTCTAATGTTGGTTCCTTTTCTTAGCACAGTGGGGATGGGTGGAGGGTGACCTTTCTCTTCATTCTGCCCCACAATGTACTAATGGGTCTCTGCAAGTCCGCCGCCGCAATTTTAAGAAAGCCTGATTGGAAGCAGAGGTGATAAAACTGGGTGGACTATAGTTCACACAGGCAGAGCAAGACCAGCATCAAAAAAAAAAAAAAAAAAAAAAAAAGCCTCACTTTTTGACTCAAGGAGTCACTTGCTTGTTGGTTTTCTGATCTAAAATCACAGGTCACAGGATAAAACGGGACTTGTGTCCCTCAGCCAGTACTGGAAACTGGAGGGAATGCAAACTTTGAAATGGTGTAAAGTAAAGGGGGTAAAACAAAATAGGTGAATTCCACAGACAACTCTGATAAAATCTCTTTGGCTTAAGGGATGATATACTATAAACAAATGCTCTTGCAGGGCTCTATAGGGACAAAGCTGAAGGCGGAACAAGGAGGCTTCTTAGAAAAGGTTCAATCCGTCATTTATCCACATCTAATCTAGCATTTGGGGTTGGGGATGAAGACTTTCTACCTTTCATGGGTGAGCACATTTTTTCCCGGAGGATGTTTTATTCTTTATAGTCAGTGTATAAAATTTACATTTTACTTTTACTCAGAAGTACTTCTAAAATGACATATTTTGTTAAATGAAGCACTAAAGGATGTTGTGTTCTAAGAACTTATCTTAATGGCAGTGCCTTTCTTTTTCCGTCCCTTCTCCCACATCTTCCATCCTCCTTCCCTAAAAGCAGTATATGAAACCCAGATGTTGTATGCCTAGGGAATTTTGAGCAGGACAAATAGTATCATCATTCTACTAATTGTTATATTGGCCCTGTTCAGATTCAAGCAGCATGATTAACTTCATGTTGATTTTTTTTTTTAAATCAAAATCTTCATAACATTAGCTTTCCTGATTTTCAGAATGAGAGAGATTGCTCACAAAGGAGTCAAGTTCATGGAAGATAGGTAGACTGAACAGGGCTTAGGTGAGAGGACAGCAGTTTAGTGAATGGGGCTAATACCAGGCACTCAGGTTGCATGAAGTTTTGTTGGATGTTTGTTTACTGGGGGGAGAAAAGGATCCCCTTGGAAGGGAAGAGTTTGTCCAAGCTATTCACTGGTTAACCTTGAAGGATCAGATACAAGATGGGGGGATCCTTCAAATGGCACAAATCTTTCTTAGGACTCAACAGCAAGAAAGAAAACAAATACTTCCCAGTACCCCTGGTGGAGTTGCTGAGAGAAAAGTGATTCCTAATAGAAATTACTTGTCTTTGGAGTCAACATACAGTCACAAGACCAATAATCTCATCTTTAACAAATAGGAGTTGTAGAAATAAGTTGTATAATGTTTTGATGATTTTTAAAGGACATGCACATTAGAATTATTTACTATCTTTTGATCTTTGCAACTTTTTTTTTTTTTAAAGGATAAGGCAGGTATAGTGGCTATTAAAAAAGAAAAAAAAGAAAAAAGAAAGGAAAGAACAAAGGGGAGAAGAGAGAGAAGAAAAAAGAGAAAAGAAAAGAAATCAATCTTTTTTTTAATTTAGGCACAGACATATTGTGCCTGATCAAGAATCTCATAGCTAATGGGTAACAAGGCTAGAATAAGAATCTAGAAATTCTATTTCTTAGCTTCCTATCGTAGTGTCTGTTATGGGTTGAATTGTGCCTTCTCAAAACTCAAATGCTGAAGCCCAAAACCCTTATATTCAACTCATATGTTGAAGCCCAGTACCTCAGAATGTGACTGTGTTTGGAGGTAGGACCTTAAAAGCAGTAGTAATCAACTTAAAAAGAAGCCATTGAAGTGTGTCTGAGCTTTGTGGAGGTCTTATAAGAGGAAATTTGGATACATTAAGGGACACTGGGGCAAGCGTGCACAGATGGAAGGAGCAGAAAGACAGTGACCATCTGCAATCCAAAGAAAAGTTTCCTAGGACACAATCCTGACAACATCTTTTTTTTTTTTTTAATTTTATTTATTTGACAGACAGAGACCACAAGTAGGCAGAGAGGCAGGCAGAGAGAGAGGAGGAAGCAGGCTCCCTGCCGAGCAGAAAGCCCAATGTGGGGCTCGATCCCAGGACCCTGAGATCATGACCTGAGCCAAAGGCAGAAGCTTTAACCCACTGAGCCACCCAGGCGCCCCAGTCCTGACAACATCTTGATCTGAGACTTCTGGCCTGCAGAACTGTGAAGAAATAAATTTCTGTTGTTTAAGCCACTTAGTCTATGATGTTTTGTGAGGCAAGTTCTGACAGACTAATACAACAATCTATTACCCATCTAGTAAAATTCTATCTTTTTTTAATACTAGTAGAAGAACAATGTAGTAATAAAAAAATGCCTTCTCTTCTTTGAGGATATATATTAGAGTGCTAAATTTATAGGCACTATATGCTTATTTTAAGAGATGTAAAATGAAATCCTATTCTTACAGTAGTGGTTATAACAATGTAAGAACACCTAATTTCACTCTACTGTGCTATTCTTAGGCAAATGAAAAAATATTTTTGATAAAAAGATGGTTCATAATTACTAAAGATTTATTTTTTTCAAATATTTATGAATGACAAGTGCTCTAAAATGTGACAGTAAAAAGAAATGCTTTATGCACATGGGCTTTTGAGGAATTTTGTTACATTTTACTTCCAAATTTGCACATATCAGATAATTCATTTTTTTAAAAATATTTATTTATTTGTTTGAGTAAGAGAGAGAGGGCACACGTGTATAAGTGGGGGGAGAGGTAGAAGGAAAGGGATAGAGAGAATCCCAAGCAGACTTCCCACTAAGCATGGAGCCTAAGCGGGTTTCCATCTCATGACCCATGAGACCATGACCTGAGCCAAAATCACAAGTGGGCCACTTAGCTAACTGAGCACCCCAGGACCCCTAAACAACTCAATTTTTTAAATGAATGGCATACCATGTATTCTCATTTAACTAGTGAAGCAAATTTTGCCACTGAATTAGATTTCTCATAATTTATAGGTTCATTTTCTTTTTTTTTTTTTTAATTTTTTTAATAAACATATAATGTATTATTAGCCCCAGGGGTACAGGTCTGTGAATCGCCAGGTTTACACAATTCACAGCACTTACCATAGCACATACCCTCCCCAATGTCCATAACCCCACCACCCAGTTCATTTTCTTTAAGAAAATTAAACTATCCAATCAATCAGTAGCTATTTACTGAGGAACTACTTACTGTGTTCAAGGTACTTACTAGAAAAGGTCCTTCAAACATTTATGCCATACCCTACCATGTACCTGGGTTTTAATTTATGCTACTTTAGTTCTCTATCCTGGTTAAATTCTACTATGTCTGTGTTAATGTAGATGATGCTTATGATAAACATGGTGGTGGTGATTACTGACACAAAATGGATAATCAGTATGAGTCATATTCTGTGCCATGAACCATATATGGATTATCTCTTTTGATTCTTACAACAACCCTGAACAGGACGTCAGGTACAGTTGTCCACATTGAACAGGCCAGCAAGTGACATGAATATCAGAGTCAGCATGGGTATACATATTTTCTCACAAATGGAAATTAATTATTTTGAAAAGGGGCAATGTTTTCTAATTTGTATGAAGGCACTGTATAAGCTAATGGTGGTCCTGCCTATGATACTGTGGTCTACTTATATAGATAATAAAAATAAATTATGAGTGAAGTTATTTGCTAGAGGTCTTAAGGCAATTAAGTGACAGTGGTACAACTGAACATTGTACCCTGCTATATATATAGCCTTTTAGATGGGAAAATGAAGCTCAGAGAAGCTAAATATGTCCCGATAAGATTCTCTCTTAGTGGAGGCAGGATTTTCATGCAGGCTCATCTCACATTATATTCACATCAGCATGCTTTCCATTACACCACACAGCCCCCTGTACATACTTGAATTTTTGGCTATTCAGTTTACACACAACAAATTTTAATTGAGTGACTACTATTTGGTAGATTCTGTGGTGGATGTTGGAAATAAGATCAATACGCTAAACATGAAAGATGGGTATACTAACAACTGGAGAGAAGATTTTGATTATTTTTCCAACTGAAAAGGTTTTGTTTATAAATGTGTATATGTTACTGTTTTAATCATTATAAAAGGTTAATCATTATAGAAAATTAATCATATAAGAGGTACATAAAATACATAAAATCACTAACATTTATATATACATATATATGAACTTTGTGTGGGCACATATGAGCAAATTGAATCTGGAAAAATAATATTCTCCTAAACTTTATTGCTCAGACACACAAATTACATAGACACACACACACACTAGTTTGAAAACACATTTAGCATAACTATGTAGATTATGAGGAGATTCTTCTTAGTTTTCTATTGCTGTGTAACAAACTACCATAAATTGAGCATGTTAAAACAGCATACAGTTCTTATTTTATAGTTCTGTAGGTCAGAAGTCTAGGCAGGATCAAATGAATTCTCTGCTTAAAGTTTCACAAGATTGAGATCAAGGTGTTCCTCAGGCTGGGCTCTTAGCTGGAGGGCCTAAGGAATAATTCACTTCCACACTCATTTCAGTTGTTGGATGAATGAAGTTTCTTGTGGTTGTAGGATTGGGGCCATGATTTTTTGATAGCTGTCAGCCTCCACCGCTCTTAACAACTAAAGGTCACCTACATGCCTTGGAAGGTGACCCCCTCTATTTTCAAAGCCAACAATAGTATGTCAAAACTCCCTCATGCTTTATGCTTCAAATCTCTGACGTCCTTTTCACTATACCATGGAAGGAACTCTGCTTTTAAAGACTTCATGTGATTAAATTAGGAACACTTGGATAATTGCCCCTTTTGCCATACAATATAACACAAACCTGAGAAAGGTATCTCATCATACTCACATGTTTACACATATTTATAGGGAAGGGGTTATACAAGGGTGAGAGGCATTGGGAATTGGTCTTAGAATTCTGACACAATGTTGTAGTTTGCTAGTGCTGCCATAAAACAAACAAACTACACAGAGTGACTTAACTAACAGAAATTTATTTTCTCACAGTTCAGGAGGCTAGACGTCTAAGACCAAGGTTTGGTCAGGGTTGGACTCTGAAGCCTCTTTCTTTGGCTTATAGTTGGCTGCCTTCTTCTGTCTTCACCTGGTCTTCCCTCTGTCTGTCTCTGTGTCCTAATCTCTTCTTTTGAGATTATAACCATGATATTGGTTTAGGGCCCACCCATATGACCTCATTTTAACTTAATCACTTCTTTTAAAACTTCTATCTCTAAACAGACACATTCTGAGGTACTGGCAGTTAGGACTTCAACATATAAATTTTGAGTGGACACAATTCAACCCATAACACACAGAATTATTTTGGTTTTCTTTTTTTGAAATTTTAAGACTTCATTAGTCACTAGCTCATCTAGTAAGTGTAAATTATTACTTAAAGAGTTGAATTCTGGGGCACCTGGGTGGTTCAGTGGGTTAAGCCTCTTGGCTTAAGCTTGAGTCATGGACTCAGGGTCCTGGGATTGAGCCCCACATCGGACTCTCTGCTCAGTGGGGAGTCTGCTTCCCCCTTTCTCTCTGCCTGCCTCTCTGCCTACTTGTGATCTCTCTATCAAATAAATAAATAAAAATCCTAAAAAAAAAAAAAGGAGTTGAATTCTTCCCCTGTTTTTTTGTTGTGAATAATTTCAAGCTGACAGAAAAGCTGAAAGATTAGTATAATAAATAACTGTATACCCTGGATTTACCAACCATTAATATTCTGTGACATATGCTTCCTCTTTTTCTCTTCCTGAATTATGTATTCATAAATGTAATATATACACATATGTACATATATTTTTGTAGACATCATGATGTTATATCCTTAAATGATTCTTTTTTTTTTTTTTAAGATTTGTTTATTTTAGAGAGGAAGGGAGGGGCAGAAGGAGAATGAGTGAGAGTGTATAGAATGTGGAGCCTGACTCAGGGCTTAATGCAGGGCTCGATCCCATGACCCTGAGATCATGACCCTGAGATCACAACCTGAGCCAAAACCAAGAGTCAGATGTTTAACTGCCTGTGCCACCCAGGCACCCCACCCCTAAGTAATTCTAAGAACAAGGCATACTCTTACATAAGCATATTACTATCATCGGGCCCATGAAATTTGACATTGATGTAATATCCAGTCCATAATCAGATTTCCCCAGTGGTACTCAAAATACTTTTTGTAGTTATTTTATTTTTCCTACTCCAGGATCCAAACAAAGATAATTCATTGCATATGGTTATTATAGCTCTTTAATCTTCTTTTATCTAGAATATTTCTAAACTTTTCTTTTGTCCATCATAGCATTGACATTTTTCCATTGAATGTCACACAATCTGAATTTTCTATTTACTTGATGAGGATTAGAAGCCAAGTAAATATTTTGCCAAGAATGCCTTACAGGTTATGATACATGTTTCACATTGTGTTAAATCAAGAGGTAGGTCAGACAGATGATAGGTTGATACTTGGTTACCAAAACTGAATTACAACAAAGTGTTTTTCAGAACATAAGGTACACCTTTGAACTATACAGCTAAGAAATTAAAGATGAAGAAGTATTTTATAGCCTGAACTATTCCATTAGGAAAAAAGAGTTAGAAAAAGATTAAAATTAAGACCTTAAAGTCATGGCATATCCTTATGTTATTTGAGCTTGAAAATATAAAACAGAAGAGTGAGGCTATCAAGCTTGAACTTTGTATCTCTTGAGCTGTGTCAATTGCCACTTAAAAAGATTCTAATTTTGGCTTTTCACTTTGCTCTATGTGTAGCTAAGTATAAATGTAACATAGAATTACTATAATGTTGTTTAAGTGACAAATAGTCTAAATCCTTTGTTATATTGTTAGGATACTTAAGGAGAGGAATCTTTCTATGTTTTTATATATTGTCCTGCACACAGTGAACATCAAGTACATATTTTGTCTGAGATTTGAAAGATGAATATGTAGGTAGGGAGTTTAAGACATGATGCAAAGTACTTGAGTATAGTCTCATCCAATTTCAAGAACTTTGCGAATACACACACACACATAATATATAATATTATATGGTATATATGATATGTAATTCTTTATATAATTCACAAATTAAAGAATGATATCTAATACCTTAAGAAATTTACACAATTACTTTATTAACCTGTTTTCTTCACATAAATAGGGAAACAGCTTCTTGAGGAAGGGACACAATTTACCATTTAGATTTTTTTCATCCACCTTTCTTTTAGTACTCTCAGCAAGTTTTTATATGTTTATTTAATTGGTTCATCAATAGAATGATTGAAAGTGTCATTTCAAAAGGGAAAAAAAGAAAGAAAGAGTAAAAGAAAGAAAAAGAAAGAGGGAGGGAGAGAGGAAGGGTAAAAGAAAAATTCACACCAATCCTAGTAATGAAAAAATCTAACTACAACAGGATTCAAATTAAGGCAAAGCAGGCCAGATACATACTGATAATGCTAAATCAGAAGGCAGTTTATAAATTAAACAGAATATTAATGATACTTTTTTTTTTTAACATTTTGTTTATCTGACAGAGTGAGAAAGAGCACAAGCAAGGAGAGTGTCAGGCAGAGGGAGAGGGAGAAGCTGAGCAAGGAGCCCAATGAGGGACTCCATCCCAGGACCCTGAAATCATGACCTGAGCTGGAGGCACACCCTTAACCAACTGAGCCACCCAGACCCCCCCACGATAATGATACTTTCCTTTCTAGTGATAGGCATGTGTTTGTAAACATTGACCCTGAGGTTAGTAGATTCTTGCAGATATGAATGTGGAATTGCTGCACTCTGACTGGACTCAAATAATTGGGTTTGCATTACCACACAGTTATTTTTCTGATTTATTTCTTCCATTGATAGGAATATAAATGTGATTAAGTTTGTTTTGTTTTCAACGTTCTGGTCTTGACTAATATTTGACAGAATGGGAGAATTTGTTACTCCTCAAAAATGAAACTGATTTAACAAGTCAAATATAGGTTAATTCTAAGCTTAAGGAATCGTCATGATCTGATTGGCTATCTAGGGTGTACCCTTAATGGAGGAGATAGGGTTCTGTTTAAGATTTAACTCAAGGATAAACTACCTGAATGACCCATGAGGAATGAGACTGCCCAGGTTCTTACTAAATTTTGCTTCAAGAGAGATTTTTGCTTTCAGCTTCTTTTCTTTGTTTCTTAATGGTAATAATTTGGTTCATTGGTCATTTGTAGATGCTAGGAACTGAAAAGAGTTGAACCAACACAATATCCAGATGAAACAAACAAACAAACAAAAAACTCTGTAGTTCAGTAAGGTGAAACAACTGACCTAAAGATGCATAGTTAATAAATCCCATGACTGTGACTGGAATTTAGATCCCCTTGATGTACATCTTTTCTGTCCTTTAAATTTGCATGTGTGCCTCATACTAATATAGTTCTGAACCACTTCTGTATTGATGATATCTCATCATTTATCAAAACAACAACAACCAAATAAAAAGCAGGATCTGAATAATAACTTTAAGTTAATTTGATGAACTGAAAATAAAAATAGAGGTTTCCCTACACTAACTTTGACAATTGCATCTATCTTCCTTCAAAATCTGGTGTGTTTGTGCACAGGTGTGCATGCACAGTCATATTTGCACATAAACAGTGTGATATTTTTCTGTAAAAGGCAAGTGATCTGTTTACTTGATATATGTTTGTGTCCTTTTTTTCTGTGACAGCATGGGGAATGGAAGAGTGTATTTAGTAGGGAAAATAAGTTTATAAATGGTAAAATCGTATAAATATAAATAAGTTAAATATAAAATAAAGATAAATATAAATTCCCTTAGCTTAACTTCCAGTGAGACATCCTGATATAAGGAATGAATATTTGTGCCAAAAGCAACTAGGTTCCCGTTATGCCTGCCAATTTTTTTTTCAAACTGTTTTTACCTTACATTCAACAATCAAGAAAACACTGTAGATCTATTAGCTTTTTTTTTTTTTCCAAAATAATTTTCCGTAACCTAAAAGTAACCATAACAATCTCATGGAAAATCTTTAAATACTTAATTACATTGAACCCAGGGTACCATTGTGAGACTTTTGCTTAAAGCAGTATTTTTTACAATTCTATTCATTTCAGCAATCAACAAGCCTGTGATAAAAATACTGATGGGCCTTTAAGAAAATATTTCCAGGTTCTGATAAAAGTAATACTGCCCAACATAGTTATGTGCACTTTTCTAAATACAGAATGTTTCTTACATATTGAAAAAAGCTGACTTTGAATTTTTCAGGAGAGGTATGTCAAAGATTCTGTTATACCTTTCTTAAATATATAGAATATTTCTTAAGCATCTTATTACTCACATGCCTTAAATATATGATGTATTTTGTATTATAAATCTTTAGCAGTTAACAAACTAATTGATCTGCAATTATAAAGAGTAATATGTTCATTAAAAAAAAGTGTTCATTGAGATAAATTTACACTCGAAAAGCTGATTAGGGTAGACTTTGGCAAGGATTGCAGCCTTCCAGTCTGAACAGATTCTAATCAGCTTTGACAGCAAAAGAGCTTCACCTGGTGTTTCATTTAATTTGAGATTTGTAATCAGATGATTTATAGGAGTTCAGGTTTTACAAAATGTGAAGCATTTGTCTTGATATAATAGTAAGCGTCCCCCATTGTCAACTGGAATCAATAGTCTCCCATTTTCCTTATTTCAGATATGCAGAGATGCAAAGGGAATATATTTCCATTAGCAACTCTTGTGGCTAGCCCATGACCTTTCATGGAATTTTATAACAGTCAAGGTTAAAACACATTTGTAAGTATCACACCAATATTCCAGATATGAGGAGACAGTTTATTTTTTCCAGATCAAAATATCTGTTCCAAGAATGGGAGTAAAAGGTGATGAACAGGTGATCTAGAAATTAGATCTAAAAGACCGAAAGAGCTCTACAGAGTTTTTTCAGTGAGTAGCTTCTGTATTGTTGCTTGCCAGATATCTACTGTGTCATCACTGGCTTGTTTTTATTCCATATCTTGCTTTTTTTCAACTTCTTCATTTTTTCTGTCTTTTACTTGTATTCATACCATTTTCATCTTGCTATTTATTCTGATGGTCCTTGTGCTACATATGATTCCAGTCTTAATGTTTTCCTTTGAGTTAGTATACTACTGAAGTGTTAAATCTTTATTCTCTGTGGCTTTTTCTCCTCTCCCATCCCCATTTCTCCTTTCTCTTACTTTAATTTCTTAATTTAATACTCATCATATGCTTATTTTCAACGCATTTTAAATTATTTTTTCATTTATTATATTCTTAACTCTTACCTCCTTCAACTATTTTTATTACATATAATAAAGAGACTGTGGCTACTTAATCAACTACTAATTCAGTTTCAATAATGTTCCAAGTTAATTAGAGTCATCAGGAATAAAAAGCCCTATCTCTGAACAGATGTAAATAAATAGATGATAGATAGATAGATAGATAGATAGAAAGACAAAGGAAGGGAAATAAGTCTAAATTCCAAAGAGCTGCCTCAAACTTATATAATTAAGACACTATATTAAAATAAATATAAGTAAATTGAAGAATTTAAAGTTCCAAAAAGCGAATGACTAAACAGTTGTAATAATTTAAAGCAAAATAGACTATAAAGTGTATTTTCAACAAATAATTCATATAATAAAAATAGTAATTATATATTGTAAAGAGTTTCATTTGCTATTCTTATAATGAAAAAGCAAATGAAAGTAGTGATTTTGAAATTTGGTAACATTAATTTTGCATGAAAATAAGTCTGATATCTATGAATGATTTTTAAATTATAATATTTTTAACTATTTTTTTCCTTTACTGTGGTGATTCTGTCACTTAACCTTGGAACCTGGTAACCTGGGACCAGAGAAATCTGCTATAGAAACGCTTATTACAGTAATGACAGTTTGGCCTTTAAGTACTATACAAAACCTGTTCAGTGTACTTAAATAGTAATTGAATGTTACCCTTTATTCCAGCAAAAATGTGTTAAAGTGTAATAACTGTGTTTCTTCTTAGAATTACTCATGAAAACCATTGTCCTTCAAAAGCAGATGGTCTTTTAGAAAGAAAAGCATATCACTCTTTTAAAAAAGCAAAGTTGTGATTTAAAACAAGTATTTGGAGGTTTCATGAAGCATGCAATATGAAGCTACTTTTTTAATCAGCAAAAAAAAAAAAAAAGATACTTTACTGTGAACAGAGAAGAAAAAATCTGTTATTGACAATGTATATAGTATAACCATGAAAGAGAGAGATAACTTGTAACCAGCAGGCGAGCCAACCCAAGTGGAATTAAGCTTTTTTAACAAGACAGCTGATAATGCATCTAAAATGAAAGGCAAGTAAACTGCCATTTTGAAACTTTATTTAAAATTGTTCAAAATTACCAATGGATTTCTATCACAGAAGCAGTCAGAAAGATGTTCTTTTCCTTTAAAAGTATTTTTCTCAAACTTTAGAAAAATTAATGATATATTTCTCTGGAGCTATTTCCTTTCCCCTCTACTCTGATATAATAACATAACCAGATCTAAATTTGATTAAGTGGGATTTCACTACCTCATTTGTTTCCTGTGGTGTGAGATCTGACACATTCCCAATTTTTGTGTCACTGGATAGGCTTCATAGAAATAGTAGTGTAATATGCAGTTTTACAGTAACTAGGAATAAGTGCTATTTATTTAAACTTTTAGAGCGTAATCTTGACAGAATGTTTAGGAAACTTGTTAGAGATTAGCAAAGGGAACTAACTCTATCTACTAATGCTAAACGTAATATAGCCAAAGCACAGTGTGTGTATCTGCAGTCACACTCAACACTATACTACACAATTAATGGTTCATTTAGATTTAGTAATTGACTCTCAAGTGGAGTCTTTCACTGGTAATTTTTCATGATAAAACATATATGAAGATAAATGCAGTGTATAACAGTTGTTCTTCCCTTTTATCACTGACCATCTGCACTTTCTTTATAAAGGATATAGAAATAAGGATTCATAAACTATTATTTCAATAACCACTAAGAAGATGGTGAAGTCTCTATAAGTGTGGATTTGAAATCTACAGCTCTGACCCAGTATTAATTTCCATTTTTTAATTATTCTTATCTTATTCTTTCTTCTGATTTTGTGTTCTTATTTCATTGTCTAGGTCTTGACAGGGGCATTTCCTTTGTTGCAATTATGATTTCCAAGACTTTTTACAATATAGGCAAAGTGAATGCTAATGACAAAAAAGAAGGGTGTTAGGACAAGATGCCTGGGTAGCTCAGTCAGTTAAGCATATGCCTTCAGTTCAGGTCATGATCCCAGAATTCTGAGATGGGAGTCCTGCAATGGGCTCCTTACTCAGTGGGAAGCCTTCTTATCCTTCCCCCTGCCACTTCCCCTACCTGTGTTCTCTCTCTTTCTGACCAATAAATAAATGAAACCTTTAAAAAAAATGTTGTAAGGAGCTGGATTTCTTTTTTTAAGTTTCAGGATTTGTCATTGATACCAGAGGAAAAGATACAAAGTAAATTGAACATTAAAGTAGTTATCATGGAAAACGCCTTCAACAGAAAGCAATAGCCAGATATATCAATTATAGAATTAAGGGCTTATTTTCACTGATGCAAATCCATGAAGTTCAGCAGGAAAAGACTAGAAAGCAGGAATTTAGTGCCTTAGCCATGATTAATTGACTAGCTGGATGATCTTTTGTAGAGTTAACCTTCCTGGAACATAATGTAATTAATTAATAAGCCATTAAAACCTGAAAACTCAACAAAAGAGGGCAGAACTGCTTTCTGGCTAGCTTGCTATGTTTATTACAGTTTGTCAGAGCCTATATCCATTCTGTATAGCCTTTCTCATTATCTTCCATGTCATCATGGTTGCTAATCACTCTGTAAATCACCCATGGAGTAGAGAAAGATGTTGCAACTTTCGTATTAATTTGGATTTTTTTTTTCCTGACAATTCACCAAATTATGTAGAGCTAGGGGAACAATTTGCAAATATTTAGCATCACTAAAGTCTGATCTGTGATTTTTTGGTTGACAGTGGAAAAATACAGTAAAAATTTAAAGTATGTTTATTTTGAAATTTGCTTTTTCATAATATTTATCATGGACAAAGTACTAGGAAAACGTTTAAAGTATTTAGTGCTATCTTTAAATAGATTTCTACTTTTTATGTATATACAAGGCTTCCATCAATATAAATAGAATTCTGAGAAAGTTGGAAAAAATGATTTTCAAGTATTTGTTCAGTTTATTTTTGTTAGTTTGTGAGTATATTAGCATTCAAAAAGGAGAACAAATATTGTACTCATTGACATATATATGTTTTAGTATGTTTTCATATTTTTCTAAATGTCTTTTGAGATATAAGTCCTTCATTTTGTTATTTTTGTTGGAAGTATTTGTTTAACACACCTCATTGCTTGTGATACTTGGAATTATTTAACCAAAACTCTTCAGTGAATCACTTCAGTGAACATTATAGCCTTGATAGAAATAATATATTAAAAGTAACTAAAATATTACTTAAAAAAACAGACTTCACTTATTAACAACTTTATACAATGACAGTCTTAGAAAATTTACTGATAGATTTCAAGTTTTCTGTCACATCAATTTCTCTATACTTCTTTAATATCTTATTACATTGCACATAAAGTTAGTATCTTTAGACTTTTTAAACCATTTTTAAATACAGTGAATAAAATCTGGATTGTGTTTATTTCCTAAGAATCTCATCATCAGGGTTTGAAAATAGTTTTTCATTATTAAAGGAGGATGCAAGATGGTACTGGATGGCAATTCAGCTTCCAGAATATGAGCTTTTTTAGTTGAGAAACATTTTTCACTTTTTGATGGTGATTCCCATTATATAAATTAGATAGAATTTTGATTACTGTTCAAGCTGGGTGGAAATGAGGGCCTTGATCACTTGCCACCTACCTACATTCCATCCCACAATAGCCTCTGGAAAGCTTTTCCAGAATTCCCAGAGCACAGTAGAACACAGCGTGAAATAACTGCTCTAAAGTATATCTAAGATCAGAAGAATTATATATAGGATAATTAATTCTTTGGAGAATTAAAAAAAAAACTTAAATGCAAATAAAATCAAAGAATGTGTATTGTAGGGCTAATTCTATTCATTAACAGAATACATTTATTTTAATTAAATGACTGAATCTCCACTGGAGTCTTTCCCTGGTAATTTTTCATGATAAAACATATATGAAGATAAATGCAGGGTTTATCTCCAGAGACAAACTATGCATCAATAACAATGAGGTAATGATTCAAACTGTGTGTGTCCAAGCTATTAACACCTGAAAAATGAATCTAAAGAACCAGTAGGAGGACATCCTTAATGTGGAAAACTACTAGGCTTCAACTATTTCTTTATTAGTAACTCGAATTCTGTCATGGATCTTAGCCATTCAACTTCAAGGACTACAGTGTACTTGAAGCTATAATGTAGCATATCAACACTGGTTAAGGCATCAATAAAAGGAAAAAGTGAAAGGCATTTGGAGTCCTTTTTGTCTCCTCCACATAGAATGTTCCCATTCGAAGCCGATCAGAAGGAGGCTGCACAGCTTTGAAAATATTATTTCAAAAATTATTAGTCCACTTAATTGCAAAATTGGCACACATTTCTTTGGCCTTGCTCACATTACCAGCACCACCTCATGAGCTATTCTTACTGCTTTCTCCTCTTCCCACTTCATGAAAATGGAAAATACAAGCAGTTCTCTTGAGCCAAAACACTCAGAGATCCCTATAAAAGGTTTCTATTCTATACCAACCCAAAAGAAAATAGAATAAAGCTGGTGTGTTTCTTAGTAATCTAAAATATGATTTTATCAGTTTATCTTTATTTCTTGTAAGCCTATACCTCAGGCTTGCAATCACTGTCTTTAAAATAACCACAAAACTACTACTTTTATCCTTCTTGATAAATATTACGTGGGCCATTCTTGTGGTTGTTGTTATTATTATTTTATAATAGTAAGATATTATTTTAATTGCTGAAATTTATCAAGTTCTCACCATGTGCAGCTAGTTTTACTAAGTATATAACTGAATTATTTGATTCTTTCTAGCAATGCTCTCAGATGTTAGGAGAGTCCAATTAAAGAACTGGAATACTCCCTACTCCTCATAAAACCCTGAATTTTTTTCATCAATCTTTACCTAGAAGTTGTATATTAATTCTTTTTTAAAAAATTATAATACAAGTGGGAGTCATCATTTAATGAGTGCTAAGTTCCAGGTATTACTTTCATAGTTTTACATAGTTTCTAATTACCTCATTTAATTGTTAATATGTGGTGAATATAAGACAACAGCAGTATTACTCTAATTCCTCCTTTAAAAACAAATAAACAAACAAACAAAAAAAAAAACAAAAAACCCCCCAAAAAACCCCAAACAAACAAACAAAAACCCTACATTTTGAGGCTTAAAAGGAAATATATAATAGAGTAGCTCATAAAATATTCCCAGGCTAGAAATCATCACATCAGTGTTAGGGGAGCTGATAATTAGACTTCAGCAATTCAAAAGTTTCTGTAAAATTGTTTCAGATGGTACATAGCTGAAATCCTGGGTTTGTTACAAACAACAATGAAATAGTAGTTCCATCTTTTTTTTTTTTTTTGAAGAGTTACAAACATGGGCCTGTCACATGAATCTTGTAGAAGCAAACATGCTGTATCGAGGAATATGTGATAGAGAAGAGGAAAGCTTGTTTCTGTCTCAGAGATCAGGTACTTCCTACCATCATGAAAAACTAAGCAAAGAATAGGTCTTTAATAGCTCAAATTTAGGACAGAATTCTGTTTATAGATACTTGAAAGTGTTTCTCCAAAATATGATCATGGGAGTGGTTAGAAAGTAGCTTTAAGTAATGTTACTGCTCAGTAAGAAAAACTGTATGAAGAAAATATTTTAATAAGAAAGACTACTAAGTTTTTATTAGAAATCATTAGTTTAATTTTGAGTAATATTTTTAAACTGTGTGTCAAGAATAATACCTTACATCATTTGAAAGGACAGTAGTTTCTTTTTGAATTTATTGAGGTATAACATATGCAGTAAAACTCATAATTTTTAGCATAAAATTCAGAGATTTGACAATGCATAGCATTATTGAAAACCAGCTCATTCAAGACAGAACATTCTCATCTCCTTCAAAGAGTTCCCTTTTTCCACTTATAGCCAAACCCTTCCCCTATTCTTGACCCGTGAAATGGGTTTGTCTTTTGTGCTGCTTATTTTACCTTTCCCATGATGACATTTAAGTGAATCATACAGTATGCAACCTTTGATATCTGCTTCTTTCATACAACATAATACATTTGAGATTGATCTATGTTGTGTCAATCAGTTATTCATTCTTTTTCTGTTTCCCGCTGCATGGATGTAGCAGAGTTTGTTTACCCATTCACCAGTTGGAAGACACTGGGCCATTCTCAGTTGGGGGATTATGAATAAAGCTATTATAGGATTTCATGAATGGATTTTGTTTTAACAGAAGTTTGCCTTTCTCATGGCGATATTTCTAGGGGTAAGATTCCTGGGTTATACAAAGCAAATGTATAAAGCAAATTGTTTATCAGATTGGCTATATTATTTTGTATTCTTACTAGAAATGTGTGAGTGTTCCAATTGATTTACATCTTCATCAGTACTTGATAATGTCTCTCAGAAACAAAGATGTAATAAAATCATCAAAACAAAATATTAACAAACTGAACCCAATAATATATTAAAATGATAATACATCATGAACAATTGATGGTGATACTGGTGTATAAGGTTATTTCAATATTCAGAACCAGTCAACATAATTCACTATATCTAAAGACTAAAGAAGAAAACTATGTTTTCATCCAAATTGAAGTAGAAAATTATTTGACAAAAAACAATATGTATTTATAAGAACAAGAACAACAGCAAGACCTCTCAGAAATCTAGGAACTAAAGTGAAATTCTTCAACATAATAAAAGACATTTCACATAATCTTATAGCTAACATCATTCTTAAGAGTGAAAGATTGAATACTTTTCCTGTAAGATCAGGAACAGGACAAGGACGTATGCTCTTTCCACTAAAATTCAACATTATATTGGAGGTCTTAGACAGTCCAATAAGGCAAGAAAACAAAATCAGAGGTAGATGAGTTGAAAAATAGAAACAAAGCCATCTCATTTTCAGACAACGTGATAATCCACAAAGAAAATCACCAGAGAAATTATATATAAAAAAAAAAAATCTAGGAGAACTTGTGAGTTTGGCAAGGTTGCAAGATACAAGATCAATATACAAAAATCAACCACATTTCCATGTTCAGATTGATATTTGACCCTCAATTAAAACTACACTAGATTTCTCTATTGGGAACAATCAACTAAAGAGTAAACCTGGTCATTTAGGCTTCTAATCTTTCTGTACTTTCCATTTCTCTACAATCCCCATAGCACAAGCACACAGACACATTTGAGAGTACTCTAATAGGTCAATTATAATCTCATAACTGATGCTGAAGCCTTCTATTTTGTCTTTTTATTTTAGAAGAAAGGAAACATTTTATGTTGAATTGAAGGTTGACATTTTAAGTGTTCCTTATTCAAACCACTTTGATTTCTTCTTTCATGTAAATACAACATAGTAATTACATAGTGAAAAAATATCAGCCTACTTGGAATTTTTTTCATTGCCAAATGGAAGGCAAATCCTATTTATCCCCTTTTCTGAATTATAAGGGAATATAGTGCATCCCAGTCATCTCCAAAATATTAATATTGTGTTTCACTTAGGTTTTTTAATTTGCAAATATTGGCAAATTACATTTTTACCTGCCACAAAAATGTCATCTTCTCTATGTCTTTAAAGCTAGATAAAAATTTTCTTACCTCTGTCCTTAAAATTCAGATATTAATATTTTCTTAAGGTATTTTATTTATTTATATGACAGACAGAGATCACAAGTAGGTGGAGAGGCAGGCAGAGAGAGAGAGAGGAGAAAGCAGGTTCCCCACTGAGCAGACAGCCTGATGCAGGGCTCCATCCCAGGACCCCAGGATCATGACCTGAGCCAAAGGCAGAGGCTTTCACCCACAGAGCCACTGAGGTGCCCCTCAGATATTAATATTAATCCAGCATTCTATGTAGTCAAACTTATGATCTAGGAGATATTCTTATACACATGCAAAACATATTATTATGATGATCATCATATATCGACCTTAAGCTCTGTCAGTTCCAAAAATAGATTTAAACATAAAATGAAGAAGTACAATAAATTTATGCTCCATCTCTCTTAAATTAAAGAAACGTTAAGTACAGTAGATATGAAAGAAAAATATATCTTTTTCTATTTTGGACATTCTAACATTCTGACCATCCTTATTCTTGCCATCCCTGGGATAAAATGACCTTCAACTTACTGGCTTGTTTAGTCCCTCTATGTTTCTTGTAGGGAGTTGTATTTATGAACCACATTTTAACACAGGGAAGGAATCACCTTCATAGTTTCTTTTCCAGATCCAGTACAATGATGCATACCTATATTTAGGTATGGCTTCTTCCCCTATGCTGTAACACATTCCTCAGAGATGGTCACGGGTTTATTAGGCTAGGGTATGTAACTAACTAGGTGCTGCAACAGATAGACCCTGAAACTCCATAGCTTAGTTATTTCTTGCTGGCACAAAGTCGTATGACTCTCAGAAAGTTGTGTTTTGCAGTCTGGTGACTCCTTTTAGTGACAGTGGCTTCTTAACAAATGGCTTCCAAAGTCATCATTATAGGGGAAAAGGAAACATGGAAATGGTACATTGGCTTTTAAGAGTTTCAGCCAGAAGTTATGTTTGTCATTTGTTAGACTAGTCATATGTCTTTTCCAAACATCAAAGGGGCTGAAAAGAGTTGTTTTCCTGCAAACCCAGAAGGGAGAAGGAATTCAGAAATGGGTGAACACTAGAAGTCTCTACTATGCCAGGGAGCTCCTAACCCATCTGATCTCCAGGGTGCGGTAAACACTCCCATATCTATCCACCCATCAGTAATTTGACTGTTTGGATACCTTCCCCAGCTCACATCTAAGACTTAAGGAAAAATCAAAAGTAGTGCACTGTCCATAAGAGAAATTAGTCTAGAAATAAGAAAACATTGACTCTTATGGGTGACAACCAGTGTTTAAAGTGATATTAAGTCATTCAGATGTGAATGCTATATTATTATTATTATTATTTTATTTTTTAAAGATCTTATTTATCTAACAGGGAGAGAGAGTGCGAGAGTGTGCACACACACACACACACACACACACAACCAGGGGGTGGGGCGGAGGGGAAGGGAGAAGCAGGCTCCCCACTGAGCAGAGAGCCCAACACGGGGCTCACAGGCCTAGATCTCAGGACCCTGGGATCATGACCTGAGCTGAAGGCAGAGGCTTAACTGACTGAGCCACCCAGATGCCCCATAATTTAAAGACTATAAATTACTGTATTTTGTTTAAGAAACTGGACAGGAAATGTTACTTCCTGTTACTTAAGTTTAGGAAGAAGGAGAGTGACATATATCTGACATTCAGTTGTTTGGTGTAAGAAACCCAAACTTTTTTTCCTATTGTCTCTTCAAGTCAAACTAAATTCTAGAGTGGTTAGATATAGACTTTTGAGGAGCAATCAAAATAGGATTTTTTAAACCACTTTTTTATACAGAAATGTTACTGGTTTTGCTTGATTATATTATACTGTTGGTGAAAAGACTAGATTAAGCAATTTACTAAAGATCAAATATATATTGATATAAAACTGAGAATAGTATCCAAACACATTTTCACTATTTTTCAATATATTATCTATTTCACAGTGTAAAGAAATGTGAGTTTCATCACCTGTCCTGGGCAAAGCAAGTTTAAAAGTATATATGTAACCACATATAGGTTTAATCTGATCAGAGTAAATATTAAATGTCTAGTCTATATTTATCTTGAAATGTTCTTTCACCACCAGCATATGTAATTATTTCCACTTTGGTAAGATAAAGTTAGCAAATGAAGTTAGCCATGTTGACATTTGCTTGTTTTATTTTCATTGTGTTTAGTGTATCTTATGTATCCCACTATAAGATAGATAGATATACAGATATCTTGGTAATTTGAGTAGTTTCTTAAGTGTAAAACTATGCACAATAACTTTGAAGTACCAGCAGATGTGATCACTTTTTTTTTAAGATTTTATTTATTTATTGGACACAGAGAGAGACAGTGAGAGAGGGAACAGGATCAGGGGGTAGTGGGAGAGGACTCCATCCCAAGGCAGACACTTGATAATTGAGTACCCAGGCACCCCTGTGATCACTTTGTTTTCCCTGTGATCACTATTAAAAAATTATTAGTACTAAATAGATTTGTTTTATCATAGTGA
This sequence comes from Lontra canadensis, assembly GCF_010015895.1. Classification (NCBI taxonomy): domain Eukaryota; kingdom Metazoa; phylum Chordata; class Mammalia; order Carnivora; family Mustelidae; genus Lontra; species Lontra canadensis. The sequence goes on from NW_022631005.1 coordinate 18,216,435, forward strand.
CTGTGCTAAGTATATTTTCAAGGATCCTGGTATCTAATTTTCAACAGTCTGATTTTTTTTAACATCCGTTAATGAAATATTAAAAATGTAAACATTTTTCTAATATATTCTCAGAAAAATAACACTGAATATAATTTAAAAGTATTTAACCCATTTTTTTTGTAATCATACCTAATTGATAATTGATATTTTATTATTAATTGAGTAGCTGTTCATTTTAGTAGCCAATCTAATTCTCAAGAGCTTAATAACAATATTACTTGCTACATAAAATGTAGTATTTAATCTAACTTACCATTTATTTCCATTTGCATAATGAGATATTTTCTTAGGTCTGCTAGAGAACTTATTCTTCATAAAATGCTACAAGTTTTAAACAACACAAATATTTCAAAAGTAGGTAAAATCATAAAAGTATAACGCTAGACAAAATTCATAAATTGAGAGACTAGAAAAATCATTAGAACACCATAGTAGGTCTAGTTCTGCTAGTAATAAATCTGGGTGTATTAGGAAAATATTCAGCATGTCAATCCAGTAGTAGTTCAAAGCACACACTCAAGGGAGTTTTCAACGTGATAAAGGAGATTCACTTCACATATTGTGAAGACAGATCCTGGGCATTTTAGAGTATAGTGGTATAGAATTCTTCCTTTTTTAATGTTGATTTTTCTCACCAAGCCCAGAAATGAACTCTTCTTTCCATGACCTTCTATTCAAGATTCCTCAAGTCACAGAACTGCTTACTTTATTTATTTATTTAAAAGATTTTATTTATTTATTTGACGGGGGGCGGGGGTGAGATCATAAGCAGGCAGAGAGGCAGGCAGAGAGAGAGGGGGAAGCAGGCTCCCTGCTGAGCAGAGAGCCCGACACGGGCTCCACCCCAGGACCCTGAGATCATGACCTGAGCCGAAGGCAGAGGCTTAACCCACTGAGCCACTCAGGTGCCCCGAGAACTGATTACATTAAAAGAAATACATTTATATTTTGTGCACCTACCAACAAAAGAGTGCTAATGTGCTACTGAGGGTAAATTAAATCCCTTAGTTTGTGCAGCAGGGGCTGACAATATCTTTCAACCGTTTGCTACCATGCCATTCTTTAACCCATATAAATCTTGGCATGTAAAGAATGCCCAATTAATATTTATTGAATATATAAATAAGTGAATGAAGAATTGAACTAAATGATCTCTTTGATTCTTCTAGATTTAATAATCTCTGGTTCTGCAGTTGCTTGGGAGAAACCACTGACTGCCCAAAACCTACTGTCACTTTTTCCCACATCTGCCCTGTTTGTATCCTCTCTTGGAAGAAATATCTCCCAGTTCTGTTCAGAAAAGCTTTTCCAAGACAGTGCTTTACATAGAGTAAATGTACAGTAAAATTTGTTGATCTGAATTGAAATGGGGAAAAAAAAACAAAAACAAAACAAAACTTCTGTGAAAAGCTGACAGTGCAATTAACTTTACCTCAATCTCACATTCTCCCTTGACCATATGCTCAGTGTTCACGAACATATGTTATGTTTGTTTTTGGTAATTTTACTCTCTATTTCACAATGGTGAGCTTTGCACAATCCCCATATGATCAGTGTCTAAAACACTGCAATTCTTCTTTTTATCTTTTTCTCTCTTTCTCTCTCTCTTTTTAATGAGTGTTAGTTATTCCAGTTATAAAACTGAATATCATTTAGGACTTTATGTCACACACACACACAAGACAAGTAGGGCATGCAAAGAAATGCCATTATAGACCAAAGCAACTGAACTTTACAAGGATAAAAGGGATTAAATGATAGTCTCAGATAATGGAGGTTAAGTGGGTAAAGGATAATGTCATCTTGTCATAAAAATGCATAAAGCACAAAGTGGGACAAAGTTTTATTAATTAGAAATAATGATTCTGAGATAAAATCCATTACTGTTTAAATGAGCAGGGGTTGAATTCAGTCTGAAATTTTATCCTCTAGAAAATTTGGACACTTTTAAAATATATTTCAAAAAGTCAATCATTGTCTATGACATCATAAACATCTTTCAATTATGCCTGGCAAGTATACTATTTAATAACTAGCCCAGTAGGGGTAGGTACAAGTTACATAAATATGACAACCTTTTTCTGGCTGAACAATTCAATCTGTAAATATCAAAAGACAAGCAAAATCTATATATTTCCAGTCACCTTTGGTGAGGGATAGACAATATTCCCCAACCTTCATGTTGTTTTTTTTTTCTGTTTCTTTGTTATGTTTTGTTTTGTTTTGTTTTTTGTATTAGAAAAATGGCTTAGGGACCAATGTCCAACAGAAAAGATGATGAAAGTGAGAGACAGAGAAATAGTTGCTCAGATAAGAAAAATAAGACAAAACAAGATTGGTTCATATTTTAAGATTTATATGAAATATGTTTTAAGAAATCAGCTGAAGGAACAGAACTGTCATCATCATCATCATCATTGTGATCATCATCATCTCAACATCTCACTGAAAATAATTTGCTTATTTATCTAACAAGAATAGTTTTTCTAGGTACTTTGGAGAATTTTGAAAAATGTACATAGGTCTCTTTTATCTGTGTCAGTGTGACTACAAAGAGACTTTCTGAATTCTGAATAAAGCCAACTATTCAGAGTGCTATTTATAACTCAGAAGAAGGGAAGTTTAGAGTAAAGAATTTGTTAAAATTTCTTTAAATGGTATACTCTTCTTCCAAACTCCCTCAAACAAAAGTGGCTTCTATTTTGTTTTCTTGTTTTTAATGCTCCTTTGTTGACCAAACTTGCAAGCAAAGGAAAGGATGGCTTGACTTTCAGGAACATCTACAGTGCTCATTTATTTATCTATTTCCTTCCTTCCTTCCCTCCCTCCCTCCCTCCCTTCGTTCCTTCCCTAATTTAAATTTTAGTTAACATACCATACAATATTGGTTTCTGGAGTAGAATTCAGTGATTCGTCACTTACATACAACACCCAGTGCTTATCACAAGTGGCCTCTTTAATACCCATCACCCATCTAGCGCATTCCCTACCCACCTACCTCCTTCCTTTACTTTTACAACTGATTCTAATTTTGTCTACAGAAGATACCACACATTATACCTAGAGACTGCCATAGAAAATTCAGTTAGCTTGGGGTGCCTGGATGGCTCAGTGGGTTAAAGCCTCTGCCTTCGGCTCAGGTCATGATCTCAGGTTCCTGGGATCGAGCCCCACATCAGGCTCTCTGCTCAGCGAGGAGCCTGCTTCCCCCTCTCTCTCTCTGCCTGCCTCTCTGCCTGCTTGTGATCTCTGTCTGTCAAATAAATAAATAAAATCCTTAAAAAAAATCAGTTAGCTGAACAAAGAACAATAGCAGTTAACTAAGTAAATAGCAGGGAAACAGATTAAATATCATTTCTTCAAACTTCCTCTGGACAAAAATATGGTTTAATGATTTTGACATCATTATATCCATAGCATAATGCCTACTTGGCCTGGTTTAAAGGCTTATTTTAAACCCTTTGCATCTAATTACCCTACCTTATCTCAAAAATAAACAGCCTTTAAGCATATAATGTTAATTAAGTGTGGGGCTTAGCAACCAATAGGATATGGACAAAGACCCTAGGAAGCCCATACTGGTTTTCTAAAGCATAGAGTTTCATAGGAAACTCAAGTTTCCTAGAATTTGAGTTCTAGGAAAAAATGATAAGTAGGTAAACTTTTTTCAAAGCCCACCCTTCCCCTTTGATCATTGGTACTACATTCTTCTCTGGGACTTTGTTCTCTTATGTCCTCTGTACCCCACCCTCATCCCTGTATCCAATCTTCTTATCCTTACCTCAACCTCCACAGTAGCCTGCCATTCAAAATGACAGATTTTAATTGCTCCCCACCCTATTTTCCCAGCTCAAAATACCTACTTCCTAAATTAATACCCTACTAATGTGAAGTGAAATGACTTAAAAACCTAAAAATACAATCTATGATAAGATGAAATGGAAATACACTCTCTTGTCTATTTAATATTTATCATTTAATATTTTACTTGCAGTATTGTTACTGTTGCTTGCTAACTCAAAGGAAAAAATTATAATGCAGTTAAGAGAATGAGGAGAAATTAAAAAGACATAAATTGCATCTAAGGGACCCTTTCCCTTCAGCAGGGTGAATTCAAGAGGATGCTGGAGCTAGCTTATAATGACATGGGAGAATGGACTATGTGCAACTCTGCCCAAATTTAGTTTGGTGATATACTGTAACAAACATGGTAACTGTATTTACTCCAGAAAATCAACAAATGTTACAAGTCAGAGATTCTTTTTTTTTTTTTTCCACAGAGAGTTGATTGATAAACATTTATTATCCTCTTACTGAATGGGTTAGATGGTATGATAAATGTTCACACTGCTGAGAAATAATTGTGTTAGCAAAGAATCAGGGCATTATAGAATCCCAGGGGGGAAGAACATACACCCATTCACCAAAAACAAATATATGTGATTTCCACATGAAATTTCATTTAAAAAGGACTATACTGATAGCTAAGAAAAAGGTTGAAAGCTACCAGTTTTTATAGCTCTGAAAGTTAGTCTCCAAGCCCTGTTGTTTGCCATTCCCCATAACCAAAATCTTTTGGATAAGTGACTTAGAAAGTTCTTTCTTATGTTTTTTACATTATTTCTAGATGTTTGTTAGTATTTATAGAACTTATAAAGATGCTTTAAACATATTGCATTTGTACAATCCGCTTGTTTTTGAATTTATATGCAAACTACCTGCTATTGGGAAATGGGAGTAGAATTCTAGATCTGTAATCTTTGTTTTCTGGGGCCGCTGTGAAGCAACACCAAAGACAGTGAGTTGGGAAAGGAAATATCATGAGGGACATAACAGGAACTCAATATAAAATGAACAATTCAAGTAAAGCAGTAACAGGGCGGCATAGTGAAAATAGCAAAAACCTTTGGAGTCAGAAACATCTGGATTTAAACACAAATGTCTTTATGTGCTAGCTGTCTGATTTTACTGAAGTTATATAGCTTCCTTGAGGTTCAGTTTTCTCATCTGTAAAATTGAAACAGTATCTACCATACTCGGCTATTTCTAGGATTAAATAGGATGACATATGAAAAGTGCCTAGTAATGCCATATAATATGATAATAAGTATTCTATGTTTTAAGAGGTTTCTGTAGGTATGTATGTAAACATATATGTAAATATATGTATGCACAAACATACATACACAAAGATGTGTAGTAATAACATATTCAGGTATTTCATGCTAGGATACCTGTATATCTTGTTTAAAAGCCTTTTGGGAGGGAAATAATTTGAATATAGCTAATCTGAAACAATAATACAAGAAAACTAACTCTAGCTCAGGGATTGACACACACTAGAAGAGCACTTCATGGAATCATGAAAGTTTAGAATCACAATGATTCACAGGAATGAACTAATCCAATCAGTTTATTTGACAGATGATGAACCAGGAAATCAAAGAATCAATTCCTGAAAATACAAATGTAAGTTAAGTAATTTAACCATGAGCATGTTACATAATTTCTCTAACTTCAGTTTCCTCTTTAGTAAGTGGGACAACACAGTTTATTTCTCAGATTAAATGAGATAATCCAAGTGGTCAAGTAGAGTCAGAGCCCTGAGATATTGGAATACTGAGATAAAGCTCATGATATCATCTGATACTTGTTCACCTGCTGATAGCCAAACAGTGATGCTATGCACTGTGGTTATGCCTGTGCTTAGTAATTTACCTCTAAAACATTAAACTTTGAAAGTCTTCTTTCCTATAAATGATGATGTGGCCATTGATCTATATATAGTTTCTATCTATGTATTGATTTTCTATGCTACAGAAAAATAAAGAAGAAAATGGTTTGCTAGAGCAAGGAAGAGAGAAATTCCAAATGTGTAGGAGGAAAAATGATGTGTGTCTGCATTTTCTGTCCCATTACATTTTGTAGTTGATGGTCATGCTATAGATTTGTTTTGAGATGTATGACACACCATGGTGGAAAATGCAGTCAGTTCCTTGGTGTTCTGAGATAGGAAATGACTGTGACTAACCACAAAGTCTTGGACACATACAGTCCATTCTGCCTGTGATGCTCTGTTGCTCTCTGTCTTTGTCTGAGATGCAGGTAGTGGAGTAAGAAGAGCAGAAATAGTGTCTACAAGGTGGAGAGTCTCAATAAATAGGACTATACTGAGAGCAAAGATTTCAGAAGCATATCGGGTATGTGCCTGACACTTTAGAACCTCTTAGAGTCCTCTGAGTCTCTGACATAGGGTGAAATATGCCTAGATCTTAACCTTCTAGAAAGACTAACAATTCAAAGTTTATCTTTAACCTCATGTATGGAGAATGGATGGCAGTGAATTAAACCAAAGAGTCTAATTCTTATGCATACTACAATATTAACAACAAAATTACTAAAACTGGAACTATTTTTAAAGCTGATAAACATTATAAAAGTAAAAACAAGAAAATGAAAATAAAATGGTTCCCAATCCCCCCAATGCTGTCCAGTTCCCTAAATGATTCCACTTCTAACTCTACCACAGCTCATCTGTGCTCAGCATACTTATCATCACTTCTAACTCCCTAGCTGAGTGTGTTATGCTATATCTACACAAATGAAATACATACATTTGCATATATTTAATTTTGTATGTATGCTGTATTAATAGATTAAAATTTTGCACACTGGAAATTTTGAATGTTTAAGAAAACAAATCATAAAAGTGAGTAACTTTCATATTTTGGATATCAAATCTTTAGTCTCAGTAGTCAAATATTTTGTTGCAATAATAGCCCAGTGAGATTATGGAAGGCTCTACTTCTCTTCTTAAACCTATTCTTTCCTGTTTTCAAAAGTAATTTCTTGCCTCAGGTTTTATAAATTTGACCACTCTTTTTTCTCTACTCTTATTTCCTGCCTCCCCATGTCTTGGCATACCATATTTAATAGCTTCTCCATCTACTATTTGAAGTTGGATTTTCTTTTTTTTTTTTTATTTATTTTTATTTTAAAATTACCTTGCCCACATATCAAAAGGTACCTCTCATCCTCGTAGTTTGGGATTTAATGAACAAATCCATGTTCACCATATCTGCACCATTTGTGATTAAATAGATGTCAATCATGTCTTTTTTTAGCCTCTGCTACTCCAAAGTCTTTTGTCAGGGTTAGTCCTTCTAGTCTGCTGTCATATAGTAGCCCTAACCCCTCCTCCACTTCACTTATCACACAAGTTAAAATTTTCTAAACATTTTGCATTCCACTCTTGGTTTCAGAGGTAACAAGAACTGTGCACAGTAACCAAGGCAGAGACAGCATGGTTAGATTCTTCATAAGCCCTTAGGTAATGATAATGATGATGATAAAAATACAATACATAATAATTGTAGCATGGATTACTACCCAACACATAGTGAACAGCCAGTAAATGGAAGATGTTATAATCTATTATGAGTTATCATTTATTAGGTCCTGTTCCTCTCCCGGCATTGCATATATAGCATCTCATGGAATCAGGGACATCATGCACATCATCTCTTTTAGTCTTCCTGCACTCTTTTAAAATAGGTACTACTTAAAGAGATTAAGTGACTTGTTTGAGTCACACAGCTAGTAAATGTCAAAAAGGGTTTAAAACCTGCTCTTCCTGATTCCCAAAGGGTAAACATGTTCTTTTTCATTAAGGCCATCATTACTGTGCCAACACTGATCTACTAATCAGCAATAATCAGATATTATTGATCATTTACTATGTTTGGTGTTGTACAGTTTACAAAAATGATGGTATCTCCTTTGTTGTTAGGGAGTATAGAACCGATTTAGGACCATGAAATAAACATATAAAACAACAGCGTAATAATAATAAAGATTCTGCATTACATGAAGTATTGCATGTTATGATCTCTAAAGGACTGTTGCAGTTAGCAAGGATATGTGAGATGGCACTTGCCAAAATGCTTTAAATAATGTCAAATTCAGTTTTATAGAATTTGGAGAAGAAAATGGATCTTCGAATTTTTCCTTTTTGGTGTTCTTTCAGTCAACAATTATTTGTAAACAAAGAACACCTATATATAACATTAATATTTATTATACAATAACTAAGATTTTTGGAATTAAAATGACAAGCCCTAGATTGCAAATGAGGCAAAAGATAGGACAACTTTATGAATACATTAATAAATACATATCTAAATTCCATATTACTTAAAGTGTTTGCATAGCTTTTGAGAAGTGTTTTTAGGATATTCAAAAGGAAAGTTATCTAATTAGGAAGAAGAACAATTAACCCCTTTTACATTCCTTATCTTTCTAACTTCCTATCTATATTTAAAGTTGGTACTGTTTGTTCAAGTGCAAACATGTTTTCAATCTCTGAGACTAGGATTTCTGTGTTAGCTGCCATTTAATAAAAAAGAGTATTAAAGATTTTTTAAAGGTATAATCATACTCTCGCACTGATAGACAATAAACACTCGCCAAATAAACACTTGCCAAAGATTTTATTTAATTCATTAGTTAATGAAAAACTTAGCAAGGTGTCACAACTGGCTCAAGGTATACTCAAAGAAAAACACAGATGTAGGAAAATAAGAAATGCGGAATTGAAATTACAAATATATGCAAAATAGGTCTATCTACAGGGCAAAAATCAATTGCCTTCCACATGACTAATTTGAATGTATATGGATAAGAATCATTTGCATTAATTATTAATTTTCTAAAATTTGTAAAACTCTGAAATAAACAATAAAAGGGTGAGATAACCCACAAGTATGTACTAGGCAGAATATGTGGTCATATTCTTTTGGTTCATTACAACATACTTAACATTTCCCCCCCTATTGGAGTGATGGAAAAGACTCTTCCTGCACATCCTGTGGTTCTCAACAGCACGGGTGTGAAGGATATCCTTAAGGTATTACAAAGCTAGTGCAAAGCAAACTGCAATGTCCTCCCCAACACTTTTTTTTTTCCCCCATTAGAATCAGGCTTATTTTAAAAGGGTAGAAGAATTGGAAATAGGGGCGCCTGGGTAGCTCAGTGGTTTAAAGCCTTGGCCTTCAGCTCAGGTCATGATCCCCAGGGTCCTGGGATGGAGCCCCACATCTGGCTCTCTGCTCAGCAGGGAGACTGCTTCCTCCTCTCTCTCTCTCTGCCTGCCTCTCTGCCTACTTGTGATCTCTGTCTGTCAAATAAATAAAATAAGAAAATCTTAAAGAAAAAAAAAAAAAGAATTGGAAATAAGAATGTGGCCTAAGGATATAGTGGGGATAGGTGGGTTAGATTCCCCTCCATTGAGAAATTCGATGAATAGATCTGACCCTTCCTGCCTGCAACAAAAGTCAAGTCACAATGAGGGTCAGATCTCTTTCCTGGCTCTCCTGGGAAGATTCTTCTTGTAGTGTCAAGAACATTTTCTATGTAAGATCTATGAAGGGTTACTACCTGGTGGCAGAGGTTAGGTGAATTAACATCAATGGGTTTTAAGTAAAATGACATTTGAAGGGATACTGCTTTCTCAGAGTTTCACACTGTAAAAAAGATGGGTACTTTTCAGTTATACTGAAGAAAAGTCCATGCTTTATACTCCTGGATATCTTTCTGAGTAGTTCTTTCATCCTCATGAGCAAAGATTCTTATTTAGACTTTAAAAATATGATTTTAATTACATTGTCAGCCAAAGTATGGAGAGAGTGCTATAAATTCTTGGAATAAGACTTCTGCTAAAATTGAAATAATGTCACCAGTATAATTTTGGTTTTTGTAGTCTTTGACTACTGTGTCTTTCAATACATTTCTGAGAATAACAAAAGGCTTAGAGTTATGGACATAAACACTGATACCTGCATTTTTATTTTTCTCTTTTGATTTAAAGCAGCAAAGCTTAAGCTACTTCCACTTGCTTTGTTTTGTTTTTCAATATTCTCTGTTTCTCCTTGAGCGCACACTCGTAACCCATCATCCTGCCTTTGTATTTCATGTACCCTGCAAAATTCTTATTCCTCTATAGATGTAGGTTTTTTTTTTCTTTTTGTTTTGTTTTGTTTTTTCAAGACTTCAGTCCAAAACAGAGCTTTAAAGTCTTGTAATTAAATATTCTCTAGCTGATAATCTGATTGACCCTGTTTGGGGGAGTTAGCAGAGACAAAACCTAAGTTCAATGCCAGGAAATGTAGAAGAGATACCTGATCTTGAGTTTCCACTCTCTTGGGCCATTTTCTTTCATTCAAAAATGTCCTTGTCGTCTGATCCTTTTCTACTTTGTGATGATGAATAGTCTTCCTCATGTGAGGTATCTTGAAGCTATGAAATGTCCTTGACTTTGCTTCCAGCAAAACACACTTGAGATAGCTTTTGTTTCCATAACATCTGATTCTGTGATTGGTTACCTACTGAAGAACTTAGTAAATCTAGAGCAATACATGTTTAAAGGTGTATTTCCCAGAACATTGGATTTCATGGACAAGTAAAATTAAAGCAAAACAAAATTGTGGTGTAAATATAGGAGTGTCTACTTTTAATTGTATCAAACCATAATATATATATATATATATATATATATATATATATATAAAAAATCATCCCTAAATTATGCTCTTTTTATAGTGCCATAACATAAGGAACAATTAAACACATGGAAGGAGAAATCATCTAACATTACAACAAATGAGAGTATTTAGTATTTTAAATTAAATAAAAATTCATTTGGGGGAAAAAATCTTAGCTATTTCCTAATTTCTTCTGGTTTATAGTATTACCATCACCTAGTTATCTGTATTTCAGTGGTTGCTCTCCGTGGCCTTTGCACCAAAAATGTCTTTTGGCAAAGGAAGACTGAGGGTGCTATGTGAAAATAAGGGAACAGTAGACACCCTTAAGTCAAGTTAGTAAGGTGACCTCTGATACCTAGAATTAACTGAAAGACCTTCTTGAACTTTCTTAAGAACATCTGGGGGGAAAAAAGAGGATGAATACGCCTAGGGGGAGCTAGGAGCCCAATGTGAGGCAGAAGATTCCAACAAATTTAACTTGATACCTTACCCTTCTTCTGTGTACCCAGAAGCTGTGAGCACACCGTGTTGAAAAAATATGGGATTATCCTAACATTATACTTATTATGAGTTGCCTGTGTGTTATACAAACTCAAAAACAGTGATTCTCAAACTTTAGCATGCATCATAATCAACTAGGCGGTCTTGCTAAAACACCAGTGCTAGACCCCACTTCAGAGTTACTAATTCACTGGGTCTGGGATAGAGCCAGGGAATTCGCATTTTCAACAAATTCCAGGTAAAGCTGATGTTATGGAGCTGGGAATCACATTTTGAGAACAACTTCCGAACACAAAATGGTATCTATCCTTAGACGCAAAGTTGTGAAAATATGTTACCTTTAGAGGAGAGTTATGAAAAAATTAAGATAAACAGGTAGTTCAGGGTGCTTTAGCAAATTATCACAGTTTGGGTGGCTTAAACCACAAAAATTTATTTCTCACAGTCCTAGAACTGAGAAGTCCAAGATCAAGGCACTGACAGATTCAGTGTCTGGTGAAGTTCTGTTTTCTAGTTTGTAGAAAGCCATCTCCTCATTGTATTCTCACATGGGGGACAGAAACATCATCTCCCTATTACCTCTTCCTAAAAGGACACTAATTCCATTCATTAGGACTCTACACTCATGACGTACTTACTCCTAAAGGCCTCATGTCCTAATATCATCACATTAGGGATGAAGGCCTCAAAATATGAATTTGGGGCGACACAAACATTCTGTCCATACTGACAAAGAACAAAATCAATGCCTTAAGAAGATATGGCCTAATAATATGCAACAACTCTTCCAAACAATGTTTATATTTCTAAATTGTGTCTAATGTAGTTACAAACACAATTTTTTTAAGTTCATTTTCTAACTTGTTAAACTTCTCTTTTACTTAGGAATAAGTGTTTCATGCATGATTAGAATCCCCACTAGAATAATCGTTAATAGATTACCAAGACAACTGACTTGGGTGAATTTAACATGTGTAAAATATCAATTAAGTTGATGTAAAAATTTAAGAACATCACCATTTTCCAGTCAGGTGGGGGCACTTCAGGGAAGTTAGGCACTTGCCTTGTACTATGTCCAACTCGTTTGTTGGCTAATTAAGTAACAATAATAAAAACACTTAAGGTTTTTAGGGATTAATGACCAGCTGGGTGGAGTTACTTATTTGCTCCAAAAACCATGAACTCTCTCAGTTAGTAACTTTTAGAAAAATCCAGTTATAACTAATAAATGAAATTATTCATAAGGGATAGGGTTTATAAGGGGTTTTGAGGAGATACTGTTCTGTTATTTTTAAGAAAGCATTTTAGGATGATAATATGACTAGAAGTCAATCCAGTGACTCAATCCATTACTTAGTATTTCATTGTGTTTATAATTAAGCAAGAGTGACCTATAAGTTAGTCTTCTTTTAGCTATTAACAACCAGCTGGAGAAACTAAGGGCTACTTTTGCAATTATAATCTGTGAAGACTAAAAAAACATTAAGATAAAGTGTCTACCTTCTTAACAGGCAGCTCATTTCCACACTTGAATACATATCAATAGGGGTCCCAGGTTCAGTTTCCCTCATTGACCTCTTCCAATTCTTTAAGGACAGACACTAGTGAGGTGACTCCTAACTGCACTTTCTGGTGGGCTTTGCACTCTTTTCAAGAGGCTGGAGGAGGGGGATGGTTCTTGAACTAATGGCATAAGACTAAAAGCTTTCAAACCCACTTTTGAAAGAAAACATGTTCATAGAAAGACAAAATGCATTCTAGCGTTTAAAAAAAACATTTTTCTATATTTATAGATGTGACAGTTATGATGCTGAATTTATAGCAAGAAGTCTAGATATTAGTGAAATGCTATGACCTTGGATAGATCAAAATTAGTTCACAGTTACTAAATACTTATGGGGAGCATGTCATTTGTGAGATGGAAGAAATTCTAAAATCTCAGCTTTGAAGTAATATAGTATCCAATTCTCTCTGATTTGACCATTGCAGAAGTAAGAATAGTGATGCTTATACATAGGTATTTGACAGATTTTAAAAAGTGTGGATTTGAAATCAGCATGAGAAGATCTATTGTTTTGGTAAATTTAGTTAATAGGTACATGACAGAATGCATAAAATAATAGATTGTTTTGTTCCTTTAGCATATAGAAGCAAAGCACAAAAGGAGCACATGTTGACACACACAGCTGTTGTGGAGGGAAAAGAAAAGTAACTTGACTTTCCAGGAAGTAAAACAAAATTCTGAAACTGAGGGTGGGGAAAGCTAAAACTATTCAGAAATCATCCAATGACTCAGTTTAATATTTAAGGACTGAACTGCCTTTTTTTTCCCCCTCCTGACACTCATTCCATACTTGAATAAATTGTGCTCTTTGCCCACAAGCAGTCTTCAATGAATGGAAAAGAGATGAATTTGTGTCCAACATCTTGCCAGTAAGACACTGGGTGACTTGGAACTCATCACTTAAATTTACCATACATCAGCTTCTCTGTCTGTTCATTACAGGAATAGAATTAGATCATTTTCAAGGTCTGATCTTGCTCTAACCATCTCTGCCTTGATAACCTCTTTATAATGGATCAGATTTAAGATATATAGTGAGAATTGAGAGTAAGTGCAAAATGTAACTCCACATGAAAGGTCATTGGTAAAAAGTGTCAATTGCAGAGCTATGAAAAATGCCTACTTTAACTCCCTTGGTTGGTTAGCATTATCGTTCTATCAGAATTGATTTTGAAATGGTGACAGCACTATTTCTAACTTCAGTCCACTGTCTCATTGTCCTAACCATAAAAAACCACCTACTGTTGTATTCCGTCTGTGTTATGATCTCCAGTACTAATGTGTCAAATTCCACATCAGCCCTAAATCTCTCCTCTGATCCAAATCAGTACCTTGTGTGTACCATTTCTTTAAGGCATTTCTCTCTTTACTTTCTAAGACCTACAGATTTCAGAAGTAAATCTCTGTTGACTTTATTCCTGTGTTACTTCTTGGAGAAAATATATGCTAATTTTTACAAGAGGATTTTGAAAGACAATGTCTTAGTTTCAAGAAATATCAGTGCTGTTTTTGTCGGGAATTTCAGTTAGCATTAGAGTAGTGGAGAAAGGGTTTGCACAATGGAGCAGGCACATACCCCTGTGCTATCTATTAACTCATAAAGTTTAAATGACCAAGGACTCCATGCCAGACCTAATTCCTATCACAAGTGATTTGAATTACTTAACAAAAACAAAGTGGTTAAAATGTGGGATCTGGAATAAGGCTCCAGATTTTGAATCTCATCTTCACTTATGAATAGCTGTGTGATGTTAGATTACAGATGGTTGTAATCTCTCATCTACACAATCTCTCAGTTTTTCTTAATCTGTTAAATAAGGATAATGATAATTTCTAGCTCTTAGAATTTGGGAGAAGAATTAATTATATACCATGTATTATATATTTACTTTTGTATTTGTAATATATGTATATTTGGATATATTATGCTTAGGACAGTGGTAGTAAGTTCTATAATCCTGGTAATTGTTATTATAATTAATTCAGTCAAATATAATAGAAATCTTGAATTTTCAGTCGAAATCAAATTGATGGAGGAAAAATTCTTCTGAAGTACATGGCTTCCATTTGATTGTTCCTCTCAGTGACAAAGCCAACTGATGGAATGGTCGTGATTAACCATGAATAGTTTCCAGTGGAAGGAAAATGGTAGCCATTCTTTAAATAAGGAGTAATAAAATTGACTTCCCATTTCTGAACAGGGAAATCATGTAATTAAAATATGCCCCAATCCTAATTAATGAATTAAGGAAGATAAATTTCCCTTAAAGCTTATACTGAAAACACCACCTTTTAAATGAAAAACAAAATGAAATTCTAAGTTGCCTACATTAGTTGGATGAGAGATAAAAAGATACAGTATTAGAAAATAACAACAACAACAAAAAATAAAAAGCCTAAGCATAAAAAGATCTGTTTGGAAAATCTCCACCATTTAGATCCAAGCATAAATATTAAGAAATTTTAAAACAAAACAACAACAAAACATCTACATGACAAGCTACTGAAAGCTAAAATGCATGTATATTATTCAATGACTTTTCAATATGCAGAAACTTTTGAAACATGTCACTGGCACAAGGCACATGCTCTTTTTCCAGGCTCCTTATACCCTGAAAACATTTACTTTGACATTTATTGGATTATTTACAACCAGCTTCATTAATACACTGGGGTAAGCATCCCAAGGAGATCAAAAAGTTATATTGTCCCCAGATCCTTCTCTCCCACTGTTTTCTGGCTGGTAGCTTATTGTTTTCTTTTGATATTGTGAGTAGAATAAGCAGCCATGCAAATCGTTTTTGAAATTGTGCCAATTTGGGCCTCACAGAAGTTTAACAAATTAGCTTCTTTTGATTCAATAGAAATTGCCATGGAAGACAAAAATGGGGCATATTTTCACCCCGAGAGTGGAATTCCTGTTTAATCTGCTTGCCCCTGTGGATTATTTGAAATAGGGGGAATATGAGGAACTATGTTTTTTCAGTTCTCTTGTTCCCATAAGGCCATGGGTTTAATGTCATACTTGCCAGTCCATTCACATTGAACTCACACCCTTATCCAAACAGAGCACTCTCAGAATCTTGTAATTCAACTTTTTATTTTATATTTAGTAACCTGGGGGAAAGAATGAGTGATAGAATAAAGCTATAAAGTTAAGGGCAGGATAGAAAGTACAGTAACCCCCGAGGGAAAGAAAATGAAGTCTATTCATCAAATCTGACAATATATGTACATTTTAACAGAAGATAAAAACGTGAAATAACTGGAGGAGATTTAAGGAACATAGGCCATTTTACCTGAACCTTCCCAGTAACTTCAGCAAGTGCTTATGTAAGCTCTGTCTTAAAATAAAAACGGTGACTCATGCGACTTTGCTTAATACTGTAGCTCGTTAAACTTGGCTTGTCTAGCTTTATTTCAAAGTCTAGTCAGATTTGAAAGGATGAAGGTCGGAGTCCTTCAGATCCTTGTGGTCAATTCTCTGCCTGAGCCCAGTGTTAGTGGGTTCCTGTTTGCTGTTTATGTACGTGTGTGCATGCTATTTTTTCTGTCTAAGCTTTGTGCTTGAAAGCTTTGTTATTTCCATAGATTAACTCTAGTGGAATTTTTATCCATCATTTTCCCTTAGGTAATGTCCAACTCAGAATAGTAACAATTGTTCTGTTTTCTTATTTTGTGGAAGACTTGTGTAAAGAGGTAAATAATTAATCAAACTGTATTCAAGGAGTTTGTTTTTTTCCATGTACACTTTCTGTGCTTCTAACAGTCAGGAGAGGTTGGAAAGAAAGATCAAACATAGCATATGTACAAGGCAAAAAGCTTCCTGTTGTCACGGTAGTTGCTATGTGGTTTAAAAAGTAGTCAGAGAGAGGGATAATGACTTTCCTACTATTGGAGGGGAAAAAAAAGATAGAGAGAAAGAGAGAAAGATGTAAAGTCATTCACACAAAGCCAAAAGGATTTTCTGGGCCATGACTGAAACTCCTTGTAAGCTTTGAAGCAGATCTTTGTAAAGGCAGTTTTCTCTGTCCTATTGTGCATTAGTTTTGATTTGCTTCTCTCCATTTTCTGATGAGAGAAGCATCTCTGTTCTTGAAGACTCTTGAAGAAAAACTGAAAGACTGCCATTATTCTTGCTTGGAAGATGATTTTTAAATGAAGTCCTCTAGAAAACTAGTTCCTGCTTTCTGCTCAAATTCTACTGAGGTAAACACTTCGGATGATTTTCAGTGCTGAGAACATTAACTGAAATATAATACTAGCTCTGAAAAATGCATCTGCACCCATTTGAAGGTAGTGCCTGTTTTAGAGTAGCAGCTTCTGTGATCAGACAATCACTGGAGATTTCACACACCCCAGGGTACATAGAAGACAGTCTTTTGTATTCTGTTAGTACCTGTGTATATAATTAGTAGCACCAAAGTTTGCTAATTATCCTGGGCTTTTCTTTTTTTCTTTTTTGTTTTGGATTCCACATATTCGTGAGATTATACAGTATTTATCTTTCTCTGTCTGACTTATTTCACTTAACATAATGTTTTCAAGTTTCATCCATGTTTTGTGAATAGTAGTATTTCCTTGTTTTTTTATGACTGTATAATACTCCTCTGTATATATAGCTGATATTTGTATTGTTACCACCTCGTGCCAGTGGATTCCAATTGCTTTGGAAGCCAAGAATGAACAAGCTGGCTTCAATTAAGTGCATTTGAATTAAGCAGAGACAGTTTGAGAAAATATCTAGAAGTTAAACAAAAGAAAAATTAAACTAGCTACTTGTAGGCAAAACCCCATTTGAGCAAAATAATGGTAATGAACAAATGAAAAGAATAAAAAACATTCTCTTGCATTTTTAAACTTAGGTGATTTACTTTTAAAATTTTATATATATATATATATATATATATATATATATATATATTTCTTGTTGGCTGTTATTATAATTATTAGACATGATTTTCCAATCTCAACTTCTCAGACATTATACTAAACTTTTTTTTTTTCCATTTGTGGCTGGGGTTTACCTATCTTTGAAGGCCCAGTTTCTGGTGTAAAATGGCAGCCTCAACCTCATTCTCTTAGGCAAGAGTCATGCCTCTAGTTACTAAAGACCTTTTCCAAAGAACTCATTTTATAATATAACAGGATTAGGATGGCTTGCAGTCAACTACAATAGTATTATTCCCTGAGCACCCATTTCTTAAAATGACATTATTGAGAAACATTATATAAAAACAGAAAAAAATGGATCTGGTAAAGTAACTTTTCTTCTATTATCTAGTTATGTTCCCAATCTCTATAAATTGTAGTGATCGATATGCATACCATTATGTTTACTAATTTTTCTCTCTAAAGTTGATTATAATATTTTCATATTTATAGTTATGACCAGATCAGTTAAACTAAATATATTCATTTCCTCCAGCTGCAATAACAAAATACATAGAAGAAACAGAAAAAAATCATTTTCTGTTTTTAGAGACTAAAAGTTCATGATCAAGGTAACAGCAGACTTGATGTTTCCAGTAAGACCTCTTCTCCTGGCTTGCGGACAGCCACATTCTTGCTGGGTCCTCACACAACCTTTTCTCTGTGGACAGGAGGATGTCTCTTCTTCTTTTTATAAGTAGTTGAGTCCCACTGAATTCTTAAAGGCCATATCTCCAAATACAGTCACATTGGGAGTTAGGGTTTTGACATGTGAATTGAGGGATGGGGGCATAAGTTAGTCCATAAAACTAACTGAAGGACTTTTTTCTTATTATAAAAGCAACATATGCTAGTAATAGAAAATTTTAAAAATTCTGAAAAAAAGTATGCAGAAGCAAATTAAAATAATTTTTAGTACCATCACCCAGAGATAATCATTGTTGGTATTACTCTATATTCCTTCAGGATTTTCAAGTACATTCTTTTTTTATAATTGAAATTTTTACAATTGAAATTTATAATTGAAATATTACCTAAATGTAAATAGTCCTTCTGGTGTTTTTGCCATTATACATAATTTTTAATATTAGACATTTAGATTTTTTAAAATTATTTTTGCTATTATACATCATGCTGTAATAAACTTCTTTTACATCTATAATTCTTTAGGGAGAATTTGAGAAGTGAAATTATTTGTTCAAAATTATGAAAACAATTAATTTCTTACATGAACAGTATATATAGTTGTATGCTGCATTTCAACCTGTTTCATAAAACAAGAAAACAAATCATTATGGTTATATTTATTTAACTGATGTAGAGATCTTTGTTTCTAGGATCAGTTTTGGTTTTGTTTTATTTCCTTCATTCTAATTTTCCTGCAAAATTTGCACCCTCTCTAGGGCATTTAACCTGAGTGTTTCTTTTTAATATAATCTGTATTTGCTAATTCCAAATTATTTTCTCCTATAAATGTCCCATTAACTCTAGAGAAGAGTACATAATGGAAAAAGATCATATTCTCAACCCCCAGCGTATGCATGCACACCCACAAAGAGATACACCTGAGACTAACAGATAGATACACCTAAAAGACTTCTCATCAAGACATGTTTAGAACCACTATCATTCTTTCCCCCTGGATATATGTTGCCTCATTTCTCTAAGGTATGCTATGTGTGTGGGGGGGAGAGGGAAGGGGTTATATGTAGATATATATGTATAGTCTATAGATTATTTTATCTACTTAGCAGATAGATATATCATTGTATCTAATTTAATATCAGGTTAACCAAATATAATAAAATACCTACACAATTGATAACCATTACTATGGGTATCATATGTAAAATTCTAGAACGTGAAGGTAATCTCTTGCACATTTTCCCCCATCTACTTTTAGAACAGGTTGGGATTTCTTCCTCTTCTATTGACTACTCCCCTGGCATCATCCATTATCTTCTTTTCCTGCCCTGACACGGGCTTTAGTTAATGAAATACTCAGATCTCAATGGCAGACAATTTGTAAGATGTGAAAGTCTTGTAAAAATACAGCTCACTGAGAAAAGCTATTTTCCCCACTGTTTTCTCCCACAATTAGTGTCGGCTTCACCCAGTGAACAGAATTGTCTTTAATTAAACATAAAAGAAAAAGAAACAGAACAACAGTTATAAAGAAAACACCTTGAGAAAAGTGCTTTAAATATAAGGGAAAAAGAGTGCTGTGAAAGTAACACTTCTCAGAAAATTTGATTTTTGTAACCTTAGAATACAGTCTGACCACAATTCCCAATCTGTGTGCCAAGGAGTCCTGGAGCACCAAGTGAACTCATGGAGATGCTCTGGGACATGTGAAGGTTTCAAGGAAAACAGCAATAGTAGAAAACCGTCAGACACCATGTAAGCTACTAGTTTGAGTAGTTCAGGGATTCAGTATCATATCCGGCTACATTTCTTTTGATGGGGTCTCATTTTGTGAAGCTGGCTTTTTGACATTTTCAGTGATGAAAACACAGGCTGCATGAAAATCAATATGGATCAGGAATAAGGGTGATTATTTCCAATCTGATTCTAAAGTTTTAGAAAATGTGCAGTAATCAACAGAGACATACACCCTATTCAACAATAATGGTGGTTATACAAGAATACATAAAAGTATCCTTTCAATTTATGTATTTCCAATACCTTCTAAGTTAGATATAAATATTTAGGTTGTTTGATCCTCTATTTAATAAACAAGATATCAGTGTATTATTTTTGACCTGGGAGTGCTGTGGAAAAATAATGGAGGCATTATAGGATGCACAAACTGAGGAGGATTGGGCAATATATCGTTTCTTTCTAAACAGCTTAGATTTAATGAAAAAAAATATTTTGGGGGGCTCCTGAGTGGCTCAGTCATTAAGCATCTGCCTTAACCTAGGGTCATGATCCCAGGATCCTAGAATTGAGCCCTGTATCAGGTCCCCTGCTCAACAGAGAGCCAGCTTTTCTCTCTCCCCTTCTCCCTGCTTGTGTTCTCTCTCTCATGTCTCTCTATAAAATAAATAAATAAAATCTTTTAAAATTTTTAAAAAAATATCTTTTTGCTCTACTACAAAGAAATAGGATCAACTGATATAAATAAGCATTCTCTTTTTACTGAAATACAGATATCACTTCACTTAATGAAGTGTGACTTCTGAGAATGATATCAACCTACTTTGTGTTCCTAAGCAATATGAGCACTGTAAAATGTATGTGCTCATGTGACCCAGTTAGGGATCACTGCGTCTGTCAAACCCATACTCCTTAAATTAAATAGTAAAAGAATGGGGCAATTTACAATAACAAAAAATTAATTTGCCTACAAGTACAATGAACTTAAATTTTTTTTTTTTTGGTGATTGAAAGATACTTTTCTTACAGGAAAATTTGAGATATTTATCATTTTTTGAAAGTTGAATAATTACTGTTTTCTTCTCTGGTAAATGATAGGTAAAGGCCAGGAAGGCTCCATTTGACAAGTTACACTTACTACTAATATGTTAAACATTGTTTTTCAAAAATAGTCTTTAAACTTTATTTTGTGCACTGTGTTGATTATCCTTAAGACTGTGTGTGTGCATGTATGTATTTACAATATATATGTGTATATATAGAGAGAGAGACAATATATAGAGCTTTTCTTCTAAAAAGAATCAGTCAATATGGGGTTCTTGATTGAAGTAGAATAAGATATTTCAGAAACTGAAAACTGAATACTAATAAGAGGTTCAAAAGCTAATTTTAGAATGGTTTGCTTTCTTTTGTTAAATGCATACTCTTGTAAAATATACATTTTTATGATTCTATATTGACCTTCCAAGCATTTTATCACAATGCCCTCTTTGGCAAGTGGATTATGATAGCTCTACCTAAAAATATAAAGTCTCTCTGCTCTTTAAATAACATTTTGTTGAGCAGTTTTTTTTTTTTTTTCTGACCATAAAGTAATAATATAGATAACTTTTGTGAAATATTTTGAAAATACTTAGAAAATAAGGGTGCCTGGATGGCTCTAGATTTGGTTAAGGGTCTGACTCTAGATTTCAGCTCAGGTCATGATCTCAGGACTGTGAGACCAAGCCTTGCATCAGGCTCTGCACTGAGTGTGGAATCTGCTTAAGATTCTCTCTCCCGGGGCGCCTGGGTGGCTCAGTGGGTTAAAGCCTCTGCTTTTGGCTCAGGTCATGATCCCAGGGTCCTGGGATCAAGCCCTGCATTGGGCTCTCTGCTCAGTGGGGAGCCTACTTCCTCCTCTCTCTCTGCCTGTTTCTCTGCCTACTTGTGATCTCTGTCTGTCAAATAAATAAATAAAATCATTAAAAAAAAAAAAAAAGATTCTCTCTCCCTCTGCCCCTACCTGCTCCCACCCCCCCCCACATGCTCATGCTTTCTCTCTCTCGTAAATAAGTCTTTAAAAAAAAAAAAAAACCTAGAAAATAAAGGTCACCCCCAATCTCCCACTGACATATTAATATCAGTAGCATAGGAGTATATCTATCTTGACATCCTTTTCACAAAATAAGATGACTTCTAATGAAGACCTATTTTTACTTAACAGTGACTCATGAATGTTTATTTGTCTTAAATATTCTTTCACACCTGTTTTAATGTCTCCTGAGTATTCCATCAAATGTCACTTTTTCACCCATTTTATAGATGGACAAGGGTTTCTAATAATTACCAATGCCATGATGAATATTATAGGATATGTATTTTGTATTTGTGATATGTTTTGCAACAATCTTGAGAAGTAGATCACCACATCACACAGAAGCAAATTTTTATAAATAGTGATAGATGTTACCAGACTGATCTCTAGGAACATGAATGGTATCATGACCCTTCATCAAAGTTTCCTCTTCTACACTGTCAATTCAGTATGAAGAAGAATATCTTTTTTGAACAATCTATCTGCTGTTGATTAAAACTGTACTAGTATTTAATTAAACTAGTAGTTAATTTTTTCAAACTTCTGTATTTTTCTCTAATTATCAGAATCAAATATGTTGTAATTTTAGAGTCCTCTGTTTGAAACAATAATTTAGAATATTCCATTCTCCTGTCATAATCTAATTCTGGTGTTTAGTAACATAATTGGGATGGGGAATAAAATGAATATGTGTAATATATTTTACTTGATATTTTCAAAAATACTTTTAACATTGGCATTTGTTTATAACTATGTTTATAATATATACTTAGAATTCAGTGATTAACTGTTTGTAGGGCATACTGTTATCTATAAGTATTACCTATACTTAAACTCTTAATTTTACAGGTTTTTTTCTTTATTTTCTTGGTTTTTTAAGTACACATATAGCTTATTTCTTTTTTCTTTAACATCATAGGGTAATCTTCCATTGATTTTTGATTGAAATGTCTGTCTTTTTTTTTCACTAAACAAAGACTTTATTTATTTTTATTATGGTGTTAGTAGACATATAGTATACATCATTAGTTTTTCTTGAAAGTCTTTTGATCACATAGTGTCTCTCCCTCAGAAACCTAAAGTTCTTACTTATAGTCTAAATAATGTTTCAGAAAACCATTCCTTCATTTCTTCCCCCATCTGATGATTTTTTGCTTTTCCCGTCTAGATACAAATGGGTTTTGTTTTGTTCTGTTTTTCTCTTCTAATACTTACCATGCTGTGTCTAAGATGGTCATTAACTGCTCAATAATTTTGCTTATTTGGCTCTTTCAATTGCATACTGTTGTTGTTAACCTTGGGGTAAGTTTTCTTTTGTTATATCTTTGAAAATTTCCATTGTCCAATGTGTCCAATTATTTTATCAATAATAATCCATAAGTTGGATCTCCTATCCCTATTACTCATAACTAACATTTATTCCCTTAATTTGTTTTTCATTTTTTCCCTTTTCTCTCTGCATTCTAATAGAGCATCTCAAGGTTATCTTTTATATCTTTATTTTGTTATT
Source organism: Lontra canadensis (assembly GCF_010015895.1). Classification (NCBI taxonomy): domain Eukaryota; kingdom Metazoa; phylum Chordata; class Mammalia; order Carnivora; family Mustelidae; genus Lontra; species Lontra canadensis. Next base: position 18,239,981 of record NW_022631005.1, read on the forward strand.
CTGTAATAGGAGATTAGCCCGTCCATCAAGATTTTATTTCTTTGACTTTAGAACTTTCTTGTATTTTTTCTAATTTCATTCATTGTTTTCTATCCTTTCATCTTGTCTTTTATCCCAATCTCTTTCATCATGGATTACCATGCTCCAAGAGTCTCTGGGTTCTTATTATTCTATTACAGGTTGCAAACTCTGTTCAGAGGAATTTTTTTTTAATTCATTCTTCAGAGTGAGGCCCCTTTTCCTTGTCTGATGTTTGTATTTCTTATTCAGAGCCCTCTCCTTGAATTTTTATCAACATGTTTAACTATCATGATTTGGCTTACCACAACAGACAGGTTTGATTTAAATCCTGCTCTTTGAACATTTGATTCATGAAATCCCCTTTTATTCTGTAGATCAAAGGTTGAAGGGCAGAATGATTTTCTCAGCTCTTTCTTAAAATCCATTGTTTAGTGGGTATTTATCTACTTTCCTATAAATGCTTCACAAGAGACATTTTTATCTCCACACAAATAAAAAGGAAAGTAAATAAAAATCAAATGTTAAACATCAAATGAAGCATACATTTATGTCCCCACTGAATTATACATTTCTCAGAGGTAGGACCTTTCTTTGTGTCCAGTAGAGTATTTGGTTTATAAGAAACAATCAACAAATGAATAGATTAACAAATATATACTTTGTTCAACTGTTATTGAATTCTTGAATTCAAAATTTCTTTTAGTGATTATATGTTGATGTTCCATTTTTTAATCACAACCTTTTATAATGATTCATATTTGGGAATTTATATTCAAGGTAGGTGTATATATCTGTACACTTACAGATATGTGTATATAGGTACATAAACTGAGGTTTAAAATGGATTTGTGATGAACTTAAGATCTGGATACATAAAAAATGTATTTCAGTATTCAGCTTTGAACGTTCTTTTGGACTTCTAGATATTTATATGTGGTTGTGAAATTATAAGAACTTTTGAAGACAAAATAGCATGAATTAATAAGATGGATTATATAAAGCAGTATTTGGTTTTGTTGTTGCTTAAAAGGAAAACAAAACATAGTGACTTGTTTCAAATTTAATACTCTTACAATCCTGATTTAAAAAAAAAAAAGAGAAAAAGAGAAATTGTGCTCTTGTCTATGTATGAATATTCCCAAGGGACATATGTAGGTTAATGACACACTTAAGGGGCTTATATATGATTTGCATAAACTGCAGCTATTCAATTTACATAATTTGTAAATACAGCTATAACCTGTTTTGTCCATTTTCTTGCTCTAAAGAAGGTTAAAACCATGTCAATTTTTTGTTGCTTTTAAATTTTTTCCTCAAGCTTTTTACATTCACATGTAATCTTTCTGGTGTATATTTCAAAGACTTGGAAAACACTGAAATACAAACAAACAATAAAACATAACACACACACACACACACACACACACACACACACACACCCTTAGAAAGTTGCGAGGAACTTGTGAGAGGGGGAAAAAAAGCTGAAGAATTAGTAAAAGAAAGAATATTCCTTGACCAATAAACGTACCAAAGCAGTTCATGAATTCATTAATTTTAAATTTTATTTCACTCTATTACTTCCTCTTGTTTAGTATTTCTCAAAGTTTAATGTGCATGTGATTCTCCTGAGGGTCTTGTAAAATCCAGATTCTGATTTAGTAGATGGGCTGTGAGGCCTGAGATTTTACTGCTCTCTCAATTCCCTGGCTGATGCTAATATTGCTGATGAAGGAGCCATACTCAGAATAGTGAGGCTCTGGGTCAAATAAAATGTTATATCAAATGGCCAGTGACTTAAAAAACAGAAATAATAACTTTCTTTTTCTGTCCACACCAAGTAATGAATATGTGTGTATATGTGTGTTTGTGTGTATAGGTATGAAGAGATAAGTAGATGTATATGAGTATGTGTAAATTCAGAGAGATTTAATCATAATTTATCTAAGAACTAAAATATTTTTAATCCTATAACCTTGCTTATCTCATTCCAACATGCCTAATTTACATAAATTGAAATTTAAATCTTGGATGAATGCCTCTGGGAAATTGGACTTAATTCCTGTTGAATTCAACATATTTTTCAATTGCATGGTTTTGGTCAAATCATTTAATCTAAACTCATTAAAATCAAGGACCCTTGTATTGGGTAGAGCTGAGTGGTTGGGTTGTTAGGAAATGGGAATATATTTAAATAGCCACAGTTTGATAATTCAGCTAAACTTGTTTTCAAATACTCATACTGATTCAACACTTGACATTTGTGGAGACATTAACAATCCTTAAGATTCCAGTAAGAGGGATGCACAAGAAGGTAAAAGGGAGACAATCATTAATTAACAGGGATTTTTGGAGATAATATATTTTGTGGACTTACAGCTATCTTTTTCTGTTACCAATAATGTGGGGAAAGAATGATGATAAATTTTCAGTATCACAATTCTACTTTGTATGTTTGTCTTTTCTCTATGCATATTCACATGTATATAAATATTTTGTTTTAGAATTAATCATACAGTACATGCTATATTTACATTGCTTTTTAAATTTAGTCTTATGTGAGTCCCCACATTATTAAATTATTAAACAAGCAATAAATATGTAAATTAGAATCCACACTTTGGGTTCCACTCTATGGACTCTATGGGTAGAATAGAATTAATCAATCAATCATTTATTTCTGGTTATTTATATTTGGTCAGACTTTTATTATGAATAATGCTACAGTGAACATTTTTATTCAACATCATTTCACAAATACCTGTATATTACTTTAAAGTAAAATCCCAACAAGAAAATATGACTTAGAATATAAACATTTTTAAGACTCTTAATACATATTCCTGAATTGTCCTCCAGGAAGTTTTTATCTAGTGACTTCCTCAATAGCAATAAGTTTTTCTCTGTATTCTTGCCAAGCCCGAGTAGTAGTATTGAAGTAGGTTTGTTTTTCACATTTTTGCCAATATAATATTTGAAATAAGGTATAGTTGAATTAATTTATTTTTTGATTATTAGTTTAAATATTTTCCTCAAGGTTTGCAGTTCCTTTGTATTTCCTTATTTTTTAAGATTTTTATCACTCTCAGTTGGGCTATTTAAACTGGAGTACTTATTTTATCATTGGTTTGTGAGAATCTGTTATACATTAAGGAGACTAACTCCCACATCTTTTATACAGGCTTTATTCCCTGTGTATCATTAGCCTTTTTTAAGCAATTTATGGTGTTTTATCATGTAACCATACATATGAAGTAAATTCATACTTACTAAATAAACCATGAAACCATATGAAGTAAATTTCGTGAATCTTCTCCAATAGAATGACTCATCTGAAAGACCTCTTTCATAAATGAGAAAATACCCAGTATGAAGAATAATGGAAGTACAGTCATTGTACGTTGTACTATTTTGAAGAATGGGACAATTAACCTACCTTCTTCATTTTTTTTTCTATTATAAAAGCACAGCAGAGTTTAGTATGTTTATGCCCCTAAAAAATGCTTTAGGAATTTTACATTTCATCTTGGAAATTAGATATTTTGGAGGAAATCTTACTTATTAGCATTAAAAACTAAAGTCAAATTCCTAGCTTCCAAATTCCTAAATTCCTAAATATATAACATACCAAAATATATTTATATTGCATTAGCTTAAGTTCCACTCTTAAAGAGCTAGGAGACAAAAGAAAGCTCAGACCATGAATGGTTTGATGCTAGATCTGTTTTCTTTTATGTGAGGCTGGATAAATCTGGTCATTTCCTATTTCTTCTTCAAGGGGTAAAATTAAAGGAAGATGGGTATCTCAATGTTTCATACAAAGAGCTATTGCATGCTAGAGTTAGTGACATTTTTGTCTAATTCAGTTGCAGCTATTGGGTTAAAAGAGATCCTATTTAATGCCAATAAAGGGAGGAACTTCTGGTTTAGCTCCATATCGTTGGAGAAATTCTGGTAAACTTTGGCAACAGGGCTATGTTTGGAGGAGGTTATATCCTGAAGCCAATTCACTTACACAATCTATGTATTGGTTGCCACTGATGGTCTGGAAGGAGTTCTAAACAGTCTTCTAAATTAGTTGTTGGTAAGTGGATGTTTTGAGAGAAAAATAAATGTCTCCTAATTCTCCAGATATCAATGCATTCCTTGAAATATTTCTTGAATTCTACCCTGCTGATTAAAAGAATCTGTGCATTTCCAAATCCGTAACATTTTTTCAGGTGCTTAAAGAAAATAACTTGCTCACCTGAAAAGATAATAGTGCCTTGTTAACTCTCAGTTATCCACACTAATGGAAAATAATCTGTCTGGGGATTTTATTCACTGCCACAGAAATCTTAGAGGTCAAACATCAAAGAGACTGGTGACAGTCTCCAGGAAATGAAATTCTCAGGAACTCTGGAGACATGGCTTATGAGTTCAGTTTCTTCTTTTGTACTCATGGATGAGAATAAAAAATGAAAAAAAAAAAAAAGTTCTGTATACATTTTCTGTAGTGACCGACAGTTAACTCTGCAAGAGTTCAGAGCAGGCTAGAGAGGCTGCGAGTAGATGTCTGTGGCCTCACATGGTTCAGAGCAGGCTAGAGAGGCTGCAAGTAGAAGTATGTGGCCTCACATGGAAGAGTCTGAGTTCCAAGTGACTTAGTCTTCCTTTTGGACATTTTCAAATTACTATGTGCACAGTCCTGAGGCTCAGGATTACAGGATAAAGGAGATGGACATGTTACCTCATTTCATGGTGCTGAAATTCTATGTTGATACAGGGGTGGAGGAAGCAAATGAGTAAGAAATGTTTATTTAGAAGGAAGTGCTATGATGAAAATTAAAGACTGCTTTGGTAAGGAGTGATAACAGCTGAGGGAGAACTTTATTTAGTCAGTAGGGCAGGGAAAGTATCATTTGTGTGGAGTCTGTAGAACTGAAATCTTAATGAGAAGTTATTTGGAGGGTTTCCAGTAAGTGACTGGATGCTATTTTCATATTGAAAATGTTACCCTGACTGCTGTGGAGGAACTGTGGGGTAGGGCTGAGTCAAAAAAGAGAGGCAAGTTACTAGGCTATGGTGATAGCCCAAAGAAGTCTGCTAAAAGTGTGAAGGAGTTAGTGGTTGTTATGGGTTTAATAAACCAGGCCTGATCCACACGTGCCCTCAGAATATGGACAAGATGAGTGTTCAGATGAAAACTGATAGGCACATGTCGTTGCAGGTGAGAAAATGAGATAGGATCTTCAGTCTGAGAGAGTGCAGCCTTCACAGGAGAAATAGAAAGCCCCAAAGAAAGAGAACTGGATTGTCGAGGGCAGTGGTTCTGAACCTGGGCTGTATGGTGGAATCATCTGGAATATTTAAAAAAAAATACTTATGCCTGACCTTCTTGGCCCCACTAGCATCACCGCCACCACTGTACACACAGCCCAACATTCTGATATATTTGATTTGGAGTGTGGTCTGGGCAGTGAGTTTCAAAACACTAACCAGATAATTCTAATCCATGGCTCCCTCCTCTGAGAAACCTGGGTCTGGGAAGAACTCAGAATAGACACTGGGGCTGCGGGAGGGGGAAGAAGAAATGAAGCCCACTGGGAATCTGAGTAGTACATCATCAAGTGCTTAACCTCTCTCAGGACAGCCTTTAGATGTCTCATTCTTAGAGAGAAAGCTGCTTCCTTCATCTACCAGGCCTCCAGAGTCAAGCAAATGATTGGAGTCTCTTACAAAAAGATTTCTCCACTTTAGGGGCTTTTACATTTATGTAAATAACACCTTTAAATTCTCGTCTGCCCTTTTAAAATTCCCTATGTACTTAAAAATGCATTTGTAACTACAGCACAAAAATTAAACTTCCTACATAAAGACATTTATGGATGCCATTAAATATAAAATTAGTATTGATTTGTAAATACTTAGGTCAAGACTAGTCCTCATATAAAAACAAATTATACTTTTATATTATATATAAAATACCAGCTCATTTGATTTTTACTGAGCTTAATCTATATTGGGGAAAAATCTTCTATAATTTATTTTTTTCTAAAATTATAAAGCGCATTTTAATCAGTTACAAAGATTGCTGTTTATTGTAGAATTTGAAAATGTTAGAAGAATGATGACAGTGTCCTAAATATAAAAGTTAATTTGAAGTAATTTAAATCACACACAAGAAACTGCTCTTTAAGTAAAAAAGTCAGTAATGCTCAATACTAAAATATGAAGCTATTGCATTCCTAATTTTCAAGGCTATGTAAGTACTGTGCTTAGATGCTTGCTAGCAAATATTCAAATCCTTTTTTGCCTCTTAAATTGTTTGTTTTTGAGATGAACTTTGAATAAATAGATTAGTAATGTATTTCCCTCTTCTGGATAATGTGCTCAAGAGTAATTGAAAATGAAAATACCTCAGAGTGGTGTGGGGCCAATGACAGGGAAACTTTAGTTTGATAGTTTCCAGTTCTGCCATGTTTAGTTAGTTCTATTCGTTTATGAAGAAGTCTTCCAATTAGCACATCACTCATAATTTCCAGTTCTTGGAAATATTCAGTATCACTTTCTACATTGGGTAAACTAACCTTTTTGTTCGCAACACATTTATCTTGGTAGTCAATGCATTCTAAGTCTCCATTAATTCAAAAAGACCTAAGAGGTAATCTTGGAATAAAATGATTCTCTAAGCATTCATTTAATGCTATTTTTAGTATTTTACACATAGTTCTTCAGTTGTATTTTCTATAGTTAGCTATTTTTAAAATCTGACATTTTAAAAATACTACAAATTCAATAACTATAGGGTATCTTCACCAATTCCCTCTGTTAATGTAATTTCTAGGGAAAGGAACTCAGATTTGTTAACTCTTTTTTCTCCAATATACCCTCTAGTCCACTAAAGACAAATGCCAAAAATAAAGCATTTCTCCTAGGTAGAGAAGAAGAGGGGCACGCAGAAGTGAGAAGGAAAAATCCATTGCAATAAAGCCACTTAAAAGTTTAAGTATTTAATCATTTGTGAATTATCTTAACATTAGTGATTATACTAAAAGTGTTGTTATTGAGACAAATGTAAACTATAAAATTTTTTATCATGAACTTGGTCTAAAATTTTTGAAAATGATACCTAATTATCACTATTTTATATCTCTATAAATCTCTTTAAAAAAACATAATTAATGGAGTGCAATAATCTTTCATAATGCTGGTTTTCCTACATTTTTTGTAAAGAAAATAGATGAAAAAAGAAACCTAGAATTCATAAAATTATTCTCCTTTTGGGTACATACCATCATATAATATATTTTTAGAATTCAGCATTTAAAAATAAGTATGATTATATCAGATATATATCTCACCGATACATTGTTTTAGCCAAACAGTAGTAATCAGATAGTAAAATAGAAAATTTATGGTGCTTCAGCATGGCAGGTTTTCTTTTTCTCTTTCTTTCTTTCTTTCTTTCTTTCTTTTTCTTTAGAAGTGTGAATGCAATAATAAAATACTTTGGCTTGAAGGCCTTGAAGAAAGGGATAGTGGTGGACTCCAGGGGCATGCAGAAATGAGAAGCTTTCTTTTGCCCTTTTGGTTTCAGTGAGAAGAAACTATGTAAGGACTGGATTGGGAATTAATATCCAGTTTCAGTTTTTGAAGATAGGAAATGACTTGAAAATACAAGGATGCCTGATATGACCTGGAAACTTACTTTTAATCAAAAGCATTTTTCTGGAACTAGAAAACTAATCATTATCACACGTGGAGCTAGGGGATCTTCCAGGTGGCTTGAGCATGGACCCTGGAGTTACAGAAAAGAATAACCCAGTGAAGATATCCCCAAGTTATAAATATGGAAGCTCCACAAAGAATTGTTGGCTCTCTCTAGAAATACCTAAACCACAGTGTATACCCCTGCTGAGAAGTATATCAGTCATGTATTAGCTCATTTAAGAATCAATTTAAAAGACAAAACAAAACAAAACAAACACGCCATGATATCCTGAGTCCTCAATAGTTGTTGACTTGCTGGCTATTTATTTATTTGAGAGTGAGAGAACATAAGCAGGGGGAAGAGCAGAGGGGGCGGGACAAGCAGACTCCACACTGAGCACAGAGCCCTGTGGGGACTAGACCTCAGGACCCTGAGATCCTGACCTGAGCTGAAATCTGACTAGCCACTCAGGCATCCCTATCCAGACAGGTCTTTTAGTTTACCAACACTTAGCCTCCTTTGAGTTACTAGTTCAAGATCATGAATGTTACACAGTAGTTTCATATCATACTTTTTTATAGTAATGAAAAGTATCACCCAACTGACATTCTAATATAGATAGTTAGATTTCTCAGGTGTCCAGGTATTATCATTAATGTCCCCTCCAATTCTCAATTTACCACATGTAACAGCATGCCTCATACAAGGTTTATAACTTAGAACCTCAAAGTCAACCTTTTGTGTATATTAACCAAATTTTCATTCATACATTCCAGTATCTGCAGATCTGACTTGGTTCTATTTCCCATAGTATCCTCTTCTCCCTACTCTTCTCACTGGTTTAAGTTTCATTGTCCTGTTTAAACATCAATGGAATGCCTATAGATGCTGCACAAATCAATATCCTTATTGGTTTGCACCCACTCATTTTGTTGAATGCTGTCATTCAAGTTTAGATTTGATAGTGTTCCTTATACTTAGCTATGTTTATGGTTACCAATCTGAATCTGTTTACCCAGTTTATACTCATGAGTAGTCATATCTTTGTGTCAGTATGGTCCTCAGACAAATCTGATAACATTGGATTTGTGTTGTTTTCATCTCTGGAGTTAATTTCTTAATCTGTTCATTTCAGTGAAGTGAATTAAAATAAATCTACAATAGGATTCCCTTTATAAATTGGTACACACTTACACATTAAAAACTCTGGTTAAACTTTAAAAGGCTTATTTTCTTATATCAAGCATGAATTTTTAAAGTTTTCATATTTATTTCAGTAACTTCCCAACTGTATAATGAGATGGGGGGAAGTACATTTGGGGGAACATTTGGAAAACTTATGATAAATGACCAAGTGTGTTTGTTGTTGTTGTTGTTGTTTTCCGTATAAACTAAGGTTAGTTTTCTAAACTTGTTCTCTAAAAATATTCCCAACCCACTGCCAGATTGATTGCTAATTTAGATAATAAAATGAAGCACAACGATTTTAGTATAAGGGTCTGAGCATTCATGTCTGTGCTGGAATTATTCCTTCTTTCTAAAAGAATACAGCAGCCCTTTGCAGCTCTAAAAGCTACTGTTTCAGAAAGATAATGAATTATTGGATCAAGGCAGAAGTGATTTCAGCAATTTATTCCATTCCCAGAAGTCACGGCCTTCGAAAGCCAGCTGTTTTTTTCTATTTGGAGGTCTATAGCCCAAGGCCACCACCTTTAGAAAAGGCCAGAGTGCTTCTACCTGGAAACAGCGCGTTCTCCCTGTTCATGATAAAGAGTTGAACTGTCACCGGCCCCTGTGAACTTGTCCCCATGGAGCCACATAGCCAAGTTATAAAAGCTAAACTCAAGAATAAGAGTGAGCAATATACAAAGGACAGTACCTGGGTGAGGTATTTGGGACTAGAGTTCCTTCTCTCATGGACAGCATATAGGCGATGGGACCATGGTAAGATCTGACACCACATTAGGATTGATAAGTAGTGCTTGTCCCGAGGAAAATCTATTTCTTATTGAAATATCGTCTGTGTCCTATAACAGAGGACAAAGCAAATTAGGAAATTTTTATTAGAAAATAATATTTAGAGAATTATGGGAGAAAAGCAATTTCTCCCAAACAGCATCAGGTGCTTATAGTAATTGATCTAGGTTGTTATGTATATTATTTTTAATGATCATAAGCAGTGCACATGCTATGCTTATTTTCAGATAAGGAATTAAGGTTTAATGATGTTATATAATTTTCCCCAAGGTCACACTGCTAAAATTGTCTTAGTACTTTGGGAATAGGTATTGTCTAGGTATCTAAGCATATGAAATGTAGGATACAGCTACTTTAAGCTATTGGTTCTAAACCAGCTATGGGATCATAGACATTTTGACTTGTAAACTGAACTATGCTGTGTGCTCTTTTATATTAGAGGGTGATGAAGAATTTGTACTTTAGAGGTAAACTGACAGATTTTGAATCAAAGGGTCACTACTAGGTAGTACTAATAATATTGAATGTGCACAATCATTAATCCAGATGGTTTTGTGCAACTCAATTTTCTCATTTATAAAAGCAGATAACAGGAGCAACTATTTCGTGATCTCTTTGGATGAATTTAAGGGATAATGCAAATAGAGCAAGGAATACAGTATGCAACAATAGTAATTAATACAAGTTCATTACCATTGTTATTAATTCATGATAAAGGGAAATTTAGAAAATACATAAAAGCAAAACAAAAAATTCACTCCTTGCCAACCACCCAAACACAATCTTTTGAAGGTCAGAGAATACTTCCTTCCAAAATATTTTTAGAAAGTTTCTTCCAAAAGAGCATATTCTAGCAGAATATTAATCACAGTCAAATAGAGTTTGTAGCCAATTTTACATTGATAATGCTACCTGAGCATTTTTAACATTCTTACATAGTCTTCAAATACATCCTTTTTATTTGTTACAAAATATTAGATTGGATAAAACAGTTTTTACTCAATTTGTGGAGTTGGGCTTTTAGACTGGTTTTAATGTTTCATTTTAATATATAATGTGGCTAAAGAGCTTTGTATAACAAGTGGCTTTCTGTATTGAGGATGGAGTTTTTCTTTGACCCCATATCAACTTGTGGTAATTGATCTTAAAGCTCCCATTTATGTATTCTTCATATTCTCTCCAGTTCTGTTTGGTTCCACTTAGTGTTTAATCTTTTGCAATATTCTAGCCTGACTCAGCTGTGGCAGGACAAATAAAAGGAGGTTTTTCTTCTTGGGATGGACTTCTGTCTTCACTTCCACAAACTTCTGGCTTCTGGGTTTTTCCAACATGAAGGATGCTCAGCAAAATTACTTTCAGTGCTTTTAAGTAAAATATGATAGATTTGGGGTCACTGTTATTTGAGGGGGAAGGGAGTCATATTTATCTCTATGTAATTTTGCATCTCTGCCTCCAGGGTGTCAATCTCACATTTGTAGACTTCTTAAGTATAAATTTTACATTTATTTCTCTATGTTCAGTTTTGTTTTTGGCTTTTCTAGGTTTGAGGATTTAAGAAAAACATAATTCTCTCTTTTTTTACATTTTTATTTTAATTCCAGTTAACATCCAGTGTTATATTAGTTTCAGGTATATAATATCATCATTCAGTACTTCCATACATCACCCTGTGCTCATCAAAATCATAATTCTTTTATTCAGTACTAGCTATTGCCCTAGTGTTATATTATTTGCAATTTTGATCAGCATATCTTCTCTATTCTCAGAAACATTATTACATATATTGATAACTGATTCCTTACATTGAAATTTAAACCCATGAAATAGCCTCTTAGGGGAGTCCTCCATTGTCAATATTCCACACTGTTTGCCACTAGCCAACCTTTATCAACCTTGTCACAGTGCTTTCATAGGAAGCTTTACTGAAAAAAGTAAAGCTTTTACTTTATCTCAATGAAGTGAAAATATGAGAATCTGTAATTCCCATGATCCACCAATGCAGTTATACTACCAAAAAAGAGAGGGCATTATATCGACCTGAGATGAATTAATGAAGCAGTGATGCTCTTTAGAAGCTAAATTACCATATTCCAAGTATTCACAAACTGATTTATTAATTTGTTTTATGGTTTTTTTTTTTTTACTTTTGCTTTTTATTCCACCTTCCTCTTTCCAAAATGGATTTGCAGTGAATTTTGAAAGGTACTTGTTCATATACGTTCTAGGAGTCCTGCCATAATAATTTGATTCATACAGTGTTTAATCTCGACAGATATCATGAAGGAAATGAATCCCGAGCTATATGCTTGGAGGAGGAAAAGACATATAATTTGTGTAGCTCAATCAGAAAAATGTATTTAGGGAAGGGGAACAATATGGGCTCAGTAGAGTCCAGGGATATGAGTGAATCAGTTATTTTTTAGGGATAAACCTTTCCCCTGTTATAGCACATATTTTAAGTCATTGGTTCATATCCTTTATTCTTTATTTAGCATTGATCAATTTTATATTAATAGTCAGAAAAACGCCAGACAACTTTTTCATGTTATGTTCTTTAAACCTCACAAGTGAAGGAAGTGTTTTATCTCATTTGTCAGATAATGAAACTAATGTCTAGATAAACTAAGTTATTTGCTGGGGGGTCTCATGGGTGATAGAGATGAGAACTGGTTGGAAACCAGCTCTTGACTCTCTCCAAAGTCCATGTTCTTTCCATGGTGCCACACTTGTCACTACAAAACAATCTCCAGGCACTTGCCTCCTGAAATAAGATGATGAGAAAACATCTTATAGCCATGTATCTGTGTGTTTTTATTTATCCATTTATTTTGGATTTAGGTATTGTTTGCTTTTCTGTACTGGAGGTTTTATTTAATGAAATGTTTAGCAAAGTAGGATCAGCACTGCACTGCCAAACTCCTAGGAGATTACCAATCTGGTTAGCACTTAGAGAAAGAAAGGATAACAGAGCAAAAAGACAAAGTTTAAATCACTTTAATTTTATCTTCAGATACCATCTAAATTTTAGGGATTATTTTAATCTTATCCTGAAATTATTGTTGTTTTTCCATTTTCAACCAAGTTCACAAATAATATTTTAGCTTTTTGTTATTGTTATTCCTCCTCAGAGGATGGATTCCTACCTTTTGTGTGAATGTGCATGTGTCTGGGTGGGTATATGTGTAATAAAAACTCTATGTTGTAGTCGTTTGTTTCAAATTGAAAAAAGAAGTAAAAGCAGACCCTCTTGTTGCATAATTTATTTTTCTTTTTCCCAAATATTGGCATTTTCTAATCATACCGTTTTTAAAGGATTGAGTGGGGCAAGGGGAGAATTTCAATATTTTTCTGTATAATTTTTGTAGCTGTAGGCATTTAACAGTTTTATATGAAAGAGACTGCTTATTGAGGAATAAAAAATTAGAAGTTGAACTGTCAAGTCTACTTGTTCTGGTTAGTAACGGCTTTTTCTATAAAACTAAACTCTAACCTTAGAATATGATAGAGCTTATTAACTTAAAAAGTGTGTCATAAAATTATCAATTCTTTAGAAAGGTAATATTCATCTGAGTTTTATTTTCCTTTTTGTGCTGCTTTATATTTCAGAGGGCCACTGTGTCCTGCTTGTTGGTTTTGTGTTCTCCAACAGAAAGTGATAGTTTTCATTGACTGTGGTGAGACTAGTGTGATGGGAGTTGTGCAGTATAAAACCTGTTCAGCTGTGCATAGAGGTCTACATTGTGAGGGCGGTATATGTGTGATATACAATTGAAATCAGATCTCTGATTGTACCTGATGATCAAAGCACTGAAATTTTTGTATAAGTTGAAAGTAAATCTGTTCTTGGGGAGCCAGAAATAAAAACTTGCCAGTTGTGAGAAAATTGGGCTTAATTTAGCATAATATAACATTTTTTCCCTCTTACTTTTACCATTTCTTAGATACTCAATCCCAAGACTAATATAGAAATCTGTAATGCTCCCATATGTATATAGTATAACTTTATATTTCCTGAAACATGATAAGTAATATTGATTTGGGGATAATATTATACACAGCATAATTTTTCCTTCCTGGAGACTGTATGCATTTTTTAAAGAAGGGATCAACTGGTTTAAAACAAAACAACAACAACAAAAATTTTGCAGTAATTCTTCCAAACGAATTTTAAAACCAGACTGAACAACTGACCAGTGATGTGAAAACTAGCTCAGATCCATAAAAGAACAGCAAATCCTGTATCATAATGGTCCAAAACAGTGGGTGTTTCCTATGGAAAATAAACTGAAATGAGATTTTAAAATAGATGTTTCCTACTAAGGAGCCTTAGTGAAGCACTAGAAGAAAGATCACTTCTCAGAATGACTTAATATGAGCCAATGCCAATAAATGGAGCATCACTGGCATCAGCCAGAAGAGCTCTGACATGATTTACAAATGATGCATTGTACTATGAATGTGAGAAAGCATGAGACAAGCTCAAGTTGCCTAAAAATTGTGCAGTCCCACAACCCTTGGTTTTCTTATAACATGGCAAAATAAACTAGATCCACTTGAGGGTCTACCAGCCCTATTTTACATGCATTTTTCCCCCGTAAGCCAATAATTTATTGTCCTTGAAACTGAAAAATATATTTTCTATTTTAAGACCAACTCCTACAGCCCCCCTGGGGTTTCTCTGTGCCTCTTATTTAAGAAGTTCTATCCTAAGAGTCATCAAGTTTTTGGTAAGCCATAGCTGGGCTGATGACAACTTCCGCATCTAGAAGAGTCTATCCACCTTGAAAAACATGGTTCCCTCCCTATCTAACAGAGAAGTCTGGACCTTTTGAAAGATTTGGTTGAAGACATCACCAACCTGAATGTCCAGAGGATATCTAAATGTCGTGTTCAAGTTGCTTCTATTCTGCATCTCATTTCTTTATTAGAAAGAACGTTTTCTTGCCTCCTCAGGGTCATCCCTCCTGTGATAATTACCAGGCCTTGCCTGCTGTCACTGGAATTAATATGAGTCTGCTTTGAAAAAGGCAGATGCCTTAATTGGTATCTAATGCTCTCAGGAGAGCTGATGCAAATTATTCCTGGGAAGTTCAAAGTTCAAAGAGCCTTCTTTGCTAATCTCTATTGTTGCTACTGTAGTGAGTTGCTGTTAGTCCTATGATGATGTTGGCATCTGTTTCCTGGGGCTGCCATTACAAAGTACTATGAACTGGGTGGCTTAAGAGAACAGAAATTTATAATCTCACGCACTTCTGGAGGTTACAGTCTGAGATCAGGTGTTGGCATGGCCACATTCTTGCAAAGCTTCTAAGAAAGGGTCTTCCTTTCTTCTTCCACCATCTAGTAGCCCCAGATGTTCCTTGGTTAATGGCAGCATAACTCCGATCTCAGCCTCCATGTTCAGATGGCCACCTTCCCTTTGTTTCTGTGTCTTCACATGGTCTCATCCCTGGATGTCTCCGCGTCCCAAATTTCCCCTTTATAAGGATACTAGTATATTGGATTAGGGCTCACCCTAATTACTTCATCTTAATTTGATTACATTTGTCAGGACCTATTTCCAAATGAGATCACATTCACAGGTACCAGGGGTTAAGACTCCAACATAACTTCTTGTGAGACAAAATCCAACCCATAAGATCATCCATTGAACTCCATTCACTGCTCTTGTCACTAGTGCGTATTACAACCCCATCTAGAGCCATTATGGAGGGAGACAGGCAGTTTTATACGCAGCCTGGGCAGTGCACACCAATTAAATCTGGGTTTCCAATGTTTTCTTCTCTTTAAATCAGCTCACTTAGCCTCTATTCCAGGAACAGCCTGCCTCTAGAGAAGCTGAGTTAGGAATGCTCCCTATGTTTCCAGCATCATAATCCCAGATGCCCTGTTCCCCCTCAGTCTTTGCTTGGGATAGAAGCCCATCCATAGTTTCCATCTCTTTCTGCAATCATGTAATTTGATTAAGCAAAACAAAACCAATTTCTCTACAGACCTCAGTTCTGGCTGCAAGTTAGCATTGTTTCTTTTCAAACAGCTCTTGTTTTTAGTGCCATTTTGGCCTTCACAGTGATGAGTCTGGATCCAGCTGACAGGCTGCTTCAGCTAGGTTTTCCTAACTTTGGAATGGGAGATCAGAGTTTCTACACATCTTATTCACATTTGCTCAACCCCCAATAGGTCAAACTCAGCAGAAGAAGAAGGAAAATTTTACTTCACTGAATATTCTGCTATATGAAATTCTAGTAGGATTAATATAACATAGTAACAATGGTCACATTTTACTTTTCTCTCCCACTGAGACATAGTGGAGTGCTGTCGCTAAATCCTTTCTCTGAACTGTAGTCCAACAAATTTTGATACTGTCTATTCAAAAACAACTCTTTGGTGCTGATCCTACTTGAGTCCTTGCTTGATTTGCTTAGGGCATCATCTTTCAACTGGAAAAGATTATATGGATCCTCCTTACAAATTTTCTCCTAATGTCTTACTCAGACTTCCTTTTATAAGCTTAAAACAAGTGGGCAAGTTCCCCTGTATTGTTTCCCCTTAATGGTATCTCCATTCTGACATATGAATATTTTACCCATTCCTCTCTTATCCTACGTGTATTTCATTGCTACATCCATACCTCTGAATGCTACATAGCAACGCATCTATCTCTGTGCTAGGCTTTGTCTTTCAGATGTATCATTTTCATCTCTTAAACAAACAAATAATTATCTGCATGACAAGTGATTGTTAATGCTTCTCCAAGGTCAAACCCTTTCTTACGTATAAAGGTGTATGGCTGGAATAGGATCAGTTATATGATGAGATTTCAACACTCAAATGGGTATTGGGGTAAAATGGCATATTTCATTTGCAGTAATTTAAGTTAATTTAGTTGTAAAAAGCAAACACACAGTTTCTCTATGGACATCAATTCTGGCCAAAAGTTAGCATCCTTCCTTTTCAAAACAGTTCCAGTTTAGGAATTGGGCTGCAGGTGCTTAATAACATATCCATAAGGACTCCCCAGTCTCTATCTTTGTTATTCTAAAATGCTTTCCTTTGCTGTTTGTGCAATTCTAAGGCCCATTCACCTGCAGTTTGCTGCACTTGTTATCATCCTAACAGCTCTCAGGAGCATTTCATAATGCCAGGGAGATAGGCAGAGGGGCCCTTAAGAAATATTTAAAAAAACAGAACTGAAACATACCATAAACACAAATGCCCAGAAACCAAAAGAAAAGTAAATGTCATTTTAAAAATAAAATAAAATCATGATCTCATTAAAAACAATTGCCAGGATAAAGTATATTGACAATAAAAATTACCTTTTAATTGTTTTCTTTAAATATCTTCTTTTTTCCTTCTCTCTTGCTCTGTTTTTAATAGAATGTTTTAAATATGTTTTGTATGGAAAGAGATTCTGGTGTGAAGATAAATATAACTGCTAAATATAGAATCATGGATCTATAATTTATATCACTTAAACATTCTCATTTAATTAAATTTATTGCTCTTCTTGTCAGTGTTTATTTCAGTTTATCAGATTTCCAAAGTTGATTATATTATTAGAATTTTTATTTACTGTATTTATTTTTTCCTGTCTATTCTCCTCCCAGACAATCTAGAGATTAATTCATCAGTTAATTAAAATGAATTCAAGCCTTTGGCTTATAGTAAGCACTTAATAAAGATTTTTGTTATTGTTGTTGTTGTTCTTTTGTTTTGTTTCAAGATCTAATTGATAACTTCCCCGGTTATTTAAATCAACAATTACTGAGTGCCTACTCTAGGCAAAATATTATAGTAAGTACTGGGACTACCCAGAGGAGTAAGGCAGGGTCAATAAACACAGTGAGGTCATAATAAAATAGATAAAGGCAGATATATGAAGTAATAAGTGCAATTACATAAAGTACAGATTTATGAAGTAATAATTACATTTAAGCACACACAACAAAGACACAAAGAAGGACCTGGTGGTAGAGTTTGCATAGGGGTCTTGACTGTTGTTCCAAGACCAGAACATTGACTTGTTGGAGGCAGAAAAGAGAGGAAGGTCATTTCAAGCAGCAGGAACTACATGCTCAAACTCAAGGAGTTACAAAAAAGCACAACACCTTTGAGAACCTCCAAGCAAGATAATGATGATGGTGTGGGAGTTATTTCAGGAGATGTAAATGAAAGGTAAGCGATAGATGGATCAGGAAGAGCCTTGAGCCCAGCTAAGCAATTTATACTTTATTCCTTGGGCAGTGGGGAGACATTAAAGGAATTTAAGCAAGTGGATAAAATGACAAGATTTACATTTGAAGAAGGTCATTCTGAAAATATTTTGAATGATGGATTGAAAGGTGTGAGACTATAGACACGAAACTATAAGGCTACAGTAGTAGCCCATGTGAGAGATAGTAAGCCTCTGAACTAAGAGCTAAGTTCTACGGTGCATCAGACTGTTAATTTTGTGTTATGTAAAGAGTCTTTGGGACCAGTAAATACTCTTCTGTGGATAGACCTTTACTGGAAGACAATCATAAATCAAACATTAACCCATAATAATAAATGCAGCTCAGGGAACTGGAACATTGTGTTCTCATGACCAAACTATTTTCTTGCCATAGAAGAAAATTCAAATCCTAATCAGACTGTTGCTTTGCAATCACAGGAAGTAGAGCTAAAATAATAGAACATTAATAGCTTTAGGCAAGCATAGCATGACACAGCCATCTCACCAAAGGTATCAAAATACTTAAAGTCGTTGCCTATAGCTCCCACTATCCATCTTCACATTAGGTATGGCCTTGCCACTGGAACTGGTATATAAAATATTGTAAGACCAACATCCAAGACACTATATAGAATGGGGGTTACTGAGGTCCAGTATTGAATATTTTTCCTCTACTTCCATTGCTCCTCTATCCACTTTATGACTGACAGTTTTTGGCTTTGTTTTCTTTAGTTATTTTAATAATCAATCAGGTTATATAGTCATGTCTTCAAAACCTGGAATCTAAATGACATGTTAAGGTGACTTTATATATCTCTACTGCAGGAGCTATAATATGGTCTGCCCCATAATAATGGCTGCTCTACTTTAAAATTTCTAAGGAAGACTATTGTGGTTCTCCTTCTCCTCCCCACCTTCAAATTCTGCCAACCTACTCATGATCATTTTCTGGTAAAATCTTTTTGTGTGTGCTTCTCACTGATATTTCTGTGGATTCACTCTGCAAGTAGAAATTAGTTATAGGGGTAAGCTACTTGAACTAAATATAAAACCTCAGTTGATGATGCTTAAACAGCATTTGTCCAAAAATACTACAGCCTACAGAAATAGAAAGGGTTGGTAGAATGGCTTTTGATGCATCAAATGAAAATTTGCCTGCCTTAATTTTAGCATCATGTAATGGATTTATCACCACATTAAATGAACTAAAGGCCATGTCTCTCCCATGTGAAAAAAGAAAACATCATTTTCATAAATGCAGTTATATTTGATTTTAAGGTTCTGGGTGATGTCTACATTTTCAAAGAGTTGCAGATTTTTAAAAATCATACTTGTGGTGGTAATTCCCCAACATTGTAGCTGATAACTTTTGCTGATACATTATCAAATAGGAACAGAGCTAGGAGAAAAGATAATGGTTTTAAGTATTCTATAGTAAGATGAATAGTTGAGTCTGCAACTCCATCATATGAGAAAGTCATTAACATTTAGGTAATTGACGAGATTTCCTTCAGCAATACCACACTGTATGGGTGAGCAGAAGCAGAGAACCCTTCTCGCTGAAAATATGGTGCATAAATAGTGGGAAATATTGGTGATGAGCCAGGATAGACTGTTGTCATAGAAACTAGAGGAGTAGAGAGACTCAAAAGGGGAGTAGATGACTTTGCCAAATGCCACAGAAAAATCACAGAAAAATAAAAATCCAGACTGAAGTATGATGTGAGAGAAATGTTCAGAAGCCAGTTGAAATGCTTTACATGTAGTAATTATTTCCTACAATAGCCTAATGAGGTTGGTGTCTCCATTTCATAGATGAGGGAGCTAAGATACAGAACAGTTAAGTAATCTTTTGGTAAGTGGTAGAGCCTAGCTTTGAACTGGATAGTCTGACTTGAGAGGCTGGAAACCAGGATATTAGGCTGTGTCTCAGATCAGAGAAATAATGGGCTTGGCTACTGAGAAAGCACAAGTGAAAGCTTTCATACACCTTTCCTCAGGGCTTTTGAAAAAAAAAATAATAATAATATGGGATTTTGTATCCTGATATGGAAAAGTATGAAGGAACAGAGTGGATGATGGAGTTCTCACCTGACATCTTCAATGTTCACATTTAAGTAGGAGATCCATTGAACAGGAATTGTGGAGGAGAGTTGCTGAGGGTATAGAAGGCCCTCTGGTAAGTCCTAAAGAAAAGTGAGATGCTATGCCATTATTCTTTTATTTATTTTTATTTTTTTTATTTTTTATAACCATATATTTTTATCCCCAGGGGAACAGGTCTGTGAATCGCCATTATTCTTAATAGGGATATGCCTCTGTGCCTCCCAAAAGCTTTTTCAAAATCAAGCAGGTCTGAATACCATCCCTGGAAATGCTGAGTCATTGTGAGCTAGGGCCTGGGGAATTTGAATTTGGGTAAAGTTCTCAAGATGATTGTGAAATATTGTTTAAAAACCTTACATTCATAAATCAATAGTAAAATATTCAGTATTAAAATAAAGGAGGGCACTTGGTAAGTGGGCTGTTTCTTCCGTTAGTGCCATAGTTCCTGTTCCTCATTCTCTTCTATGGGTTTTTCTTGGGGATGCCTACACTTTATCTGGTTCTTGTGTCCGAGTTATTATTTGCTAACTCCTGAAAGGTCTTAGCTCATAAATAAATGCTTGACCCCCTCCAGAAGAATTTACATTACATAAAGAAGTCCTTACCCCTAGGAAAACCTGTAGGTTTCCCCCAAATAAAACCATTTGTGCAGAGTGAAAGGTATCAAGCTTGATATTTGGGAAGGGAGTGTCCGCTCCAGCTCATGTCACTGAGTGTAGGCAGCCAGCTATGTGTGTGATGATTTCTGAATCTAAAAACTACGTAACTCTTGTATAAATAGGTAAGCTTTTTATATCACCATTAATAATGAAATGGAAGTTTCTTTTGACTCAAATCCTATATTTAGTGGTATTGTTTAAGACTGGCTTTACATTTTTTGGCACACATCGTACCTACAAAAACTGATTTTTTTAAACTAGTGTAATAGCCAGTTGGAGATGGAGGGACAGAGGAATGCTAGAAATATCCAATTTGGAAAAGAGAAGCAAAAAAGGAGTAGCCCTAAAACATGGACAAGGAAGTACATATTATGACATTAAGTGAGTTAAAGCAGCCTTTTCAAGTATTTTAGCAAGGAAAGCACTTTTTTTTTTTTCCCTTTTCCTCCCCGGTATTCGGATACGATTCAAATCTACGGACGGCTTTGCTTCTTCCCTTGGCAGCTCAGTACTCGTCTTGTAGGATGAATCAGTAATGATGATGCCAGCAAGGATGTGTCTGACATTCTGCGCCCAGACCCTGATTCCCACTCAGACAATTAGAAGACTCTCCCATCTGGACACCGGACTCCCTGTTTCCCGTCTTCTCTCAGCATGGTGGCTGAGACTGAGGCTGTGTTCCTTGGGCTTCAGATTCTACTGGGAAAGCCAAAACTCGCCAAGCCACATGATGTTAGACAAAAATTGGCTCAGCTGGAAATTGCTCTTCACATGTTTTTTCCGATGCCTGCCCACAGTTCCCTGAGACCGTTTTGCCTTTGTGTTTGCCAGGGAGGGGCCCTCCTAGACTTCAAACCTCAATTAAATAAAAGTACTTTAATTTAACACACTCCTATCCAGGCCTTTCTGCTTATTCTGTGAAAGAGTATGACTTGGACCAATTCAGCCTCCGCTAGCTTTCAAAATCTTACAGGATAGTATCCCATATGGACAATTTTTAATGATTATTTTCTATAGAAGGTGGGTTTTGTTTTTCCTCTTCATCTTACTCCACCAAACATGAACAGGATAGGAATAGAAAATGAAGAGAATAATATGTGCTTGAAGAACATTTTTGAAGTGTAAGTTCATTTTAAGAAAATGTCTGAACCTCAGAGAAAATATACAAGCACTTTAGATCATTATTTTAGGATTGGCACAGGCTAGTCTGCACCAGGCCCTTTACAAAATGTGAATTTCCCTCCTTTGATTTGCCCTGCCCATCAGATTTCCTTTGAATTATTATTGCTAACCAATGAGAATGCATCCTAAGGCTGCACACCCACTAATGTACCATCTAACCCTGTGATATATGGTTTCTGATTCCAGATCTCTTTATACAATAGTTCAGTGAACTTAAACTGTCTTTCCTTTGTAAGATGTGATTATCTTCAAGGTCTCTGTATTAAGACTCTCCTTCAAAACCAATTATGCTAAAGCTAGGGTGGTGACTTTAGCCAAAAAATTTTAAGCTCGAGATATAATGCCTTAAAAAAAAATAGTGTGGTGTAAGCATTTTTGTTTGAAGTATCAAGTTTCATCCCCGTGTCTGGTTGATGCCCCAAAAAAGTCCTGTGGTAAGCTATCAGGGGAAGCTGTAGGCAAACACTTGAAAAACATAGGAAAAAGTGATTCCAGCTGAGGCCATCTTAACACATCTTCTAATGGCCGGACTCCTTTGGCTCACCTTGTTAAGCATCTGCCTAAAACCCACAAAGAAACCAGTCTGAGGCTCAGCTGCTATAATAAAAGAACGAACACATGGAGACACCAGCTAGCAGATGGGGACTTGCGTATTGAGAGAGACTAATCTAGTGTCTGGCCACCTGTTGGCAGATAAAGCAGTCCCGGCATCCCCCCACCTCAAAAATTCAGACAGAAGGGAGACAGGAAGAGAAATGATTCTTTAAAGGACTAGAAATAAGGATGGCGTTTGTTAAGCCAAGTGTTGCATATGAGAGCAGGTAAAGTCAATCAAGGAAGGTGCTTTGCAACAGCCTATGGGAACAGGGGTCTTTCCGGACTAAAGTGAAGTAAAAACAGTATGTCTGCAATATTTCAAACATGAGTTTAAAATCGTGACCACAAATGGCCTTTTCATAGTGATGCTAGTAAGACGCCAGAAGTTTTGAATTTGCTTCCTACTGGCTTTGCATTGCTACAGTCACATTAACTTCTGAGTAGCAAGTGGATACAAAAGTCAATTTCAGAAATAAGTTTGCAAATTTCTCTGATTTACTCCCATGGTGATTCAGTCTACAGCTTTTCTTAACTTTAAGACAATAGAAACAATTAGCTTAACTCGGATTTTATCTTTCTTCCTCTGCGCCTTGAATTTCTACTTGCTGGGGGGAGAAAAAGTAAAAAAGGAAAAAATATATATATATACACATTAAAAAAAAAAAAAACAGAATAATTCCCTAGGCATTCTTCTCCTTTATTACAACTTGTGGAGCTTCCCAATTCCAGGCAGGCTTACGTTTGGAGGGTACGATCACGCCCAGGGGACTGGCATGCCTCAGAACAAAGCAGGAGGTAGAGGCAGTTGTCCCTGCTACTGCCTCATGTCCCAGCCTTTTTGAAGAGTAAGAATCTTCAACATGAACAGAATACTAGGTAGACAGGTGCAGGGCAGCTGAGGTGGCCTTTATTTTACAAGCTCTTATCTCCTTTCTCTCTACATTCTCCTTTGCAAGTTCCTCTTCCTAAGATTTTCCCCTAGCTATGCCACCTTCAGAAGCTATGTTACATCTCTTAGAAAATACTGCTATTCTCTAGAATATTGGCTTTTCTATCCCCCCTATTATAGTGCTAAAAGTACTGTTTTCCAGGAGAAAATCATAGACTAGAAGTTTCAAAATAGAAAAAGGCAAGAAAAAGAAAAGGTCCAATGCTCCTCCCCTTTAAGCCTGTCTTGATCTGACAACTTGGTAGTTTTTGCACAAGGTGGGGAGTCTCTGTGGACAGCCCACATCATAATGTCTTGTCAAATTCAATTCAGAACTTTTTTTTTTTTCTTTTATAACTCTTCTCTGGGACTGAGGGCACATTTTTAAAAGTAGCTTAAAGATATACAAAGTAATGGCTTTGAGATGTGACTCACATATTAGACCTGGAAAGAAGAGTAGAAATTATCCTATTCCTTTTAATTTGGGGACATAGAAACGGACCCTGGATTTTAATTGTGTTTTGACCAAAATCACACATCTTGTAGGTGGAATTACCAGAACTAAAAACTCAATTCTATGTCAGTCTTTAAATTATGTTGTCTCAGTCAATATAGCTCCTCAGTTGTACCAAAATGTAGAAAGATGGTGGGCAGGTTAGCTAGTGAGTTGTACTGCCAGCCGTATCCAATCACTGCTGCACAGTGCAAGGAACTCTAGAAATCTGATAAAAGGAAGTATTCCAGGTAGACCCGATTTTGACTCTGCCTCTAACTCTGTGATCTTGGGCCAATTTTATAACCTCTGTGTTCCTTGGGGTCCTCATCTGTAGAATGAAGAGAATAAAACCTACCTCATAGGATCAATCTAAGAATTGATGGGTCTGTGCAGGTATGGTTCATACAATAATCACCTTTTGCCAACTATTAGCTTTCTTGAAGATAAGCTAAGCTATTTTCTCGTCATTGTTTTTTTCTGCTTCTTTTCAAAACAACACTCTTTAGGTCATTTAATTCTCTCTATATATTACTGGCCTTGCAGGGGAACTTCTTCCCTCGTGTCAGTTGTAAGGCTTTTTCAATAAGTATAAACTGCTTTTTAATACAAGTACTACTTACTACCCAATTTTAAATCACAAGTACAGATATGAAATCAGACGATGTGCGACATATGCTGGTTCTGCCAAATAACTCCCCATTCTTCAAAATATTTTCATGTGTTCTTATTTTCCATCTTCAGTTTATCAGATAAAAAATTACTTCCACTTCAGCTTTGAATCAGTTCTGTGAACAGACCTCATAAGTTATCCCATCACATGCCTTTAACTGTGTTTTTATAATCAACTAATTCTCTTACTACTTTTGGGGAAAAATCTATTGAATCTGACTGGTTGGATTTATTTTTTCATAAGCCATACTATTTTATATCTTTTGATTCAAATATTCTTTGGATAGTTACAGATTTTCTTTCATAATATGTATTCATTAACACACTAAAGGTTGATGTTACTGAGGAGTGATTTCCAGGCTTGTTCTTCTAATGATGTTCAAAATAGATTACAGTATTTGACCTCACATATTACCCCAATTCACTGTAACGTCACAAATAATGAATGGTATTTCCAAATTAACCAAGTAAACATGTTCCCTAAAATGATTATAGGAAACTTAGTATTTCAGAACACTAATTTTTATTTTTTTCCATTTTATTTTATTTTATTTCTTTTCAGTGTTCCAACATTCATTGTTTATGCACCACACCCAGTGCTCCGTGCCATACGTGCTCTCCATGATACCCACCACCAGGCTCATCCAACTCCCCACCCCTCTCCCTTCCAAAACCCTCAGTTTGCTTCTCAGAGTCCACAGTCTTTTATGGTTTGTCTCCCCCTCCAATTTCCCCACAGCTCACTTCTCCTCTCCAGCTCCCAATATCTTCCATGTTATTTCTTATGCTCCACAAGTAAGTGAAACCATATAATTGACTCTCTCTGCTTGACTTATTTCACTCAGCATAATCCCTTCTAGTGCTGTCCATGTTGATACAAAAGTTGGGTACACTAATTAAAAAAAATACTTATTATATATTCTTATTACAAAAATAGCATGTTTAAAGTATAATTTGGAAAATCAGGATAAGGAAAAATTTTAAAATAAATCACCTTGTACCCAAAGATAATTACAATTAATAATTTCCAGTTGTATATACATGTGTGTATATATTCGTATTTTTTAAAATGGTAATGGGATCATGCAATACATATATATACATGTATATAAATATAAATGTACCATTTTTTCCAAACAATACATCATGAATATTTTTTGTGACATGATTTTAAGTGACTATTTAATGTTTTATTATACAGAAGTCATACTTATTTTAAATGACTTATTTCTAATTTTTCTTCTTATAAATTATACTTTGTGTAGAAATGACAAATCATACCCCATGTACAGAATAGTAATAATAACTTTTGTTGAGTAACTTCTATGTGCTAGGAATTTTACATACATGTTCTTAGTTTACATACATTCTTCATTTTGCAGAGTAAGGATTACTGCCTTCTTATTATAGATGAGAAAACATTACAGATTAAAAATAACTACATTGTGTTTTACAAATTAATTAATGACAAATAGTTAGAAAGTAGTTAGAATTCAAAATCAGGAAGGTAGGCGCCAAAACCTAAATTCTTTGTCTTATCAAATTTGCCCTTAGACCAAATCTCTAAAGGTAAAATAAGTATTTCAAAGGGAAAACCCATTCTGAATCATTTGCTATATCATCCCAACCAAAAAGACCCTTTTATTCTTGTCTGTATTTGAGACTTATTTTTATTCTTATTTACCAAGTTGCAAAATCCCCCATTATTGCTAATAAAATGCAAAATTCTTCTTTATTGTTACTTTTGCAAGCTTATTTAATCACTAAACTTTAATAACTTTAATGAACATTTTCTCTTGATTAATGATACTTCTGAAATGTTTACCATTCTGATCTCTGAAAACATTTTAGTCAGCATTTCACACTGAATAGATTACTACTTGAATAATCATTGATGCAATAACATGGCAATTCACAAGATTTCTCCTAAAATTTGGAGCAGCTAAATTTATTCTTGAAAGGTTTAAATGTTGAAAACCTTAAATTCAACCCCTTGGAAGAAATGCTGTAAGATGGGCTGCCACTAATTTGCAGGGCTTTTTGTTTGTTTTTGTTTTTTATTAGGTTATGTTAGTCACCATACAGTATATCATTAGTTTTTGTTTTTGTTTTTCTTTTTCTTTTTTAAAGATTCCATCCATTTATTTGACAGAGATCACAGGTAGGCAGAGAACCAGGTAGAGAGAGAGGCGAAAGCAGGCTCTCTGCTGTGCAGAAAGCCCGATGCAGGGCTCGATCTCAGGACCCTGAGATCATGACCTGAACTGAAGACAGAGGCCTTAACCCACTTGAGCTACCCAGGTGCCCCTATCATTAGTTTTTGATGTGGTGTTCTGTGACTCATTGTTTGTGTATAACACCCAGTGCTCCATGCAATCCATGCCCTCCTTAATACTCATCACCTGGTTCACCCATTCTCCCAACTCCTCCCTTCTAAAACTCTCAGTTTTTTTTGTTTTGTTTTGTTTTTAACCAGCAGTGCCAGCTCTGACTGATGTGTACTAATGCGACTAAAATTTTTAGGTAACTCAGAAAGTTCAAGAATTTCCAATTATTTAAATTCAACTTAGGGATGAAATTTATGATACGTGTGTCAAGTTTCCTTCATAATTGTACCTAAACTACATTTAATTTTCTATAACTTATTACCGGGAGACATAAAATGTTGCAGGGAGGGTATGGGGAACAGCTTCTATACTTGGGGATCGTCCTCCTATCTTGTTTGGAAATATAATTGGTTTAAAATTAGTAGTTTTTATATCTTAATTTAACTTTTTTTTAAATTTTAAAGAAGGCTCTTTTGAATATGAGAGGTACAAATGCATGATTTTCAAAAGCAATTTTTTTAAACAAATTCAGGATATTATTTTAATGAATATAAGACAAAATAGTCTAAATTAAACCGAAATCCTTTCTATCATTTTTACTCTCCTTACCCCATCCTGCTTGCCATTTAATAAGTTAAATGAAAACAAAGCAAGTTCCAGGAAAGAATTTATAATTTTATACATTTATGCATTATACCATATAAATTTTGAGTTTTCAATGTTACAATCCCTTGAATCACTCCAAGTTTTTTGGTCCTTTGCCTGAAATTTGAATACTTTTCCACTAAGAGTGGTATTCCGGTTAAGGATCCCATTAGTGATACTTTAGCATAATTTCTTGCTCAACTGTATATATTATTAAAATACATCTTTTTTGTATTAAAGCAACTTCCATATTAATTCTTGGTATTACCAAATGTCATTAACAGAACCATATTTATAGCTCAATATTAAGACCTTACTGAAAATAGACATCTACTTTAAATCTCTCATTAATTCTTACACTTTATCCATTATTTCTTATCTAAATGTTCATTTACCTCCAATTCTAAGGAACCCACATCAATCTCTTAACATAGTTTAAGAGACATCTGCTCTACCTTACCCCCAACACTGTAACTTTGGTGCCATATCTGGTGTCAAAAACCTGTCACCTTCTCTACTTCAGCTTTTAACTCCGTAAGAAAGGGAGAGTCTAATTTTAGTGTTCAATGTTCATTTTCATTTAAACCATGGCAGTCATTAACATATCCTTATTTCCCCTGATTCTTTTCTCATCTCTCTCCTTCTGGGTACTTAGGGAAAACAGTCTCTCTTAACCAAACAATGGTTAGAAGGAAAGATCACCTACACTGTCAACATTTAATAGCCTGAATGCTATGACTGTTTCCCAACCAGAAATTTTCTTTCCACTTCACTGCCCTTCATCCTTGCTATCCTATCTTATTTTGGTTTCTTTCCTCCTTTAGATTTCTTATGCTCTGTCCTCTGTGTTTAAGGATTAAATATTTTCCAGGGCTTTCCATTTCTTCCAGATTAATATATTTGATGAGGATTGTTTAGGAAAAAAAAAAAAAGAACAGACAAACAAACAAAAAACTATACATTCAATCTTTCCACACCGACTAGAGCAAAAAACTATTAGCCTTGAATTTTTGGTATTAGAGGTTAGGGTATGAATTTGGCTCAAATTCACTGGGCATAGAGTATTCCTCTATCAATTTTAGACACTATCTGTATAATTATTGGTTTTACATGTTGTCTGGCACAGAGCAGGCGCAAGATAAGTGGTGAAGAAATGTTGTAATATGAAAAATTCTTTCGAATATACTGGTCTTTGGTTCTCTAAGTTTCACATCCCTTTCATACTTAAAGATTCAGTGAATTTTTTTTCACCCACTTTTACCCTGAATTACATGGTGCTAGAAATTATAACAAATCAAAGCTTCTAAAAAGGTATTTACATAGAAAACATTACCTTTCTGAATAAAGATAAAAGGCAATTTTATCAAAATTTTAAGGTAGATGAATACTCAAATGTAGTTTGTTTTCTGTTAGTATGTGTCTGTGGGTTGATTATTTAAAGGTGAGAAAATTTAAGAAAGTGCTGTTAAGTTTCACTAAACGTGAAGTTCTCATGAAATGTATTTAAGTCAGTTTCCTAAAATTTGATCAAATCATAACGATACAGATTTATTTTTTTCTTATCTAGCAATGGCCCCATTAATATTGTATCTTTCCAGTAATCATTTGACTTTTTCTTTATTTTTGCCTCTCTGGAAAACATGAGGACTAGCCATAACTGCAAGCATTATAAAGATAAACTTACCTAAAAACATACTACTTAGCCTGATTGCTTTTGACATTTTTGGTGAATTTTAAGTGGGTGGTGTGAGAATGTTTTTTGTTATTGTTGTTGTTGTGTTTTGTTTTGCTTTTAGTGCTCATTCAAATTTTAGAATATTAAGACATTTTCTAGAATGGCCTGCAAGTGATAATTTGAAGGGAGATACTAGATCATAGACTACAAGTATAGGGGAAAAAATAGTTTTCTCTATAGAAGTATTAAAGAGTCCTATCATTGTTTTTAGCAGTACATCTTCTGGTAGACGACTTATTTATTTATGTTAAAGATTTTATTTTTTATTTGACAGAGAGAGATACAGCCAGAGAGGGAACAAAAGCAGGGGCAGTAAGAGAGGGAGAAGCAGGCTTCCCACTGAACAGGGAGCTAATGGCCGGGGGAGGGGGCTGGATCCCAGACCCCAGAATCATGACCCCAACAGACAGCAGGTGTTTAATGACTGAGCCACCCAGGTGCCCTTTGGTAGGCCATTTAAATAATAATACTCCTAAGAAACAGCTTTAAGAATAAAGTAAAAACAAAACAAAACAAAACAAACAAAAAACAACAACAAAAAAACCACACACACAAAAAACAGGTCAAGGGTAATCTTCTCATAAAAGAAACAAAGTCATCCCAAACTCTGTTTGGTCTGTCTTTCCTTTTTAGTTTCTGTTTATGAATAAGTACTTCATTTGGGTTGGGGTCTTTTTATAAACGGTTCTGGAGAATATTACTTAACTATACCGTTATACCCAAATGAACCCAAAGAGTAAGGCAAATTTGCATCTGTGCAACATGAACTACTTTATTTTACATTGTTTTACCAATTACAATGAACATGCATTGCTCTAAAGAGAAAGTGGTAAAGATCACTAATAAAATAAACACATACACAATCAGCTAAGTATAAATTACCTGTACTAATATGATCTAAATAGACAAGTACAAAAGACGTCTAATTGTGGGGCTTTAGCTCACGAAGGGACCGAGTGCCATCCCTCATTTCTTCAAGGGAAGTAGATCTTCCTGCAGTTTGTAGAAAACCTTAGGAGACATTTGGTTATTCCTCAGAAACTTCAGTTTTATTTAAAGCTTAGAGGGAGACGTTTTTTTAATGCAGGTAAAACCATAGGAACAGATTCTTCAGGGCTCTGGTTCACTAGGGTCTGTGACTGGGTCTGCTGGAAGAGAGAAATAGAAAGTCTGGTTTGGTTGTTGGTGGTCTGGATGGAAGATGTGGTTGACTGAGCAGACAACCATACACATTTGTGGGGGGAAAGTGCTTTGCACTCTATTGACAATTTTTCACAATTTATTTGCATCAAGAAAATTTGATAATCTCAAATCAGTTCAGTTTTGTTATCCTACTTTTGCCGGGTAATTTATTTTGAACACATAGATAATTTTGCTTGCTTTTCCTGAAGAATGAAATTCTCTGACTTTGATGGGGAAAAATAAATCTGTATTATGAAGAATGATAATAAAATTTTTTAATTTAAAATGAAAAAATATATTTTATATTAAATGGTATATATACATTGATCCAAATTAAAAACAACAATTTTTATATATTAGCTAGAAACCAGTGAAAATATGCAACATATTGAAGTGCAGAAAATCTAATATTCAAAGGACTCTAACTGATTTTGGTCTTGTTATGGGGGTTTTTATAGTCTGCCTGATTGTCAGGAACCCAATAGCACTAATTCGGTCATTATTAGAAAAATTAATGCTAAATAACAACAATAGTCTATCTGAAGTTATGAGCACTTGGGAACTTACTTAAGAATAAAATATAAGGGCAATAGTGACATTATAGATTATTTTGTCATGTTTTAAAACTAAATTATGCAAATTTTGTATTAAAGGTACAAGAAATTATTTTTGGTAAATAAAGAAACGTGATAAAGAAAACATTAGCAAGAAACATACCCTTGAAGATTCATCTATAATCAGTTTCAGCATCCTCTTTGGTTATGAAGTTGAATACATAAATTTTGGATACAGGCTGAATCCATATACATGATTAAGTAGGTTTAGAATGAAACAAAAGAGGCAGCTAAGCTTAAAAAAAAAAGTTCTTTCAAACAACACAGTCAAAAAATGCATATTAATGTGCTTCATAGATTAATTTCATCCTTTATCTTAGAGAGATGACAGGGTAGAAGTTAATGATTTAACAAATTTGTCTTTGTTATCAAGATAACTGATAACTGATACAATATTCAAGTAGGTTTGTTTGCAAGCAAGATGTTAACTAGAAACAGTGTAACTTGTGTATAGATAGATACAGTTGTATCAGAAGGAAAATTCTGGGACTGGTAGCTGGTTTACACCGTGAATGCCTGAACAGCCAGTGTAGCCTCACTGAAGAAAATGTGTCAAAAAACCATCCACTTGATTATCTTTCAATGATCTTAATGTGATAATTAAAACTGTAAGTGCACCGATATGAATTACCAAGCAAGAGAAATGCACTGAAAACAGTCTTCCAACTCACCATTGATTTATTACTTTGCATATGGGAGAAGGGAAGAATGTAAGTATTTATAACCCTGAATCAACAAATTTATAGCTCATGATAAAAACTGGCTCATTTGGTAAATATTTTTTCAAGCCAACCACAAATAAATCAACATCTTGAAGCCAAAATTGTGACAACGATGGACAGTGATGGAAATGAAGCTTGAGAGCTAGGTGGTGAGGTCATGGATATTCTAAATTATAGGACACTAGCCGTTTACATGTGATTAGGATTAGTAATGATGTGGAAATAAGGAAAAGAGCAAATTAGCTATCTTTCCATACTGAAAGAGTCTTTAGATGGAATACTTAATATAAGGAGCAGTAAAAGGTATAAGATGATAGATTAGAGACAATTTGTGTCCACTCTATGACAAGCAGTCTTACTGGTCAGTCTTACTGGAAATAAGTAAAAGAGCAAATTAGCCATCTTTCCATACTGAAAGAGTCTTTAGATGGAATACTTAATATAAGGAGCAGTAAAAGGTGTAAGATGATAGATTAGAGACAATTTGTGTCCACTCTATGACAAGCAGTCTTACTGGTCAGTAGGAAACACTTAAAATTGCCAAAGAAAAAAGTAGTTCTGAAAATGTTCTACCATACTTTTTACCCCTCTATTCAAGTCATCTTTCCTAGAGACATAGTTTACAAAGAAGTTTTATTTAATTTTTATTTTATTTTTTTAAAGATTTAATTTATTTATTTGACAGAGAGTCATCACAAGTAGGCAGAAAGGCAGGCAGAGAGCAGGCTCCCCGCTGAGCAGAGAGCCCAATGCAGGCCTTGATCCCAGGACCCTGAGATCATGTCCCAAGCAGAAGGTAGAGGCTTAACCTGCTGAGCCACCCAGGCACCTCTACAAAAAAGTTTTAAAAAATGTACTGCTATCCCTTATATCCATGTAGGTATGTAAACCAAGTTTCTTAAAAAAAAAAAAAAAAAGTGAAATACAAAGAAGAATAGAGTATATCTCTTAACATTGCCCCTGATCTTTGGTAATGGCTCTCTTTCACCCAGCACAATTTTCTAAAATTATCTGTTCAGCATTGGGGGGAGGGGGAAATTAATTAATTAATTAATTGCAGGGTTTAGTTTGTTTTTTATAGAGGCCTACATGAAACATTTTATTTTTAAATTTAAGAAAACATTTTTTTTAATTTTATTTATTTATTTGACAGACAGAGATCACAAGTAGGCAGAGAGACAGGCAGAGAGAGAGGAAGGGAAGCAGGCTCCCTGCTGAGCAGAGAGCCCGATGCGGGGCTCGATCCCAGGACTCTGGGATCATGACCTGAGCCGAATGCAGAGGCTTTAACCCACTGAGCCACCCAGGCGCCCCGAAACATTTTATTTTTATACACCAATATACTGTGGAAGTAAATGTAAAGTTTATGAGAGGTATCAAAGAATTTGTCTTTTACTTATTCATTTATTTTTGGCTTAGTTCTTTTTTCTCCTTATCAGAATCGCTGAGTCTCTTATACTAGTGGACATATGTTGCTAAATACTTGAAAATATTGGCATGCTCCTTATTTAGCCTTTTATGAATGAGCAAAATCCACAGAAGCAAATGAAACCCAAGAAGAAAAGTGACTGGTCCAAGACCTTATGATTAATTAGTTGCTGAGTTGCAACCCTGTTACATGTTCCTGACTCACCTAGTTTGTGACTACTTTACAATTTGTTCCCTTGACAGGAAGAACCAAAATTAAAATGATATAGTGACAACAAACAGGGCAAAAGAAAAATGTGAGATTAGGTTGAGGTTAGTACACTGTCACTCTTAAACCTACTTTGAAACTCCTTAGCTCCTCTAGCTATGCCTGAATACCCTTGCGTCACAATTTAATCTTAGAGGTAACAGTAATATCTGTCTGAGGTAATATTTTGCAAGCCCCCTTTCTGACAGACGTTGAATTTTGAAAACTAATGAAAATGTTGGAAAAAGGAGAGAAAGTTTATTTTTTAAAATAAATTTACTTTTGAAATTCCATTAAATTTGCTTTAAATTTTTAGCCCCCTAGGCAATATACCCAGTATTTATTTCCATTATGCTGAAAATTCTAAAAATACATAGTCTTTAAACATTGACAATATTAACCTGTTGGGGTTTTTTGTTATCTTTGAACTGTGCCCCTCCCCCAACTTCCTTCTGAAGAAGGTAGACAAATTGTTGACTTTCCTTTTTATGGAAGTAATTGACACAGTGTGAAACATTTGATCATTTCTTATCATGGCTCACTCTCCTGTTCCTCTGCTCTGCTGGAAGGCAACTTCTACCCAGACTTAGTGTCTTGAGTATCTAAGGAGATATTCTTTCTCTTATTTCTGACCCTTCACACCATTACTACAACAGGTACAACACTGTTGTGGCATTTGGGACATTTCTTTACCCACAACTCTGTGCTTTTGATCCCAAGTCTCAGCCTACACTATAGGGTTGAAAAAACTTTTTAATAAATGTCATTGAGAACCTAAGGGCATGCATAAAATTGTCACAAATATGAGAAGTGCTACAGGTCTGCAGAATCATTCCTACATGGAATTTGAGACTCAGACCCAGAAGACTTTATTCTTTCTTTGAGTGTAGACAGTGCCATGCACTAAGCTCAACACATTAGATGATTCTGTATCTGAGACAAATGGGTTAAGCTATCACCAAAGGCAGTCAGGCAAGGAGAAACAGCAGCAGGGTAAGGCATGCAAAAAATGTTCACCGGCCTAGGGCTAAGGAGGAAAACGAGAACTGGGCCATAGCAGTTTGTATAAGTTGGTGGCCAGTGGTGCCACTGATTTTTCCTTTCATGTGAAAAAGTCCAGAGATGTGCAGAGTCACCTGGTCCTCTGATCACCTACCCCCATCCCCAAAATGCAGAGTGGGGCTTGTGATTTGCAAGCTCTGATAATTTCTTAGACTAACTCTCTTTTGATACTCTAACCTTGGCTACAGCCTCAGCATATACTTCTTTACCTTCTTTCCTTTTTTTTTCTTTTCCCCCTCCGAATTCTTTACCCTCAGGTACATTTGGATGGTTTTCTAAAGAGGCATACAATTATCCCCTGCGTCTCATAGAACGAGCCATACCAATTACAACTTTGTTTCAACATTAGACATGATTGTACCCTTTGCTTAAAGCCTTTACATAATTTGAAATTTAAGTTGATATCATCATTTTCAGTCTTAGCAATAGGCTATATCCTTTTGTTTATAATTAATAGTGTACAAATATGCCAAAAGTGAATTGAATTTAGTATATCTGTCCCATGACCTGGGGTAAATGTGTTGATCAGCATCTCCTTTAGAGAGAGCAGCTGTCCTCAGTCCTAAGCCAAGGTGACACTTAGCATCTGTGGACTCCTTTATCGACAGTGTCAGAAGAGTGGCCTCAGATTGAATCGGCTTTAACTGCTGTTTCCATTTAAGACACACTGAGTTATACTGGCAAGCCAAGGTGGCATGAGCTGATGCCACCACTAAGTGTGGCACCTGCTATTTGAATCACGCAGGAATTCTGCCACCAGATCAGTCAATTCAGCACCACTGATGAGCTTGAAATGATCTGAAGGGAAATATATATTTTCCACCATAAACAGCAGTATTTGGCATAACAACAATCATTCAGGTTCATTATTACACATCCCATAACATTGGACTTTTCAGCAACTCAAATTAAAAAAAAAGAAAGAAAGAAAGAAAGAAAAAGAAAAGACTATCTTAGTCCAGAATAATACTAATATGTAGTTAATAAATAGTTACAAATTAGTTGAGGGAAAATTGCTTTCTGGGCTATTAAGATAGAAAAGGTCCTTTGAGGTTAGTACTGGCCAGAGATTAATTTTTATTGACATTTATATCCTACCTCTGAGCTTTACGAAAATAAAAATGGAATCAAATCAGGTCAAGCAAGTAAAAATGAGAAGATATTGCTGAGAACTGCATGAGCACCTAAACACCTAAACCCAAATTAAACACCAGTAACTCTGAATTGCAACCCCACCTGTGATTCACGCTGAGGGAGAAAATACAGAGGGTTTATTTAGAAAGTCTTGGCAGGAGGAAAGTAGGGGAAAAAAGCTTCAAGATTGCTAATTTATTTTGCTAAGGAGCTCATCAAGACTAGTAGACACAGGAAGGATTTCAGACTGTCTCATAAAGTGGCTTACAATCAATTGCAGAGCTAGACATATTAGTCTAGAATCAAAACATTATTGCTTTTAGTCACTGAACATAACTGAGCACAGCATGCTATAGAAAGATTGCAAGCCACCAAAACCACTTGGCTTTAGCAGATTTTTTAGCTTTTGCAAATGACAAAAACATATGCAGAGCAGTAGCCTACCTTTCAAGCAAGTTCCTGTTAGCTGATCGCCTTAAATTGCAACTTAAAACTTTGTTGCTGATATAGTTTATTTTCCTCTTGATCCTTCCTGAAACTCTCCTTTATTACTTGAAATGATGTATTTCTCACCAAGCATCATGTTCATGCTGGAGTTCTAGCACTAAAACAAGAGTCCTTTCCCTGGGGAGCGGGAGGGGAACATATATATTGTCACTTTTGTGAAAGAAATTTTCATTAAAACACTAGCATCTGTGACTCTCAAAAGTGAAATAAAATATAAAGCTTGCTAAGGCATAAAAATACCTGTTCTCCAAATTATAGGACTTAAGCACTACAATTTTGCTGCTGAGGCTGTTGAACATTTTAAGGAGTGCTTCTAATCCCCTTTATAGCTCTGTGCTGAATGCAGAAACACTGTTCTCTGGTGAGAGAGTGATCTGAAGTGTTAAAAGCAAAAGTGTTGGCTTTTGCAAAGTTATGAAGAACCTTCCGACCTTCTTTCCTCATTCTGTGTCCTACCCCAGAGATGTGTTCGTTACCAGCACCGGTTGAGGGATTGTGTGTATTTCTAACCCAGATCCCCACCACCAGAAGGAGCTCTGGAGTTCTAGCTGAATTCAGGTTCCTTGACTTTGACTATCAAACAAATAGCACCTGGCTAGGTCTGTAGCCCAGTGCACAAAGTAAATTTCCATCTTGCTGGTAATCTATTTTAGCAATGGCTGTCTTTGAAGTAAAGACTAGTTCTCTGTTGCAGTACTACTTGAAATAGGCTCTTTTCCTATAAGTGAAGAAAGCATAGAAATTGCTAACTTTGTTAATTGTGAGGCACACATGAAATAATCTACTTGTCCATTTTGGTGGACTATTATAAAGATTGTGACTCCAAAAAACAAACTTGGGTCATGCTAGTCCAATATCCTCTATTGCACTGAAGCTTTGGTGAAGAAATGCCTTTAAGAAAAGGTTAAAACAAAAAAATCATGATCAAAATGCTTTAGCTATCTTGAAATTATTTAAGTGTGTTGAGATGTCTAGCTGCCTCTCTAAATCAAGTGGTTTTTGTTTTTGTTGTTGTTGTTTTTAATCATTTCTCTGTGTATACATCTGAACCCACCACACTGTTCTGAATACTTCTAGTCTCATTTTGACTGAGGAAAGCAAAACTGCATTTCTGTGTTTCACCTCCTGCTAGTAGTCTGGATGGGTTGAGCTCTTTCTTAGTTTGCCTGTCTGAAGGTACTTCTCACTTTGCTCCAACTCTGATTCCTACTCAAAGTGCAGTTTCCTGCCGGCCATGGGTGGTTTCTAAGTCTCTGCCTACAGAAAGTCATCTGAAGCCCAAAGCTAAAACACGGGAATTTCTTTGGAGAAAGAAAAGTATAAATAATAAATAGGTATATTCAGATCAAAAAAAGAAGAATTGGCAAATAAAAAGCCATTTTACCTTTTAATGTGAACTTTTAAAACCTAACTAAATACAACAGAATTAAACTGCCTAAGGAGATAAGCTGCTTCTAGATTAATTTAAAAACAATTGCCCCGGGAGGAAAGGAAACAGCACCACTTATTAAGGGAGTAAATCGTGTTTTGAGTAGTAGTGGTCATTAGCAGTAACATTCATCAATCTAGCCATCATCTCATCCAACAGATGTGTATTAAGAACAATTTCTCATCTTATTTCAATTAGTGGTTCCAAATATAACGAGTGAAACTTAGATGAAAAAAAAAAAAAAAGTTCATATGCCTAGAGTAGCTATACATGCTGAGTGTTGAGCTACTTTTAGTCTAAATTTTATCTCTCATTCTCCTGACTTCATTCAAACCATTGGTGATCCAGTAAGTTCACAGTGGCACTTTCAAGACCAAGGAAGGGAAGAAACTGGAGTAAGCTTAAGGGAATGACCATGGCCGTAGGTAGGCTATAGCACTCCACTGACAAATCTTACTGCTCAGGGTTAAAGACAGCAAATCAGGTAGGAAATCATAATTAAACCATGTCTGGACACCAAATTTCTATAGCTTCTGGTGCCAAGATGGGAAAATATATGGCATTTGGCTGGTTGATAAACTTGATTGATCTTCATACATAGAATAAGACAAAAAATATTTATCATTCATAAATATATCACTAATATATTTATTTTCACCCAATGACTTACAAGAATATAACAATATTTATTTGAAGAATATTCCTTTTTATTCTATTTTTATATTGTGACATCTCATTCTATTCGGTTTAAAATTAAATATTATTTGGGTGGCTCTATTCCAGCAATTTGGCAATTTACTAAGGTCATAAAAGAATTCATTTTAACTAATAACTGCTCACAAAAGGCTTCATACATTAGAGCTGAGTTTTATTGAATTTGAACCTGGTCTGGCATTAACATTGCTGTTTAACAGATAAAGCACTTATTATGCTATATTCTACTCATTGCCTGAACATTAGCCCTACCATTTCCTCAAATGCACTTTGGAGAGGTATTTAAAGAAGTGTTCACTTGCATAAAAGTTACGTTTATTTCATTAATAGCTTTGTTATTGAATTAAAACTGTATTTTAAAATATACACAAACTTAAGAATGACTTGGCTATTTTGAAAACTGGTCTTTGGACCTCAAGAAAATTCACAATCAATTAAAAGCTGGATTGGAGTCAGCCTCCTTTTAAAATTCATCACTTCCTTGTCTTTGAGTCTTAGAAAGACGTTTAAAAAATTAATAGTAAAAAAATTGTAAAAAGTGTTAATAGTATGTTCAAATGGAATTGAGATAATACCTGTCTATGTGGATCCAGCAATACCTTGAGGACATGTGCTAATAACAATAGTTAACACCACTTATTATGGGGAAACAACTGTTATGTGATTTACATAGATTATCTCATTTAATTGTAATTATATCATAATGAGGTAGGTCTCATTATTCCCATTTACAAGTCAGAATAATGATATAGAAAGGGAGGCCTCTGGTAGCTTACTCAGGATAACAGCCAAATTTTTGTGCTCTATGATTTATATTTGGTACAATTATACAAAATGCAAATAACAAAATGGTTGTTGGCATTTTTAAATAACATTTCATTAAATGAAAATGGTGCTATTTAGGGTAGTAACGCCCTGTATGATTCCCAGGAATCTAAAATTTTCTGTTTACAAATTTTCTGAGTTCCTAAGATCATATTGAAAAATAACGTTCCCAGAGAAAGTTACTTTCCACATTAATTATAATAAATTAAAAATAAACTCCATCCATATGCATTTGGCTCTTAAGTGAATTTGGCAGTCCTAACTTTTTATGTGGGTGTGGTAAGCAAGCTTATATATTCTATGAATTCAAAGAAGCTAATTAGAGTTCATTTTTTCTCCACAGTTCCAAAAGTATGTGAGTGTATGTATGTGTTAACTACATTTAGAGTGTCAGTGCTCTTGGGGTGCCTGGATAGCCCAACTGGTTAAGTGTCTGACTCATGATTTCTACTCAGGTCATGATCTTAGGGTTGGGGGATCAAGCCCCAAGTTGGGCTTCCGGCTCAGTAAAGAGTCTACTTGAGATGCTCTCTTTCCCTTTACCCCTCCCCCACTTGCTTGCACTTTCCCTCAAATAAATTAATTAATATTAAATAATGTAAATGCTCTTGAGACAGGTGAGGTTGGCTTAAAATCACATTAAACTATGTGTGTTAATAGGTGCAATGACATGGTTTTAAATGGAGGAAAGGTGAATTGAATAATAGGTCCCTTGGTATCTGAATGAGAAGATCTGAGAGAGAATCAAAAAACCATGAGTAGGACTTCAGTGCCCGAGAGAAAGGAGCCTGGGAATATCACTAAGAGCTCTTGTGGATTTTATATTCTTATCTAAGTTTGACGTCTGTGTTAAGGAGAATTTTATTTAAAACTCCTAAGGTATTGCAGGGAACTCGAATAACAGAGATCTACCAAATTCAAGGACAAGAGCGGGGGCAGCTGTGCTCTGTCCTGGTCTTGCTCTCTTATTGTCATTCTTGCTTTCTCTTACTTTCTCCCTACCTATTCTCTCCTCTGTGTTTTTTCTGCAGTTCTGCCTCATCCATCTTACTCTGCGGTTGGTTTTCTCTGCTTCCGCACATTTGATAGCCAAACTAATCTAGCTAGCTGAATTCATCATTGGTTTAGTCAAGTTGTTTAATCTCTCTTGGTTCCAATTTCAATATTCCTTGGGGAGAGTGCAGCTGATTGCTAGAGTCAGATGCCTGCTCCTTGACAAATTAGCTATGGCTGGGTTGTCACACCATATACAGGTAGTGCCAGGGTCCACCCAGGGGATTTGGGGGTGCCAAAGTATTTCAGTATAGTTTGTCATCGATATTAATGTCTGGATCAAATCACAAGAATATGTAAGAGATGGTAAAGTTTGTATAATTGACAGGTTAATCGTTCTAAAGACCAGAAATGAAAATAATTCCTAGGTCATCCTGCAAAGACAATCAAGTGGTAGATCAAGTAGATATAAATATGACATAAAATGTACATTTCCTAAGTTACTCCTGGAACAGACAGAATATTTAATAATGAAAAATTGATATAACAGAATAATTTTTCCTAAATTTGCTGATAGTTTATTGATATAGATGAAAGTGGTCATTAGGTCAAGTCAGCTTACCTTTGAAAAGCTCTCAAATTAATGAATTTCCAATTGTTCTGTTTGTAGCCATATTCAAAGGTGACTTTTAGATTAATTCTGTAGCTTCTATAACCTGTATTTGTGGTTCTCAGCTTGAGCTAGAAAGTTTTTGTTTTTTTACCATATTTTATTTTTTCTTTTATTTCTAAACTTATGATTAAATAATTCCCAGTTAAGCTTTATTCTAGGAAGTATAAATATATACTCTGTGATATAGATCTTTTCGGAATGTGCATGATTCTTGCTCTGGCTGTGTCAGAGCTCAATTATTTTAACCCTTGCAGCTAAAACAAAGAGATGATGCAACTGAGTGGAAAAACTGGTCCTGAAATATTTTGCATTTCAGTATTCAGAAGATCACTAGAATTCTCTAATTTTTTGTGATTATCACAGGGTAGCTGCTTTATGCTTTTTAATAATTGAAGGTGTTTTGTTAACAAAGCTAAGGATGATTAGAGTTTTCTGACAGAATTGTCCCATCTAGATTTTCTTCAGTGATCATCATCCATCTACCTGATTATATTTAATAGACAGCCTAGAAGGGAAATATAGGGGGGAAAAACTGACTAATTTTTAGAGGAGTAAATAATAGAAAAATGTCTAATAGTTTAGAGAGGACTGTGATAGTAGTAAAAGAAGAATAGTATTCAATTTGAATTTTAGAAGTGTTATTGATGCCAAAGCAATGCTGGTCTTACTGAAAACTGTCGAAGTGCCAAAATTTGCCTTCTAGACTTTAGCTGCCTCATTCTCTGAGCCTTTTAGGTCTCTTACCCCAACCCACCACATACCATGATGGCAGCATAACTTTCCACGTCTTTCCTTCAGTTTTGTCCGTCCCATCAATCCACTCTCAGAAAAGGATACTCTGATGTACTTGCTCATAGCTTACTAATAATTTTTTAATACTTTTTCTATCCCAGTACATGTCAACAAGTAGCAAATCCTGAAACCAAAAAAGAACTCTAGTCTTGGTGTTTAATAGATACTTTGAGAAGTTATTAGTGCTTTCTCAGTATCTCCACAAAATGTATACCTGCCAACTTGTAACCAAAACTGTAGTTGGGTGAGAACGATCTTTCCCAAAAAACATACTCCAAAAGGAGTCACTATTTTTTCTAAGATTTTATTTATTCATTTATTTGAGAGAGAAAGAAAGAGTGTGAGTAGGGGAGGGGTGGGGGAGGAGGAGAGGGAAAAGGACAAGTGCAGAACCCAATGCTGGGCTCAATCTCAGGACCCTGAGATCATGACCTGAGCTGAAACCAAGGATCAGATGTTTAACTGACTGAGACACCCAGGCACTCCCAAAAGAAGGAGTCTCTCTTTGAACAGTCCTTGAAGTTTATGAGTCGATAGGATGCTGCATTAGCTTGCTAATTCTGCCCTAACAAATACCACAGACTGAGTGGCTTAAACAACAGAAGTTTATTTTCTCAGAGTTCTGGAGGGTAGAAGTCCAAGGTCAATGTGTCAGGAGCTTTGGTTTCTTTAGGCTGACTTACCAACAGCCATTCATCACTGCGTCCTCACATGGTCTTCTGTCTGTATATGCAACCCTCGTGTCTGTGGTCCTAATGTCCTCTTCTTACAAGGACACCAGTACAATTGGATTAGGGCCCACTCTGAGGACTTCATTTTAATATAATCACTTCTTTAAAGCTCCTGTCTCCAATTACAGTCACATTCTGAGGTACTGAGAGTTAGGACTTCAACATACAAATTTTAAGGGGACATAATCTAGTGCATAAGAAGATGGTCATTAAGGGGTGCCTGGGTGGCTCATTCTGTTAGGTGGCTGCCTTCAGCTCAGGTCATAATCCTGGGGTCCTGGGATCGGGCCCCCGCATCGGGCTCCCTGCTCAGCGGGGAGCTTGCTTCTCCCTCTCCCTATGCCTGCCGCACTGCCTACTTGTGCTCTAACTCCCTCTCTCTGTCAAATAAATAAATAAAATCTCAAAAAAACAAAAAAGAAAATTGTCATTAAAACAATGATGAAAAGATATCAGAAGAAGCAATGTGGAAAACTGAAAATATCATTGGGAGGACTGTTGAATTTTTCAGCAAAGTAGTCCAGAGGCACCTGGGTGGCTCAGTCCATTTACTGTCTGACTTCAGCTCAGGTCATGATCTCAGAGTCCTGAAATCAAGCCCAGAAGCAGGCTTTGCAATCAGTGGGGTGAAAGTCTGCTTCTCCCTGTCCCTCTCCCTCTGGCCCTCCCCCTGCTCAGGCTCTCTGAAATAAATAAAATCTTTTTTTTAAAAGATTTTACTTATTTATTTGACAGAGATCACAAGTAGGCAGAGAGGTAGGCAGAGAGAGAGAGGAGGAAGCAGGCTCCCCGCTGAGCAGAGAGCCCTTTGTCGGGCTCGATCCCAGGACCCTGGGATCATGACCTGAGCCGAAGGCAGAGTCTTTAACCCACTGAGCCACCCAGGCTCCCCCAAATAAATAAAAACTTTTTAAAAAAAAAAAAAAAAAAGGAAGGAAGGAAGGAAGAAAGAAAAGTAACATACTCCAGAAATTGTAACAGTTGTTTTATTATTTTAAAATGGTTTTTAAAAATGTGTTTATGGCTCTTACGTGAGCCATGAGTGAATTCAACAACTCCTGCTCTAACCTCAGGGCCTGTTGTTCCTGAAGGCAGAATCCAGCTCCTCCCAAGGCTTATTTGACCGCTGTGAAAAGTAGCCGGTGAAAGGGGGTCTTTCTGGCATCCTGATGAAATATGGGTTGTCGTGTAGTCTCTATGGTGTCAGGAGTAAAGCAAGGTGTTAGAGAAGCTGGGAACTGATATATTTTATATTTTAGATAAACATTCAATTGAGTGGGGATGCTTATTTATTCTGAGAAATATCTGCAAAAACAGGTCAAAAAATGATTCCCCCCCTTTTTTGGTCCTTTACCTTCCCTTTTTATTGAGGCTGAAATTTGCTCAAACTAACATACCAGTTATATCATACTTTAACTCAATATTTCAAAATCAATGGTTGAAGGAATGAAAAAATTTCTATAAATGAAAAAACAAAAACAAAAACAAAAAACCTCTCACAAATCTTGGAAAATTTTCATTTTCTAATTTAAAAATATGTTAGTGTAAAATTTGGCACCTACAACAAGATGTATCACTTTGTTGCATCTCAGTAAATACCTGTTGAGTGACTCAGCCGGGCTCCCTGTTACACTTCTAGGGCATTTTACATTTGCCTCTATCATAGTATTCATTTCGTCTAGTGATCAGATTTTCCCAAATTTGTCA
Organism: Lontra canadensis; assembly: GCF_010015895.1. NCBI lineage: Eukaryota > Metazoa > Chordata > Mammalia > Carnivora > Mustelidae > Lontra > Lontra canadensis. The sequence continues at coordinate 18,283,991 of NW_022631005.1, forward strand.
CCATAGCTAGACTGCAACTTGGTCTATTTCTATATCCACAGGATACAACAAAGTGCCTGACACATAGCAGATATTAAATAAATGTTTTGTTGTCTTTTTTTTTTTTCACTAAAGGACATAAGACAAACAAAAATAACTTATATTTTCAACAGCAGTGCTGACACAACTAACTTCCCACGCATGGCCCTGTGCATACTGCAATCGTAGATGTGCCTCCAGAAACTGGGCACAATTTTTCTCTGGTGTCCCAAATCCCTTAAAGAGGGCAATTTCTAATATTGGAGATGGATCTCAAGGATCAAACATTTCCAGGAATGATAATACTGTAATATAAATCACATTAGAGTCTAGACCGTTGATACCAGATTCCTAGGAATGGATTAGGATGGCACAGTTGGGGATGTTGAGAATGAATGGTAAGGCCTCTTGTTCCTAGTCATTGAATGTTCAGAATGAGAAGTAGAAAGGAATGATCCTTGATAAGTTCTCAGCCTTTTCCTTTCTCACTGTCACTGTAGCATTTAGCATGGGTGAATTTTAGTGATGATATATATGAGATAGTGAGCAATAAGCAAAACTGCCACCATTCCAGAAGTGTGCATATCTATCTTCATTAATGCAAGTGCATTTAAATTGCACTGATTTTCCTAATGCTGGTATATATTCAGAAATCTATAATTTATGGGCTATCTGTATTTGTTTGGTTCTTATATTTCTTTTGTTGCTTATATTTTGGCAATCTGTTGATAATGGGACAGGAATAGAAGAGGGAATTGAAATTAAACATATATAGTATATTACTTAGCTACTTAAAAGTCTGGCAATAAAAGATATTTATTGCCTAACATAGAGGTTAAAAATTATCGATAGAATGGAATAAGATCCAATATTAAAAGCATTTAAGCAGTGATTGGAATTAAATATTAGTATAATTGATATAATGGATTTAGAGGTGATTAAACATAGGTCCCTTAATTTTTTAAGGTTATGAGAATTTTACATAATGCATACTTGTCTCAGCCTAACAAGATATTAGGAAGCAGTATCAAAGAATTGAAAAATCATAATTAAATTTAAATGCTTTTCTTCTGTAACAACTCCAGGGATCATCTAGAGTCATTTTTAGTTTAAGAAATTGAGGCACTAGGAATGGAATAGATTTTTTTCCAGTCTGCCAGAGGACTTGGAAGCAAGTTGGTCTGATGAAAAACTCACCACTCTAGGAATTGAGTTGTGGTATTTAGGCTAGAGCTGTCATTGCTTATTGATGATAGACAATTCATTTAGTTAGACTTGAGAAAATATTTTCTGAAGTTTACTACACACCCTGTGTAGTGCTAGGCCCTGAACACAAAAAGATGAATGATGAACATAAGAGTCTTTTGCATTTTGTCATCTGCCTTCTTGAAGGATGTGAGCATTTTAAAATGGTGGAAAAAACAATGCACTTAAAAGATATATCCTGGGCAAAGTCATCAGACTTGAAATTGTCCTAATTTATTCCTCAGTGTTGGGGTAAAATAAGTATTCCATTGAGAATGAAAGGCAGTATACATGTAAAAAGATTGTATTATAGTTTAGTGCAATAGCATGAAAGATCATGAGAGTTATTCTAAAGATTTTGGACTTTATTCACTCAAGCACACTTATATTTCAATATAAATATTTCTTGATATATTCTTTGTCATGTTCTATTTAATTTTTAAAAATTGTTATTGATGCATAGTTGATATATTAGTTTCTGGTATACAACACGGTGATTTGACAATCAGTACTCAATGCTCACCATCGTAAGTGTGGTAACAACTTGTCACCATGGAACATTATTACACTATTACTGACTATATTCTCTATGCTGTACTTTCCATTTCTGTGACTTACTTATTTTGTACCTCTTAATCCTCATCATCAGTTTCCCCCACCCCCCACCCCTCTCTTCTCTGGCAACCAGTTATTCCCTCCCTGTATTTATGAGTCCATTTCTCTTTTATGTTTGTCCCCTTGTTTTTCAGATTCTATATATAAAGGAAATCATATGGTAATTGTCTTTCTCTGTCTAATTTATTTCACCTGGTGTAATACCCTCTAGATCCATCCATGTTGTCTGTAACTACTAAAATGAAGAAAAAATGAAGCTGACAATATAGGCTGGGCCAAATTGTAATATGCTGTGAATGACAGTCATCTTGCTTAGGTAACCAGTACATATTTTAAGCTCAACAGAACTATGATTAATATGGAGGAAGCTTAAAAACAGGGAATCTGTTTGGAGTCAAATAGACCTCCATTTCAATTCTTGCTTCACCACTTACAAGATGTGTAGCCTTGGAAGAGAAGCTTCAGTTCTTCAAAGTTTTGTATATTATCTGTGACATACACACAACATTTGAGTTAATGAATAGTGCCTGGCATACCATAAGGACAAAATGGCAGTTATAAAGTTATTCTTCCTGGTGGCATAACTGTGGGAATAAAAGAATTGGTGGAAGATCTTTATAGAAGTAGCATTACCACAATGTGTTAGTAAAGTGAATTTGAGTGTATTTTGAAAAACAATCCATTAAACACCACCCATATGTAAAGATAGAGTGTCCTAACTTCCAGATTTATCTAGAGCTCAGGAGGTTCTTGAGACATTGGATGTTTAGTGCTAAAAGAGAGAAAATGTCAGGTAGGATGGGAAGGAATAATCACCTTGTATAAGGGACTTCCCTCACATCAACTCTGTGAGGAAATCTGATTACCCATAATAAACAGCAAAAATTAGGGTTCAAGCACAGGTTTTGTGATTATGGAGAGGCAGCGAAAGTGTTTAAATACAGTGGTTCCAGAGTCAAGCTACCTGCTTTAACTACTGACACAACCATCTGCCAAAAATATGGCTTTCAGCATGTTATTTAACAACTATGTCTTAGTTGTCCCTGTAAAATGAGGCTGTTAATGAATTTTCTCATAAGTTGGTATAGGAATTAAATGAGATAGTATATATAAGCAGTTTCGATTGGTACTTTCACATGGTAAAGTACCAAAAGAACCTGTGTGGTGGTTAAGCAATATATTATTACCCTTCTATATAACCAGTGCTCTGTAAGATAACAGATGATATACCCTCAAATGAGAGGCTATAAGGGGTTCAATTTCTGTCCTTTGAGTGTGACTCATCAGATGGGTAATAAACAATCATGTCTAATAGGCAACTGAAAATACACATTTGGTGCTCATATGAGCAGAAATCATGTAGAGATCTAGCGCATTATACAAGATAATGGTTAATGACGTGGTAGGATATGGGTGGATTCTTAAAGAGAAAGGTATGTGGTGAGAAGAGGCTACTGCCAGGACAATAATGATGTCAGGAGGAAGATATCAATTAGATACTTTCTGGCATTGAGTCTGGGATGACTACTAAGCTTTTTTTTTTTTTTTTAACAAGGAGATAAAAATGCAACTTCAATATACATTATGCACATTACATAATGCCTAAGGGATGAAGATGTAGGTCTGCAAGTGGGGAGCAGTGGGGAGTAAGAAGCAATTGAACTAACATGGTTCTCTGAGGGCCTTCAGGAAAGTTTAAAGCTCAAATTTTAAATTCAAGTACATGGAGGATTTAATGTGTTACACTGAATGAAATGAATTAGATAATAAAAGTATACAGACTTCTTTGATAATTCAGAAGGCACTTCAAAACATTGAATTGTGTTTCAAGTTGATTTTCATAAGCCACTGTTACATGATAAGTTTAGAAGTTCTGGTTAATAAAACATTTTAAATGATACCATTTTGAATAAGAGAAAAGTTAGTAAATGTAACTGAACAGAAACACAATGGAATAAAATCCCAACACATCACAGTACTACATGTACTTTCAAAAATACTCCTGATCTAAGCATTAATGCAAATAACTTATGCACCAAGAACATCATATTAACAATTCTTTGAGTTCACCATTTTTCATTTTTTCTTCTCAAAATGGATTTCTTAACTTGGCTTCTTTTTCATTGAGCCTGAATTTCTGCCAGGAAGCTATGTGTAAAATCTCTCCTCAGAATTACTGGAGAACTGGAAGGAATGGGCGAAATATGGAGGAGGGAACGTTAAGTGGTGGAATAGGAGTGGCAACTTCAAATATCTTTTATAACGAGAAATTTTCTTACATCAGACTATATCAGGATAGTTTAGGAAGAATTCTTTGGGGAAACTGAGTTACTCCCCAAAACCAACATGACCAGCTCATTTGCAAATGAGCAAGGTGTTAGGCCAGTATAATCCCATCCCCCACACTCTGGTTTGTTACGCGTGCATCTTCATCAATACTGCTGTGGGAAGTGCCAAACTGGCGTATGTGATTAGGGATGAAATGATCTTAGTTGATTTTTCTGGCTGCAGAATTCATTTCAGGAGATCCAAGACAGGGAGTGGTGTGTGGGAGTTGATAGAAAGGACTTCAAAATTAAAAATAATACCCCTCTAAAACTCAGAGAATGAGCCAGCAAACCAAAGTGCCTTGGCACACATCCCTAATGGTGTTCTGTCTGTATTGGGAGTAATGGAAATCATCACGGACTCAAATGATGTTCCCATGAAAGTTTTAATTTCATAAGAAAGAGAATTATCCATAATCATTGTGGTATTAATACATAAAAACAGATTAACATGAGTCATAGATTAACCGTTGCTTCTAAATTTAACACCCTGGGGAGGGAAAGCCAGGTAATTGTGCTTTATCACTGATCAGTAAGCACAAATTTGTCTTTTTGTGCATGTCTGTAACGGCATGCAAAATCTTTAGCCAAGCAGTCCCTTCTAACACCTCGTACATTCTATAATATGATAGTCTGTCTGTAGGTTGGAAAGGATAGCTGCGTATTTATACTCTTCTAATTTTCAAAACCCTGAGTACAAAGATGACTTCTACTGAAAATCGTGAGTAATTGTACTTACTTGAGTACATATAAGAAACATTCAGAACTACTTAGCACAGATGTTGAAAATGTTCTGTTTATCCCATTATGTATAATCAGATTAACCTTTCCTTTTGTGCTATAATTATTACACAAAATGGCAAGGTTCATTTGGTGAGACAGGACTTTCTTTTAATGAGCTCACTTATGTAAATCTCTTGATTAAAGGAGAAATAAGAGAAATGGGAGCAATTAGTTTTTTGTCTGCCCAAGTTGTGCTAATTTGAATCAGCTAAAATTAAAGAGGGGTTCAAGTGGTTTACTTTGAACCTTGGATCACCCTATTTATAGTTCCACAACTAACACTGAAGTTTTGCCCATAAAACTTTAACCCGTATTTCTGAACATTAATTTCTAAACTGGATATTTTGCTTGACTTTCTTTTTTCAATAATCCCCCTTACAATTTCCTGGAATAATCTGCTTAAAATATTTCTGAGCATATAACACTTCTCAAAAAACCTCTGATGGCTCCCTACTAATATATGAATTATAAATGTCTCACCTGGCAGTTAGACATGCATATAGCAACTTCAGACTTTTTCCAGAGGTTACCAATTAGCAGCTAGCACTATCAGTCTTTGGCAAGCATAATTTGTTTGATCTACAGCGTGTTTTTGAAAATGTTGAAAATAGTTACTCCTACTTAAAAAGTAGAAGAGATCTCATTAAAAAAAATAAAAAACAAACACATATTCTAGCAACAACTTTACCCATTTCAATGAAACAATAATTATAGCTGGGAGTTTGCTCTGTTCTTTACTCAGGGGTGTAGACCTTCTAGCTTGCCATAACCACATATTCTTACTGTCTTATAACCAACCAACTTCACTCACTCCACCTGCCTATAAGTATGGTAGTTTGCAACTCCCAAGTTTTACTGTTCTTCTGCAAGAACCATGATAAATCACATTGATCTTTCCCTGACATCCCTATCTCTGTGCCATTCTACCCAGAGTTGCTCACCTGATGCCTTTGCTAATACATATCATCGTTTTAACACCCCTTCCAAGTTCTTCTTTTCAAGAATATTCCCTAATTCCTTCTATCCTCAAGGATTATGACTGCCTTGACTTTTCATATTTCACATTATCTTTTTTTTAAGGTTTTATTTATTTATTTGATAGAGACAGATTTAGTGACAGAGCAAGAGAGAGCATGAGTGGGGAAGAGAGGGAGAAGCAGGCTCCTTGCCAAGCAGGGAGCCCAGAGAGCCTGATGTTGGGCTCAATCCCAGGACCCTGGGATCATGACCCGAGCCAAAGGCAGATGCTTAACCAACTGAGCCACTAGGCGCCTCTCAGCATTGGGTCTTGAAATCAGCCAAATTCCTAATTTTCTGTGTATGGTTTACTTCCTAAAATATTTTATAAGCTACTTGATGATTGGGGCAATTTATCTTTTTATATATCCAGGTAAGGGACCAAATTATATAAATCATAGGCAATCAATAAATGTTGAAAATTGAACTGTACTAGATATTCTTTTGGGTACTAGAAATCTAATTAAGAAAACATTGACTTTTCCAATGTTGTAGTCTAGTGTGGAAAGACTATCTTACAGGATGAAAATCATAGGGCAATATAATATAAAAAAAACTGTACATTGTTTTTAAAAAATATTAATATCATTTATTAAATACCTACCTTCCAGGCCCTGGTCTAATTACTTTCCTTGAATTAATACCTATAATCTTCACAATTCTATGAGGCAGGTTCTTAGAGAAACATAGAGTTTACATACTTTCATAAAGATATCTGGGTTACAGTGATGGAGTCAAGATGTGAACCTAGCCTCTCTGAGAGAAGGGGCATAAAAATGGAGTGAATCATTTGTATTGTGAATCCAAGAGGGTTTCCTAAAGGGGTGACATATGGATTTCCTCTTGTAATGGAATCTATCATGCAGAGACGGGTAAAACACTCAGGCATACCGTGTACAATACAATCAGAAGCACAGGAGGTGGAAGTACATGATGTGTTCAAGGCTTAGTGAGCACCTGTGATTAGAACACCAGATGTGGTAGAATGAAGTGAGAGATGCAAAGGAATGCAACCTATTCCTCTGGACAATGGAAAGCATGGGCAGTTTATATAGGCATGATGTGATCAGATGAACTTCTTCAAAGCTCTGGCTGATGTCCTAGGGCTGGACCACCATCAAGGATGCGAGAGTCCAAATGAGACTTCTTAAGGGTTTGAACCAGGCAATGAACTCAGATGTCAATCAGATAACAAATGAGAGTTAGATTTTAGGAAACCTGGGAGTAAAGGGTACGATACAGCTTTAAAATTTCAATCTTAAGGGGCGCCTGCGTGGCTCAGTGGGTTAAGGCCTCTGCCTTCGGCTCAGGTCATGATCCTAGGGTTTTGGGATCGAGCCCCGCATCGGGCTCTCTGCTCAGCGGGGAGTCTGCTTCCCTTTCTCTCCCTGCCTGCCTCTCTGCCTACTTGTGATTTCTCTCTCTCTCTGTCAAATAAATAAATAAAATCTTTAAAAAAAATTTCAATCTTAATCACTGATGCCATTACTAAGAAAGTCAGGAGGAGGAGAAGATTTGAAGCAGTAGGAGATAGGGAGGAGACTTTGTTAATGCATCTCAGGTAACTTATCAGATTTTTTTTCCCTATAATACTCAGTAGCTCAAATTGAACCCATAACTCCCTGAGAAAATTTTAGTTCTTTTGACATCGAGCACAAGTTTTCCTTAAAAACTGTCAGGCTCTATCAGTTAATTTTATTTTCTTGTCTGAACCCTTTTCAGAGTTCTCTAAGTACCCATGTGCACATGTTCGTAACTCCAGAATCTCTATCTTAATAGTCTTCTATATCACACAACTGATAACACATTCATTTTATTTACTCCCCTCCATTATGAAGTCTGTTGCCAGTATTTCAAGAGAGTGTTACCGGTTTTCTGGTTGTAGGATCCCAAGAGAGCGCCCTTCCTGGTTATCAGATATGTTCCTTACAATGTGTCTGAAAGTCAGATGTCTGAAAGTTTAGTCATAGACTTCTATAAGGGAATTTGGCAAACAAAAAACTATCTCAAGTTATGGTATAATTTTACCATATGTATGTACATAATAGCTAGATTAAAAAAAAATTAAAATAAGTTTCTAAAGAGTTTTTAGCTCAACATTCTTTCCTAGGTCATTTGAGGTTGCAATTTTAGGAAAAATAAATGTTAACATCAAAGATAATGCTTCCTCCTGTGTTTTATTTGTTGGATGGATGCTTGCTGAGTACATGCTCTGTAATAAGTACTGCTGTAGGTGCTGGGGATATGGAATTGAGTAAAATAGACACGGTATCTCTGCTTATGAGTTTACAGTCTAATAGTGAAGCTAGGCAACAAATACCAGCCTTTGCAAGGGGCCTGAGTAGAGTTGCAATAATGCTGAGGGTGATGGTATCTTACTGTTGTTTTTAAATATCAACAGAAATTTAATAACTATGCTATTTTTCTTGATTAACTTTTCCCTAGCCAGCTGTATTCTTATCAGAAATTAAATGGAGAGGAGTAGTTTACCTTGAGATTGAAGGATAGTTATGTTGAAAGCAATAACTTCAAAGTTCTATTTCTTCACACACTAAATGATGTGTTTAGACACAAGCTTCAGTGGTATAGTTCCACAACATTATGTTTATTCTTTGGTTTACTCTTTTTCTTGACAGCTTCCCTAACATACAATAAATTAGCAAATGTCAAAGAAATGCGCTCTTGAGACTGAGACCATTCTTCCTCCAGCCCACCTACTAATGCCATCTTTGCTTTAGTTTTACCATCTCTAGTGTCAACAGTTTCATTTTTCTATTTGTAACAATTTTAGAATACAACAAAGTTCAAAAATATAACAAATATCCATATTCTTGCCAAAAAACACTGCTAGACGTGCCGTGCCATTTAAAAATCTGACGTTATTGAGTACATGCCAAGCACTATGCAACAGAAAATTATATAACATCACTAGAACAGAGAACTTTGGATTGGAAGGCCATGCCACCATGCAAAAAAAAAAAAAAAAAAAAAAATCTCAGCACCGGAGAGGTGATCTAGGGTTGTAGCAGATTACAGGTTGTATATTTTTTTAAAAAAATCAAGAACAATTTGTCTTGGGTTTAGAAACAGAACAATCTAAAAATAAACATGAGCCTTAAATTAAACTGCTCAGAACTGTAATCCTGACTCTCTCTTTGTACCTTTGAGTGACCAACCTTTAGGCTTACTATTAATAATATAAATGATGTGAATATTAAACAAATTAAGGTTTCTGGCAGAGAAACTGTAACGTAGAGAATGCTGACTCATTTCCCTTACCTTTGGCCTGTGTCTTGCTTGCCAACACCCCTCCCCGCCCCGCCCCCAGCACGAAGTAGATTAAAAGCCTAAAAGCTGCAAGGGAAATTAAAATACTGCCAGGGACCCACTCCCACCAATCAGTCTCAAAGGATAGAGCCAGAGTATCAGTCTAAATTTTGATAGCTCCCCTATGGAGCTATCATTCTGATGTGCAGCCACGCTTTGGAAATATTGTTCCTTCTCTCTTCTTTCCCATGAACAGGGTTTAGGGTGTGTGCAGAGAAACCTCTTCTCAATTCCTGTGACTTGCCTAAGACTTTGATGAAGGAAAGGAGGAGTGAATTATTTCTCTGTCTCCAATAACAGCTTCTGCTTCTACATGTAGTGCAACCTCTAATTTCTCAAGGTGTGGATTTGGAGCACACACATCAAAATAACTCTGGGTTCTAGTGAAAATTACAAAGGATTGAGCCCGGCCCCCAATCTCCTGAATCAGAATTTCAATAAGAGTGATGCAGGTGCAAAAATCCCATTGTTTTATAAAGCACCTTAGAAAATTTCATAACCTAAACTTTGAGATTCACTCCTCCAAGTTAATGCCTTAAGCTTTTTTGAGTAATGTTTTGTTTTGTTTTTTTGTTTTTTTCTTTCTCAAATTTTCCTAACCTGGGAAAGATCTGTTGTGTGGGCACAAACATATTGCATTTGTTATTGAATAATTTCTGTTTAAAATATGATCCAGCTCAGTGAAATAATCAGATAAATTAAAGAGAGTGTTCTGTAGAGTATGGAAATCTTCTAGCTATTACTTAAAGCTCAGAGACAAGTATATTTCATAAGCCATTTACCATATGATTAACCTAACTGGTTAAATCTGTCAGAAGCAAAATTAGATTCAAACACGTTTTTTTGTCTTTTTTCTTTCTTTCTTGGTTTCTTTCTTTCTTTTTATATTTTTCCCCTTTTACTTGTGTGTGTGTGTGTGTGTGTGTGTGTGTGTGTGTGTAGTACTCTAACAGATTTTGTACCTAGGTCTCACTTGGAGAGCCAGTGAGCCCTTTTGGTTTCTATTTTACCAACATTTTTTTCAGAAAGGCCTTCCCTGATCTCTGGATTCATAAGGCTACCTCACTTTAGGTTTCCAGCACCCTGTGCCATGCTCATCATTCCTTATTGTTATCCCTTGTTTAATTGTCTGAACTCCCCACCAGGCAGGGAAACGGGAGAGTGCACATTCTCATTTGTCTTGCTCACCATGGTTTTTCCAACTGTATGGGGGTCCCAGACCCTATGGAGGCACTCCTTGAGTGAATAAAAATTGTTGTCTCTCCCTACCAAAAGTTTGAATGTGTTTGAGAATGTAGGCACAAAGTAAGACTGCTTTCATGAGGCTGCTGACCTTTAAGCATTTCTGTAGAGAAGCAGCGTCTATCCTCTAAGAGAGAAATTATAGCTGTTCTGTGTGAAAGTAGGGTACCTCCTCATCGCACTGGAGGCTATTTTGGTTTTTGCCATTTAATCTTCTACTGGTTTTGAATGCCATTTGTAGCCAGTTTTATGTAAATTATGCCAATTGTTTCTTATAGAGGAAAATCTGTAGTTCTGTAGTCTTATAGATTCTTGATTTTTTTTTCCCCAAGCATATTTGATGTTCAGGCAGACAGGACAAACTGACACAGCCTGAGTTGTGTATACGTGCAACATTACCGATAAGGCTTAAGGGATGTAGGAAGTAAGCAGGTACATAAGCCCTGTATTATATCACCAATTTTGTTATCATCTTTTATATGAAGCATTTTAGTTTGTTGTTTCTTTTCACATTTAAATTTCTATCATTACGTTCCAATATTTCATTAGGTACCCTAATATTTTTTTGAATAAATCACAATCTCTACATAAATGTCAAATGCAGTATGAAAGTAACAGATGTCATATTTACCACCTCCTTCCAGAACATTAAAAGAGAGAGCAAATGAGATTGAAGCTAACAGCAACCCCATTCCTCTGAGAAAGAAATGCTGCACTGACTCAGTGACTTACTGTGTTTTATGACCCTTAGTTTACATACCATTAGCTAATAGTCCAACTAGCACAACTTCATTTCTTTCACACCTTCATTTTAAAGCTTCAGTGTGAGGGGTGACAAATTTTATGCCAATTATTGTGTTTATTTTTGAATTACTAAAATAAAGTAAGGAGGAAATGGCCAAGTTTTTATTAACTATAATTTTCTGATCTTGAAAGAATACCATGTTAAATATTTTAATATAACAAAGTGGACAACTGTTATGTGTAATGTTTAAGCATGTCTGATTACCAAAAAAAGAAAGAAAATTATATGCTTAATTATAAAAATGGCTGCCTTTGAAATTAAGGAATCTTGACCCATGCCAGAATGTTATATTAATCAATTTTATTTTTTCTAAGTCTAGTTCTACAACAGACACACAATATCATCATAAAATTATTTACTATTGATTTTGTCTGAATGTTTTGTTTGATTGCTATTGCCTATTTATTACTGTGTGGTAAACCATTAATTTCTATATTTGAAGATTTCATTCAAATATGACAACAGTCACCCATATCTCCTCTCAGTTGTTGTGACAAAGCCAAGTTATACATATTTAGTTTCTTAATATTATCTCATAATTGAATCTCTCCTGCTGCTTAATTACTGTGGTAGTTCCTCCAATTTGTCTGCTAAGAAATGGTGGTGGTGGGGATTGCTGTATTAGATCTTAAATTGTCTTCTAAAACTGCAAAATGGAAGGTTGGAGTGTGACTGTGTACAGCTATGTATATTTCTGATGAAGTTTCTAGTGTTTGGAGTTCTGAGTTTTAAGTTGTTCACCCCCATCCATTAATAATTTAAAGTCCCCAGAACTAGAATTAATAATGTGGAGTTAAAAATCTTAATTAAAAGACAATATAAAATTAAGTTTAAAGCAAGAACATAAGGTATGTTTTGTTTATGGTTGCAGAATTATTTTATATAACTCCAATAATTAAAAGTAATATTTAATTTCTGTTGTATATTATGACTATTTGATGATTTCATGTAATTCTTTGGTATGATTACTTTATTATATATTCATAATTATATTTTAAAAATCAAAATACCCTGTATTTGATTCTGACTTTATTTTGGCAAAATTGTCCTACTACCTTAAACCTTTTTAGTAGCAATTTGCCTTTTCTCAGGAAAAGTCTTAAGTTTAATAGGGGAAAAAGAAGTTAATAGAGTTGATCTAGAACATGTATGCAAATAGACCTTGAGTTGTATTCTTGGATTCAAAATATGGACATAGATCTCAAAACGGGCAATTGTGAATTATAGATTTATAAAGAATAAGATTTAAATATATGAAAATTTTTCTTTTTTAAAAGGTAGAAATATATGTAATTCAAGGAGCAAAAGTGACTCTATCATTATTTATTTCAATCTATAAACAAAATTTTTGTTTCTTAACTGGAAGTTACTCTATTTATAGCACAAAATAAATGAAAGAACATACAAGCTACATCTAGTTTTTCCTAGAATTTGGGAGTAACTCAGTCACTGTAGCATTGGATCAATAATTTTTACAATGTTTTCAATGGACCTTGGTCCTGGGCCTTTGTATGACATTTAGAACCTCAATATGTATTTTTTTTAACATTGCAGCAGCATTATAATTATTAAGCAGATATATGTGTTTATGTAATGAGGACAATTGAGGAAGTGGTCATTGTTTAAGGCAGTTTATTTTCATATCTGGATGAAGTTAGTCTTGATTCAGATCACAGTTCCGAAGGCATGATAATGCCAAGTTATAACTTCTAAGATTTAGTCTCCTTAACTTCAAAGTCGGGATAATAATATTTACTTTATAAATTTGTTGTGAAGATTAAATAAATTTGTATAAATAATTTATTGTAGCATCTGAGACCATCACCATCATCATTATCCCTAGACAATGGTGCAGCAATCCTTCCAAAGCAGACCAGACGTATTTTCATGAGAGACTACTGGGCAGTTTCCAAGAGGGCAGAAAAAAAGTGGTCTCTTTCATCTCTTGTTATAAGGACAATAAATACATCCCAGAAGGCATCAGAAAAAAAGACAAATTACTTTTTATTCATTATGCAGCTTTTCAAATGACAGGAACAGATCTTAACCTAAGTTAGGTTCCATGGTAAATAGCATAGTTGTAGAGAATTGTATTCAATAGGGATTATACAGCATAATAATCTTGTGTAGGAAAAAATAATCTACACACAAGAAAGAGACAATTTTCACAGTGTGAACCCAGCTACGAAGAGTCCATAGTTCATTGTGGACAATCATGCCCACATGTGCCAATACTAGCCTTAAATAATCAAACATTGTTTCTTAAAATGTTACAGAAAGGAAAATTTAGAGTAATATTATTTGAACTATTCAGTATGATGAAAAGAGACTTAGGGATTTAAAAAAAAACTATCAAAAGGACTATCAAAGTTGATAAGTGTGCAGAACAAGGTCTATGAAAAATTATTCAGCAAGAAAAATAAAAGGCAAAGATGGAATGTAATCATCTGCAGAAATATGAGGCCCAGAAAAGAAGTAACAAGATGCTTTTCTCATCTATTGTCATTTAATATCTCCTTTCCTGTTCAAATTTTATGAGAATTGTATCTTTATGTTCATTGTGGTTTTTAAAGAGTACCATTTGTTCCCTAAGGATGTCTAAGAGAGATTATGCTATTTTTCTTTGTTTTTCAGGAACAATTCAATGGTAATGAGCCCACATTCTTCAGTATGTAATTTTAGGAACTTCCTAATCATGTAGACCCAGGACAAGGATGAGGTCAAACGAATGATTTCAAATCCTGAATTTATCACTAGCCATGCAGTTTAATCTCCCATATCTATAAAATGCAGGTGAGAGCAGGTTTTTTGGGATGAGTAAATGATTTATATGCAAGAAGCTCTTAGAACAGAGCCTGGCACATTAAGGACCAGGACAGGTTTGCTCCACTATGGCAGGGACACTAGGGCAGGCTTGCTCCCAGTCCCTGATGCACATGGTGTCTATTTTGGCCAGGCCTTGTTCAGTATCCTCCCCACTTTCCTTCCAGTTATTATCTGAATTCTGCTTTCCCCCAAAGCCCAGCCTTTTCTGGTCTGAGAAGCAGGCATGGAAGGGGAATGCTCACAAGAACCACAAGTTATAAAATACCATATACTGGAATAATGAATAGGGATGTGTCAAGGGGAAGAGAGAAGAGGAACAAGGGCTTACAAGGAGAGAGAATAGTTTATGCAAAGGATCTGTGTTGAACAAGAGCATGGAGAATTCACAGGTTAGTGCACTTTAACTTTACGATGAAAGGCAAGGGTAAGAGATAAAGCAGAGCATGATCACAGAGAACCATGTAAGTTATTGATATGGATACTCTTTTTATCCTGAAAGATTTGCAGTCATTGACTGAATTTAGGTAGAAGAGTGAGTTTATTAAATGTCTATTTAAAAAAAAATGACTCAGTTGCTTTGTAGAAAAATCAATTGAGATGGCATTTTCATTAATCTAACTGAGGAAAGAAGACTTGAACCAAAGGTCTGACAGGGCAGGAGAGAATTCAGATAACACACTGACTAACAGCATATATAAAGGAAGGGATGAGGAGTCAGAGATAATGACTGTATTTTCAAGTTGGAAAATTGGTTAATGTCCAAAATGATTGCAAGGATACCAATTTTAGGACAGGGAACAGCCTTAGGAAGAAGATCATGATTTCCATGTTAAAAATGCTGAATTCAGGTTGTCTATACAGTATTCACAGGGAGAGTTTCAGGCACAGAAAGAATAAAAGATTTTGAAGTGCAGAAGACATTGTGTTAAAAATGGAGTTTGGGGAGGAAATAGAAGCCATGTAAATAGAGAAGTTTGTACAGGTTGCCTAAACCTGTACAAACCTGCCTAAACCTGGTACAACCAAAAGCATACATCCAAGCAGTCCAATGTACAGAATAATTAGGAGTTTCAAATGCTGTTAAGAAATCCAGTAATCTGAGTCCCTAAATGTGTTCTGGTGTGTTTAAAGTCAGTATCCTGCTCTACAGGAACTAACTGACTCCTGCATATGTTTTGACTTCCTCGGGACTAGTATCATGGCTTATTCTATAGTAGGCCTCAAAGTATCCAGCAAAATGCCTTGTGACATATATATGTGCATGTTGGCTGATTGGTTAATTTTCTTTTTCTTCTAACTCGAGTAGAAAAGGGATTCTGTTTCCATCTGGTCCCTTGAACAGTGTAGCCGATAACCACTGAGGCACAGAGCCATAAATTCTAGGACTAAACTGGAGGGGAATTAGAAAATATCCCAAGTTCCATATGCTCCTATACAGAAATTCAGTATAGAAGTACATATTTCCCCAAATTGAGGAGTCATTCCTAGATGTCTGCCTTCTCATAGGAGTGTAAATGGACCAGGTTAAATGGATGTCTGATAGACAATTATTCAGATGAAATCAATCAGCAATTACTTACTACTGTCTTCTTTGAACCATTGGTTTTCCTGGGTTTTGTTTCAGAAATCAGTTTTTCATCTATTTAATATTCCATTCTTAGAAATGTCAGAGCATCAATAAAATGCTGTTGGCTTTCCTTTGAATTTCTTAAATTATATTCACTCTTAGAATGTATCTTTTTCTCCCTATTTGTCTCATGTGTTCTTGCTGAGGTACCTTATAGATAAACTCACTATACTAGAAAGGAGGCACCCTGGAAGGAGGAAAAGAATATGTCATCTCATTTTGTGTGATGGAAGCCAACTGAATGCAAATGAACTCCGAATGAAACTGCCAACAAATATCTGTTTGTTGTGTTTAATTAAAACTTCTCTAGAATTTAATATTCAGTATCAGAATTTGGCATAAATGTGATACCAGAGTTTGATATCAGAGTAAGAGCTCTGTCATTTTTAGGGTCAAAAATAATTATGACATTTTCAAAGAGCAAAGTCCCTAGTTATTGATGTCCACTATGCAGATCTATACCATGGTTACCTAGCATAGTATTTCTTAATTTATTTGCAATTGATTCCAATTTGACTTGAACTTCTACTAAAAACCAGGTGTAAAATTGAGATACAAACTAATGTTGGAAAAATGTAGAGTCCCATAACCAATTTATTTATACTTTCCATTACATATATAAATTTATGGATGTCATTCTTTCTCTGGATTTGGCATATTTTTCCTTGTGAACGTACAATTAACTTGAACATATGGGACACTTGTACCACAGCATGGGCTAGAAAATTCAAAGGGACATAATTGGAATACCAAGAAACAGCATGCGTGTGTATGCATAATAAAATTCAAGAAAATTATTTTAGCCTAATTTATGTTCTAAACATTTAAAAGATGAAGTTGACTGAAAAAAAAATTGGAATTCAAAATTGCCTGCAAATAACGTATTGGAATTCATTGATAAAACAATTATTGTAAAAGCATAAATCAAATGTATAAAACAGGAAATAATATAATAAAAAATGGCAGATATTCCATTTTTCTTATTGCATTACTATGGTTACCTTGTGAAAGACCTGAAGCCTTTTTAAAATTAAAGTCTTCCAAGTGTTTACAAGAGTACATAATGCTCTTAATACCTCCACATTTTATATTTATTGTGACTATCAAAAATCTTAAAGAAATTTACACTTCAATCAGTCTTTTATATTGAAAACAGGGATGATATTTTCATAATAAATTTTCACAGCTGGTTTAAAAATACGTCAGCTGACTGTTGTTTATTCTAGTTTATTCTATTGCTAAAATAGACATTTATAAGGTTGAAAAACTCTTGTGGTTTAAAATTTAAGGTTTACTAAATTAAACTTTGATCAAAGGAAGTTTTCTAAGTTTTTATGAGAAACACTACATTTCTAGCATTTATTGGAGCCATTCACAAAATAAAATAAAAGAAAATAGCCTATTATATAATTTTAAATCTGGATTTTAAAGATCTCAAGCTATTTAACATCGTAGCGCTTTGTTTTTCTAAATAAATTCCCTTATCTACATATAACATATATAAGCGAGTAAGGCACAACAAAAATAATAGATATATATCAAAGGATACACATCACGTACGGGTTTGTGATTGATGTATATACATTATTTTCAGCCTTATCTATATATGCAGAGTGGAATGTGTTTGTTTCTGTGGAGCTGTGTGATTAAGTGGACACAGGAAAGTCTTTTGAGGCAAACTGACCTTAATTTGAATCCTGCATCTGCCACTTACTAGCTAGTCAATCTTGGGAGAAATTACCTATCCTTTCCAATGCCCCTTATATATAAAAGGGAATGCACCCTTAGCTAGATTGTGTCGTGAGGAATAGTGATGATATAGGAACCGTGCCTAGAATAGTGGTTAGCACATATAATGCATCTTAATTTTATACGCAAATATGGTTTCTAAGATCAAGGAGAATAATAATAGAAATTAGTTTTTGAAACCCCCAGTTAGGCCATGAAATTCCTCAGGGGAGAGTTAGATTGCAAAGAGAGTTAAACACTTTAATTAATAGCATCTACAGTATATTCTGGCTCTCCCATTTTTTATAAGAACTAACAGTTAAAGGAGAAGGAATTAGAAATAACAGGCAAGACATGATCTTGAACTGTATCCGGGATAATGGTTTGACTGAGAAAGTTGGTAGATTAAGAATTTATCTATAAAAAATTTATCATAAATTTATCTATCATAAATTAGCTTTTTATCATTACTTGCCCATAGTAGGTAAAGGATCAGGAGGTGTTTGATAGCCACATTTCTTTCCATGGCCTCTTGACCGAAACATCTTTTTTTTTTTTTTTAAAGATTTTATTTATTTATCTGACAGACAGAGATCACAAGTAGGCAGAGAGGCAGGCAGAGAGAGAGAGAGGAGAAAACAGGCTCCCTGCTGAGCAGACAGCCCGATGTGGGGCTCGATCCCAGGACCCTGGGATCATGACCTGAGCCGAAGGCAGAGGCTTTAACCCACTGAGCCACCCAGGTGCCCTGAAACATCTTTTTGATACATAGATATAATGTCTTTGTGTAGTCAGCGGTTCTAGAAAGGCAAACTTCTAACAAAATGGCAATGCAGTTAAATAGATAAGACTATAGTTTCTAGAATCAGATAACATGGGTTGAAATTCTCACAGTACTGTATCCTAATTGTTAGATTCTCCATAAATTAAACTCCATGTGCCTCAGTTTCTTTAATTATGTGGTATGTGCTTTCACTTTCATCATTCATCTGGAAGATTAAATGATGACTTCTGTTTTTGAGTTGCTTTGGCTCAAATTCCTGTGGCACTGATTACTTCTTATTTGATCTTAGGAAAATTTATATCTGTTTCTCGTTTTTGTGTGTGTTTTATTTAGTTTTGTTTTCCAATCTACAAAATTGAGATATTAATAAAACATACCTAATGTTGTAAGGATTAAATGTGTAAGTCAATATAGAGATTTTAGACCAGTATTTGGGACCTATTTCATGCTTAGTAGCTACTAGATGCCATTATTAATACAAACACACAAAGAGAACATATAATATGTGTATGTCATAGGTATATGAGAACATCTAGGTATGTGTGTATATGAGTATATATACATATGTACAAATTGGAACTAAAAGATTCATGTCAGGAAGAAAATTGACAGGAGAAACATTGAAATTCTTATGTTTTACATCACAGTGTTTTTATAGAGAACTCAAGTACAGAGTATCCAGCAGTCAAGTGCCTCTATTTAAAAATGTCTACATTCCTGAAACATTTACTGACTATGCTTTAAATCTCTAAACCATGAACTGTAAATATGCCAAGTCAGTTCTAAACCAGAGATCTTACTATTGAAGTTTAATTGGTAGAATTGATCATTTCAGACTCTCTTTTAGCATTCTCTTTTAGAATTGGTGAAATGCTTTACATGGAAAAAAAAATCATTGGTCTATATCTCATAGGTAGAAATGAAATTGTTTTAGAAGATTAAATGCAGACACAGAACAGGAGAGATTTGCAATCAATCTGTTGACATATTACTCCTCTACCTTAAAAAAAAATCAAATCAAATAAAAACTTTCCCTCAACTTTATGTGGTCAAGGGCCAACAGCTATGAGAATCACAATATTGTAAAAGTGCAAAATAATTTAAGACCTTTTCTGGTGAAAACTGTAAGTGGAATGCATGACTGTAAATTAAAATAAGAATATAGAATTATATTCTCATAAATTTTGAAACCATTTGTCTTTAAAATGAGACTGTTTAGCTTACTAGTCTCACAAAATTGCATTGAGATTTAAGAGGGTAATTACTATAAAACAGATTTTTCGTTAAGAAAATCTAGCAAGTCTTGAATTTGATAGACTGTATTGTCCCAACTATGACTTCCTTGATTATGACAAAATAAAACTAGAGTTCAGGTCTGAGTTTTGTTGAATGTTTTCTTCTATTGGTCCATAATGTATTAGAATAGGATGAAGGGGTACCTGGGCGACTCAGTTGGTTAAGCATCTGATTTTGGCTCAGGTCATGATTTCAGGGTCCAGGGATGGAGCCCCAGCAGCAGGCTCCTCACTCAGTGGATGATGCCTGCTTGTCCCTCTGCTGCTCCCTCTGCTCATTTTTGCTCGCAAGTAAATAAATAAATAAATAAAAATCTTAAAAAGAAGAAAAAGAAAGAAAAACAGAATGAACATTAGGACAAATTGAGTTATTATGGCATTGACTCACAGGTAGAGTGTTGGTCTTTTTTTTTTTTTTTTTTTTTTTAATTACACTCCTTTTCCATGTTGGGAAAACATGAATTCTTTGAGATAATGACAGAAGCCTTTTCTCTTCAGATTCAGAAGCATGGCATGATAGATAATCTGTGAATTTTAATAGTAGTGTTCCCTTGCCAATAACTACCACAGATACCTATAAGGTCAAAAGTTTACTAAAATTCCCTATAAAATAGCTATAAGAGTAATATTTGTATTGTAAGCCATTATTGTAACTAGCAATAGGTGTATATATACCATATAGCAGTTTCTGGGACACAGGAGTAGTCTTCAACGTATAATTATAATTATTAAATCTGGACTAGCCCAAACATTTAAGTTTATTTTTTTATTTCTGCATTTATATCTCCTATATATTGATACCATCACAGGACATATGGCATATATTTATACTATCAGTTAAAGTGAATTTAATGTTTTTGTTATTTAAGAATCTAATTTTGAAGTAGTTAAAATATTTTGTTCTGAAAATCAGATGTAGGGTTTTGCTTCTACAAGATATTAAGAAAAATATATAATCATAATGAAAAAATCCCTTAGATGGGAACTCAGAGAGTCATAAATTTAATGTGAACTTTTGAAAAGAAATACCTTCTGGTGATTCTTTCTTGATTCCAGATATAACTGAATCATTCTGTATTTATTTTTCCTTGTGGAAAATGTTTACCTCAGAACTTCTTCAGATAAATGCATTGTATGTACTTAAATGTTTTATGATCCTTTTTTAACTGAAGAATGCTGTATCTTATATTTGTAAATATATCAAAATAATTATTGTTGAAGAATTCATGGATCAAGAACAAACACATTTCATTAGTTTCTTATTGCTGGGGGCAATCAAGTAAGGTGTCAGCAGGTTAGTTTCTTCTGGAGGCTCCAGAGACAAATCTGTCCTTTGTATTTTCCAGCTTTAGAGGCTACTATCATTCCTTGGTTTAAAGCTGGGCATCACTCTCATCTCTGCTCCATCATCACATTGTTTTCTCTTCTAGCTTATCTTTTGACATCCCTATTATTAGGATCCTTGTGATTGCATTGGGCTCATCCATATAATAGAGGAAAATCTCTCCACCATAAACTCCTTAATTCAATCCTACCTGCAAAATCCCTTTTGCTATTAGGATAGTCACAGGTTCCAGAGATTGGACATTGTTGGAGGAGGGGCCATTATTCAGCCTAGTAGAGTCTATTCTTTAGCCTCCCAAAATTTACATCCATTCACTTGCAAAATATGTTCAGCTCATCCAAACATTCTCAAAAGTCTCAATCCATCACAGCATCAACCTAAAGTCTAAAAATCTCATCTAAATATCACCAGTTAAAAAGACCCAAATCTTACCATCCAAATCGTCTAACTCAGGTATAATTGAGACTCTGTGTGTGACCCATCCTGGAGCAAAATTGCTCTCCATCTGTGGACCTGTGAAACTAGAAAACAAGTTTTCTGTTGCCCAAATCCAATAGTGTGACAAAAATAAGATAAAAGTTGTAAACATTCCTAGTTTAAAAGAAAACAAAAGGATTAAAAGGAAAAAAAAAAAAAAAGGAGTGATTGGTCCCAAGCAAATTTAGAAATACTAGTAGTGAACTCCATTAGGTTTCAAGACCTGGGGATAATCTTCTGTGGTTATTGGCTCCATCTGGGCCCATAGCTCTGTGCTTTGAGTTATTCTTCCTTTTCCTTGAAGAGTAGTATATATTTGTAATTGAGTAATTTTATCAAATTTTTTAACCTTGATAATTTTGGTAGTTTGACTACCTTCCTTCCTTTTGTCCTGTTTCTGTCCCCTTTAGTTTAAGCTAGCAGAGTTTCTGCTGATATAGCATCCTCAAGGACCTTGTGGGTCTCCCATGTATATCACAGGGATTCACTCCATTAGACATAAGGCTCCTCCACAGATCTTTCCTGAATAATCCCATCTCTCTCTGACTTCTGCTGAGACGGCTGAACCACATTCCTAATCTCTTTAAAGAGTCCTCTGTGTGCTTTTACACTCTGCAAATTTGATACTTTCAAGGCACTAGCAAAAGCCACACCCTTGGCTTTGTCTCCTAGAGAACAATTTCCTGGCAGTGAATCTCCTAATCGTAGCATCTTCTGAAATCAAGATAAGCTGATGCTTTTCCAAATCTTAAGTACTGATTCTGTTTGGCTAAACAGTTCTTTCCTCAACTTATCTCTTTCCTGTTGTATTTTTTTTTAATATAAGCAGCAAGAAGCAAGAGCCACCTTCTATACTTTGCTTGAAAACCTACTCAGCTAGATACACAAGTTCATTGCTTATAGTTCTGTTTTCACATGACCATAGGGCACAATACAGCTATGCTTCCTGCCACTAAATAATAAGGATCTTCTTTTTTCCAATTTCAATATCATGTTCCTCATTTCCTTCTCAAGCTCTCACCAAAAGCATATTTAGCATTGCTATATTCAATGAACAATTTGTTTTTGATGATTTACACATTCTCTAAGATGATCTAGATTTTCTCTGCGATGCTCCTCACTTCCTTCTGAGTCTTTACCAGCACTCTCTTGAAGAAACTAAGAGTTTGTTCAAGGAAATTGAGACTTTTTCTAACATGTTTCTCAAAATTCTTCCAGCTTCTATCCCCTACCCAATTCTAAAGACACTTCCACATTTTTAGATATTTATTCTAGCAACACCCCACTTCTAGGTACAAAAATCTGTATTAGTTTTTGTTCTGGATACTCCAGGGCAGGAATGTTACTCTGTCTTTTCTGGCTTCTAAGTCTTCCCAGGATTCTTGGGTTTGTGCCCATATCACATGTGCAGAGTGCAAAGAGCAATAAAGTTTCTTACCCACATTTTCCTAAGAAATAATTTTAAGTAGATAAAATAAACCAAAAACTGAATCTGACTGCAAAAAAAAGGGGGGGGGGTGAGTTAGAGGGAGCAGGGAGAAGCTCCTATAAAATAAAGTTTATTGGTATTCTCATAATATATCTTAAATGAGGAAGAGATTTCAGATTAGATAAATAATCCTCTCTTGTGACTTCATATTTAAAACAGTTTAGCATCATCCTAAGGCATAGATAAGCAGTCCTTCTGTTACATGTCCCATTAAATGTATTATCAATTCAACTAAGTTATATAAAAAAATTCTCCTATCACAAAAATTCCAAGGAAAGTTGTAGTCAATTAGGCCATTTTGAGAGAATATGCATACTTTAAACGTTTCCTAATCAATTGGTAGTTTTCCAGCTTTGGCATTGAGCCCAGTTATGTGAAATTCGAGGAAAAGTTTTAGATTTGTTCAGCAGAGGTATATTTTATGACAGAGAGTATTATTAGAGCTGAACCAAAAGAGAACTACTGCATTCATGAAGTGTTAGGTTATTTTTCTCATATTTTATTTAATTTATGAATGTCAGGTCAATTATTACTAATACATATCAAAAGGGTAATTATAAAGCCCATTGCATAGTGCTTTCCTAGAAATCCTTTTACATCATCTACTTTTGATTTTACCAAGATCCTTTTCTCTGATTTATCTAAAACTGTTTTTCTAACAGATTAAATAGTGCTTGTAAGCAGTGCTAGTTGGTTAAAAACAAAACAAAACAAAACAAAACAAAAAACAAAAAACAAAAAAAACCTTAGCCTAAGATGATTGCAGATAGTATTGCTTTTCATCTCTCAACCCAGTCTCTTGGCATTCTGGTCCATTTTCATCTCCATTCTCTTTCAAGAAATTATATCCCCAAATGTGAAGGAGCAACCAGCACTATTAAGGCACCAAACTGCACACACACATATATTTTTCCCCCCTTACTTCACTTTGAGTTTTACTTTTATCTACTTTTGCTTCTGAATTCTTCCTTCATCTAAACCTGAAAGGAAGTAACCAGGTTAGAGAGAACAAGCACTGAGAGTACAAAGACAGTGAAGTCAAAGGGAAGTTGTTAATCCCCCACACAGCCTGGCTGTGTTGAGGACATCTCTCATTGTGGGTGAGAATTGGAAATATCTATGAGTTTATTACAATTCTTCTTTTCCAAATTCTATTGAACTGAAGGAAGCTTAAAAATGGTAGGATTTAGGAGATCATTTAGTTTAATCCTCTGCTATTATAGACAAGGAATCCTGGGACTTGCCCAGAATAAAACTAGTACTGGAATTGGGCTTAATAATTCAGTTGGGTATTCTTCATGCCACACTGTATACCTTCAGTCAAGAATAAAACAAACTTTGTTCTGATGTTCCAGCTTAGTAGATTTTGTTTCTAAATCTTACCTTCAGGAAATCCAAACATCAAATATACAAGAACTATTTATTTAGTGATCAATCTTCTAATAAAACACACATAAGGATATAGGATAAAATTGAAGAAAATTATAAATGATAAAATAATAAATTATTAAAATCTAGGTTTTTTTTTCTTCTACATTAGTTTGAAAACTCTAGGAATAACTTCTTGTTGTTGTGTCAGCTATGTTCCCAAGACTCGCGATTTTTTTTTTAAGATTTTATTTATTTATTTGACAGAGAGAGCATGAGGAGGGGAAGGGCAGAGGAAGAAGGAGAACAGGTTCTCTGCTGAGCAGGGAACCCGATGCAGGACTCTATCCCAGGACCTGGGATCATGACCTGAGCTGAAGGCAGACACTTAACTGACTGAGCCACCCAGACACCCAAGACTCATAGTTCTCAAAGTTTAAATTATTATGAAATACATCAAACAAACTATAAAGAAGTAAATAATACAACTCATAGCCATGTACCCACACACCCTCAAATTTAATTAACCTTGATATTTTGCCATATTTGCATTGGATCTTTTATTTCCCAAGAAATATTATATTATGGATATAATTAAATTATTCCTCATTTAATTCCCATCCCTTCTAGAAGGTTGACTATAAGAGAAGGTATGTACCATTTCCGTACAATTTGTATATTTTATTATATTTATATTTATTTATAAGTGGTATGATATTGTTTATATCTTTTATATCTACCCAAATCATATTCAGGTATTATTATACTTTTGTACATTATACGAATACGTGAAGATCATGTTCATTTATGTTAACTTTAATGTATTGTTCCACAGCAGGAATATATCACAATTTATCCATTCTCATATTGATGAACATTTAGGTCATTCAATTTTTACCCTTTTAAACAATTTGGAAATAATCATGTTTATTTATATTTCTTTTGGCTTGCATGAAATTATCTCCTTACGGTATTGATGTCAAGAGGGTACAGCATCTTTGGTTTACTGGGGGTAGTCAAATTGTTTATCAATGTGATTGAAACAGTTTACATCCACAGCAGAAGTGTAAGCATAGTCCCTTGCTCTCCACATCTTTAACAACACTTGTTTTAATCAAAATTTTAGATTGCTGCTTATTTGAAGGATATAAAATGTTTTTTATGTTTGTTATTTATTACTGTACAGCAAATCGCTCCACAGCTTAGTGGCTTAACACAACAAACATTTAACTTATAGTTTCTTTTGATTACAGACTTCGCTGGTTATCTCTGCCTCAAGTTTTCTCACAGGGAGGAAACAGATGCTAGCTGGGGCTGGGTTTTTATTTAAAGGCTTTATTGGAGAAGATTCACTTCTAAACTTACGCGTATGGTTATTAGCAGGATTCGTTTCTTTCTGTGCTATTATATTAAAGTATGTGTACTGTATTCCTCATTGGCTGTTGGTAAGAGAGCTTCTTTGGTTCTTTGCTATATGTGCCTTTCTATAGGGCAGCTGACAATATAGCAACAAGTTTCACTCAGAGCAAGCAAGAGAATTAACACAAGTTCTAGGGAGATATTGGTGTGTTTGTAACCTTATCTCTTGAAAGAGACATTACTTAGTCATATTTTATTAATTAAAATACTTATTACTTTGTCATATTTTATTAATTAGTTGCAAGTTATGAGGTCCAGCCCACCCTTGAGAGAGTTATATAAGAGCGTGAACACTAGGAAGCAGGTATCACTGAAAATCATCCCAGAGGCTGCCTACCACAATATTTCACTGTACTGTTGTTACATTTCCTGATTATTATTAGTTGGACATCTTTTCATGTTTTTGACCATCAAGGTTTCTGTTTTCTTTTTTATTAAAGATTTATTTATTTATTTGACAGACAGAAATCACAAGTAGGCAGAAACACAGGCAGAGAGAAAGAGGAGGAAGCAGGCTCCCCACGGAGCAGAGAGGCCGATGTGGGGCTCGATCCCAGACCCTGGGACCATGACCTGAGCTGAAGGCAGAGGCTTTAACCCACTGAGCCACCCAGGCGTCCCAAGGTTTCTGTTTTCCTAACTACTTGTTTATAGTTTTCCCACTTTTTAAAAATCAAGTTATAGGTTTATTTACTATATGTGTGTGTGTGTGTGTGTGTGTGTGTACTTTTTTTCCCCCTGGGTAGTAATCTTGATTAATCTTATGAGCTGGAGCCCCTTTATTCCTCAGCCAGCTTTGATTTGATATCCTTTCCCACCCATTTTCCCTACCGCCATTACCAGAACCACTCTCATAAGGTCATCATTGATTTTCATATTGTTAAATTCAGTGGATGCTTTTCGGCTCCCATCTTAATTGACTTGTTGGCAGCATTCAATACAGATGAGTAGTTTCATTCATTTATCTTAAAAATACTTCTTGAGTCGCAACTTTGTCAGGTATACTATTTGTTCTTGGCTTTCATGACACTATCATATATTGGCTTTTCACCTTCCACTATGGCTGCTATTTGTCATAGTCTTTTGCCAGTTTTTCTACCTTTACTTGACCTCAAAGTGTTTGAATTTATTGGGATTATTCCTGACATTCTCTCCCTGGTGATTTTATTCAGTCATATGGATTTACATATATCATTATGCCAACAATTCTCACATTTATATCTCCAAAACCATATCATCAATCTCCGATATAATATATTCACTTGGATTTCTCATGGTCCCTCAAACTTAAATCAGCTTAAGTCAGAAATTTCTATCATTTTTGTTCCACAGTTGAATCACACATTTCACCCAGTTGGTGATACCAGAAAACCTGGAATGATCTGTGACATCTTCTTGTTTGAATAAACATGAAGTCCTGTGTATACGACCTCTTCTTTTCACTTTTACCGTCCGTCTCTGTGGCTGTCATCTTATTTCTTTTCTCCCCAGGGCTGCAGGATGGTCTCCCACTTTATTTTTCTTATGTTTCCTAACTAGGTTTTTTTTTTTTTTTTTTAAGATTTTATTTATTTGAAAGAGAGAGCATGAGAGGGGCAAGGGGCAGAGGGAGAAGCCAGCTCCCTGCTGAACAGAGGGCCCGATGTGGGACTTGATCCTGGGACTCCAGGATCATGACCTGAGCTGAAGGCAGTTGCTTAACCAACTGAGCCACCCAGGTGCCCAACTACTTTTTTTTTTTTAAACATAAAATCCATAGCAAGATTTTTTAATGTAAAAATAATAACATAGCTCCCCTGTAATAACTTCCTAAAGGATTTCTATTAAGGTTCTGAGTCTTCAGGGGGAGACGTTACTGTTGATGTTGCACATAGTGCCTAACCTAGGCTTCCTGTCATAGCCATCCTCAGTTTTCCCTCTGTTGATTTAGTCACACTTGGTTTCTGTCTTTTTCCATAAAATCCCAAACTACTTCCAGGCTCAGTTTTTTTGAACTCATAATTTTCTCTACATGAAGAAATCTTTCCCTCTATGCCTGCTGAACTTGTAGTCATTCTTCAGATTTCAGTGAAATGCCACTTCTTTGAAAAAACTTTCCCTGCTTTTCCAGTCAAAATTAAATAGTTTAGTGTCTATTTTCATGACATTATTTATTTTCTTATAACATATCACAATTTTAATAAAACACTGATTTAAAGTTATTTTGGTAATTTTTAGTTAACATCTGTTTCATCTGTAGACTATGGCTACATAAAAACCAGGCTTATGTATGTAGTACTTTTGCATTTCTAGAGTCTAGATTATTGCTTGTCCCATAGTTGGCACTTAATTAATATTTATTCAATGAATTGCTGAATGCACTGCTAGTTTTAATTCCAGAGGAGTTTTTAATCCCACTGGTACAAAATTAAAATGAAATACAAAGTTGAAAACTAAACTGTAAGCCATGGTCATTAAAAATACTCTGAGGGAAAGTTTTGTAACCTCGTTAGCCATCCATTTCCTCATTATTAAATGAAGGGTTTAACCTAGATCAAGTCTAAGATGGTTTTTACCTCTAAAATTAAATAATTCTAACTGCTGGCTCAGGAAGAAAGAGGAGTCAGTGGGGCTAAGGAAAATTTCATGAAGTTTTAATAATGAAAGCTATAATAGAGAAGTAATAGAAATCAACCTACGTACTCTGAGATAGTGAGTTGGACCAACTGCTTGGAGTAAAGGACTATTTTGGGTTTTAGAGGAAGAGATGAGGTATCTGAATGTGAGAACAAATACTTGGACTATGAGGAGCCACAACACATTGCAAGATGTTGACTCCAACATGGACTGCACATTATTTTTAAAATCTATTCAATTAAGTGAACATGTATTGATTTTTGTGTATGTGCTGGGCACTGGCAGACACCAGCAATACAAATGTTAATGAGACATGGGCTGTACCTCAGAATAGTGGGGTGGCAGTATTAAAAATGAATAATTATCATTTCTTCATAAAAATAGTGGAAAGAAATATGTACATAACTAAAAATGTACTGTGTTCATAAGTATTTCATAACAAAAGGTAGTGGTGTATGGGGGACAGATTATATTTCATATGCATGTACTTTGAAGGAGTAAGACCACTTCTAGGAATATAGCCATTTTGAAGAGATGTAGGTATAAATTTGAGATCATTTGTAACTGGGTATCCTTATCTCCTTACATCAACTCTCCAGATCTCAGTTTCTTAATGTGTTAGACACATTCACACACACACACACACACACACACACACACACACACACACACACAGATTGATGAAAGAATTGGAAATATACATGTTACTAAGGTTGGAAAACAGACCAGTATACAAATGGAATTTGACCATGCAACTGATGTGAATCAGTGAGGACATGATGCAAAACTTAACCAAAGATGTAAGGACAAGTGCTTCCCCATTTTGGAAAAGAAAATAGATTTCTAACTTATGCTAAAAAATACAAATACAGGGGCACTTGGGTGGCTCAGTCGGTTAAGCAGCTGCCTTCGGCTCAGGTCATGATCCCAAGGTTCTGGGATCGAGTCCCACATCAGGTTCCCTGCTCAGCGGAGAGCCTGTTTCTCCCTCTCCCTCTGCCTGCCTCTCTGCCTACTTGTGTTCTACCTGTTTGTTAAGTAAATAAATAAAATCTTTTAAAAAAATACAAATACAGATGAATTTAAAATAAATGCTGGTGTGCATTATGCTAAGCAAAGTAAGTCAGTCAGAGAAAGATATGTATGATTCTATTAATATGTGGAATTTAAGAAACAAAACAGATAAACATAGGAGATGGGGGAAAAAGAGACATGAAACCATAAGAGACTCTTAAATATAGAGAACAAACTGAGGGTTGATGGAGGGAAGGTGTGGGGATGGGCTAAAAGGGTGATGGGTATTAAGGAGGGCACATGTTATGATGAGCACTTGGTATTATATGTCAGTGATGAATCACTAAATTCTACTCCTGAAACCAATGTTACACTATATGTTAACTAACTAGAATTTAAATAAAAACTTGAAACAAAGCAAAACAAAACAAAACAAATAAACAAATATATATATATATATATATGCATATATAAAATATATGAAATAGTTAAAGGCTAATACTTGAGTGCTTACTTTGAGTCAGGCATTTTAAATGCAACATGTGCATTAATTCATTTAATACCTGAAAATCCCTACAAGATAGGTACTATTATTAGACCATTTCTAACACAAGGAACTGAAACACTTAATAGGTTAAATAGCTTACCCAAAGTAGCCCAGCTCATTATAATTGGAACTCAAGGACTCCGGATGATGGACGTGACTTCTTAATAGCCTCTATAAAGAAAGATTGAGTCAAAAGTTTATAAAGGTTAGATTAAAAGTATAACATTAGTAGGGGTGCCTGAGTAGCTCAGTGGGATAAGCCTCTGACTTTGGCTCAGGCCATGATCTCAGAGTCCTGGGATTGAGCCCCTCATCGGGCTCTCTACTCAGTGGGGAGCCTGCTTCCCCCTCTCTCTCTGAGTGCCAGCTTGTGATCTCTCTCTCTCTATGTGTCAAATAAATAAATAAATAAATAAATAAACAAACTCATCTACCCAGAAATTTATAACAAATGTATCGGGACGCCTGGGTGGCTCAGTGGGTTAAGCCTCTGCCTTTGGCTCAGGTCATGATCTCAGGGTCCTGGGATCAAGCCTGCATCAGGCTTTCTGCTCAGCAGGGAGCCTGCTTCCCTCCCCTCTTTCTCTCTGCCTGCTGCTCTGCCTATTTGTGATCTTCTCTCTGTCAAATAAATAAATAAAATTTAAAAAAAAAATTAAAAGTGTAATATTAGAAATAATCTCTGACAGTGACTTCAATGTGGACAAAACCTCCCCAAAGCAAGAGACAAAGCCACAAAGTAAAAATGTATAGAGGTGATTTCAGAAAAAAATTCAAAAAGATTTTATTTGAATTATGCTTGAAATATAACACAAAGGCAAGAATGAAAGGAAGTATTTTCAGTGTATATAGCACAAAATGTGTTAATATTATTACTATACAAAGAGTTTCCACAAATCAATAAGAACACAGATCTCAGTGAGAAAAATAGTAAAAGGGCAAAAAATCATCAACTTGCGGAAAAAAGTAAGTCCCGAAACATGTGTTAAAATGAATGCTCAAGTTTACGAGTAAAAATTCAAGTCAAAACAAAGAAAGATTGATGGTAACAAAATGTTAACAGTATCCAGTGTTGGTGAAGGCATTAACATACATTATCAATGTGTTTATAAATAACTCCATGTTTCAAGAGGGAAATTTCTTTTATCTATCAAAATGTTTAATGCAAATTTCCTTTAATAAAGCAAATTATTTTCTAGAAATCTACCCAGCACAGCATAATGGTTAAGGACTTCGGTTTCAGAAAGACCTGGATTCAGTTTCTTGCTATACCATTAATGTATGTGTGCTCTTGAAGAAATCCCTCATTTTCATAAGCTTCAGATTACTCATTTGAAAACAAGATAACAATAGCAAAATTGCCTCACAGGGCTGTTCTGTAGATTAAATGAAATCATGCATGTAAAGCAATTAACACATTTTAGGAGTTGATAAATGTTAAATATTATGATTATTATTAATTATACTATAGATAGGTCTCATGTGTGAAGGGATAACTTTGTGAGAATGTTTATTGTACTATAAAAGCAATAATTTCTATTAATAGTTTGCAGTGAAGACTCAGAATCATTTCAAGTGTCTTTGTAAAATTGTGGAGAATAAATTGGTCCTAGGAAGGAAGGAGATGGGGAAATGCTGCTATGTGTGAGTAAAGTAACATATGCAATGGGTACAAATTCAGAAATTTTGTAATTGTCAATAAACAAGTCTTTTATTTAGATACCTTTAATTATTCTAATTCTTTAACAGAAAAGAAAAAGTCATCTCTTCTCTCTACATGAAAGAAATGTTGAGTTTGCATTTTAAAAAATCACTTATTTGGTGGTAAATGTGTGGTTCAGGTCATGATCCCAGGGTCCTGGGAATGGAGCCTCACATCTGGCTCCTCACTCTGTGGGGAGTCTGCCTCTGCCTCTGCCTCCCACTCTCCCTGCTTGTGCTCTTTCTTTCTCTCTGTGTCAAATTAATAAATAAAATCTTTTAAAATAAATAAATAAATAAATAAGTAAAACATCATTGATTTGTATTTTTAAAAAATGTGACACTTCTCCTGTTTGTGGATAAGACTGACTGTGAAGTATGACTGGGCACCGGTGTGCTGTGGCAACTCAGATATATTACTAACAATAAAGAAGATGGAATTAAAACACATGGCAGTTAGTTTGGATGTGAACCTTAATGATATGTGTCTCATGGACTAACCATAGTTTCTGCCAGTGGACATGTGCTTAATATTTTTATGAAAAATGTAGGAGTTATTAGAAATGTTATTCCTCAATTTATAGATTTCACAAAATTGAAATCTATATTATGTAGATGATGTGATCAAGATTTGAATTGGTCTAAGGAATTTATGTCACTATGTTAAAATCAAGATACTATTTAACAAAGAAAACTTTTAAGTTGCTTCAAGTTCAAGATAACAATTGCACTATTACAGAAGTTCACATAACGAACTTATTATTCATAGAAACTATGGTCCCAGATTATGATGCAACTGTAATATATAGATAAATGTATCTCCTCACATTGTTTCACCAGTTTACCATTTTTTTCAGTGTTCACATTATTGTATTCCATTTTAGACAGCATATTTTTAAATTATTTTTTATTAACATATAATGTATTATTAGCCCCAGGGGTACAGCTCTGTGAATTGCCAGGTTTACACACTTCACAGCACTCGCCATAGCACATACCTTCCCCAATGTCCATAACCCCACCACCCTCTCCCTAACCCCCTCCCCCAAGAAACCCTCAATTTGTTTTGTGAGATTAAGAGTCTCTTATGGTTTGTCTCCTTCCCGATCCCATCTTGTTTCATTTATTCTTTTCCTGCCCCCCAAACCTCCCATGTTGCATCTCCACTTCCTCATATCAGGGAGATCATATGATAGTTGTCTTTCTCTGATTGACTTATTTCGCTAAGCATAATACCCTCTAGTTCCATCCATGTCTAGACAGCATATTTTAAGAGAAACATTGACATATTGAGATATGTCCAAAGGGTATGAAAATATGTTACAGATTTCAGAATTGTAGGAACTAGGAATATTTTCCCTAGTGAAAAAGAAATTGAAGGGAGACATGATAGGTCTGTTCAAGCATCTGAAGGTATTTCTGGAAGAACAGGGAAGAGAATTTTGATGCCTAAGTTTAGAGAGCATCTGAAAGTTGTAGGAAGATGAAATTCATTTTAGAACAGACTTTCTCATAATTAGCATTGTTCAACATTACAGTGAACTTTTGTTTGTTTTTTGTATTAAAATCCTAGCTGGAAGTACTTAAGACAATAGTAGGAAAACTGCTGTTAGGGTTGTGGAGGAGCCTTTGTTTATAGGAGAAAGAGGAAATAAGTTACTTCTAAGGTATCTTTTACAAAAATAAGCATGGTAAAGTGAAAAATAACAATAATCTTGAATGCAAAAGACTTCCAGGTGGAACTTACTGTATTACTCACCTGTGTTTTAAGATAATTTAACTTACAGTCATGTGTCTTTCTTTCTTTCTTTCTTTCTTTCTTTCTTTCTTTCTTTCTTTCTTTCTTTCTTTCTTTCTTTTTTTAGAGTAAGAGAAAGTTAGGTAATGGTACCCAATAGGAGACTATTACAGTAACTTGCAAAACAAGGTTTTTGCTCTAGAGTGTTCCATGAGGATTCTCAACTCAGGTGAGAAAGGGAATTTCAGAAGATAGGAATCCTTCAGGATGAACACAACTTCCACTGTTGTATCTCCTGTTACATTTTTTTATAGTCTTATTCATTTCCCCTCAGTTATGCCCTGATTATTTTGTAGTTCGTTAATAGGAAGATCATAGAATCAAAGGGATTAAAAAAAAGGTGTTGTGATTTAACGTATTGTCATTTCAATCATCATGTGTCTTATTTTTAAACATTTTCCCCTAGCCAATGCACATTCTCTATAGAACACTTTGCTAGCCTGTGAGATTTAAAAAAAAAAAAAAAAACTGAATTGATATACCTAATTCTACATGCTTTTATAAACCAGATTACATAATTCTAGGTATAGAAAACTTTCATGAGACCCACGCATTATTATTTCAGCCCTTATATCACAAAGAATTTTTCCTGATTTTGTAACCTTTGTTTCAAAAAGAAGTTTAGGAAACTAAAAAGAACATAGAATAGACCAAATTTGAACCCTACGCACTACCATCCATCTCCTGATGACTTCCCTTCCCTTCCCTTTGTGGCCACTCTGTTCCACCCTCACAAACCCTCCAGCTTTCCCACCATATTAAAAAATTTGCTGAGTAGTTGCTGAGATGAGGAGAAGAATTATTTTTCAAGTAAATCTCTCTCTTTTGTTTAATTTCCTCTTGGAAACTTCATTGTTGTCTAGCTCAATGTAGTAGAAGCTGCCTCAGACCCTAAAAAACCTTGGAGTCTTTTGAAAATTAAGATAATATTTTTAATATTTTTTGAAGTTCCTTATGTAACCTTCTCGACAAAGGAGGTCCTAGTTCATCATATGCCCTCATCTTATACTTTTATTTTTTAGCACTTAATTACAACTAGATTTTATTAGCTGTTTATATCAATATAATTTTTAATATCTATATCTCTGCATTGAATGAGTGTTCCATGGGTGCAGACAGTGTATCTGTCTGGTTCAGTGCTATGATTCCAAGATGTATGTGTCCCTCTGTTTGGGACACAAGAGATATAGGAAATACTCAGTGGTTATTTATTGAATAAATAACATTTTGTTTGTGGAAAAATACATTGTTGGATCATCTAAGAAAAAATTTGTGTGTTTACTGATACCATTCACTTGTGTGTATGTGTTTATATATGTTTTGATCACCTACCTTATGCCAGGTACTGTGCTACATGCCAAGAATAGAATATTAAGTGTATATATAGATAGATATGTAGATCTATCTATATATATACAGAGAGAGAGAGAGAGAAAATATTATGTAATATTAAATAAATCTTTGATTTTACCTAATAGTCAGTGTTTAAGTTTAGGTTCATATCAAAGAATTCTAGAAAAATACAGTGGTAGATTAGGTTTTCATTATATAAGGCACGGAATGCCTTATTTTTCCCAACCACCACACTTGCAACTCCCTATCCATACCCTTAACCACTGACAGGTATAAGTGAACCCCAGAAATCTTGCCTTAAATAAACATAACTTACATTTCCACATTCCTCTACAGGACATTGTCTGAGAGCCATCCTTGCTTGGCCTTCTCCCTTTCCCTTCTAACCTCCTTCACTCTTGCCAGTTTTCCAAGGGACAACAAGTTCCTCCACCAAACACTTGGACATGTATTTTCATCTCCTAATCTGCTTCTAGTGTACTTGATCTTAGGTGAAGTTTTTCTTCTGTTTGCAACATGTTGATGATTCTCTTACACTCCGCAGTTTTCAGTAGCCGTTATGAATAAAATAATTACCTCTCAAGGACCACTTAAGAACTAGACTTCAAAATTCTTAGCCTCACTAATTGTTACATAATCCCTTTAAATCTGAAGTATTTCTATACAACACTAGACTTTGCAAAATAATAGAAAAGAGTTTATCAAGATTCACCTTCTGTTAAATGAAAAACTTTCAAACTTCACTGGGAACAAAGTAAACTAACCATAGCACATGATAGAATTACATATTAGTATTAGTCTAATTAAAATAACTTTTAAAAGTCAAATTTGAGTAGATTTGGACAGTAATGTTGAAGTATGAGATTATAATACTCCAGATATCCCTAGCCAGTTTTAAGCAGAGTCTGAAAACTTTATGAATCTGTGACAATAAGAAATGACCCATTGGGACTGAACTGAAAAACCTTCACACCTAAATTCACTTGGGAACTAAATGTCAATGATGCCAAGATACAAGATTTATTTTGTCTTTCACTGTGAGGGTGAGCCGAACTGTTAATTAGAAAATATTCATTGTTTCAACATATCTGCAGAAAGCTTTGATTTTACCAAAAGAGTCCTGCTCTTCCTCCAAAATGTAAAAGGCATACTAGCTAAATTCTGTTAGACAAAATATTAAAATAGTAAATAGTCTGTTTCCAATCCATTACCTCTGCCTCCTCCCCCATCACCTCCACTCACTCCTTTCCAACCTATATCAAGTCAAAATGATCTGAAGCCTTTGGCATGTTGTTTTAGAAAATTCTTCCTATAATCCACCTACTTAATTTTCTGTGTTACAGAGGATTTGTATACATTTTAAAAATAAAATATTCTGTTTT
Organism: Lontra canadensis; assembly: GCF_010015895.1. NCBI lineage: Eukaryota > Metazoa > Chordata > Mammalia > Carnivora > Mustelidae > Lontra > Lontra canadensis. Next base: position 18,320,139 of record NW_022631005.1, read on the forward strand.
CTCATACACAATATGTATAGTTAAAAATCTTATTTGCTCATTTATTTATTGATTCAATACCAAATATTCTGTGAGTACCTACTAGGTTCCTGGTACTGTGCTAGGTGGTGGGTTAAAGAGATGAATTAGACACAAAGCCTGCTCTTGAGGAGCTCAAGTTTTTATTTATTTATTTATTTATTTTTCTGAGTATATTTGACACAGAATGTTACTTTAGGTTCAGGTGTACAATATAATGGTTCATCATTTCTATATGTTATTCTGTTCAAGGAGTCAAGTTTTAATGAAGAGGCTGATGTATATAAAAGCAACACAAAGATTGAATCAGGAAAAAATGGAATATATGCAGACCACAGATTTGTTATTTATCCATTGAAAATAGATATATTGAGCTTTTTAACTTAGCTTACTGGTGTTAATAAAAGAGTGACAAGGAAACATGACACTGTTTTATAACCACTAAATAAGAGTATACTGGATATATTACAGAAGTAGTGCATTTAAAGCAATTTCTTCTCTTTCACCTGGAAATTAAATCTCAGTCTGTATTGTGAAGTTCAGCCTGATTGTTTTTAAGTAAATGGATAATTCCAATGAAACACAGTAGGTCTCATAGTGGTGACAGGAATAAGTGCACTGAAGACCAAAAGATGGTGGAGCATCTTCTTTGCCTAAAGGCTGGCTTCCCAGGGGAGAATCTTGATTTGGGACTTGCAGGGTGTGCATATAAAGCTAAAACTTAGAAGATGGGGCAAGGGTATTTCAAGAGCAACTACAAAGAGTACAAAGAAGTGAAATGGTGTATGTATTCAGAAATGGTGAAACATCAAATGCTGGTGAAGCCTAGAAATGTGGCTAAGGGACACTTTCTGTAAGTGGCATGAGGCTTTGAGTCTGATGACTTATTAAAAATGGGTGTCATGCTTCATAGCTATCATTTTAACCACACTTTTTGCTTAGGTGCTTTATATATTATCTCTAACATCCAAATACTTCAAGCTATGTTTATTTTTTTCCTTAATTTAGATAAGGGAATAAAAGCACTAGAGCTTAGTTTGTCTTCTCCTTAATTTAGATAAGAAAAGGAAAGCACAGAAAGGTTAATGCCTTCATTCACCCATCCACTCATCCATCCATCCAACGTTTACCAATGCCTATATGCAGGTACTAGATGCTGGTGCTAAAGGAGTAAGAAGTGCATTCCATTTTCATGGAACTTAGGCTGCAGAGCAAAACAATCAAACAAACAAAACCCTATTATTAATGAAGTAATTCATTAAAATGTGATGTGGTAAAGAAGAAGTAGAGATTTCTATGGGTAAAAATAGAAGGGTCCAATAAGAAGTAAAACTGAGATTGAATACTAGTTTACCAGGCTTAAAGTCTGTTCTTTTGTAATGCTCTGCCACCTCAGTTCCCACAAACAATGTTTTGTTTTGTTTTGTTTTCCAAATGTTCAAGTTGGAGACCCAGTAGCATCTTTAGGGGGTACCAGAAAAAAAAAAAAAAAAAGCTTGCTGTTTTTAATAAGCATGTATGTATTCAATTTGCTTTCTATTTTTGTCAAGTAATAATGTTTTCCATTTATGGAAGTGATATAATATTTTCTTCAAAAATATATATATATTTAAGCAAACATAGTGATCTGATTTAAAGAAACATATCAAGTAAATAACAGTACAAGGATACACATGAATATAATGGAAACCCTAATTGAATTATGAAAATTTTCTGGTTGTGCCAGTTGTGCAGATGCTGTAGTTTATTCTCATTCTGATTATTGCTTGTTTCGGATTCCTAAAATGAGACCTCTCCTATTGACCCACTAAGCATTTGGTAAGTACAGTGTGGTAGTTCATTAAAATGTAAATTATGTTAAGTGTTTCTTCGGAAATATACAGGGGAATATGGAAATAATGAAGAACAATGAGAAGCAGTCTCTTTCCCTCAGGAACTTTGCTTCTCTAATAGTTTGAACCTTATCCATAGTCATGAATCTAAAGAGGAAACACTCTCACTGAAGAAAAAAAAAAAAATCTGGAAGTAAAGCAAATGAGCTGAGGGCAGCAGTGTGAGACTTGAAATGCCATCTAACTAGAAGAAAGTCATCTGGGAATGCTACTGTATTTAATGAAGAAAACTGTACCAGGGTTAAACGGTTTCCATGTTTAGCCCTAATTGGATCATGTGGCACATTAACATGTTTCTCCTCAGGTTTGTCTTTCTGGAGATGTATAACTCAGGGTTAGATCACTTCCAGAAACAGAAACCTGACTACAACTAATTTAAGCAGAAGAGGCAATAGAGTGTTCCCCACTGGTTTCAGAAAAGCATTTTCAGGAAGGATTCTTTCTGGGTCATACACCCATATCTAGATAATTCCCTGAGACCAGGGATTGATTTATCTTAACCTGAATCATCTGTGGTGTAAACAAGTTGAAAGGTATTAATGGAAGGAAGGTCATGGAAGTATATAGGCAGATTAAAAGAAAAATTTGCTTAGGTAAATCAATATGAAAGTAACTGAAAAGGATGGAACAGCTGGGAAACCATGAGATTTACTCCCATGAGATAAAGTTTAAAATCTGTGGGCTTGCTGTTTCTGTATTATAATCAAACCCCATCCTTCTCAAACTGGTCTTTCCCAAGTCATTCAAGACAAAATTTTTCTCTGCAAAGGGCTTGCCCCAGGCTTCAACCTCCTGGAACATTCCATAGCATGGGACACCAATAGATGGCCCTTCTTTTTTTGAAATATACTCCTCCTTCTTAATCCAGAATAATATTTTCCATTGGGGGGTTGTCCTCTGATAACCCCTCTGATAACTTCTGTTGATCTCTCATCCATGTCCATGCCTTACATCTTAAATAATAATTTCCTCCAGGGCCTTTTTTTCAATCTTCACATTTTCTCATTCAGCACTCTCCTTTAATATAATTAAAATTAGAAGCATAGCTGACCTGTGAATTTTTTTTTTCTGTTGAGTACTTCCTACATGCCGAATATTATAATTGCAGTCTGAAAGATGATTTGATCTTTTCTACTCCTGGCTTTAAATTCTACCTATATGTTATTGACTCCAAAATATATACCTCCTGAATCCAGTCCTGAATACTTACATTGCCAAAGAAGTAGTAGACTTCTCCCTCGTGACTCACTTCCAGCTCAAGTTGTCCCAAACCAGACCTGCTCCAAAACTTTTTTGTTCCCCTCTTTCCTGTCTCAGTAACCACCTGGGTCATCTGTTTGGTCATAAACCTATAAGACATTGTTGATTCTTTCATCTTCCTCACTGGCCACTGCACATTAATTTTAACTACAAACATCATCTGTCTTCTGGGTTTATTCCCTCAGCTTTTGCTTTAGTAAAAATTCAACTAAATGACTGTTTTTGCAAGTACAGTTTTATCAGAATGCAACCACACTCGTTCATTTACATATATTCTATGGTTGCTTCCTTGATACAATGGCAGAATTAAGTAGTTGCAATGAGACCCTATAATTAGAAAATCCTAAAATATTTAGGATTTAGCTCTTTATAAGAAAAGTTTGCTGAATCCTGCTCTAGGATAAGCACTCATTATCTCATCTGGACGAGTGCAGTGGTGCTTCATGTTGTCTCCCAGTATCCATTCACCCAGGCCTAACCTGTCTTTCACATCTAAGACCATTTATATTTGCCTTGTGAGAGCCTGAGTTTAAAAGAATGCAAATACTTTTGTGGATTGGCTGGGCAATCCTTACACTGTTCTCACCTGATGGGATTTGTGTGTCTGCATTCACCTGACAGGTAAGATGAGTACTAGGATGCCAGGTTGATTGAGTCATTCCTTCTATATAGTTCCTACAAGGAGACTAGCCTAGATTAAGGATGGGTTCTAAGAGGCAAGCCCTGATGCACATTCATTTATCAATTCTTACAACATACTTGCTGGTGGCATAATGGCTAAAACAAGTCACATGGCTAAGTCTATACGGGAGTGACAGCTCCAGGAGGTGTGACTGGGGGCTCGCCAGTGTCAGTCTGCTGTACCCTCTTACTAGCATACCTTCAAGAATTTTCTCAGTCTGGACTCAGATTGTAATTCTCAATTCTATTTATGACTCTTTCTACCAAGCATTCATTTTTTAAGGGACTGTCAGCTCTTATATGAACAAAACCCCTGAATATGTTATGCCTTTTCTAAATTCATGCTTTTACTTATTTTTCCTTCTTCCTTGATTTTCTTTCCTACTCATACCTGGTTTCCCACAAGTCATGCCTGCCAATCCTAAGAATTCTTCAAGACATACTTTAAATCTCCCTGCTTCTCTGAGGCCCTTTCTGGCTGTCTGTACAGACTTGATCTTGTCTTTCTACCAGCATGTAACCACATATAGCAAAACAAGACAATTATCACCTTGTAACTCCTTTCTGTGTATCTGTCTCCTGCTACCTTGATAAAAAAAATTCAGTAAAGTTACTTTGACTCAGTCAAAATTTTGTATGTTCAAATCCTAAAATGATATCATCTATTTTAACACATCTTGGACACTCCATCAGTGACTGGGGCCAGAAAGTACAGCAGGGACCTGACATTAAATCGTTTAACATCCTGAAGACAATATAGAAAAAAAAAAATTCCAATTTCTCTCGCAGAGTAATTTCTAATTACGTTGGAATTTTTTAAAGGGTATATACTACATGGTGGTGACAGAGGGTAAAATTCTCAGCTTTATTTCAAATCACAGGAAACAGAGATGAGGCCAAAAGCATTTGCACATAAAATAGAATGGGATTATGAGCTTATTCAAGCAGGGAAGGAGGTTTTATCTGTGATAATGCCTTAGTGCTGGGAAAAATAAAAGTGATTTCTTGTTAAGCAACATGGACGTTGAGAAACCATGGTATTTTTAAGCCTGTAGTGTTTTCTTCTTTTATTATATTAAGTATGAACAGATAGCTTCGACTCAGCAAGCATTGTTAAGCACTTTTCGGTTGCATGTGTGGCAAGGAGACAGTGCCTTGGAAAGAATAAAGTGTGTTTATGTATGTTCACACAAACACTCTTATACAAATCTAAAGATTTCTTTCTACTTAAAAGTTTATCTGGGAGAGAAATTCTATAGATAGATAGATAGATAGATAGATAGATAAAACACAAAAGAGAAGATGAGCAATTATTGCCCCAAAAGTGCAGAAAGTTCTGAGAACAAAGAGGAAGAAAGAAGTTCCAGATAAGATTTAGTTAATGGTTGCAATTCTACACATTCTTCCTTTAAGAGATGAAAATTACTTTAAACACATAAAGTGAAATATTTGGGCTAAATAATAACTTTAAATCAGACCTCATACATGATCAGCCTTCAGGTTAAATACAGTCTAATGTGGGTCACTTTTATCCAGTTAATTGTTAACATTTAAAAACTAGGAAATTTCAAGTAAAAATATGGACTTTTGAGTTACTGAAAAGTATTAGAGAATGTGGCAACATAGCAGCTATATCCTTTTATGCCAGTGAATGGCGTGAGCTGAGTATTAGTCCTTTAGGCTGGGCATGAGCTGTCCAGTTCTCCTCCTCCACCAAATAATTACACATGCCCCACTGTATGTCATACACTTAGATCTTATAAGCACTGCAGTTAGCAAGCCCTGAGAGGTTTAAATGTTATTGTTTTGACAACTAAATCATGTGGCGATATTGACATTAACATATTCTGTTACATGGAAAAATTCTCAGCTACATTTCCTTCACTTATTGACTATTATCTCCAGGGTTATGTGTCCAGGTTACCAGTACTTCTAGCTGAGAAGCTGTTATCTCCATGAGAAATTTTTCTTCCTTTAAATGGTATGCATTAAATTTTCCTCCCCATGAAATGAAATAATTTCCTTGACCAGTTTCTTGGGTCTATTGTAAAAATAAAATCATACCAGAAGAAGTAAATTAGCATTTCAGCAAGAATATTTTCACTTGTTGTACTGTATTTAACACAGTTGCTAGGCAGATTTGTGGGTGATGAAACCTTCTAGAACATCATTTAAACTTCATTTCATGGCAGGAGTTGGGGCAGAAGGTGTTATGTGAGAAACTAACTTGTATAATATTAATTTGAGTAAAGGAAGATGCCCTGATTAACAAAAGTTTATTTCAGAAAAACAATAATACATGGAAAATTACATGGAAACTTACAGTACTTTTAAAGCTACAGATGGATCAGTTGCCAACAATAACATAAATATATAACACAGAGACTATTCCTAAATTCAACAGAAATAACACTACTTTTGCATAGCCTCCAGTGATATCCAAGTTGGACTCATATATGCCTTTAAAATTTGGTCTTTGTTTCAGCTCAAATTAATTAGTTATAAATTATTGAAAAGAGAGACATATAATTGAAGCAATGATGACAGGCTTTTACTAACAGTAGTGTGAATAACTTAACAGAGGCCCTTGAAATTTAGTTAATTTGAACTCTAATGGATCATCATACCTATAGAATATAATTCATTTGATGGCAATTGCTATTCATAATAGGAACTCTTTATGAAAATTGGATATTTGAGTTAAAGTACAGTCATAGCCAAGAATAAAATTTATTTGATCCATAAGACAGACTTCATCAAGAATTAAATGTTCAGTCTTGAGAAATCTACATTAGAAAATGAATTCTGAATGGTCTTTCAAGATTGAATGCATTATCTTATGTGTAACTTTACATTTCTTTTGGTCATTTATGGTGTAATTTCTACAAACTTAGTTGCAAACATTTTGTGTTGCTAATTAAATATAATGTATGTTTCCTTTTTGGTTAGTAGATACACCATAATTATTTTGGGCCTCAAAGAACTTCCTCCTAAAATTAGTAGCCCTACAAAAATTCACTTTGGAAAGTTTCCTTAGAACAGTAGTTTTATATAAAGGATACAAGTCTTTAAGTTCATTGTCCCCAAATGGCTTAGAAATGCTGACTAATTTGGTACTAAGATTTGTAATATTTGTATAAATTGGCTTTCTCTTACATTAAAGTACCCCATCTTTGTGCTGAATTATATATGCTTCTAAGTCCTCCTTCTATTACTTCACTCCTGTATGTATTTAAATTATGTATCTAGTATTGGATCTATATGAATGTGGTACATAGAGCCAGACATATAGTGGATACTCAAAAGGGGATTGTCAGAATTCAGTGGCTACGTATATTATGTATATTATTATTAATATTATATTAATGATATTATATTAATATTATATATTATGTAATTATATACACACATATGGATTTTGTAAAGTTCTCAGTTTATGTAAACTTTAGTCACTTAAGTTGTCAATGCAATATTAAAAATTTCAAAATACTATTTGAAAGCAAACATTGATATTTAAACTTTTTACATTAAGTAATTTCACTGCTTTACATGCAAAGTAATTTGGTAATTACTGAGAGGATAAAACTGTCCTTTAATGAACAATATTTAAGTCATTACTAGATGTAGAAAGAAAAAAATGTTCTTTACTTTGAAATGTATTAATTATTTCTAATATAACAATTTGATATTCAGACTTCGATATTGAGATATACATGTTTAAACACTGCCCAAGAATAATTTTAATGATGATTACAATACTTCTAGACTGTGGATCAGAGATTGAAGAAGCATTTATCTCTCATATTCTATGAAGGATCCCTTCAGGGAAATTAAACTGAGTAATCCTTCACTGTTCTCCGGCTTGAACCTGTGATAGGAAAAGAAGTTGTATCCAGTCATTATTTGGGTGACATGCACACATTACAGTTAGAAGCTACTGTTTTACATGAAGGGAGGCAGCAACATGTCGTGTTGAAGAGTATGGCTTCTGAAGCTACACTGCCTGGCTTCAATTCCTGGCTCAGCTCTGTATTAGCTATGTAACTTTAATAAATCCCATAACCACTCTGTGCCTTGGTTGCTACAGTTACAAAAAGATGTGAAAATTAAGCCTACTTAATAAGTTTTTCATAATAATTAAATGAGTTAATATATGTAAAAATCTCAGACTAGCACCTGGCCCTTAGTGAGCTCCATGGAAATGTTTCATCAAAAAATAAGTCTTTTTTTTTTGGAATTCTGTATTAGTATAAATAAGACCTATTTTCATCCTCAGAACCATATATTTATGCATGCATATGATAATTTAGAAATCTGTTGCCTACTAGGGAAAGTAATAATGAAAGCCTGAGGGTAAATGGCTGTGTAGCATTGAGCGAATCCTGACCTGTGTTTTCTCCAGCTATGAGAAGGTGAAGTTGGTCTCCATGATTTCTAAAGAACCTTCCATCTTCAAAAAAATCTATGAGTCCATAGATTTGTTCTGCTGCATTCAAGCAGAATATTTTATATTGACAGTAGACCAACACAATGAAAGCAAATAAGTAATTCATGATGGTCCTTGATAAAAAATAGATGATCAAAACTATTGAAGGAAATATGAGCTCATATCTGTCTTTATTTTCTTATATTTCAATGTCCATAGTCAGGGGCCCCATATCATGTAGATTAATTAGGTATAAAATTGTGCCCAACAATGTATTATTTGAATAGTCATTGCAGTTTTATGCAAATTGAAAGCTTTCCACTTAGTCTGATAGCATCAAGAAGGACTATATAAAATTTGAAGATTTGTCTTAGCTATAAATGCAACTTTCTTTCCTTATTACTCCGCCAACATATACACTAATGTAAGTAAAAGATATTAAATCTTGTAAAAATCTGGCTTTACATTATTTTATTTTATTATTTTTGATATGAAAAGCCTGAATATAAAGATATTTGAGAAAACAGTGGCTAATTAGATCAAATCTAGATAATGTGTTTAAGGCTTAAATATATCAGTTTTACTCAGTATACCATAAATCAAACCCCTTCCCTTCCAATTTATTGATATACAGGATTTGGAGTTTAGTTTATTAATATTGGTTGTTAGTAAAGCAGGAAGACAGAATTTCCACAGCACAGCCTTATAATTTCTATAAACCTCCTACAGGTTATCTCTAGTCTGGCCTCTACACTGATAATGCTATTGCATTGTGCTTTTGTAATTTATCAGCATTGAACATATTCCTAACATATAACCATTTTATTTCTATCCTTATGTATAGAACACCAACATAATATATCATATCTTGAATATTGAAAGAGGAGCTTGAGGGGCACTTGGGTGGCTCAGTCAGTTGAGCATCTGACCCTTGGTTTCGGCCCAGGTCACAGTTTCATGGGTCATAGGATTGAGACCCATGCCGGCCTTGACGCTCCAGGGGGAGTCTGCTTGGGGATCCTCTGCTCTGATCCTCCACTCCCTCGCGCTTTCTCTTTCTCAAATAAATAAATCTTAAAGAAAGAAAGTAGGAAAAGAGCTTGCTTACAGTCTTCCAGCCCTCCTTATAGGGGGAACAGAATTGAGGTAGTACCTCTGTCTTTAAAAGAGAATTATAATTATATAAATTACAAAGAATTCTTTAAAAAAGAATTATAAAGAGAATTTAAGTGATAAATGTTTGTCTTAGAATCTGACACGTAGTGACTCCCAAGAGTACTGTAAACTTGGGTATACTTTGATTCAGGGTTAGACTGACAACATCGTTCCCAGACCTAGTGAATTGAGAGAGCCCTAGATGCAAGTGGAGGTTATGCTCAACTTTGTGCCTGAGGAGAAATGAAGTGAGATGAAGGAAGCAAGCAGATGAGCAGAGGAGCACATGTGACAGATGGTGAGTTTCTCAGGATCACTGAACCCCTCCAGGCCCTGAATCGGGTCCAGAGGCCCAGAAACACACCTGTTCCCAGCATCATTCCAATAATTTCCCCTTCAGACTTAAGGCAACCCAAACCAAGATTTCAGTTAGTTTCAACCAAGGGAGTCCTAACTTGGGTGCTATTTGTCAAGACACTACTCCTTTGAGATTATAGTGACTCTGTAGCCTCCCCAAATTTTCAGCTTTTTCTAAAACCAATGTATAGAATGTTTGATTTATATATTCTATAACACATACATAACCAGTTTCAGAAAACCTCATGTAATAAAATATTTAGGCTTAACTACTTCTTCCCCCTTGCAATTTAAAGTCTTATTTCCAACTTGATACCCTTATCCTGCCTACAATTATCACAGGAGTTGGCCAATTCCTGTGGTTGAATGACTATAATTCTCAATGGTATATCAGTTCCTCCCCAAGAGTTTTTGACTGACCTCCTTCCCATCATGCTTAGAGTATCTCTGTGAAACAGTCATAATGAGTGTCTAGGATCCAAAAACAACTCTGTAATTGTTGTAAGCTTGAAGAATAGATGATATCTGAACAACTGTAACAAAGATTCTTGTGAAAAAGTCTTGTGAAAAGTTGCTTTACAAAGTAATATAAGCTGTTAGTGCTGTAAACTTCCCCCTGGTTTCTATATGCTTCATACTCATTGGATTCTCAGTCTTCATATACTGATCGATTGACCTGAGTCCTGATCAAATGCATTAGTCATCCTGAGGTAACTTAACCTAACCATCTGAGTTGGATTTACTGTCACAGAATCAAGATCCCTTAATATCTTGAAAACTGCTGAGCATATCTTGAACTTCATTCAAATTCACAGTGCAATCTCAGTAGTCCATTCCTTTGCAAAGTCTGTATACTAGAATATGTAAGTAGAGCTTCTAGAATTTAATAAGAATTAATATGTTTGACTGAATCTGTAGATATTATAGGACATGCATTTACAGTGTTCTACTGATGTCAAGAGTGCTCTGCCAGTGTTATGAGCAGAATTCGTATTAGAAGTTGCCGCTTTCATTTCTATGACATATACTGATGCAATCACTCTGGCCTGGACTTTTTCTTGGGCCATTATAAATTGTCAGTTTGGTTCCATCTCTAGTCCCTGTGGGAGGGCTTCTTCATGACTCCACACACGATGATCTTGCAACATGCCTGCTAATAAATCCTCTAAATTACAGCATTAAGAAAAGTGGCACAGCTCTGAAGTATCAGCAGCAATGTCTTCACCAAGCTGAGGATTCAGTTGGTAGAATTTAAGTCTCAGAGCAATAATTAATTGTGCTGCTTTGGCATGAACTTCCAATAACCTTACAGATTCATCAGTCGCCTTATTCATGAAATTCCCGAGACAGGAATATTGAGGGATCCTGTTTAACACTGTACAATTCTGACTAAGGCTATTTTCTTATTATATAACTACATTATGGAAAATTAGAATAGAGAAGCAGCACCAGTTCTCACAATCTAATGATTATTCTACCCCACAGACACCTTTGGCATTTTGTGTACAGTGTCCTTTAGCATATGAAGGGACTATAGGAAGCCATCTGTCAAGGAACCCTTGCATATGGCAAAAGACAGCCATTCTTTTGATATATATTTGATTACAGGTTAGATGGAAACATTATGGAATAGTGACAAACTGATGGATTGAGAGTTGGAGGGCTTGGGTTCTATCTGCCAATTTTATGATCTCACACACACACAAAAAAACCTTTGAATTTAAACTGGCTATCTTAATTTAAAAGGAAAGGAATAGACTTGAAGATTTTTCAAGTTTTCTTTGTTCTAACATTCTGTGAATAGAAAAAAACTCATCAGCTTGATAACTATTGTCATTCTTCCTATGTCCTGTCTCAATCAAGATGACTGAACCTCAATAGTGCTTGTCTATCAATGACACTAATAAGACATCATGGAAACAAAGGTGTCACTGTGTTTATCCATATTCTGTCTTGAAATCCATTATCTAGTCACATACAACACTATTCTAATAAATCATATTATCAAAACAAAGCCTACCATAAATAACTACTTTCTCTGTTTGCATCTTCTTCATAAAATTACCAGGGTTTATTTATGTAAATATTTCTCCAAGAAATAGCTTCCAAATTGAGTATTTTTTCTGAAACCAAATTCCTCAATTTCATTTAAGAAATTAAAGATAATGTTCTCAATGGGAAGCATAAATGAAAATTCCATAGGGAGACAGTAGTCAAGAGCTTGACGCTATCACTGCCCTGCCAAACACGACTTCTGCTGAAGAGGTGGAGAGATGTTTTCTCATATCTGGTAAAATTTCTCATATCTGGTAAATTGTATGTTAGGATCTGATCTACATATTACCGAGTATATAATGGAAATGAAATCTGGCTTAAAATATAAATGGAAGCAGAAACCACTTTAATACTGGTACTTTGGTATTTAAATATTACATACTTATAAAAAAGAATCAGGTCTGGGCTTTATTTTAAAACAAGTAACTTTTTTTTCAATAGTTACATAATTTGCATGCTCGAAATATTTAAAATTCATTTGAACAAAAATATCATATTATGCTACTATTATTTTTTTGTTTCAAGTTTTTATTTAAATTCTAGTTAGTTAACATAGAGTATAATATTGGTTTCAGGAGAAGAGTTTAGTGATTCATCACTCACAGTGCTTAATGACACTTTTCAATGACACAGAAAAATTATACAGACCAGTAATATAAATAAGTACCTCAGTTAAATACTTCAATCAATTAAGGTTATCATATTTAGCAAATAAAAATTTGGGACATCCAGTTAAATTTGAATTTTAATGTATGCATTTCTCATGCAATATTTTTGATATTCTTATACTAAACAAGTGTTTATTCTTTATCTAGGAGCCAAACTTAACTAGGTGTTGTGTTTTATAAGTGAAAACCTTCTTATATATTTAGAGATAATTTTTTTAAATTTTACTTTTACAGATTTATGTATATGAAAATCTGGGAAGTTATGTATTAGCTTTAACACTGATTACAGTAAACATACTATTGACAAATTGAATACTATGAATAAAACATAAGAAATTAAATGAAAGATATTTTCTTTTTTGGGAAAGGAACTTGTCGAATATAATATTTTATAAGCCTGGGAAGTTCAACTCAGTTTTTCTTCTCAATAGTACAGTCCAGCATTGATAATATTTGAATAATTAATATTATTTAAATGTATAACCAATAGCTCTTGAAAGTCACTAGCTCGTACAGAATGTTCAGACTGAAGATGACAGGAATAAACATCTGCGTGCATAACTGGATTTGAGCGAAAAATCAATATTCATATTCAAAAATATTCTTTCACACTATAAATTAAAGTAGAACATTATGGAAGATATTTGGAGAAATTAGAGTTTAGTGGAAAAACAACAAATCTAAAAGACAGAGAAGATTAGATCTTATGAATGTGGTTTTGGAGTATGCTCTTTTGCAAACTAACTCAGTGGATGTTTTTATTAATCTCGGTATGTTTCTCATGACTTTATTGCATTCTTTGAATATGTTCTAACATCAAATATTCTTTGAACATTCCACTCTTAACAATTTCTAAGTTGGATGAATTGAAAGGACCACTGCAATAGAAATTTGTTTTCCTTGTTTTTCCCACTACTTCCCCATCCGAACCCTTTTTATGCACGCTAGTCATATTAATGTTTGAAAAACCCAAATGTCATCTACAAGACATTACTTAAAAGTCTCTCAAAGCTTTCTTTTGTCTTAAGGCAAAATCCAGAGGTTTAGCGTGGCTTGAATCATTTGGCTCTTCTGGCTCTCCAGACTTATCACCTCCACCTGTCCTATTCTTCACTATGTTCCACTCCTACTAGACAACTCTGGAGATGCCAAACTCACCAGGAAACAGGCTAAATCATCCCTATTTCTGCATCTTAGATTGATCCTAGAATCTCACATTGGGGTAATCAGGGTTATGACCACAGGAATGGGACAGGGATCTAGGTAAGAATGTACATGAATGCTTCTTACTCTAGATTCCAGCCTGAGAGTATGTCTTTTGCATCGACATCCTTTATTAGTTAATGCATTTACTGCATTCCTCAATTCTGTTTTTTTCCCCCTTAATTTTAGATTGGTTACCTAATTATTGTGTCTTACTACTTATTTTGGTATTCTTGATCTTAGACTGTTCTCTAACTCAAATTACCTGGTCAGCTGTTCTAGGCAATATGGAATTTTTATAAGAAAAATGTGTAGTCGTCCCTGAAACTAACTTTCAGCCTAGCCTAAGCAAATAGTTCTCAAACTTGACCATGCATCAAAAATAAATGAATGGCCTGTAAAGACACAGATTGCCTGGCCCTACCTGCAGAGTTTCTAATTCCATAAGACTGAATTAGGACCAGAGAATTCATGAGTTCCTAAGTGAAGCTAAAGTCACTGGTATAGGACCAGAATTTGAGAACTCCATTGCTCTAAGTAAATTCAAATCCAAAATGTGCAAAATGGCAAATTCTCTCCTTAACAAAAAACTAATACTTTCACCAAACCCTGTTTTCTTTCCTGAGATACCTAAACTCCGTTAAAAAAATTCTTAAGGTATCTTTTCATATTAATCCTTCTTTACCTGTAATTGTTTCTATGAGATCATTTCTCTTTTTTACTTTCAAGCTAACTCATTGGAACAGATGTAAATATGTCTATGCATATGTTCAGTATTTTCACCCTTTACCTCATCAACTTATTTTTAAAAATAACCGACACCCTCATGCGGTATAGGGCAAAACAAAAACAAAAACAAAACACAATATGATGCCTTCTGCTGCTTCGTCCTCAGCAATCCCCCCCTCAGATTACTCGCAACCTCCCTCATAGTTAGTCTGTCCTTCTCTCACCGGGCTCTCACTTGTTCTCAAGATAACTCCACAAACACAAACCTAATTTCAGTTTGGAAGGCTGTAAGTGATCGGCAGTTTGTGTCATGAATTGACCTAAGAGTGAGCCCCTGTTAAACACAATCCCTTCTAGAGGAATAAATTAGAATTTTTAGTCTACCCTAGCTTCTCAATTAATCACATCTGGAGACTCCATCTGCCTACAGCTAAATTACTTTGTTCCTAACTCTTAGGTGGTTTGATTTTCTTTGTTAAGGACTCAAAAAAACTAAAAACTAAAACAAAATACAGTGAAACAAAAAATCATCATTGAAAGAATGATCAAATGCTGCTAACAGAATTGGGTAGAGCAGGAAACAGCAACAGGTATCTAGTCCCTGACTCAGTCTAGGCATGAGCAGAAGAGACCTTAAAGAGACAAGATGGAGAGTACTTGAAGGCTTTGACAATTTTAGCTATATCTTAGTATTTCTCCTCCACTCAGTTCCTCCTTCCAAATTAGTCTCTGTCTTCCAAACCTACCTGTTCATCCATAACATCGGAATGAGCACATTCATTCATTCTTTCACCAGACAAAAATTTATTGACCGCATTTTATGCCCTACCGATTAAATTAGGAACTTCTTATGTAAGAATTAGATACAATCCTTGACCTCAAGAAATTCACAGGATGGAGTGGGAAACAGATATATAAGGAGACAAGAAGCCAAAATTTAGTGCTGTGATACACCTCTGAATAGGAGAGTGTTAGGAACACAAAGGAGAACAATCATTTTTCCCAGAAAGGGGAGGGGAGTCAGAATTCATGAAGAGATGATACCTGCGTTGGACCTTGAAAGCTAGTCTGCTGCTGGGAGAGGGATAGGAAGGAGTGATTACTGTAAACACCACCAAGTGAAATACCTCTCTACTATGAGATTATTGGATTCAACAAACGTCATGAGCTTAATTAGTAGAAGAGTTCTGTCAAGAACTCAGGCATTCTCATTGCAGGTCCAATCTTGTTATACAATCCCAAGTTGGATGTTTCCTCTCAGCATAAAAGTCAAGATGATTGTGTTTAATTTAGAACTTGCTAGCTACACAGTTTTTGTTTCTGTTTTTGTTTTCCTGAATTGCATAATTAATTGTACTATAAAATCTTCCAAGTGAAAGACAAGATGAGAGCTCTCTCAGGATAGTCGGCCAGAATTCCACATATCTTTGTGGTTAGGCACTTATTATCTATTTATTTAAATTTTCTGTTTTATGTAGAGGGAAAAACAATTAAAAAATTTTTGTAACTTAAATCCACCTATGTTTATTCCCTGAGCTCTTATTTGCACACTTTAAATAATAACCTGAGATTCATTCCAGATTTACATTAAAATTTTCATCATTTCATGGGAAAGTTTCAAACTTTTTCTTTGGGCAAAAATTTTAACTTATTGAAACTAGAGAGCATGAAAGATTACCATTAATATCCTTAACCATGCTGTTTAAAGAAAAAAAATGGAGATTATTCTCTGTTCTAAAACTCTGAACTTTTCAGCAAAACGTAGTTACCATGAATTCATAGGTTTATTCACAAGTGACAATAAGTCATAGTAACAGTAGTAAGACAAAGTAATACATAGTAACACAAAGTAAGAGCTCAGAAGATGCAAGGTAAAGGTTATAGTAGTTATAGTCTATTAACATAAATAACTATGCATGTCTGTTCTTAACCATAATAATCAAGCTTTGTAAAAAAATAATCTTTGTAAGCAGGTTCACTGGAGAAGCAATACTGCTCTTAGGGAAGACAACACAAGATTGTAGAAACAAACACCCAACATTCAGGGACTTAAAAGCTTTCTCCTGAGGCGCCTGGGTGGCTCAGTCTCTAAGCCTCTGCCTTTGGCTCAAGGGGATCAAACCTTGCATCAGGCTCCCTGATCAGCAGGGAGTCTGCTTTTCCCTCTCCTACTCCCCCTGCTTGTATTCTCTCTCTCTCTCTCTCTCTCTCTGTCAAATAAATAAATACATAAATCTTAAAAAAAAACACAAAAAACAAACAAACAAACAAAAAAAAAACAACCTTTCTCCTGGTGTGACATGCTTCAGCTGTGTATTTAAGGGATACTTGTCTTCCAATGTAGCCAGGGCAGGGAAGAGAGGGCTGGAAGTTTCCTCGGACATTTTTTAAACTATGGAATGCTTCTGCCCATAAGACTGACTGGAATGCTGGGGCACCTGGGTGGCTCAGTCGTTAAGCATCCACCTTTGGCTCAGGTCACGATCCCAGCATCCTGGGATTGAGCCCCACATCGGGCTCCCTGCTTGACCGGAAGCCTGCTTCTCCCTTTCCTGGTTCTCCTGGTTGTATTCCCTTTCTCTCTCTCTCTGTCAAATAAATAAATACAATCTTAAAAAAAAAAAAAAAGACTGGAATATAATCTTCTAATTCTAATCTAGCTTCAAAGGAATGTGGAAAAGGAAAATGATAAGCAGATAGCATTCTCCCAGCTGAAACCTTAATTTAACAATGGCACAAAATCAATACTCTTCTCATACTCTCACCTTGTTCTACCCGGGTCCTTCTCCAACCCAGAGCTTGTCTTCACTATTATCTGACTACCATAGCCTCTGAATTAATCAATATTAAAGAGAAAGAGGAGGAAACAGATGGGCATGAGGAGGGAAGGAGGAGGAGAAACAGCTATATTAGAATCTTCCTTGCCTTTTTCCTTGATACCCACTGCTACTGTTCTAATGAAGGTACTGCTTTGTTACCTGCCTGGTCTGACTCTAGTTCTACTGAATATTTATTTGCTAAATAGTGCCTGATGACTTTTGATCTAGCGGTGGGGGGATGAGGGGGTTGTGTGGAAAGGGAGGATTTTCCTTCACCTAATAAACAAATCACCTATCATTTTAGTCTCATTCAGATTTTCCTAATTTGTGAAGCTTCCCCCTGAATTTTAGGGTTGTCAGAGAAGTACATTTCCTACTCTCTTGATTACATGAACTTTGTAAGTTCTACCTAATTTTTGTTTAGATTATTCTCCACATTTCTCTGAGTTCTCTTCACAATTGAATTATAAGCTTCTTGATGAGTTGTAACTTGTCCTACTAATGCTCATTAAGCATTTATTAAATTAATTGATTAATTCATTGTTTTACACAAATCATTTTCCCCATATCATTTAGCACATTATGTATATTACACCCTCCATAAGCATTTCCAGATTGCCTGGTTCTCCTTTTAAATGATAAAACAGTGTCTGTGGAAGGGGATATGTAGGTTAGATTTTAAACACATTTTATAATTGCAATTATTGTTTTATAATTTGAGTTTACTTGTAATGAGTTATATCTACTTTTTACACATTTGATTTCCAAATACATACACATAGATTTTCAATGCAAACATGGAATTCTCTTCTGCAGCTTGGCAAAAAATATGTTTGTGTGTGTGTGTGTGTGTGTGTGTGTGTGTAGAGAGAGAGAGAGAGAGAAAGAGAGAAAGAAGCTAAGATGCAACTCCTTGAAAACTTTCCCCAGTTTTCTATTCTAATTATATGCAAGCATGAAAAATGAGAAGTTTGAGGAATTTAAGTTGACAGTGTTTAGAGAATTATATAAGATAACAGCCCAAACAAAACTGATATCAAAGTGTATTCCATGTACTATGTAGAATGCTGGCAGAAAGGTTTGTGTTTAAAACCTCAGGGGGAGTTACATCTCTTATAAAAATTAATAAAAACTTACAATCGCAAGCAACCTCCTTGGACTGGAGTTTCTTATTTTTTTAACCAAAATGGACTAAATCTTATCAAATATAAAGCTGTCTTCTAGTCATTAATTTATGTATGTGTGTGTGTGTGTGTGTGTGTGTGTGTGTGTGTGTGTATTCTCTTTTTGGTATTTATCCCAGAGGTTGTGCAGGATACTACTCACTTTTTGGAGTGTTCTAGAATCCACACAGCAGGGACATTTAATCCTCAGTCTCTAAGGATTAATCTATAAAAACCATATGCAGTAGATTCATTTGATCAAAGAATTTTGCTAATGAGACTTGGAAAAAGTCATGTTGATGTGGAGTTTGCCAGGATTAAATGTTTGGTTCCTGGAAGATTTGTTGTTTCAAATCTGATTGTTAAACCAATAAGACATACTCTTACTGTGAAGAAGTACAGAGTAGTGATGATAAAATAAAGTTAAGACTATGAAAATAGTCTGTCTTCTCTGGAGAATCCTAATGATCTCACGTTGCCAGAGACTCCTCTTTCTTCATCTGCAGACATTGTCAGTAACAAGCAGGCTGAGATCTGGGGCTTCCAGTGCTACTGGAATAGATTTCCTCTCACAAGGGGAGGCTTGGGGTCTAGTTGAAGAGTTATAAGGACTT
The DNA here is from genome assembly GCF_010015895.1 of Lontra canadensis. Classification (NCBI taxonomy): domain Eukaryota; kingdom Metazoa; phylum Chordata; class Mammalia; order Carnivora; family Mustelidae; genus Lontra; species Lontra canadensis. Next base: position 18,339,179 of record NW_022631005.1, read on the forward strand.
TGAAGGCAACATAGTTCACTGTTCTTTGTTTTCTATCCATAGAGTAAATTCTCATAAAAATCAGAGAGGGGGGAATTATCCCAATCTTAAATCTTTCCAGAAGAAAAGATTCCTTTCCTCGGAACCTTACTGCAACTTTGGGCAGTTTTTATTTTCTTGCTGGTCATCTTGAACCTTCTTACCCCATATTGCCCAAGGTGTTGTGTTAACTTTAAAAAGACCACTTATGTCTCTTTGGAAGGTAGTCATTATATCATCAGCTTGAACATTTTCTTTTCCAGACTGAGCATACTTTATTTCTTTGACTTTCTCTTAAAGGCTATATGTTTTCCTACATTCATGCCCCGCCCCACTAAATCCAGCCATAGTACTGCATTTTCTGTTAAATTTAGTACTCTTTCTAAATGGTTATGTTGAGTGAAGATGCTGAGTTCTGTGGTTATGTAAATGGATGGATCAGGAAGAAATCAATGTCCATAGTTTGGGGTTTTTTTGTTGTTGTTAGTGTTGTTTTTTGGGTATCCCCACCTAGGGGAGGGAAAGGCCATTATGTTTCTTCCTTTTGCATCTTATCACCGTTTATCAGACAACTGGCCAGATTCATACTGACTGTGGTCAAGGAAGACATGTCTTTTCTAGGAACAGCAAAACGGCCCTTGGGAACATCGAATTGATTCAGACTACTAAATGCCACACGGTTATAAAAATACTACATGTAACATTTTCCCCAACAATTTTAATTTAGTTATCGCAGTAAAAATAAATGCTGATAGAAAGTAAGAGAATGGTTTTGTAGGAGAAAGAACAATAACTTTGGAGTTGAAAGAGCTAGGTTATAGTTCTGGACTATATGCATGTGTATGTGTGTATATATGCATACATACATATGTGTATGTGTGTGTATCTCCTCTAAACAAGTGTTTACTAAGTCCCTATCATGTACAATGTGCCATGAATTTTCCTGGGAACATATTTAATCTTTTAAACTGATTCTAACCCCTTCAGTAGTCCTATGAGGTAGCTGTTGTTGTTCCTGTTTTGTGCACAGTGAACCTAAGAATCAAAAATGCTGGATATTTTCCTCATGTCTCATAAGTAGCATGTGTAGAAGTCAGGGCATGGCAGTGTTCCCTGTCTGGTCCTCATTCCACCACATCAAAATTACCTGCCAATAATACCTGTAAAATAAGTATGAATTCAATGTCTAAAGCATTCCTCTATGATACTTTTTAGCTCAATTTTCTACCTCAGTATTTTTGTGGGGCAAAATACTGGGAACTTCTCTTTCCCAGTATATCAATTTACAATTTCCAGTAGCTTGCACATATGTGTGCATAGATAGTGGGAGACCTAGATGAAAAAATGAGTAAGTTGTGATATTGAGGCAGTTTTGCTCACAAACCTAAATTTCTGAAAATGGTATATAATAGTATTTCCATGTTCATCTCACTCTAACTTAAAAAAAAAAAAACGGTGCAAATTACCATCTCATTTTCTCAAATATTTGTGTTCCCCAGTTTATAGATGTGAATGGAGTATGCTTTACCGCCCAACTCATTTCCCTTAGCTAACCTAGAGGATGGATCCTGGATGACTACAATTTTCTCCAGTGTGTAGACTGAGGAAGTTACTTCTGTTACCTTAGTTACTGCATTGCCTGTAAATCAAAGTAATTTAAAGAGAGCCAGCTTTCCAGTCATGCCATTGCCGAGTTCTAGTGTGGCCAAATAATGTGGCAGACTTTAGAATAATAGACAGCAGCTTTTGCTCAGCAAATTAATAATTCTTAGATGTCTACTTTTTTAATTTCCCGTACATTTCATATCAAGCCCCCCCCTTAACAGTATTCTTTCAGCACATTTTTCATGTCTTTTCCAATAACTTGACCATTATGTTTGTCTTTTAACTGTGAGGTTAACATTGTTCTTGCCTCAGCCTTTAATTGTATTGGCGATCAGTGCTTTTACTGCATGATTTATTTAGGTTTTATGTGGCTTGAACCAGAGTTGACTCAGTTTAGGTAGAAAAGACTTGCTACAAAATGGACCTTGTCATTTTAATCTCTCTAAGAACAGTTTTATTGTCTGCTATTTCATTTTGTGGTTAGTGCCACTAAACCTTATTTTGTGTTCCAAAGGACTTTGCTTAACCCTCCCATATGAGGTGTAAGAGCTAGGATGCTCTGGCAAGCTTTTCTCATGCCATCCCTCTTCTTTTCCATATCCTCTACGATTCCTTCCTTCTAAAATAAATAGCTTGCCCAGGATTGTGCTCCCTAAGAAAATATCCATCTCCAAGTGATTTAAGAAAGTCTGTATATTCTGTCCATGACACTTTTATTAGGATTGAAGTCATTTTCTTATGTGGAAAATTGTCATGTAGCTAATCAGAAAAGTACCCCCGACACACACACACACACACACACACACACACACACACACACACACACTTTCCTTTGTGCCTTATTTTATCTATAAGCATGTATACCCGTGTTTATATACTCAGAAATTTGTAGGTGTCCCCTGCAGTCTGGAAAACACTTATTTAAACATATGTAATCCCCATAACAACACTTTCAGATTGGCAAGAATATGCTGCTTCCCTTATTTTGTAGATGAGGAAACGGACTCAGAGAATTAAATGAACTGTCTAGGGTCATATAACAAGTACACGGCAGAGTGGAAAGTCTGTCGTCATTTCAAATCCTGACTTTTTTTTTTTTTTTTTTTTTTTTGGTGCTACATCAACAGATTACACTTGCTAAAATGATCTGTTTTGAATTGCACACACATTTCAGGATTCTAGCTTCATATCAAAGTAAAATAACTTATTATTTCAACTTTTCAATAGTACTATGGACAATTAGAATATAAGATCATTGAATAGTATTATTAATTCTTACCTTTGGTCCCCTGCAGAAGCCTTCAGAACTCAAGACAATTGTCTGTTTCTTTCTTTCTTTCTTTTTTTAAAGATTTTATTTATTTATTTGACCGAGAAAGAAAGATCACAAGTTGGCAGAGCAGCAGGCAGAGATAGAGAGGGAAGTAGGCTCCCCACTGAGCATAGAGCCCAATGCAGGTCTCGATCCCAGGACCCTGAGATCATGACCTAAGCTGAAGACAGAAGCTTAACCCACTAAGCCACCCAGGGACCCCCAACTGCCTGTTTCTACTATGCCATTTCTCACCCCGGCGTATTATCTTTCATTGTTTAGTAATATTAGAGGCTGTAGTATGTACATGAAAAATGTCTATGGAATATAAGCTTTCATAATGTCATTTAATGAGATAGCTTCCTTGGGAGATAGTTAATGTCGATTGGTTATTAGAATTATAGCACTGCATTTAGAGTTGAAAGTGAGTTTTAAAAGTATTTGGGAAGCATCCTTAATTCAAAGCAAGCCTTATTATGTTTTAAAATAGATTCTACAGTTCACTAATCTAAAATACAAACGACATACCCTATAGTGAAATTAAAATGAATATTCAGTGCAGTATTTAATTTTTAAGTTAATTATGGTATATTCACTCCTTTTTAAAATAATTCTTTATTATCAAACTGTGTATATCAATGTTGGGGACATCTGAAAGGTCATGTCATAAACTCTAATACATAGTATCTGAATGCAGATTTTTTTAAAAATGAGATGCATTAGATCTCAGTAAATACACTGAATGATACAATTATTATTTCTGGTACTTTAAATAAATGAAATTTAAATTATTGCAGAGGACTCTAATTTTCTCAATAGTAAGAGGAAAAGATAATTGGAAGTTAATGAATAATAGAAAGTATACCGCCATGCAAAGTGTTTATAGCTATTGTTTGCCTCAGTGAGTATTTAGTAAACTAACTTCAGCTCTCTTCTTAACAAACAATCCAACAAACATTTATTGGACATATACTAACTATGCATCAGACCCTGAAGATACAAAGACAAACTCTGCTCCCTACCATTAAACAACAACAACAACAACACTCTCATTTGGATACAGCACACTCTGTGTAAAAAATGAGATGAGTGAAACATATTTTGAGGACGGCAACGGAATATAGAGATTCATTCTGATTCTATTAGCAGTGGGTTGAGGTATTTTGGGGTTGGGGGATGTAGAAGGTGCCGTGGGACTGAAGCTGAAGGATGAGCGGGATGGACAAGTCTGATAGAATGAAAAGAAGATTAGATTAGGGTATCCTAAAGTCTGTGTATATATATATATATCCATCTTTTACTCATAAGGACATTAACTCTTTTGTTAAATAAAAACAAAGTGTGTTTAGTATACTCAAAACCAAGATAATTACCTTAGTATCAGATTTAGATATTTGCAGGTCTTGGGTGAATATATCTGTAATTATTGTAATTGTCAGCAACTCCTCAGGAAAACACATGGGTCTTTTTAGAAGCTGGTTCTTACTTCGGAAGGAATATGGGGTTGTGGGTGTGGACTTCTCTATAGTATTCTATTTTTGTTGTGATTGATGTTGTTGAAGCCCAAGTAGATTACTGTAGGTGATTAAAGGTATTGGTTTACAATTCAGTTGGGTTCAAAGCTTTTTTTCCTGAGTCATCATTTCCAATGTGAAAACATCAGTGAGTTTTCAGGGTTGGGAAGCATGGTTGTGTTTTCCTTTCCTCATTGCCTATGCCTGTCCTATGAGCTTACAAGGCAGGTCTTAGAATATAAATTTGTAGCTGTGTAAATATGTAATAAAAAGGAGGTTACAACAAAAGGGAACTTTGTAAAAGCATATTGTATAAAAATGTTACCTGTTAAGTATTTTATTATTTATTTGTTTGGATCTTTAGTACAATAGATGGGTAGGAAGAGGATTTTTTTTTTTTTAATAATCTTGAAGGGATTCTTTAGTTGGAGATCTAAGAAAGATAACAAAAGAATCATTTGAGAATAACAATCCACACAATTGACTGAAAGAAAGTAAGTGATATGTACATTTCAATTATATAACAAGCAAATATAGATACAGAGAATTTAGGAAATTGTTCAGTAGGATTCCAGTATTAGGATTCCTGTTGAGTTAGAACCCCGGGGAAACCCTGCTTTCAAAATATGGCTGTTATTGGATGTCCGTCTTGATCCAGCCTGGATTCTTGCTCCTTTGGTGTTGTCCTACTTCCACTGATGCTGTCCACCTTGTAGTGTTACTACTGTCTCATTCTTACCTAAAGTTTGCTTTAAATATATTTTACATTTCGTATTTCCAATATCACATAAGCTTTCAAATTGCATGCTAAGCTTAGTCTTGAGCCCAGGAACAATTCCCCTGTCTCAGTTTGCATGCTACCTTCTGCCTTTGTGTGACCTTTGTCTCTTATGTGTTGCCTGAAACTCTAGTCCCATGTTTATGTACTTTCAAAATGTAGAAAAGAGAGCATCAGATCCATGCACATATTTTTTGGACAAGAGTCATAATGGATGCTGTGCTGGCCCAGTGACTTCATCCTTTTTACATCCACTGTGGTGTCTTCCTCTATAATAATATGGATGCTCCAAATAGCTTATCTTAATAGTCATATTCTTTTACTTTCACTCAAGACCAAATATCTGGGTTTCTGTAATTGTATACAAGGAATGTGTGCATTTCTTGATACTCTTTGGTTGCCTTAGCTTCATTCTCAAAAACTTGTGTCTTATGCATATTATCTCTAATTATTTTGATCAGCTTCATATTTTTCCTTTGACTGAATGATCCATCAATCTGTCTCTCATCATTACCCCAGTACATTGATGATGCAGTTTTATCAATCCCCTGCATGCTCTTTCATTGTACATATCTTTCTTCCTTAAAGACGAGTTTACATGCATGCATTCACAAGGCAAAATTCTAAGCAGTACAAACTTATACAAACATTCCAGTCTCCCTTCTTTCCTTCGCCACCTCTCATTTCTTTTCTCAGAACTAACCATTTTCCAGTTTAAAATATGTTTTTCCAGACATCTTTCTGTGTATTTGCATATATACATATGCATGCAATATGAGATAGACACAGATATGCTAATTTACATAAAAATATATATTGTTCTGTAATGTACTTTATTCATTTATCCATATGCTTGATAGGTGATTATATGGTAATACATAAACTTCTGCCTCACCCTTTTTAACAACTTGAAGTATTCCATAATGGAAATTATGCATTTTTTATCCACTTTCCAACTGTGGGATCTTTAGTTGGGTTCACATTTTTACCATTCATAGGGTAAATCAATGAACATTCTTGTCAGAATATGTTGGTATTATATGAGACACATATTCTTGTAATTTCAAGGCTAAATCCCTACAACTGGAATTCTTGTGTCAAATATTTTAGAATTCTAATTTTGATAGACACTGCTGGTTACCTTACAAAAATACTACCAATTTACACAAAATATATAGGTTTTGACATTTGAAATTATTGATCAATTAATCTAAGATTTTGCCAACTTTGTGAATGAAAATTTATATCTTATCATTTTAAAATGCATTTTTCTTGTTGTTACTGAGGCTTAATTTTTTTTTTTTTTTTTTTTTTTTTTTTTTTTTTTTTTGTTGTGGGGGAGATGCCTGGGTGGCTCTGTGGGTTAAGCCTCTGCCTTCAACTCAGGTCATGATTTCAGGGTCCTGGGATTGAGCCCTGCATTGGGCTCTCTGCTCAGCGGGGACCCTGCTTCCCTGCCCCATCTCTCTGCCTGCCTCTCTGCCTGCTTATGATCTCTTTCTCTGTGTCAGATAAATAAATAAAATCTTTAAAAAAAAAGAAAAAGAAATTCTTATTTTTTTAATTGTTTTTGAACATTCAACTTATTTTATGAATTTCCTAATACCTGTGTCAGGTTGATTTCTACCAGAGTGTTTGTTCTAATGTAATAAAAGAGTTTACAGATATCTGATATTAATTTGTACTTTCCACTAATTTAGTGGTGACTCCTATTATAGTAGCATATATTTATTATTTTTGTATTTATTCCTTATACAAGTAGATATTAAACTTCATTAGTTCAGAGTCCTTCTTTTATATCTTTTTTTATCATGCTCAGTATTCAACGCAGACACAAATAGGCACTTAATATTGATTGTCAATTGACAATAGATACTGCGGTGGAAAAATTAAGACAAGGGTCAGCAGTAAAATGCTGCTGGCTCAATGTATCTCTGTGTCATCAGGTGAGTTATCAGTCCTGAGTGTGTAAGACTAGGGAATGAAAGGGACCCATATACCCAGAAATATGATTTCATTTTGGTGTGTTCAGTTTCTTCATATATAATTCCTTATTTTGCACATTCACTCATCAAATAATGTGTTTATCTTCACTCGTTGGTTTAGCTATTTCCATGATAATACTCATGGAAAGGTGGGTTAACCAAAAATATTTTAAAGGCTTCTCTCAGGAAAGTCATGTCCTAAATGTTATTCTATAAGTGGCATGCAAAAGCCAACTAAAACATTTGGACACATTCTATTTCTCAAATCACTCTTCTTGCATAGTTTTTTTTTTTTTAATTTTAATTCATCCTTTATTTAATAAACCCCAAACATATTTATAAGCACATGAAGTTATGCAGGTTTTGCATATACATGTCAGCTTTGTTACATGGATAGAGCCCTGGTTTCCTCAGGAAAAAGGGTTATTCTAAATTCAAGCAAATATAGTAGCAGCTTTTATTTTGTAGTTCACCATTTCTCTTACTTCCAGCTAACATATACTTCACTTCTGAAAACCTTTATTCACTTATTTGGCAGACTCTAAGGTAACACCCAGTGTGTTGCCTCTCCAGTTGGGAGACATGGTTTGTGATTTGGAAGACTATGACTTTCTTTAAATTGTGTTTTAGAAGACCTTAAGCCATTTTTTTTAAAGATTTTATTTATTTATTTGACAGAGATCACAAGTAGGCAGAGAAGCAGGCAGAGAGAGAGAGGGAAGCAGGCTCCCCTCTGAGCAGAGAGCCCCATGTGGGGCTCGATCCCAGAACCCTGGGATCACAGCCTGAGCTAAACGCAGAGGCTTAACCCACTGAGCTACCCAGGCGCCCCTTTAAGCCACTTTTAATCAGTATTATCATGCAGGTCATCAGAGAAACTCTTTTTCACCCATCTTGTACATACAATCCTAAAGTAGCAATTTTTAATTTCTTTTTCTAGGAAAAGAAGGAGATTGGGAGATGGATGCAAGTAAATGTTTCTCTCAGAGCTATCCTTGATAGTATGTGTATGTGGTTTTGGCTAGAGAGAGCTAAATATATGTTCTGCTATGAAGTTCAAGCTGATTCCTCTTGATTAAAATCCTTAGAGATATTCACAAATATCAGGACACTAAAATGGTCATTTTGATGGGTCGCCTGGGTGGCTCAGTCATTAAATTGGTAATTTTGGTCATGGTGAATAATCCTTTTAATGTACTATTGAACCTATTAACTAGGATCTTGTTGGGTATTTTGGCATCAATATTCATCAGGGATATTGACCTGTAATTCTTTTTGATGGGTTATTTACCTGGTTTTGGGATCAGTGTAATGCTGGCCTCATAGGAGGAGTCTGGAAGTGTTCCTTCTGTTTTATTTTTTGGAACAGCTTCAGTAAAATAGGTGTTGTTTCTTTTTAAATGTTTGGTGGAGGTCCCTGGGAAGCCATCTGTCCCTGGACTTCTGCTTTTTGGGAGGTTTTTGATTATAGCTTCATAGGTTATTTGTCTATTCAGATTGTCTATTTCTTCCTGTTTTGGTCTTGGTAGTTTGTAAGTTTCCAGGAGGGCGTCCATTTCTTCCAGATTATTTAATCTGTTGGCATATAGTTGCTGATAATAATTTCTAATAAATGTTTCTATTTCCTTGGTGGTAGTCATGATCTCTCCCCTTTCATTCATGATTTTATTAATTTGGGTCCTTTCTTTTTTCTTTTGGATTAGTTTGGCCAGTGGTTATCAATCAATCTTATTGATTCTTTCAAAGAACCAGGTTATAGTTTCATTGATCTGTTCTGTTGTTTTTCTGGTTCCTATATCATTGATCTCAGTTTTAATCTTTATTATTTCTCTTCTCCTGCTTAGTTTAGGTTTAATTTGCTGTTCTTTCTCCAGCTTCTTTAGGTGTAGGGTTAGCTTGTACATTTGAGATTTTTCTAATTTCATGAGATAGGCTTGGATGTCTATGTATTTCCCTCTTAGGACCACTTTTGCAGTATCCCATAGGTTTTAGACCAATGTGTTTTTGTTCTCATAGGTTTTCATGAATTGTTTAAGTTCTTCTTTAATTTCCTGGTTGACACAACCTGGGATCCAAGGATGGTTCAACATTCACAAATGAATCAACATGATAGAGCACATCAATAAAAGAAAAGACAAGAACCATATGATCCTCTCAATTGATGCAGAAAAAGCATTTGACAAAATACAACATCCATTCCTGCCTAAAACTCTTCAGAGAACAGAGATAGAGGGAACATTCCTTGCTATCATAAAAACTATCTATGAAAAGCTCACAGCAAATATCATTATCAATGGGGAAAGCTGAGAACCTTCCCCTTAAGATCAGGAACATGACAGGGATGTCCACTCTCACCTCTGTTGTTCAACATAGTGCTGGTAAGTCCTAGCCTCAGCAACTAGACAACACTAAGAAACAAAAGGCATCTAAATTGGCAAAGAAGTCAAACTCTCCCTCTTTACAGACAACATGATACTTTATGTGGAAAACCCAAAAGACTCCACCCCAAAATTACTAGAACTCATACAGTAATTCAGCAATGTGGCAGGATACAAAATCAATGCACAGAAATCAGTTGATTTTCTATATGCTAACAATGAAACTGTAGAAAAAGAAATTAAGGAATCGATTCCACTCACAATAGCAATAAAAACCATAAAATACATAGGAATAAACCTAACTAAAGAGGTAAAGGATCTATACTCTAGAAAGTACAGAATGCTTATTAAAGAAATTGAGGAAGATACAAAAAAGATGGAAAAACATTCCATGCTCATGGATTGGAAGAATAAAAACATTGTTAAAATACCTTTCTTGCCCAATTTACACTTCCAAAGCCATTCCTATTAAAATACCATTGACATTTTTCAAAAAGCTGGAACAAACAATCTTAAAATTTGTATGGAACCAGAAAAGACCCTGAATCACCAAGGAAATGATGAAAAAGCAAAGCAAAGCTGGGGGCATCATGTTGCCTGACTTCAAGCTATATTACAAAGCTGTGATCACCAAGACAGCATGGTATTGGCACAAAAACAGACACATAGATGAGAGGAACAGAACAGAGACTCCAGAGCACCCGGGTGGCTCAGTTGGTTAAGCATCTGCCTTTGGCTTGGGTTGTGGTCCCATGGTCCTCAGATCAAGTCCCATATTGGGCTCCCTGCTCAGCAGGAAGTCTGCTTCTCCCTCTCCCTCTGCCTGCTGTTCCCCCTGCTTGTGCTCTTCCTTCCTCTCTCTTTGTCAAATAAATAAATAAAATTTTTAAAAAAAGAATAAAAAAGAATAGAGATTCGAGAAATGGACCCTCAACTCTATGGTCAACTAATCTTTGACAAATCAGAAAAATATATCCAATGGAAAAAAGACAGTCTCTTCAATAAGTGGTACTGGGGAAATTAGATAGCTACATATAGAAGAATGAATCTGGACCATTTCCTTACACCATACACAAAGATAAACTAAAAATGGATAAAAGACTTCAAAGTGAGACAGGAATCTAACAGAATCCTAGAGGAGAACATAGGCAGTAACTTCTTTGGCATTGACTACAGCAACTCCTTTCAAGACATGTCTCCAAAGGCAAGGGAAACAAACAAAAGCAAAAATGAACTTTTGGGACTTCATCAAGATAAAAAACTTCGGTACAGCAAAGAAAACAGTCAACAAAACTAAGAGGCATGGAAGAGATATGGAAAACTAAGAAAATGGAAGACGATATTTGCAAATGACATTACAGATAAAAGGCTGATATCCAAGATCTGTAAAGAACTTCTCAAACTCAACACTCAAAAAACAACCCAGCCAAAAAATGGGCAGAAGACATGAACAGATATTTCTCCAAAGAAGACATACAAATGGCTAACAGACACATGAAAAAAATGCTCCACATCACCAGCCATCAGGGAAATACAAATCAAAACCACAATGAGATACCTACCACCTTAGACCAGTTAGAATGGCAAAAATTAACAAAACAGGAAACAACAAATGTTGGTGAGGATGTGGAGAAAGGGGAACACTCTTACACTGATGGTGGGAATGTGAGCTGGTATAGCCACTCTGGAAAACAGTATGGCGTTTCCTCAAAATGCTAAGAATAGAGCTACTCTATGACCCAGCAATGGCACTACTAGGTATTTACCCCAACGATACAGATGCAGTGAAAAGAAGGGTCACATGCACCCCAATGTTCATAGCAGCAATGTCCACAATAGCCAAACTCTGAAAGGAGCTGAGATTCCCCCTCAACAGATGAATGAATAAAGATGTGGTCCATATACAATGGAATATTATTCAACCATCAGGAAGGTTGAATACTTGCCATTTACATCAAAACGGATGAGAACTGGGGGATTATGCTAAGTGAAGTAAGTCAAGCAGAGAAAGACGATTATCATATAGTTTCACTCATATGTGGAACATAAGCAATAGCACAGGGGACCATAGGGGAAGTGATCGAAATCTGAAGGGAGAGAAATCAGAGAGGGAAATGAACCATGAGAGACTATGGACCCCAGGAAACAGGTTTTCAGAAGGGAAGGGGTTGGGGGGAGGGGTAACAGAGTGATGGGTATTAAGGAGAACACCTGCTGTGATGAGCACTGGGTGTTATACATAACTAATGAATCATTGAACATTACATCAAAAACTAATGTACCATACAGTGGCTAACTGGACATGATAAAAAAAAAATGGTGATTTTAAGATAACAGTAAATAAATTAGTGAATGATAAATGTTTTAGAATGCCTCTACATTCTAAATCTTATTGACAAAAAAATCAATGATCTAGCCCAACTTTCCTGGGTTACCCTGAGTTGAAATGGGCCATTCCAGTCACACCACCAAGAGTCTGTCAAAATTCAAGAAAGATTAGGGGCACCTGGGTGGCTCAGTGGGTTAAGCCTCTGCCTTCGGCTCAGGTCATGACTTCAGGGTCCTGGGATGGAGCCCATGTCAGGCTCTCTGCTCAGTGGGGAGCCTGCTTCCCCCTCTCTCTCTGCCTGCCTCTCTGCCTACTTATGATCTCTCTCTCTCTCTGTCAAATAAATAAATAAAATCTTTAAAAAATCAAGAAAGATTAAATAATTTATTAATGTAATACAAATTTAGCAAGACTATTAGTTGCATACAACTTTTATATATTAGAGCTACATTTTTATATATTGCATATATATCCCATTCAATATTTATGGTATATAATTGATGTACAACCATAATCACTAAAATATTATAAGAGAAGCATTGAGATATGTAGGAGGAACAATTGGTTAAAGAGAAGAAATCTTCAGTTTGTAGTGCATATTCCTATGAGCTACTTTGGTAAATTAAAGGCATGTCACTCATTTTTTTCTAGACCTAGTTTTTTCCATCCATAAAAAAGGGGACCTGAACTTGGCAATATTCTAAAATCCCTTCTAGCTGTTAAATTCTATAAAAGAGTGTAATTTTACTATTTCAAATGATTACAAAGGTTTATAGTTTTTATAGCTTTGCTTTTATGACATCTTGTTGGTCATATCTGTGATTTATTCCATGCAGAGTCCTGCTCAGGAATACAACTCTACAATTATAGCATTGTTTTGATGGAAAGAGAACAATATGTTTTTAGATGTACCTTTTTTTGATAGAATTTATATGAGCACATTATATCAGAATGGGCACTGCTAGTGTACTTCAGTTTCTCTCAGAGCTCATTCTCCCAGTAGGCTTGTTTGTTTTCTGAATACTTTATCTTGTGAATGTGTGTGTGTGGAGGGGGAAAGTATAAGGGAAACAGTTACTCATGTTTAATTATTTCAACCAAAGTTCTGTGGTTAATCTCTTTGGAATTGTGATCAAGGGTAATAAATGATTGGTACACTTTTCCTTTCTTTGGACACAAATGTTTAAATGGAGCAGTGTATAACATGAATTCTATATTACTTTCTGGTATGTTAACCCAAGAATTTTAGCACACTTGGCTAATTTTCTTTAGATTGCTTATTTTTTATAGTTTACCTTCAGAACTTCGGTGGTCTTTCAATGTAGTTGACTGTGCATGAGAATATTCATAAAATAAGTATATGTTTAATGGGGACAATGTTTCTGTTTGGGATGATAAAAAGGTTCTGGAAATGGACAGTGATACACAGCATTGCAAATGTATGTAATGCTACTGAATTGTACATTTAAAAGTGGTTAAAATGATAAATTTTATGTTAGTATATTCTACTACAATAAAAAAAATATAGCAAGACTATTGCATTAATTATTTCTGGAGTTATATTGGTGAATTCAAAGGAAATCACTTCCCGGGAAAAGAAAGACCCAGAAAATACTTCATATTTAATATTTGAGGCTAACTTTATATGCTGGATTCTAGATACCTAACCATCTATCCCCAAGCAAGTCTGCCGTAATAATGATTTGAAAGTAATATCTCTGTCTCAAGGGTGTGATGACCTCTGTGGGTCTATTAATTCCATATCCATATACATGTTTATAGTTCTTTTCTTATAACCAGAATATTCACCTCTGTCATTTTGATGATATGGCTGTGAATGGAATACAAAATTACAATCGTTAGAGCGAGAACAGGCCAACTCAGAGTACTAGCATCCCCACAGTTTTGCAAAGCTTTCTCCTTTGAGTTATTATGTATTACATAGTTTCCTGTGTTTACAAGAGGCTAATTATCACCTTATTTTCAGGGATGACAAAAGCAATATATAAATGAAAGGGTACAGAAGAATATCCAAAATACTGTTCAGGTGGAAAATTCTTAATTTGAAGAAGGAAGTCAATTTAGTAGTGGAAAAATGTCAAAAGCATAAACAGATTTGGTCCTTATTAAATCCAGAACATATTTAGAAGCTAATAGTTTTAGGCTGTTGTTTTCTTTTATGATGCTATGGAAAAGGATGATGCTGTCCAAGGGAAAGGCTTTATGCTTTTGTTGAACTCCTATAGCACTTAACACAATACATTCTCATGGTACACTGTCCCTAAATACTTCCATTGAGACTAACTGACACAGAGCTAGACCAACTTTGAGCAACATTGATCAATTTTTATGTCATGGTTGACCATTATCTCTCTAGCTTCATTTAGCCGGCATCCTGCATTAAATCCCCAATTCTCTTTGGTATTTTGTCAAAATAAATAATATTAATACCCTCCTTCTATTCTCAAGCAGCTTATTTGTAATTTGAAAATGTTTGTTTTAAACCAGACTTGGGGAATATCTTCAAATTAAATCTGTATTTTGTGTAAAGATTGAATAGTTAGGCACTGACAATTATCATCAGTCTGAATCTCTTCAGGAAGTATTTAAGACATAGAAATAATATAATGGACTAGGCTTAGGTAGGGTTATACTGACAGATTAAAATGGGGTAGTCATAGTGGGAGAACCATCCACAAGAAATACATTGATGGTAAAGAGTAACAGAAACTAAAGAAAATAATGGCACAAGCCAGATGTCTGAATTGAGTGGTGAAGAATTGGAAATATTCACTTGCTAAACATTGCTTTAAGTGTTGAGTCTTTATTCATTTTATAAATACTAGTTAATGATTTTTTTTCTTTAATAAACAAATTTTCTCAAATATTTCCACACTTTACTACAAGGTACTTAAAATTTGGTGTTTGACATGAAAAAAAAGTCATAAGATAGGGGGTGATCACAACATATTAGTGACCATCTAAGAAAAGTAGAGTACTATAATATGAATCTTAAAAAATAAATCATAGAGATGCAGGAAAGTATGAATAATTAGAGCAAGTTAAAAGAGATTGGAGGGCACTTCAAAAAGGTAATGTAATATGCATGTTTGATAGTAAACTGCATAGTAAGGGAAATTCAAAACATGACTGGAGACAGTGATTTCAACAGCCCTTGTGCATGTTTTGTCATCGTAGTTACTAATTAGTGATTTTTTTTTTCTACTTTTGTCTTGACAGCATGCTTTGCTGTAGCTTTCAGATTATATTCTATTTGATTAGTCTGGGGTAACGGGCTGGGAGAAATCTTTACTAAATTAAAATGAATGGGGGCCTGGGTGGCTCAGTCAGTTAAACATCTGACTTTGGCTCAAGTCATGATCTCAGGGTCCTGGAATCAAGCTCTGGGCAGGGCTCCCCATTCAGAGGGGAGTCTGCTTGTCTCTCTCCTTCACCTTCGGCCCCTCCCCCTGTTTCTGCTTTCTCTCTCAGATAAATAAATAAAATCTTTAAAATGAAAATGCAATCAAAACTCCATAAAATACTAAGTTGGAATTCGAGTGGGAACCTGTAGTTCAAGATGCAAGGAAGTTCTGAATACCACAGTTAAAGTCTGTTACAGAATCCACTATGAGGATTTTTGTTTGGAAATTTGATTTTATTTCTGCAGGTTTGCTTAAGAGACTTTCTGTTCCTTTATGCTAGGGACTTAGTATTTTTTCTAACAGTCTCATTCTTTTCACCTTTGCCTCAAGCACTGTGGAAATCAATACAGTTGGTGCTCTCTGTTCTATGCTCAACACCTGTAGTTTCCTGCATGTGATGGTTTGAGATTCTTCAGATGCTTCTTAATCCGATAGCCACAGTGTGGCCTATTTGTCCAATATAACACTTTCCAAAGCAGCAGGGGATGTTAAGCTACTGCTGTGGGTGTTAGAATATTGCTTTTTGTTAGCCATAGGGTGCAAGAGAGCTTGGATGAGGTTAGAATATTATTTTTGTTTTTTGTGGGTGCTTTTGAAGATTGTATTGATCCTTCTTATGAATGCCTTGACACAGGGTGGGATTGCTCTTCTCTCATGCCGTTTTTTCCTTAGCTTGTTAGTGACTTCCCTCTTGGTGGGAACAGAGGATTTAACCAAATAGCTGGCTGAGAATCCAGTCTCTGCAAGGGTCACATGAAGGATATGGATTGTCTATAGGAAGACAGAGGATTTGGCCATAGCTTTGGTTTGATATATTAACCTTAGATTCAGTTCTCTCGGTTTGAAGTCCAGTTACCGAAACGGTTGGTTAAACAAACCCAAGTTACGCTTCAAGTTAAATGATAAAAATATCAACCACATAAGATTTGCAGAAGGTGGAAAGGAGGAGGCAGGACACGTATCTTGCTCAGAACAGATACTTAGACTGGAAGCAACACTACTTACATGATTTCAGATTTTTCTTATTATTTTCACTATATATTTGGAAAGTGTTCCAGGCGCTGGGAATAAAGTCATGGTGGTGGATTTGTGCCTTCGTGGAGCAGACATGATCCCTCGCCTTGAGAGTTTAGTGCTTAGAAAGTGCAGCTACCAAACAGCTAACTTAAAAGTATTACAAGGGAATGCAAGCAACCTAACCTAGTTTTGGGGATCAGAGAAAACTATGAGAAATTAAGTCTAAAGTGGGAGATGTGGATATGGTAGGAGAATTTCAGGTAGCTCACAGCATTTAGTTTTGGTCGCTTCTTACCACCTCTCTCATACTACCTCCTCTCTCACTGGAAATGCCTAGAATAAATGGAGGGTAAAATATCATTGGCCATGTAATATATTAGGAAACTGTGAATCTTGGTTTTCCAAAGAACTTTCAAAGTCATTAGTCAGAGTAAGTTTGAAAAAGTTTAGATTTCACCTACAGATCTAAGTCTCTGATGGAGTATATGACCTTTGGACATCATGTTTCTCATCTGTAAATGACAGTAATGCTTATCTTAATGATCGGTTGGCAAATTAAATGAGATAGTCTGACATTCTCATAAAATATTTGTTCATAATAAACAATTTTTATAGCTTCTGCCTCACTGCCCCCACTGCATGCAATCTTGCTTGAGGACTGAGAGATACTTGTCTTACTCTGTTCACATGTTTATTGTCCTTAAAAGCCAGCTTCTTAAATTCAGATGGGTCGCTCAGTAGGAGAGTTCTGTTAAAAGCATCAGTGCTCCTACCAAGAAATTTGTTCTCTTAAATTCTAATCATTTCCTACTGAATGTTAAGGAAATGAAGTTGACTTTTGTAGTTAACAATAAGGAGAATACTAAGCCCACAAAGATATACTAAGCTAATGACTTTTCGGAGACCTGTCTCCTTTCTCAATTCAATATAATGTTTATCTCCATTGATCCATCAAATCAAGTAGAAAATTAAGTCATATTTATAATTTAGTTTTCATCATCCATTCTTACCAAAATCACAAAAAGAAATGTTAGAAAAATGGCATTTGCTTGTGACGCTTTGACTCAGACATCTAGAGGAGTCTAGATGAAGATTTTTAAGTAAGTCTGTAAGTTTTAGCGTCCTAGAATCTTATCCCCTCATCAGATCTTTGTTACTTTTTTTTATTCTAGAAACCTAATGTAGGCTAACTCTAAACCTGCAAAAATGTAAATTGTTGCCATATTGTGTTATAATTTATTTTTTAAATACACTTAGATTTTAGAAAAGATTTAGGTATATAGCAAAATTAAGAGGAAGGTACAGATATTTCATATGTACTCCCTAATCCCAGATTGCATAGTGTCCACCATTATCAACATTCTCCAACAGTGTAGCACATTTGTTAAAATTGATGAGCCTACTGTGACACATCATCATCACCCAAAATCTATATTTTACCTTAGGGTTTATTCTTGGTATCATATACCATCTTCCTCCCTTCTTTCTTCCTCTCTTTCTCTCTCTCTCCTTCTTTCTCTTAAGATTATTGTATGGGTTATGAACAAAGTAAAATGACATGTGCCCATTATTGTATTATCATACAGAATACTTGAACTGCCCTAAAAATCCACTGTGCTCTTGCTTTTCATTCCCCCACCCCCCCTTACTTTTGGCAGCCATAGATCTTTTCAATATCTCCATAGTTTTTGGTTGAAATCATACAATATACAGCCTTTTCAGAATGAGTCTTGTAAATTATTTTTATTAACATACAATATATTAATTGCCCCCGGGGGTACAGGTCTGTGAATCTTAGGGCTTATACACTTCAGAGCACTCACCATATCATATACCATCCCCAAAGTCCATAACCCAACCACCCTTTCCACACCCCGTCTCCCCCCAGCAACCCTCAGTTTGTTTTGTGAGATTTAGAGTCACTTATGATTTGTCTCCCTCCTGATCCCATCTTGTTTCATTTTTTCCTTCCCTACACCCCAAACTGCCCACTCTGCCTCTCAAATTCCTCATATCAGGGCGATCATATGATAGTTGTCTTTCTCAGATTGACTTATTTCGCTCAGTATAATACCCTCTAGTTCCATCCACGTTGTCGCAAATGGCAAGATTTCATTTCTTTTGATGGTTGCATAGTATTCCATTGTATATATATATACCATGTCTTCTTTAGCCACTCACCTGTTGATGGACATCTAGATTCTTTCCATAGTTTGGCTATTGTGGACATTGCTGCTATAAATATTCAGGTGCACATGCTCCTTCGGATCACTGTGTTTGTATCTTTAGGGTAAATACCCAGTAGTGCAATTGCTAGGTCGTAGGGTAGCTCTATTTTCAACTTAGTGAGGAACCTCCATGCTGTTTTCCAGAGTGGCTACACCAGCTTGCATTCCCACCAACAGTGTAGGAAGGTTCCCTTTTCTCCACATACTCGCCAATATCTGTCATTTCGTGACTTGTTAATTTTAGCCATTCTGACTGGTGTGAGGTGGTATCTCACCGTGGTTTTGATTTGTATTCCCCTGATGCCCAGTGATGTTGAGCACATTTTCATGTGTCTGTTGGCCATCTGGAAGTATTCTTTGCAGAATTGTCTGTCATGTCCTCTGCCCATTTCTTGATTGGATTATTTGTTCTTTACATATTAAGTATGAAAATTTCCTTATAGATTTTGGATACTAGCCCTTTATCTAATATGTCATTTGTGAATATCTTCTCCCATTCTGTCAGTTGTCTTTTGGTTTTGTTGACTGTTTCCTTTGATGTGCAAAAGCTTTTGATCTCGATGAAGTCCCAATAGTTCATGTTTGCCCTAACTCTCCTTGCCATTGGTGATGTTTCTAGGAAGCAGTTACTGCAGCTAAGGTCGAAGACGTTGCTGCTTGTGTACTCCTCAAGGATTTTGATGGATTCCTCTCTCACATTGAGGTCTTTCATCCATTTTGAGTCTAATTTTTGTGTGTGGTGTAAGGAAATGGTCGAGTTTCATTTTTCTGCGTGTGGCTATCCAATTTTCCCAACACCATTTGTTGAAGAGGCTGTCTTTTTCCATTGGACATTCTTTCCTGCTTTGTTGAAGATTAGTTGACCATAGAGTTGAGGGTCTATTTCTGGGCTCTCTATTCTGTTCCACTAATCTATGTGTCTGATTTTGTGACAGTGCCATACTGCCTTGATGATGACAGCTTTGTAATAGAGCTTGAAGTCTGGAATTGTGATGCCACCAACTTTGGCTTTCTTTTTCAACATTCCTCTGGCTATTCAGGGTCTTTTCTTGTTCCATATACATTTTAGGATTATTTGTTCCATTTCTTTGAAAAAAATGGATGGTATTTTGATAGGAATTGCATGAAATATGTAGATTGCTTTAGGTAGCATAGACATTTTCACAATATTTGTTCTTCCAATCCATGAACATGGATTCTTTTCCCATTTCTTTGTGTCTTCCTCAATTTCTTTCATGACTACTTTATAGTTTTCTGAGTACAGATTCTTTGCCTCTTTGGTTAGGTTTATTCCTAGGTATCTTATGGTTTTGGGTGCAATTGTAAATGGGATTGACTCCTTAATTTCGCTTTCTTCTGTCTTGCTGTCGGTGTATAGAAATACAACTGATTTCTGCGCATTGATTTTATATCCTGACACTTTACTGAATTCCTGTATGCATTCTAGCAGTTTTGGAGTGGAGTCTTTTGGGATTTCCACATAAAGTATCATATCATCTGCAAAGAGTGAGAGTTTGACTTCTTCTTTGCTGATGCAGATGCCTTTTATTTCTTTTTGTTGTCTGATTAGTGAGGCTAGGATTTCTAGTACTATGTTGAATAGCAATGGTGATAGTGGACAGCCATGCCATGTTCCTGACCTTAGGAGAAAAGCTCTCAGTTTTTCTACATTGAGAATGATATTCATTGTGGGTTTTTCATAGATGGCTTTGATGATATTGAAGTATGTACCCTTTATCCCTATACTTTGAAGAGTTTTGATCTAGAAAAGATGCTGTACTTTGTCAAATGCTTTTTCAGCATCTAGTGAGAGTATCCTATGGTTCTTGTTCTTTCTTTTAACAATGTATTGTGTCACATTGATTGATTTGTGGATGTTGAACCAACCTTGCAGCCCAGGGATAAATCCCACTTGGTCGTGGTGAATAATCCCTTTAATGTACTGTTGGATCCTGTTGGCTAGTATTTTGGTGAGAATTTACACATCTGTGTTCATCAAGGATATTGGCCTATAATTCTCCTTTTTGGTGGGGTCTTTGTCTGGTTTTGGGATCAAGGTAATGCTGGCCTCATACAATGAGTTTGGAAGTTTTCCTTCCATTTCTATTTTTTGGAACAGTTTCAGAAGAATAGGTATTAATTCTTCTTTAAATATTTGGTAGAATTCCCCTGGGAAGCCATCTGGCCCTGGGCTCTTGTTTCTTGGGAGATTTTTGATGACTGCTTCAATCTCCTTACTGGTTATGGGTCTGTTCACGTTTTTTATTTCTTTCTGGTTCAGTTTTGGTAGTTTATATGTCTCTAGGAATGCATCCATTTCTTCCAGATTGTCAAATTTGTTGGCATATGGTTGCTCATAATATGTTCTTATAATTGTTTGCATGTCTTTGGTGTTGGTTGTGATCTCTCCTCTTTCATTCATGATTTTATGTATTTGGGGCCTTCTCTTTTCTTTTTGATAAGTCTGTCCAGGGGTTTATCAATCTTATTAATTCTTTAAAAAAATCACCTCCTAGTTTTGTTGATTTGTGCTATTGTTCTTTTGGTATGTCATTGATTTCTGCTCTGATCTTTATTATTTTTCTTCTCCTGCTGGGTTTAGGCTTTCTTTGCTGTTCATTCTCCAGCTCCTTTAGGTGTAGGGTTAGGTTGTGTACTTGAGACTTTTCTTGTTTCTTGAGAAAGCCTTGTATCCCTACATACTTTCCTTTCAGGACCACCTTTGCTATGTCCCACAGATTTTGAAGAGTTGTGTTTTCATTTTCATTTGTTTCCATGAATCTTTTCAATTCTTCTTTAATTTCCTGGTTGACCCATTCATTCTTTAGTAGGATGCTCTTTAGTCTCCATGTATTTGAGTTTTTTCCAACTTTCCTCTTGTGCTTGAGTTCTAGCTTCAGAGCATTGTGGTCTGAAAATATGCAGGAAATGATCCCAGTCTTTTGGTACCAGTTGAGACCTGATTTGTGACCCAGGATGTAATCTATTCCACAGAATGTTCCATGTGGACTAGAGAAGAATGTGTATTCTATTACTTAAGGATGGAATGTTCTGAACATATCTGTGATGCAACTGGTACAGTGTGTCATTTAAAGCTTTTATTTCCTTGTTGATCTTTTGCTTAGATGATGTATCCATTTCAGTGAGGGGGTGTTGAAGTCCCCTACTATTATTGTATTATTGTTGATGTGTTTCTTTGATTTTGTTATTAATTGGTTTATATAGTTGGCTGCTCCTGTGTTAGGGGCATAGATATTTAAAATTGTTAGATCTTGTTGGACAGAGCCTTTAAGTATGATATAGTGTCCCTCCTCATCTCTTATTATAGTTTTTGACTTAAAATCTAATTTATCTGATATAAGGATTGCCACCCCAGCTTTCTTCTGATGTCCATTAGCATGGTAAATTGTTTTCCACCCCTCACTTTAAATCTGGAGGTGACTTTGGGTCTTAAATGACTTTCTTGCAGACAGCATATTGTTGGATTCTTTTGTTTGTTTGTTTGTTTTTTAATCCATTTCGATGCCCTGTGTCTTTTGATTGGGGCATTTAGCCCATTTACATTCAAGGTAACTATTGAAATATATGAATTTAGTGCCAATGTATTGCCTGTAAGTTAACTGTTACTGTTTATTGTCTGTGTTCCTTTCTGATCTACTACTTTTAGGCTCTCTCTGCTTAGAGGACTCCTTTCAGTGTTTCCTATAGGTTGGTTTGGTGTTTGCAAATTCATTTAATTTTTGTTTATCCTGGAATTTTTAATCTCTCCTATTTTCAATGATAGCCTAGCTGGATATAGTATTCTTGGCTGCATATTTTTCTCATTTAGTGCTCTGAAGATATCATGCCAGTCCTTTCTGGCCTGCCAGGTCTCTGTGGATAAGTCTGTTGCCAATCTACTATTTTTACCATTATATGTTACAAACTTCTTGTCCTGAACTGCTTTCAGAATTTTCTCTTTGTCCCTGAGACTTTTAAGTTTTACTATTAGAGGACAAGGTGTGGATCTATTTTTATTGATTTTGAGGGGGGGTTCTCTGTGCTTCCTGGATTTTGATGCTTGTTTCATTTGCCATATTAGGGAAGTTCTCTACTATATTTAGCTCCAGTATACCTTCTGCCCCCCTCTCTCTTTCTTCTTCTTCTGGAATCCCAGTTATTCTAATATTGTTTCATCTTATGGTAGCACTTATCTCTTGAATTCTCCCCTCATGGTCCAGTAGTTGTTCGTTTCTCTTTTGCTCAGCTTCTTTATTCTCTGTCATTGGGTCTTCTATGTCACTAATTCTCTCTTCTGCCTCATTTATCCTAGCAGTAAGAGCCTCCATTTTTTATTGCACCTCATTGATAGCTTTTTTGATTTCAACTTGGTTAGATTTTAGTTCTTTTATTTCTCCAGTAAGGGATTTTGTTTCTCCAGGAAGTTTTCTCTAACATCTTCTATGCCTTTTTCGAGATCAACTAACACCTTGAAAATTGTCATTCTGAACTCTAGTTCTGACATATTACCAATATCCTTATTGAGTAGGTCCCTAGCCATCAGTACTATCTGTGTGTTCTTTTTTTGTGGTGAGTTTTTCTGCCTTGTCATTTTATCCAGATAAGAATATATGAACAAGAGAATGAAATACTAACAGGGTGGCAAAGACCCCAGAAAAATGTTCACTAACCAAATCAGAAGAGATCCAAAACTGGGAAGATAAGATTGGGGGGAAAAAGAAATGTATGTATATATATATACATATATGTGTGTGTGTGTGTGTGTATGTATATATATATGTATATATGTATATACATGTATATATGTATATATATGTATAATACATATATACATGTATATACATATATATACATATCTATATTAGACTGGTGAATAAATGGAGCCACCCACCAGATTTTGGGTGAATTTTAGTCTCTTAGAAGAAACTACGTTCCAAAATTTTAAAGACAGAGAAACTTATATATATATATACAAAAATAAGGGTAAACATGAGGAAGGGATGGAATATGACTATAAAGATGAAAATTTAAAAAGAATTCTAAAAAAGGAATTGATAAGTTGGTTGGAAAAAGAAAGAAAAATAAAAAGAGGAGGGAATGTGCTCAGGCTTGAGACTAGAACAAAGTCATGTGCTAGATTAGTGTATATTTTTATCTATTAGAAGAAATTGTATCCAAAATTTTTTAGGAAAGAAAAAAACCTATATGTACCCAAAAAATAAGGTTAAATACAATGAAGGGTTAAAACATGACTGTAACAATGAAGGTTTAAAAAAGATTTTTTTAATAAAGGTATTGTTAAGATAAACTAGTTAAAAAAGTTAAAAGAGGAAATAAGAAAATTTAGAAAAATGGAATAAGGAAAAAGAATAAATATTTTGAGAATTAACTTTTCAAGACTGAAGGATCTTGGGGAAAATCCATGAATTCTATGTATTGCTTCCCCTAACTGTGGCATTCCACAGTTCTCCTTGATCAATGAGTTTGGTCTTGGCTGGATGTTCTTGCTGATGTTCTGGGGAGGGGCCTGTTGCTGTGATTCTTAAATGTTTTGCCCGAGGTGGAATTGCACTACTCTTGCCAGGGACTGGGCTAAGTAATCCACTCAGGTTTGCTCTCGGAGCTTTTGTTCCCTGAACGCTTTCTGTACACTTTGGAGGATGGGAATGAAATTGGTGGCCTCCCGATATCTGTCCCAGATGAGCCAAGAGCTTGGGACACCACTCCTCAGTGTGCCCTCAGAGATAAGTAGCCAATCACTCCTGTCCCCCTTGTCTCTGGCCACACTCCTAGCTCACCTGGCCTGTGACTGAGCATTTCTATCTATGGGGCATGACCCCGTTTGGAGTCTCCAAACCAAAGATTCCTGCTGCACTGCTCCTCCTGAAGGAGGAATGTGAGTCTCCCTGGATCTGCCACTGTGGGGTCCCTGCTTGAAGAGCAGTTTAAATTAACACTGATCTGAAAGCTCACTCCCCAGCTCTGTCTCTGTAGCCAGCTTCCCCACTCCAATACCTGACAGCTCTGCCACAATCAGACACCCCCAATCTTTCTGTGACCCCACGGGACCTGACACCACACTGTCCCCATGAGGGATCCGCCCCTGCTTAGCCTCTGGAGCGATGTCCCTCAGTGAAGCAGACTTCTAAAAGTTCTGATTTTGTGCTCCATTGCTCCATCGCTTGCCGGGAGTCAGCCCCTCCCCACCACAGTTTATCTCCCATTGCTTTGGATTTACTTCTCTGCACATCCTACCTTTCAGAAAATGGTTGATTTTCTGTTCCTAGAATTGCTGCTCTTCTCTTCTATCTCCTGTTGAGTTTATAGGTGTTTGGCATGGTTTGATACCTATTTAGCTGAATTCCTGGGATCTGATGTCATTTCAGTCTGCTGCTACTCCTCCATCTTGCCTCTCCAGACTGACTTTTTTACTTACATCCTTTTTATGTCTTTTCATGACTTGATAGTTTATTTCTTTTTAGTGCCGAATAAGAATCTATTGTCTATTTTAGTTTATTCATTTACTTACTCAAAGATATTTTGGTTGCTTCCAAATTCTGGGAGTTATGAATAAAACTGTATAAACATCCATATGCAGGTGTTTGTGTGAGCATAAGCTTTCAATTCATATGGATTAATCCTAAGGGGAGTGGCTGATGGACCATATGGTTAGAGGATTTTTTTTTTTTTTTTTTTTTTTAGTTTTATTTATTTGACACAGAGAGAGATCAGAAGTAGGCAGAGGCAGGCAAAGAGAGAGGAGGAAGCAGGTTCCCTGCTGAGCAGAGAGCCTGATGTGGGGCTCCATCCCAGGACCCTGAGCCCATGACCTGAGCTGAAGGCAGAGGCTTAACCCACTGAGCCACCCAGGCGCCTTGAATCATATTGTCTTTTAGAGTTGTCATATCATTTAAAAAAATTTAATGAAGCCTAACTTATCAATTATTTCTTTCATGGATCATAACTTTGGTATTATGTCTAAAATATCATTGTTATATCCAAGGCCAGCTAGATTGTTTTCTTATGTTATCTTCTTGGAGTTGTATAATTTTGCATTTTGCATTTATGTCTGTGATCCATTTTGACTTAATTTTTATGTTGAGTGTAAAGTTTGGACCTAGATTGATTATCTTTGCATGTGAATGGCCAGTTTTTGAAAAGATTATCTTTGCTTCATTATATTAACTTTGCTCCTTTGCCAAATGTCAGTTGACTGTATTTATGTAAAACTGTTTCTAGGCTCTCATAATTTATTTTTGCATGTTCATTTCCCTCATGTGTTGTGAGTTTCATAAAGGCCAATATGATGCATTAAGCCTCTGTGTGCCTATGACCCTAAAATAGGAACTAGATAAATATTTGTGATGTGAATCTCCCTATAAAATTAGAATAAATGATTAATTTCTCTATTGAAAATATAAATACTATAAAGCTTAAAATGTTCTCCTAGGAGCACCTGGGTGGCTCAGTGGGTTAAGCCTCTGCCTTCAAGGTCATGATCTCAGGGTCCTGGGATCAAGTCCCACAATGGGCTCTCTGCTTTGCAGGGAGCCTGCTTCCTCCTCTCTCTCTCTCTGCTTGCCTTTCTGCCCACTTGTGATTTCTCTCTGTCAAATGAATAAAATCTTTAAAAAAAATAAAAAAAAAGATGTTCTCCTAATGTTCTGGAAACATGCAACATAAATAGGAAATTGTCTAGATTATCCCAAACTCCCTGATAATATAACTCTCCTTAGATACTTTTAAAATTTCCCAAAACTCTTCAAGAGTGTGTTCTAGAAATCTGGGTTTTGTTTTTTGTTTTTTGGGTTTTTTTTTTTTTTAGTAAGAATCCCAGGTACTTTTTATGCTGAGATACCATTAGGTGCAATGAGACATGTGAAAAGTAATTACAAAGTTCAAGATATCTAATGTTGCATGAAAAGAAATACTACATTTATTAGGTTTATTCATTCATTTACTTAGCAAACATTTACCGAGCTCTGACTATATCAGGTACTGTGCCTGGGGAGAAAAGGTCAATTTAATGACAAGGAAAAGGTTAAAAGATGTGATCAAAGAGTATTTGGAAAGATTGGTGAAGATTGCAGAGTAGATAATATTTTTATAATATCCTTAGTATGTTTTTCATCTGACTTTCTTTTGACTTTCCTTTAGCCCTAATTAGGATGGATATATGATCCAACATACTTTTTTAAAAAATCCATTATCTCTGGCAATTGAAATATCCTATCATTGAGTATAACATTAATTACATCATTCAATGTACCATTCCAGGTTTGAATAATTACATAATTAATGCTGAATCATGTTGGCATTTTGTTGGTGCCCTGTTGAAGATCTCATCAGTTGAATGAATTCTGTGACTTGAACAGGGAGAAGGGAAGGACCAACAAACAACATTTTACTTTGAATTACTATAAAAAGAGCTAAGAAAAAAAAAAATTGCTACTAGGAGCAAAATACTTTTATTTTTTTAAGCCTCTTTGGTGAGTTATATCTTTGAAAATGAGATAGGGAGAATAAATAATATTGAAGTAAACTTTGGCTTTGAAAATAGTAATTATATTTAAATTGGATATATGATAGTATTATCAGGCATATATATATATGTATATATACATACATATATATATAATCAAACATACATACACACACAAAGATATTCACCAAAAGTATTTTTAATACTGTTTCATTCCAAAGGTAAGAATCTTCTACATACTTCTAAAAAGCATACATTATCTACACACAAATGAAGACAAACCATGGCTTTGTGGAAAGAACATAATATCAGTAGTCTCGTCCTGTTATATTAAACTAGCCATTGATACTTGAGCGTTATTTGTTACTTAACCTTTCTGGGCATCACTCTTTCCATCTGTCAAACATTTATCGGATTACTGACATTTCTCCTACATTCAAGTACTATGATATGATATTTACTGAGTATGTATGGCATTATGCATATGGCTGGTCTTCAATAAAATTTTTGTTTGAATGAATAAAAACAACTTATACTCTACTAGCTGCCTTTAAGGGATCTCGAATGAAGGTTTACTTACTAGGTGGATCGTTTCCTCTAGACTATATATATTATGTCCTGATAGTATTTCTGTATTCATTAGACATCATAACATGTCTCTATATAGCCCTATTGAAATGGGAATCAGAACTGTAATATAATTTGCCTTGCATGCTGAGTTGGAAAAGTCTAAGGTAAAACTAGGGTATTTTCAGGTAAACTTGGGGGTATTTTAATGTTAGTTTACCTAAAACCAAATTACAAAAGGCTGTACTATAAGAAGAGATGCAATTACTTCCATAAGATTAGGAAAGATAAAACATAGGCAGGGGTATCTCAGTAGCTCAGTCGGGCGTCTGCCTTTGGCTCAGGTTGTGATCCTGGGGTCCTGGGATTGAGGGCCACATCAGGTTCCCTGCTCAGTAGGGAGTCTGCATGCCCCCCACTCTCCTCATGTTCTCTCTCTCAAAATAAATAAAATCTTTAAAAAATAAAACATAGAAAATGTTTAGGCAATGAGAGGAGATGCAGGTGTGTGTAAATTATTCCTCTTTTGGAGTATTTTCCTTGATTCAAATAATAAAAAAGGATTTTTTTTCCATTTCTGAGTGCCATTATCTACCACTACTGTGTTGTTTTTACCATCTTTACAACTTCTTCAAATTAGTCATGCAATTTATTAGGAATAATTTATTTGAAGAATGTGTTTGCTTCATTAATTCTGAATTTGTTTATTTGGACATGACCAATGCAAGTTAACATTAATGTTTTCCTGAAAAGTAATTAAAAACAAATGATGGTAGCTTTGAAAAAAGACTTTAAAATGTACTTTCTTAGTTGTTTGGTAAAGTATCTTTAGAAAATTGGGCACTTGCCTTTACAGTTGCTTTTTTTTTAGTAATCTTAGCCAATTCCAGCTGGACTTGCCATAGTCTTCAAGGTCAAGTTGATGTCATACTGAACCGTATGTGTTATGCTGATAATCAGCATCATTGGACCTGAAATTCTGCTATCTTTCTTTTGTGTGATTGACCTTGTTATTTTAAAGGTGGCAGGGATGGGGGCAGGAATTTGGCAAAGCATTGAAAAATCAGAACACTTCATAGCTCAGCAGTTCATTCAAGACATTAAGGTCAGACCAGGTGCCAAATAATCTGACAAGTTTAGAATGCGCAGCAGGACAGCTACCTAAAGAACGCCAGAAGTTCACAATGTCACCATAGAAGCACAAAAATTGGATAGCTACTAGCAAACCTTTTCATTATTTGGTTAATAGTATTTGCAGAAGCAATGAACTCTTCTTGTTTATTTTCTGAAGAGACTGTATGGATATATAAGATGTCGATAAAAAATGGATTCTTACATAGTCTGGGAATAGTTAATGCAGCCATTTGTAATGGGAATCACTTTACTGATGTGATAGCAAGGAGTTTAAGTTCAAAGGGCACTTTCTAAGTAGATATATTGAAAGATATGCTGCAGAACTCCATACTACCTGCTGATGTGCAAGTTCTAACAAGGAAGTTAAGTAGAGTAATTGACATGAAAGTCAGACAAATCAAAAAGAATCCATTGTATCTTTATTCAACTTTTTAAAAAGTGTACCATTCTAAGGTCTACAAAGGAATTTTAAAAACTGGATACTTTACTGTGATGTTCATAGATGAGCAAATTTAAACACACAATGTACATTTGAATTTACAATTTTTTTCCTAAACAGAAACAAATAGTGGAGATTATCCAATAATTAATTGAATCGCTTGATATGAAATGAGACAGATGAATAATATTTTAGTTATTTTTGGTGGTTCTATTGCTCCATTCCCCATCTTTTCTCTTTTTTCACTCTCCTGAATATTTTCCTCATTCCTTTATTTTCACATCAAACCCACAAACTCAAAATTGTGAGAGGAACACCTCTCACAAAATTGTCAGAGTAACTATTCCACTTTTTGCCCTCCTCCAGAATAAAGATCTGACTAAACCTAAATATTTAATTTGGTAAATATTTGCCTAGTCTAGGAAAATATTTAGAAATATTAGTTATTGTCAAACAACCCTTAATTTTGACATAACTGAAGTAGTTCTATAATTAGTTTAATTTGGCTTCTAGTTTGAGTAAATATGTCATGAGATCATTAATATCTAGAAAATTCACTTTATGGAACAACCCTTTGCATAACACTGATGATAAAAATTTTGCCTAAATTCATCTGATCATTTAATTCTAACTTAAGTGCCCTGGTATTTTCTGCCTTGTCAAATCATTTATCACCCATACAGTAGGAAATAGAACTGACCATTATTTATATTCATTTTCTTATCAAAAATATTTAAAATTATTTTAAGAGTCATAAATGTTCATTTTCCCCCTTTCACTTAATCTGTTTTTCCCAATTCAGAAAGAACCTCAAAATACTGCATTGACTCAGTGCATTATTATGACCACTAATGACTATAACAGACTATTATGAACATAAATGCTTGCACATGTATATAAAAGTATAAAGGATGGAACTAACCATTTATTGACTATAAAGACAATCCCAACATTTTCCTTTTCCAAATATAAACCCTGATGTAAATAAAGATCACTGTGCTATGGTCTGGCTGTTTTGTTCCCCTGGGAATACATGGCCTTAGACTTGAACAAATGAGAAATACACCTCCTCTTACTAAAAGGTTAATGAAATTCTTCCTGACTTTTTGGAGGAAAGTTCAATTTGGGTTTTTGCCAAGGTCTGGAAACTTTCCCAGTATGTCCAACTAACCTGAATGATATAAGTCACTTTAAAAATCAATAGTATAACCAAGACTTCAAGTGAATGGGTTCTCAAAGGGTGTCTTCATTTAAATGTGTCAAAAAGGAAAAAAAAAAAAAGAAGTGGTAATATTGGGGCAGGAGAAAGGGAAAGATAACAACTGTGAGTGCAATAAAGATTCTAAGTTTTTATATTTCTAATTGTTTAGTATATTTGAATTTTGTGACAGTGGTATTGTATCAAGAGTGATTTTAGCAGAAAGTAATCCCATCAAATATGTAAATATATTCAATGTAATTATTTATGTAAAGTAGGAACTCTTTTTAACTCACTACAGTAATATGATATTAAAAAAATATATGTGCATACTGTATCATTTCCCTCTAGATTCTAATGTGTCTGGAATGAACTTAAAGAGGGAAAAGGAAATCTTTATTGATTCGTCCACAGGTCAAATCTGTTTGTTTCATGGTCTAGGGGAATTAAAATGATCATCTTTAAGGAATGCAGCCAGTCATGCCTTTATTGGTTAGGTTGTTGGAATAATCAATGTTATACAACAACTGTTTGAGAGGCTGTTCTTGAAAGGGGAAGTATATGTCACAAATTATTCCTTTGCTATTCTTTATTGCAGTCCTTTCATGGATATATAAGGTACATTGACTTTGAAAAATAACCAATTATAAATTGCATGAAATAATTACGTTAGACAATCATCAACATCAGCCCTTTAATCTGCTAATAAGATAGTTTTAGAGTGCGTGGTCACTTTTTCTCAATTTAGGGTACTATAGGAAGTTTTGTTTCCCTAAGAGAGAAATAAAAGCTATTCCTTTGTTCTGCCAGTTTAATCTCCTATCCCAAAGGAATCCATCCATCCTCTAATCTTATCTTTTATTTGTGGAGTGAAATTGCTGTTTTGCCACTCTTGTTGAACTAAGTGCCAGATAATTTGAATTCATTAATTCACAAACCCTCTTAGGGTTCTTAATAACTTATATTTTTAATATGTGGCAGGTTATTATACTTTTTAAAAAGCAGGAAATTTCCTAACACGTATTTAAATGAAACCAATCAGTCAGATTATAATGCAAATTAATCACATTGCAAAATCATTTTTGGCTTCTCTTCATCTGAATATCATTCCCCCTAGATTCTATCTCCCCAGTGTCTCTCATATGCATTATTTATTTATTATTTTAACAAAGACTTAGTATGCACAATAATATCCCAAACTATAAACGGGATGCAAGAATGAAACAGTAAATGTTAGCCCCTCTGGTTGTTAAAGAGTTCACAGATGACAGCGAGAAACAACTGTGAAAATGAATGAGTACTAAGTACAGAAGCAGAGACAAATCATCAGCAGAGCAAATATTGTCTGTTTAAGCGTAGGCTTTTTGATTGTAAGGTACAATTTCCCTTAAAAAGCTAAAAAAAAAAAAAAAAAGCTTGTGGAAATGAAGGGTAGGTTAAAGGTTGTAAGTAGTCAGAAGTCAAGATAGGAACCATTCACTAGCAAAAAAATCAGTGGGGCTCTAATTAGGAGAGTAATTCTGGGTTCAAGACAGCCTTACAGGACAATAGCAGATGAACTCTTTGAATCTTTCCTATAATATTTACTTTTAGTGCAACTTACTTGAACTCTACAAGTTTATTTCTGTTATGCTACCTCTTAGTTTAAATTCTATACAGAAAAAAAGTAAACTGGCATAGCTCAGCCTCTTGGTGGATTCCCTCTGTTCAACTGCCTAGTGTAATCCTATTATACAAGGTGAAGGGTGACACTGGCCATCTAGGTCTCTATGTTGAGCTAGGAGCAATGGGCAGGGCTCAGGTAAGCTCAGCAGGCCAAACTATATCAAGTGCAATGTCCTTCCCACTTTCACAGCTATTCTCATAGTTTAATTCTTATTTTTAGACTATCATAGTAGTATCCTAAATGACTCCCTAGACAGAGAGACATCAAGCAAAATATACAAATAATCTGTTAGTTTTTATTGATGTTCTTATGACATTTAGTTTCAATTTCTGTTATCGTATCATTAACTTACAAGTCCACTCTGAGCAGAACATACAGGGAGATAAATAAATGTTTAATAAGTGCAGGAGTGAGAGAATAACTGAATAATGACAATGATTCAGCTTACCTTGCAGTATAAAAGGCATTAAACCTTATTTTTTTACACTGGAATAAAGACAACTTTCGTTAGTTACTGAATCCAAGGCAGAGGGGATATTCCACTTTTAGAGGGTTGAGGAGGGCGTTAGGGTTCCTCCATTGCTTCTTCCTGTAATTCTTATCACCATTAATTTGCTAGAGATGTGATGTGACAATTACTGACTGGAGGGAAAAGCACAAGAGAGAGAGGGAAATCATTCCCTATTTAAGGGCAAGTCTTGAATTTCCCTTCAAAATCAATGCACCCCACAAGTGCCTGCATACCCCCTCACACCAGGCGGACACATGAGTTCTCTCTGGGCCTTTTGCAAGGTGGTTTTGTTTTCTTGACTCCTGCTGCAACAGGTGCTAAGCAGGTCTTTCCTTTCTTGGCCACCTAAACTCTACTCCTTATAAAACTCCTAAGAATACCTTTTAGTTCTTCTTTGTTTTGTTTGTTGTTGTTATTTAAGCTTTACTTTAAAACAATTAGGATAGAACACTAAAACACTAGTAATTGTTGAAGCTAATTGGTGGTAGGAGTTTTTTTTATTCCAACCTCTCTATGTTTGGAGTGTTTAAAATTTTACATGAGAAAGTAAAATAAGAAAAATGCAAAGCATACACATAGTGATAATTAAATTTTTAATTTTACATTTACCTCCCCTATCTTGCTAATCCATCAGTGTATTAGGAGGATTTGTTTCGAGCCCTTTCAACTGGAGAAATCTGCTTGTATTCATTGAAGAAAAGAAAAATTATGTTCTCTTAATATGATCATATCAGAGAAGACTAAGAAGAGGCTGGCCAAGTAAGGAAAGCATTGATAATGTGAGAAATTTAGGGAAACTTTTAGAGAGATAAAAAATAGCCACATTAATCCCTGAACATTACTTTAAAGGCTAACATGCACAATTCTATTCTACAGTCCCATAATGTTTGACTTAATATGGCAGTAGCACAAATAACTATTGACTTGATTTTTTCTTTTTCTTTCTGAACTTCACTTTTGTTTGATATGTTCATTAATACTTATTGAGGTACTAAGTTGTGTCAGGTACTGGTCCAAGCACTGGAGGTAAAAGTATTAAAAAAAAAAAAAATGACAGGTCATGCTTTGGAGAACCCACAATTTTATTAAAGAGGTGGGCCTCCAAATATAATGACAACGTGATAAGCTTTTCATAGAAACATGCCTCAAATGCTCAAATAAAAATAGAATAAAGAGAGGGATTGAGTAATTATCTGCAGGAGATGGGGAGGGCATGGCAGATGGATGAACATGTTGTAGGACTTGAAGACTGTTTCCCATTGCCCAAGTAAAAAACTGAGGAGAGGCCTGCCTTTGAAACCTAGCTTAGGGGTGATGAGGTGTGGGGAAGGGTAGGTAGAGAGATAAGAGTGGTGACTTAAGAGCCTTCATGAAATAGTATATGCAGGTGATAGTGACTAAGGCAGCAAAAGTAGGATCACAAAGAACAAAAGTATACAAGAAATATCCAAGGAGATTAATTTGAAAAACCTTAGTAACATGAGAAATTGGAAGCCAGTGGGTGGTCAAAAGCATATGTATGTAATAAACATTAACTTGATACCTTGTACTTGCAAAAACAAACAAACAAACAACAACAAAGAAAATTTGATTGCAAATCTGAGGAACATAAGGAAATGTTTCCTAGATATACATATTTTTACATGAATTAAAATTATAACGACTTTTTGGTTTTTTGCATTGACAAAATTATTTCTTAAATAGTTTATTTAAAGATCTCTATATGGACATTGGGGAGGGTATGTGCTATGGTGAGTGCTGTGAAATGTGTAAGCCTGATGATTCACAGACCTGCATCCCTGGGGCAAAAAGTACATTATATGTTAGTAAATAAATAAATAAATAAATAAATATCTCTATTGCCAGAATATGGCATATATGCAAATATAGCAATGAAGAAGATGATAAAACTTTTAATTAATTGATAGCAGAGTGATAGCTAGTCTTAAAATACTAGTTGTGTGAAAACTGAGCAGAGAAGGGGCAGGCAAAGGCAATTAGGTTATTGTTTTCATTGCCTAACATATTGGATTGTTCATATAAAGTCTATATCATTTTATGCAGCATTTTTAAAACAACAGGGATTTAAGGTGGCAGTTTGATTAACTTAAAAATAAAGGCAGCCATCATTTTTTATGGCTTTAATGTATTCTATGGAGGCTTGGATCTTCGTTTGCCATTACTATTTATAGGATTTATGCTATTAAAGCCTACCCAGCTGTTACCAAATCTCATCCTAAGAATAAAATGCTAAGACCTTATTTGAGAACAAATTTCATATGTGGCCTCAAATTTGCATCTGCATAAAATAAACTATTCTTTTTCTGAAACTCCTTAATTGTTCTTCAGAGAACTTAAATAAAAGTCCCTGTTTTGAGTCCTGTTATCAGGAAGATTCTGATTTATTTTATATCAGTATCTCTGTTTTAATACCCAGTATAGTCATGTTAATTCCTTTCATTTGGAGATGAAGATATTATATTTTCCTAATTACAAACACTGTAAGAAGTCTCAATCTTTTATAAGCCTGTTGGAAAACCTAGGCATGAGAAGCATTGGACCTAATTTGAGAATTTCAGCCCGAAACATTCATTTTATTCACCCCTTAATGTTTATTGACCATCTAAGAGCATCTGAGCAGTTGGGAAATATTAGTGAACAGAACAGACTAGGATACTTGCCTTTGGGTTATCTTCTAGTAGAGGGAAAGAGATCCTCTACAATAGGTCCTATACAATATATCCTATATAATAAATAATAAGCATGGTATCTTAAACTATATTCTTAGATCATCTTGAGAGGCAGAATTCCTTCAATTTATCTCTTTCTTCTCATATCTGCTATAAGCAGGCATGGGAATCCAGGTTGTGCCTTCCACAGTTTGCCTGGCGATCTCCTCAGCTAAATAAATACCTAAGTTGATCCCTGATAAGTTTGACTTGCCTCCCAGCAGTAAAATAACTCAGCTCTGTTCTCTGCCACTATATAATGAGGATTGCCCTTCTTCCCCTTTCTAATAATATATCCCTCATTTCTGTCTCTGTTCTCACTGAAAGCTCATTTGACATCCATATTTCTACCAACAGTTCCTTAAAGGCAAGCTAGGCTCTTTCAAATAAGTACCTCAGAATTCTCCCAGATTCTACACATTTCTCAATTTCAAAACCACTTCCACATTCTTAGATATTTGTTATAGAGGCACACCCCTTCATATTTGCAAAATCTGTATTAATTTCCTAGTGCTGCCATAACAAGGTATCACAAACTGAGTGGCTTAAACAACTGGAAATTCATTCTGTCAGTCTTACAGGCCAGACATCCTAAATCAGGGTATCAACTGTGCTGATTCCCTCTGAGGGAAAATCTGTTTACTCCATCTCTTCTAGCATCTGGTGAAAGCCAGTAGTCTTTAACATCCCTTGACTGGTAGATCCATCACTCCAGTCTCTGCTTCCATTTTCATGTGGCATTCTACCTGCATGCCTTTATGTCGCCTTCCTCCGTGTGTGTCTATTTCTGTATCCAAATTAACTTCTTTTTATAAGAAGACCAGTCAGACTGGATGAAAGCCTATCCTAATGACCACACTTTAACCTGATTACATCTGTAAAGACCACATATCCAACAAAGGTCACATTCAGAGATACCACTGTTAGGATTTCAACCTCAGAGACATAGTTTTGGTTTTAGACCACCACGGTCTAAAAAGCAACTTCACAATAAAACAAGTCAAATGATTTTTTTCTTCTTGCTTTCCAGTGCATATAAATGTTATGTCTACACTATACTTCAGTCTGTTAAGTGTAAAGTAACAATTATGTCAAAAAATATGATGTGTATACTTTAATTTAAAAATACTTTATTGCTAAAAAATGCTAACCATCCTCTGAGCTTTCAGTGAGTCATTATCTTTTTGCTGGTGGAGGGTCTTGCCTCAGTGCTTATGGCTGCAGACTGATCAGGGTCGTGGTTGCTGAAACTTGGGGTGGTGGTGGCCATTTCCGAAGATAGCAATGGAGTTTGTGTCATCAACTGACTTTTCCTATTACAAATGATTTCTCTGCCACATGCACTACTATTTGATAACATTTTACCCACAGTAATTACTACCTATGGGACCTATAGCCTTATGAAATGTATTTCTTAAATAGTAGGACTTGAAAGCGGCAAACCCTCCTGATCTATGGGCCACAGAATGGATGCCATGTTACCAGGCATGAAAACAACATTAATCTTACTGTCCATCTCCATCGGAGCTCTTGAGTGACCAGGTGCCTTGTCAATGAGCATTAATATATTGAAAGGAATCTCTTTCCCTCCTAAGAGGTAGGTCTCAACATTGGGCTTAAAATAATGCAGTACACCATGGTGTAAACAGAGGCACTGTCATCTAGGCTTTATTGTTGTACTTCTAGAACAAAGGTAGAGTAGATTGAGCATAATGCTTAAGGGCCCTAGGCTTTGGGGAATGGTCAGTGAACATGGGCTTTAAATTCATGTCACCAGCTGCGTCAGCCCTTACCAGGAGATTCAGCCTGCACGTTGAAGCTTTGAAGACCAGGTACTGACTTCTCCTCTGTAGCTGTGAAAGTCCTAGATGACTGCTGCTTTCAACAGAAAGCTATTTCATCTATATCGGAAATCTGTTGTTTCGTGTAGCCACCTTCATTAATATTCTTAGCTAGATCTTCTGGATACTTACTGCAGTTTCTACATTAGCACGTCCTATTTCACCTTGCACTTTTATGATACAAAGATAGTTTCTTTTTGTAACCTTATGAGCCAACCTCTGCTTGCTTCATACTATCTTCTGCATCTTCCTCACTCTCTCAGCTTTCATAGAATTGAGGAGAGTTAGGGCCTGGTTCTGGATTAATTTTTGGCTTAAGGGAATATTGTGGTTCATTTGATCTTCTCTCCAGACTGCTAAAACTTTCTCCATATCAGCAATAAGGCATTTTGCTTCCTTATTCATGTGTTCACCGGAGTAGAACTTTTAATTCCCTCAAGAACTTTTCCTTTGCATTCACAACTTGGTAACTGGTGCAGGAGGCCTTTGGTGTGTCTCCCAAATAATCATTTTTAGGTTTGACTTAAAGGGAAAGAGATGTGACTTTTCCTTTCAGTTGAACACTTAGAGGCCATTGTATGGTTATTAACTGGCCTAATTTCAGTGTTTTTGTGGAAATGAGGAGGCGCAAGGAGAAGGAGAGAGACAAGGCAATGGCTTTTAGGTTGACAGCTGTTTGGAGTTGTTAGAACACATACAACATTTGTCCATTAACTTGGTCTTATATCAGCATAGTTCATGGCACCCCAGAACAGTGATAGTAACATCACAGAACTGACCACAGATTACCATAAAAAAATAACAATAATGAAAAGTTTAAAACATTGGAAGGATTACCAAAATGTCACACAAAGAAACAAAGTGAGCAAATGTAGTTGGAGAAATGGAACCCATAGTCTTGGTTGATGCAGAGTTGACACAAAACTTCAATTTATAAAAAACAAAATATCTGCAAAGCAATATAAAATGAAGCACAGTAAAATGAGGTATGCCTGTATCTTTTTAGAGGACACAATGTAACCTATCACACCTGCTTTATTGGTAACTTGCATAGCAGTGAGGAGGAGGGCAGTATGCACACTATCTTTCACCTTCCCCAGCACAGCCAGGTCACCCTGATTTTTACCAGAAAACTTGCAATGAAGTAGAATTTCCCCAAATGTGTTCCGTGTGTGTGTGAAGAACTGGTCTGTAAAGAGACTGCAAAAGAAAGATTCCATAATCAAGGAAATTTGTTTTATGTAGTGTTCCACATTCCCTCTTCTTAGTGCTTCTCAGTGTCCAACTTATCAAGGATTCTGAGAAATTCATTTTCCAAATGAATTTGACCGTGGGATTCTTTACCTTAATACTTCTTAAAAATAGTCTATTACTTGGAAAATACTTGATAGAAACACTGCAGTGAAAGCACAAATTTTATTTCCCCTTATGCGTTCTGGGCATATTTAAGAAGGACAACTACATGGAAAGCAGAATGAACTCTAATGTACAATTTCCAAATTGACTTCTTATTATTGATAGTCCATAAGAGTACAGATGCACTTTGCTATAGAGTTTACCAGAGTTTGAGTACAGATAATCAAAATCTATATCTCAAATTCACTCAGATTAATAATTAAAAATGTAATAAACAAGGAAAAATATGAAAGTGCATGTAGTGGTGTGAAAATACATACTCATTAGGAGGCCATCCAGGATTATTATAAGGATTTTTTTTTCTTAAAAAGTTGTACAACTTTCAGGTCACTTTGTGGTCACTTTCCAAAGGTCACAGCAGTATTACAGAATGTAAGTCCTAAAAGAACTATTGTGTTCTCCTACATGCTAAGCACTGCTAGAGAGAAAGGACAATAAGCAGGTAAGGAAAAGATTGAGAAATGTAGCAGATGATTGTCACTGAAGGGATAGGGGATGGTAGGAAAGCAGCAGTCTTCCCTAAAAAGAAAAGAAAACAAAACAAAACAACAACAAAAAAGGCACTTAAAATGAGGTAAAGAGAAAGGCTGAGCAGAGCAGAGGAGACTTTGCTAGTTTTCACCTATACCTGCCAATCTGATCTCTTACCTACTACAATAATGTGAAGAATCTTTCAGAAAATGGAAAACTTCCTCTCACATATCCCATAGTGCTGTGAAACCTCTGGTATCTTTGGATGCATTTTTATAAACCATTTCAGGGATCCCTGGTATGTTTTAGATCATTTGTTTGGAATATTATGCATTTGTTTGGAATATTATTCCAATTGCTGATCATTTGTTTGGAATATTATGCATTTGTTTGGAATATTATTCAAGTATTGTAAACTATAAATATTTATCTCGTACACATCTCTGCCTTCAGCTTGTCCTCTGCCTTCAACTTCATCCTACATAGTTAATTTTTAAGAGATAGAAAAATGTCCAGGAATCACTGATAATGTTATCTCATAACTAAAGCTTGCTTTGAGGGCAGAAACAAGATCCCTGAAATGTGGGCTCCTGGTTAGCATACTTTATAAAGGCACTTCTAATCTTAGGACAATTAGTAACACATTCCCATCTAAATCTGCTTTAAAATGGGAGTTTCACCTATTATGGGTGGCTGGTTCTAAAGCAGTCATCTAATGAAGTCTTATTTCAAGGGTAATAGAAAGCTTGTTGTTTGTGTCTTAAAAATTCACCTTCCTGTTCAAGCAGACAGTTAAAGCCACAGGTAATAAAATGCTACCATTCTAGTTTCATACTTTCCTCATCCATTTCCCCAGATAACCTAGGGCGTGAACTACATTTGGAAAAGAAGAAATCATTAAATGGCTGATAATTATCCAGAAGCTTACCAGTTTTACCAATCTCTGAAGAAAATCCCATTAAATCGGGCTGTGTCCTGTTTCCCCAAATAAAATAATACCACACAGCAGAGGCTTATCAGAGCTTATCATTTTGAGGCCATTAATTAAGCAAATTTTCTCTGGGTGAATATGTTTCCCAGAAATCTCTCTTGGATTGACATTTATTTTGTGTTACCCACTCTGCCTGGCTTGGCTCAGCACCACATGTAGAGGCCATTT
The DNA here is from genome assembly GCF_010015895.1 of Lontra canadensis. Lineage (NCBI taxonomy): Eukaryota > Metazoa > Chordata > Mammalia > Carnivora > Mustelidae > Lontra > Lontra canadensis. The sequence continues at coordinate 18,379,381 of NW_022631005.1, forward strand.
AAACAATATTAAGATAACAGCATTAATTCGCTGTTCTTCCGTTAATCATGTAGAAGCAGATCCGCTTGTTATAAATAATGATCTTTCCTTGCCTGAAGCTCAACTCTTAGCACTTGTTCTCATGCAAATCCCTGTCCTTTTGTACTAGCTGCTAGTAATAGTACTTAATAGTGTGCTGTTCTTTTCTTAGGTTTCAGCACTGTAAGGAAGGGGAAAAGTGGCTTCAGTTTTAAATTTGAATAGGATTGCCTTCCAGAAGAATGAGAGGAGGAGGAGGCAACCTTTTTGACTGGCTTTGATCAAAAGCATCATTTTTCTCTTTTCTGGTAATGATTACTGGAATTGAGATTCAAATTAAGCAGTGTGTCTGACAGATGATGTAATGTGTCATAACTTTTCCTTATCTACAAAACAAGTCTATCAGGTTGGAAAGTCAGCAAGTTTTGTCAAGATTTCATTTATTTTCACATCTGGTTCACACTCACTTCGGAAGAGAGATAGCTACTCTATTCCTGGCAAACCATGGTTAAAAGATTTCTGTCATTATCTTATGTGGAGTGTTGGAATTTCTCACGCTGATGGAATAAGGCAGGCAAATGTTCAGTTGGATTCTAGTGACTAGAGTGTCTTCTCTGCTTTCTTGTATAATTAGGCATGGCTTTTTAACAACTTCCTGTATCCCCTGGGGCGCTTGCAGGAATATAGAAGGTAGTGTTTCAGGAAGCAGGTGTGGCTGCACTGTATTGTTAACCAGTTGCCGGCCCAATCAAATTCAGTCAAGTACAATGTATCTTCTTTAAAAGACCTTCAAAATAATACAGTTATATCCTAAGGGAGAAGCAAATAGGCAGCATGTTCATAATCGCAGTGCTCTGGTTTTTCCTCCCCAGAATCATCAGCAATGCAATTCAACTGTATTTGTCCAGTGGCACCAAGGTTCTGGGCATTGTTCTGGGTGTCAGAAAAAACTGATGAACAAAGTAACCTTCTTCTTCCTTTTTGTAGAATTCCCAGCCAAATGGGAAGTAACAAGATATTTATAGAGTCTAATGAAACAAGTCTAGCACAGGATGCTATAGGGTATCTGTGAGGAGCTTGTCAATTCAGAAAGAGTGGGCTGGGCTGGGTAGATTTCTCAGGGAAAATTCTGGCTCACCTGATGCAGAAATATCTGAATATCAAGGAGTCGGGGTAGAGAGTGGAGAGGGTATTCTAGGTGGAGATAATAATTTGAGGGAACACCTGGAGGCTAAAGAGAACACAACATTCTTAGGAAAATATAGTTCACAATGGTTAGACCACAGGAGTAACAGTAGAATTGGGTGTTTTAGATTGTCTTGGTAAAAAGAAGGTTAATTAGTTAGTAGGATTGTTAATCCCCAGGCTATATGAGAGGTGTAGTTATACTAACACAAAATATACTAATCACAAAAATATTCATGTCAAGTATATGATATGACCTGAAATATCTGCCCCCAGATATCTTTGTTCCCCAGATATATCATTACAAATAAAATTTTTACCATTAGAGATTCATTTATTTGGATTCTTAATATTACAGTTATTAAACAAGGACTATATTAGCTACTTTTGACACATACTATGTTAGTGTGAATAACTTTATCATATTCTTTCTAATGCTATAATACTAAGATCAGATTGTGGAAAGAAGAGAAATGCAGGCAGAGAAGAATATTTAAGTAGATTGTTGGAATATTAGGTAGAATGTTGGAAGAATTGCTCACAGGAAAGGTGGAGCTGTGTGGTCACCTAGAATAAAATGCAGGCAAAGAGGAATATTTAAGTAGAAGAAATGTTGGAAGAATTGCTCAGGGAAAGAGTAGAGTTGTGTGAGTACCTAGAATAAAACCACCCTGAGAGAAGAGAAAAGGGGTTTGAAAGAAAAAAAGCTGGCTGACACAATAGTGGGGTGTTGGAGCTGTCTTACTCTACTCATGAGTGCCACTTGTTTCACTTTTATGCATTTTGGAGCCAGTTGTTAAACACAGTCAGGGTTAAAAATTTATACATATGTAAGTTTACAGTAATAAATTATATTAAAATAGAAGTAATATTTAAAACTTATTACTTTCTGTTTGCTTTATTACATTTAATTATTATCTTTGCTCTTGGAAATATTTAAGCCTTTGTAATTGCATGGTGGAAATGCTATATGAGCGTTCTCTGTGTGTCTCTTCCTAGCTGCTTGTTCAGTGACATCATGTGGGTAACTTAAAATTTGCCATGATGAGAGTGTATACACTATGAAAATTGGCAAACAAAAGAAATCAGAATTCAGTTTATTGTTTTGTTGACTGTCTGCTGTGGACTTAAGAAAGTTGTCGATAAGAAACATTAAAAATGTCGATTGAACTTAAAAGTGTATCCTGGCTGTAGCTGCCACAGGGTGAATAGTCCAATAAATGGAGAAACTATTCTTCCAACATTCAGAAAGTACTATCCAGTTCAGCAAAGAATTCTCTCAAGTCATTGATAAGCAAGTGAAATCAACATGTACCTTTATTGCTACACTTTTGTAACAAACTCATCAGGGGATATTTGTGTTGAGACTACGCATCTTCATCAATTATGTTTATGCATTGTTTACAAAAACAAGAGCTTGGCTAAATCAGCTGAAAGTATTTTGTGTGAATGAATTGGCTATAGAGAATTTGCAATAAAGACTATTCTATATTTTATTTGGGTGTCACACATCCTTTATATTAGTAATATTTACAATAAACTAAATACATACTCTTTATAAAGTTGTTTCTTATACTGGCAAAAGTCCAAAAAATTATTTGCTTCACAATTTTTTGCTTATGTCTGCCCATTGCCTGCAGGATTCTATACATATCAGTCTTAAAAAAAAGAAAAGATTTTATTTATTTATTTATGAGACAGAAAGTGGCAGAGGGAGAAGTAGGTTCCCCACTGAGTAGGGAGCCCAACATGGGACTCGATCCCAGGACCTCAAGATCATAACCTGAGCCAAAGACAGAGGCTTAACCAACTGAGCCACCCAGGAGCCCTATACATATCATTCTGAATGAGCATACTCATATATCTAGTGTTTTAACGTAATTCCTCTGTACAATGATGGTTTTCATGGCCTCCCAATATTACTTTTCCCACAAAAACAGATGTTGAAAACTGGGAAGAGAAGTTGTACATGTGATAGGCTCAGGAAGAGAAATCATTCGTTTTATTTGGAGTTGTGTACTATTGTTCCCACTACCATCACCCATTACTTTGATTTGTGCCATTTGGAGCATCCGTATATGCCTTAGTTCTTAAAATGCCTCTCTAGGGAAAAGATGCCAAACACCATTCAGGCTATAGCAATGTATTTTATCAAACAATTTTTTTTCTAATTTACTAATTGGTCTCGTCTTCATCAAAACCTTGGGGCAATGTTTTGAAGCTAGAGGAAATGTTTTTAAGATGTGAAGTCTAATTTCATGAAAGTAGGATAGGGGAGAGATGAGGAGTGATCTCTAAAGAAAATAGGAATGCATCATTACTTCCAGAGGTAGAGTTCAGTTATTATCCCTTCGTTGCAAATAACACCCAGTGCGCATTACATCACATGCCCTCCTTAATGCCCATTACCTAGTTAATCCCTTCCGTCTGCCCACCAAAAATATAATAAAATTTAAAAAAATAGAAAATAAGAATGCATTCCAAGAAATAGTATGCAGCTACTATTGCCTAGTGACCAGTAACTTTAATTATTGTTCCAGTATAACAGAAACTTAAAGACTTAGGTTACAGAGCAACCTGAGACGATTTCCTTTGGTTACACATGACTTTGACACAAGTAGCTTTTATCAAACTGCAAAACATAGACTGTTATTTTGTTATTGTATGAATAATTAGCAATATGTTTTTATATAATTCCTAATACATGTGTGTGTTGGAGAATGTTGAGATGGGTTTCTCCATTTTTCTTCTTTTGTCAAAGTAATACATAGTTAACATCTACCAGATTTAATTTTGTAAGGATGGGAATCAAATCATGTTTTGCATACCTTAGTACTTAGGTATTCACAAAACTAGCCATACATTAGGTCCCCTAAATACACTTGTTGAAAGAAAAACAATAAGGAAAGGAAGAAAGGGTGGGGGGAAGTAGACAGAGAGGGAGGGAAGGAATAAGGGAAAGTCATAAGCAGAATAAATGTCAAGGCATAAAACACAGGCAAAATTTCACCAACAACTTATAATAATAGCAATATTTTATTATATTTGTTGTACTCATTTTCTAGGGCTGTCATAAGAAAATGCCACAGACTGGTGGCTTAAGCAACAGAAATATATTTCTCATAGTTCTGGGGGCTAGAAATTCAAAGTCAAGGTGTTGGCAGGTTTGGTATATCCTGAGACCTCTCTCCTTGACTTGCAGATGTCTGTCTTCTCCCTATGGCCTCACATGGTCTTTCATCTGTACCTGAGCCCTTGGCAACTTTGTGTGTCTGAATTTCTTCTTATAAGGACAGTGCTCAGGTTGGATTAAGGCTCACCATAATGACCTCCTTTTAATTTAATCACCTCCTTAAAGACCCTGTCTTAAACAGTCAGATTCTGAGTTATTGGGGCAGAGGGTACAATTCAGCCTCTATGGCTACTTACAGTGCTTCCCCCCCCCCTTTTTTTTAGCATATAAAGTGGTATAAATAGCATAAAGTGTTATATTAGTTTCAGCTGTACAAACATAGTGATTCATTAATTCTATACTCAGTGTTCATCATGATAAATGTACTCTTAATCCCCTTCACCTATTCTATCCAAACTCTCAGCCACCTCCCCTCTGGTAACCACTAGTTTGTTCTTATATTTGGTCAGTATTTTTTTTTTTTTGTTTTGTTTTGTTTTCCATAGCATAGTTGACATGGAATTTTTATTTTATTTTTATTTTATTTTTTAATTTTATTTATTTATTTATTCGACAGAAATCACAAGTAGGCAGAGAGACAGGCAGAGAGAGAGGGGGAAGCAGGCTCCCTGCTGAGCAGAGAGCCCGATTGGGGACTCAATCCCAGGATCCTGGGGTCATGACCTGAGCCGAAGGCAGAGGCTTTAACCCACTGAGCCACCCAGGCGCCCCACATGGAATTTTTAAACCTTCTTATATGCTTAACGTTTTTATTTTAAATATTTTACCATACCACCAAAAACTTGGCAAATACTAATGTAACAACTTAAATACTATTACTTGCATATATTAACCAATTCTCCTATTTGGTCATATAAGTTGTTTTCATAATAGTGCAACATGTATAAGTAGTTGTTGAAATTTCATATTCTTTAAGCTTCTTGATGCCGGCGAGGGGTCCTTGGAATTCAAAATGATGGGGTCATTTTGTTTTTTATTTCCCATGAAGGAGCATCATGATGTGCTTAATAAAACTGAAATGTGGAAAGTATCCTTCTCTAACATGGATATGTTTAAAAGAAGTAAATTGTTCCAAATGTATACAAAGAGGCATTCAGAAGCTTTAATGAAGTAACAGGATGAAGGTTATTTATTTGGGCTCAATCTTGCTGGGTTTTTTTTCTTTTACATTTCATCACACTGAAATTAGACTTTATTATTATAATAAAATGAAAGCAGCTGAATGATGTAACAGCTTAAAAAAATAAAATAAAAACAAAACAGACTATCTTCTGACGTTGAACATGTGTAAAGCAAGGACAGAATATATATCTTCTTTGATACATACACGTACACACACACACACACACACACACACACACGATATTGTTTCTGAGCTGTGGCTGAGACAACCTTTCTAAAGTCTTGCTTGGCATATGGAAAGTGTATTTTTCTATTTAGCAGTAACAGCTGCTGAAAATGTGCCCGGCCTTTACCTGTGTGTTTATATGGCAGAATTCACTGGGTCATGTAATGGGCTCAGCTACAGACCTAGCTCTGCTTCTCTAGGCTATTCTTCTTAAAGGGACCTGGCTTGAGGCCTAGAATTCCAGGTGGTCTTACCTGATTTAGCTAAAGATGTGTCAGGCCTTTAACGATCCCGTAAATGTGAAAAAACAGGGAAACTCAAGGCTTACCTAATTCTGTCCCAAATTAACCATGAAGAATCCAGTGAAATAGGACTTTTCTATTATTATTATTATTATTTCTTTGAATCAGTTGTCAGCAAACTTTTTTCTGGAAATAGCTAGATACTAAATGTTTTAGGTATTATAGGTATTTGTTTTTAAACTGTTTAAACATGCAAAGCCATTGTTATCTCATCATACTAAAGAGGCCATGTGCCATAGTTTTCTTTTTTTTTTCTTTTTTTTTAATCTTTTTTTTTAATTTATTTTCAGCATAACAGTATTCATTGTTTTTGTACTACACCCAGTGCTCCATGCAATCCGTGCCCTCTCTAATACCCACCACCTGGTTCCCCCAACCTCCCACCCCCCCACCTCTTCAAACCCTTCAGATTGTTTTTCAGAGTCCATAGTCTCTCATTGTTCACCTCCCCTTCCAATTTCCCCCAACTCCCTTCTCCTAACTCCCCATGTCCTCCATGCTATTTGTTATGCTCCACAAATAAGTGAAACCATATGATAATTGATTCTCTCTGCTTGACTTATTTCACTCAGCATAATCTCTTCCAGTCCCATCCATGTTGCTACAAAAGTTGGGTATTCATCCTTTCTGATGGAGGCATAATACTCCATAGTGTATATGCACCACGTCTTCCTTATCCATTCGTCCATTGAAGGGCATCTTGGTTCTTTCCACAGTTTGGCAACTGTGGCCATTGCTGCTATAAACATTGGGGTACAGATGGCCCTCCTTTTCACTACATCTGTATCTTTGGGGTAAATACCCAGTAGTGCAATTGCAGGGTCATAGGGAAGTTCTATTTTTAATTTCTTGAGGAATCTCCACACTGTTCTCCAAAGAGGCTGCACCAACTTGCATTCCCACCAACAGTGTAAGAGAGTTCCCCTTTCTTCACATCCCCTCCAATACGTGTTGTTTCCTGTCTTGCTAATTTTGGCCATTCTAACTGGTGTAAGGTGATATCTCAATGTGGTTTTAATTTGAATCTCCCTGATGGCTAGTGATGATGAACATTTTTTCATGTTTCTGATAGCCATTTGTATGTCTTCTTTGGAGAAGTGTCTGTTCATATCTTCTGCCCATTTTTTGATATGATTATCTGTTTTGTGTGTTGCGTTGAGTTTGAGGAGTTCTTTATAGATCCTGGATATCAATCTTTTGTCTGTACTGTCATTTGCAAATATCTTCTCCCATTCCATGGGTTGCCTCTTTGTTTTCTTGACTGTTTCCTTTGCTGTGCAGAAGCTTTTGATTTTTATGAAGTCCCAAAAGTTTATTTTGGCTCGATAAACCATTGGCCACACTAATCCAAAAGAAAAGAGAGAAAGCCCAAATTAATAAAATTATGAATAAAAAGGGAGAGATCACAACTAACACCAAGGAAGTAGAAACAATCATCAGAAGTTATTATCAACAGTTTTATGCCAATAAGCTAAGCAACCTAGATGAAATGGATGCATTCCTGGAAAACTATAAACTCCCAAAATTGAACCAGGAAGAAATTGACAACCTAAATAGACTGATATCTAGTAACGAGATTGAAGCAGTGATCAAAAACCTCCCAAAAAACAAGAGCCCAGGACCTGACAGATTCCCTTGGGGAATTCTACCAAACTTTCAAAGAAGAAATAACACCTATTCTCCTGAAGCTGTTTCAAAAAATTGAAGCAGAAGGAAAACTTCCAGACTCTTTCTATGAAGCCAGCATTACCCTGATCCCCAAACCAGGCAAAGACCCTACCAAAAAGGAGAATTTCAGACCAATATCACTGATGAATATGTATGCTAAGATTCTCAACAAGATCCTAGCAAACAGGATCCAACAGCACATTAAAAAGATTATCCACCATGACCAGGTGGGATTCATTCCTGGGCTACAAGGATGGTTCAAAATTCACAAATCAATCAATGTGATAGAACAAATTAATAAGAAAAAAGAGAAGAACCACATGGTCCTCCCAATTGATGCAGAAAAAGCATTTGACAAAATCCAGCATCCATTCCTGATTAAAATGCTTCAAAGTATAGGGATAGAGGGAACATTCCTGAACTTCATCAAATCTATCTATGAAAAACCCACAGCAAATATCATCCTCAATGGGAAAAAGCTTGCAGCCTTCCCGTTGAGATCAGGAACACGACAAGGATGCCCACTCTCACCACTCTTGTTCAACATAGTATTAGAAGTCCTAGAAACAGCAATCAGACAACAAAGAGAAATAAAATGTATCCAGATTGGCAATGAAGAAGTCAAACTCTCTCTCTTCGCAGATGACATGATTCTTTATTTGGAAAACCCAAAAGACTCCACCCCCAAACTACTAGAACTCATACAGCAATTCAGTAACGTGGCAGGATACAAAGTCAATGTACAGAAATCAGTGGCTTTCTTATACACTAACAGTGAAAATACAGAAAGGGAAATTAGAGAATCGATTCCATTTACTATAGCACCAAGAACCATAAGATACCTGGGAATAAACCTAACCAAAGAGGTAAAGGATCTGTACTCGAGGAACTACAGAACACTCATGAAAGAAATTGAAGAAGACACAAAAAGATGGAAGACCATTCCATGCTCTTGGATCGGAAGAATAAACATTGTTAAAATGTCTATACTGCCTAGAGCAATCTATACTTTTAATGACATTCCAATCAAAATTCCACCGGTATTCTTCAAAGAGCTGGAGCAAATAATCCAAAAATTTGTATGGAACCAGAAGAGACCCCGAATCACTAAGGAAATGTTGAAAAACAAAAATAAAACTGGGGGCATCACATTACCTGATTTAAAGCTTTACTACAAAACTGTGATCACCAAGACAGCATGGTACTGGCATAAAAACAGATATATAGACCAGTGGAACAGAGTAGAGAGCCCAGATATGGACCCTCAATTCTATGGTCGGCTAATCTTCAACAAAACAGGAAAAAATATACAGTGGAAAAAAGACAGTCTCTTCAATAAATCGTGCTGGGAAAACTGGGCAGCTACATGTAGAAGAATGAAACTTGACCATTCTCTTACACCGTACACAAAGATAAACTCAAAATGGATAAAAGACCTCAACGTGAGACAGGAATCCATCAGAATCGTAGAGGAGAACATAGGCAGTAATCTCTTTGATATCAGCCACAGCTACTTCTTTCAAGATATGTCTCCATAGTTTTCTTTTGTCCTCCAAGTTGCACAGATAGAGATGGCAAATCTAGACATATTCTGTAGTAGCACTTTTTTCTTTTCTTTTGTTTTGTTTTCAGTTTTAAATCCGTTGCTTACTTTATTTTGGCTAGACCCTATTTTCTATATACAGAGCTTGCCTCACAAGGAGACCAAATTGGCCCTCTGGCATAACATTTCAGAAGTTTTAAAAAAGATAATTGAAAAATTACTTTATTTCATACTAGAAATGAATGGGTGCAGCAAGCTGAAATGGACTGCCCATTGACTATCCATTTCTAATGTGGTTGCTGAAAAACAAAAATGGTGTCTTAAGTGCCTAGTGCTTAATGTCTTCAACAATTTCAGTGTCGAAGGATTTTTCTGCAGTGTCAAAGGATTTTGATACCAAGCTGTGCCTTTTACATGGTTTTAATACGTTGTCTTGACCACTAGTACTTCTATAACAGTTGATTGTGCATTCAGATTTTTAAGCACTAAAACATGAATAAGTGTGTTTCTATTTCTTCCTCTGTCTTATCCAATCATCTGCACATCTGCCCTATCTGAACAACCAAATTATATAATTTATAAAATGTATATAATTAATTTCAATATATAACATTTTGCTGCTTTTAATAAAATGTTTTAATCCTTTTTTTTTGTTTGTTTGTTTAAATGGCATTTCCAGAAAGCTAACATTAGGTATCAACATCAGAAAGTTAACATCTTTAGGTTGCCTGAGTGGCTCAGTCATTAAGTGCCTGCCTTTGGCTTGGGTCCTAGGATCCTGGGATCAAGTTCCCTGCTCAGCCAGGAGTCTGCTTCTCCCTCTCCCACTCCCCCTGCTTGTATTCCCTCTCTCACAGTGTCTGTCTCTGTCAAATAAATAAATAAAATATTTAAAAAAAAAGAGTTATCATCTTTAGGACCCTTGAGGGCACTGGGTACAAGAAATTTTGGTGTGATGAAGTAGATCCATCAAGAGGCTGGGGCACAGAAACGACATTTTTTCCACGTCCTGTTCTTCCCTAGTGTAGGAGCTCTTCTTTCACATGAGGGCCAGTGACCATTCCAACAATTTCCAATTGTCTACCATCTATTTGCGTATGTTTATTTGCACACAGAGTTTTTGTTTGCTTACTCTTTGGTAGCATTCCCCACTTAGAGTTAAAGATAGAAGGTTGTATTCATTTGAAATGTCTATGAAAAATTAAGAAAATGTAATCCAATTACCTCACTGGAATCTAGCCAAACTCCTAAGGCATTCATCTTACAAAACTGGGTCTTAAAATCTGTGGTGACAGTTTTTGGTCCAAACTTAAATTTTAGGCCTCAGTCTAAAGAAAATATTTTTAATTGGAGAGCTACTCTCAAGGAGTTTTTTTCAAAACATGTTTTATGATTGTTCTTTTGGGTGAGTTTTGAGACAAGAAACTTACTTAATTGGATGATCTATAGAAAGATCTATTTTTAGATGAACAATTGTACCACAACTACAGACTTAAAGTAAAATGTTGACTCATAGTATTTTACTTAAAAGCAGCATATGTCATGAACTTTTGAGTAGAGTGCATTACTTACTGGTCACTTATGATATTGTAACATGAATATATTAGCTATTGAATATATCAGCCCAGTAAAATATGTAAGTGAACTAAGTTCTGAAAAAATCCATTACAATTTTTTGAGATAGGAAAATTCCATTAAATGTACTCTCTGATGCAAGATATGGGCAAATGGAATAATGGAAATACAAACTACCCCATCAAACATTAACTCAAGGCAGACAGTGTCAAACCTAGGTGTCAAACCTGAGATTGACTTAAAGATTATTAACTGCTTTAATGTTTTACACACACACACACACACACACACACACACACACACATATTCAACTGAGCTTATTGAGACTACCATAATTTTTTCAAAAGTTCAGTAACACAGCTTTTCTATGAAATATAACTCCCTTCTAGCAGACCATTTTTTCATCTCTTGCTTTCCAGTGGGAAATATTTGTATAATATCCTTGGGTGTTATAAACTTAATTTACTTCAATCAGGTATGTGTCTGGCTTCTAGACATCTAAAAGTGACAGAGCTGTGCTTTAATACAGACCAGTCATAAACCATAGCATTTGATCTAGATTATTCCATGTCTTTTATTGGGAAAAAGGAATACTACTTTTCTGTAATTTGTGCTACACAATTAGGTTTCTCAATTTAATAATGCTATTTCAAAAAATGTTAAAATAAATGAGATAATATTCAGTACTTGGTACATGGAAGTTTCAAATATTTCAAATATTTATTGACATTTTAACCCATGCTAAGATGGGTAATAATATTAACCAATTAGTTTTAGTACTGCCAAAGTTCATTTTAATCTGTACTAGTTTACATGTATTACATGTAGATTGGATGTATGGATTTTCTTTTGAAATTAAAATAGGTAATGTGAGAACATTTATAGGTTTAGGCCTTTCTTCTTCTTCCTTTGAACTTGGCTATTGTAGGAGAAAACAATGAATCCAGGAAGACAGAGGAGACCTGGACAAGTAGAGGGGTCCAAATAGGTTTTTTGAAGAGAGAGTTTTAGGATGATTACAGAGAGAGAGAAATATTGTGGGAACAGCTATTGTGAAAAGATGAAATAGATTTCAGAAGTTTAGCAATGTATTATGAATAGGATCCCCTTTTATAACAGTTTAAGAGGATTATAAAGTGTTCAGATTACTTTGTAAATAGCCTATTTGACTTAAGCCAACATGGAACTGGGAAGACCCTTGACTAACTCTACGTGGATTATATTTTGGGAGCTAGGCTTTATGGTTCAATCTCCAGCTATATTTCAGACACAAGTCTGAAAAATGCCAAAATACGTCAAAGCATCTTTTCATGGTGGTTATAATAGTACTAGGTTTATGGTGCAAACAGTAAAGATTTACCTTAAAGACCTTTAATGTGGAGAGAGGAGAGAGGGACTAGAGACCACTCAGAGACCTAATGAGCTTCCTTGTGAAGTTGAAAACTGGAAGCATGTTTGAAATTCAAACTCCACGGGCTCAGACTCTCTTCAATTGGAACCCTTTGTGGATGACAGAAGTCAAAGTAGCTATGTTTAGGCTAGTTCACGGCATTTATTCAGCTCCAATGATAGAAGATTCTCTGGGAAATTGGCTGGTACTTTGAGTCTTGCTTTAAATTGCTGACACAGGTTACTTGTATTAGAAACTTGAGAAATTTATGTGGAGTTCTTTGTGGAAACCTAGAAAAGTAGTATTCATGATCTTGGTTAGAGCATGCTACTAAAATGTTCTAGACATGGTAATAATTTGGCAAAAAATTACAACTATCTAAAGGTCTTTGGTTCAACTGCAGGGATTACTTGTAGCCTGAAAGTCACCCAGCTTCTGTTTGTATTGCAACCTGCTTCACATTGGCTTCAAAACTAGTGCAGGGTGATTTGTCTGTATTCATGTGTTGAATAAATGTTTGCATATCAACAAGTTAAGGTACTTATATGTAGAGAATGGAGAGATTTCACCAACAATCTGCTATTAGAAGGTATAGGTACTTTGGTAATAAAACTAAGACCACCCACTAAAATCAACAAAAGCAGGCCAACACCAAGACATATTGTTATTAAATTTGCAAAATACAGTGATAAAGAAAAAAAAAATCTTAAAAGCAGCAAGTGACCTGACAAGGGAAGACCCATAAACCTAGCTGTAGATTTCTCCACAGAAACTTGGTAAACCAGAAGAGAGTGGAATGATGTATTCAAATGCCTTTGAGGAAAATTCTGCAACCAAGAGTATTCTATCCAGCAAAGCTATCATTCAGAATAGAAGGAGAGATAAAGAGCTTCCCAGACAAAAAATGAAGGAGTTTATGATCACAAAACCAGCTCTGTAGGATATATTAAAGAGGACTCTGAGTGGAAAAAAAAAAAAAAAAAAAAAAGTGATAAAGACAAGAATGGGACAAAAAGTCTCCAGAAATAATAAAAAAAAAAAAAACAAGTAATAAAATGGCACTAAATACATATATGTCAATAATTACTCTGAATATAAATGGACGAAATGGTCTAATCAAAAGACATAGGGTGTCAGAATGGATTAGGGAAAAAAAATAAAATAAAAATAAAAAGCTTGGGGCTCCTGGGTGGCTCAGTGGGTTAGGCCTCTGCCTTTGGCTCAGGTCATGGTTTCAGGGTCCTGGGATTGAGCACTGCATCAGGTTCTCTGCTCAGCAGGGAACCTGCTTCCCCCTCTCCTGCCTATCTCTCTGCCTACTTGTGATCTCTCTCTCTCTGTCAAATAAATAAATAAAATCTTAAAAAAAAAAAATCCATCTATATGTTGTTTACAAGAGACTCATTTTAGACCCAAGGACACCTGTACATTGAAAGTGAGGGGCTGGAGAACCATCTATCATGCTAATGGACATCAAAAGAAAGGTGGACTAGCAATATTTATATCAGACAAACTAGATTTTAAAGCAAAGATTAACAAGAGATGAAGAAGGGCACTCTTCAGTGCCTTCAGTGGATGAAGATGTCCTCTCTCACTACTGTTGTTTAGCATAGTACTGGAAGTCCTAGCCTCAGCAATCAGACAACAAAGAAATAAAGGGCATCCAAACCAGCAAGGAAGAAGTCAAACTTTCACTATTTGCAGATAGCATGATAATCTAAATAGAAAACCTGAAAGCCTCCACCCAAAAATTGCTAGAACTGATACACAAATTCAATAAAGTCACATGATACAAAATCAATGTACAGAAATGTGTTGAATTTCTATATACCTGTACTGAAGCAGCAGAAGGAGAAATAAAGGAATCAGTCCCATTTATAGTTGCACCAAAAACCATAAGATACCTAATAATAAACCTAACCAGAGAGGTGAAAGAACTGTAGTCTGAAAACTATAAAGAAAGTAATTGAAGAGGACACAAAGAAATGGAAAGACATTTTATGCTCATGGATCAGAAGAACAAATATTACTAAAATGTCTATATGACCCAAAGCAATCTACTCATTTAGTGCAATCCTTACCAAAATACTGGTAACATTATTTAAAGAACTAGGACAAATAGTCCTGAAATTTGTATGGAAGCACAAAAGACTCCCAAATAGCCGAAGCAACCTTGAGAAGGAACAAAACTGGTGACATCACAATTCTGGACTTCAAGTTATATTACAAAGCTGTAGTGATCAAAATGGTATGGTGGTAGTTGCAAAAAGATAGACACATAGAACAATAGAAGAGAATAGAAAATCCAGAAATGAACCCACAACTATGGTTAAATTAATCTTCAACAAAGCAGGAAAAGAATATCCAATGGGAAAAAGACAGTTTTTTCAACACATGGTGTTGGGAAAACTAAACAGCAACATGTGAGAGAATGAAACTGGAATACTTTCTTACACCATACACAAAATGCATTCAAAGTGTATGAAAGACCTAAATATGAGACAGGAAACTATTAAAGTCCTGGAGGAGAACATAGGCAGTAACCACTTTTATATTAGCTGTAGCAACCTCTTGCTTGATTTGTCTCCTGAGGCGAGGGACACAAAAGCAAAACTAAACTATTGGGACTATATTAAAAAAAAAAAATCTTCTGCACGGCAAAAGAAAGAATCAACAAAATTAAAGAGACAATCTTGGAATGGGAAAAGGTATTTGCAAATGACATATTTGGTAAAGGGTTAGTATCCAAAATTTATAATGAACTTATCAAACATCCAAAGAATGAATAATTCAGTTTAAAAATGGGCAGAAAACGTGAATAGATGTATTTCCAAAGAAGACATACAGATGGCCCACAGACACATGAAAAGATGCTTGACATCACTCTTCATCAGGGAAATACAAGTCCAAACAACAATGAGTTATCACCTCATACCAGTCAGAATGGCTAAAGGTAACAACACAGGAAACAGGATGTGTTGGCAAGAATAGGAGAAAGGGGGATACACTTATACTGTCCATGGGAATACAGTCTGGTGCAGAGAGTCTGGAAAATAGTATGAGGGTTCTTGAAAATGTTAAAAACAGAGCTACCCTGGGGACCTCTGGGTGGCTCAGTTGTTAAGCGTCTGCCTTCCGCTCAGGTCATGATCCCAGTGTCCTGGGATCGAGCCCCACATCAGGTTCTCTGCTCTGTGGAGAGCCTACTTCTCCCTCTCCCTCTGCAGTGCCCTCTGATTGTGCTCTCTTTCGCTGTCTCTCTGTCAAATAAATAAATAAATAAATCTTAAAAAAAAAAAAAAAGACAAAACAAAACGGAACTATCCTGCAATCTAGGAATTTCACTATTAGGTATTTACCCAAAGGATACAAAAATACTAATTCTAAGGAACAAATGCACTCCAGTATTTATAGCAGCATTATCCACAATAGCCAGATTATAGGAAGAGCACAAACTTTTATGGACCGATGACTGGATAAAGAAGATGTGGGTATATCTATCTTTCTACCTACCTACCTACCTATATTATTATTATTATTATTATATATAATAAATGATATAATGCACTGCATAATATATAATATAATATATATTACATACAATAGAGTATTTCTCAGCCATCAAAAACAATGAAATCTTGCCATTGGTAACTTCATGAATGGAACCAGAGTATTATGCTAAGCAAAATAAGTTAGTCAGAAAAGACCAATACCATATGATTTCTCTCATATGTGGGTTTAAGGGGAAAAAAATGAGCATCTGGGGAAAAAAAAGAGAGAGAGGAAAAGCCAAACCAAGAAACAGACTCTGAGCTGAAGAGAACCAACTGAACAAGGAGAGCAGCTGTTGCTATGAGCATTGCGTGTTGTATGCAAGCGCTGAGACACTAAATTGTACACCCGATTGTTTGTATGTTAACTAATTTGAATTTCAGAAACAAAACAAAAACAAAAACTGACACCAAACTACAGAGCTCATATTTACAGCAGGAAGACAGACTCCGTGTACCTGTGTGGTTACCGGTATGGTTTCTGTCTCTTGTTAATGAATTACCAACAAACCAGGTGCTGACTTGTGTGGATAAAGGGACACCTTAACCTTAGTCAGGAAGAGTCCCAACAGCTCACCCAAAGTTCTGTACGGAGGCCTTGCCATCCTACTGTTTTCCTTATGACAGTATTAAACAAGAGTACTATAGTTACCTGATCTTCTAAGCCCTAGTGTTTTAGAGGCTCAAGTAGGAGTGCAGATAGACCTGTGCTTGCTAGAAGAGCATCTAGTTGCAATCTCAATCCATGAGGGGGAAAAAAAATCCAGTGAATTGTAAACCTTTCTTACTTTCTATAGAGTCCCTGGAGTTAGGTGCTACAGTAGGTAGCATGTTTAATTGATGCTTTACTGCTCCAGGTGTGCTAGTCAGAGACTTGGGAGTCATCCTTGTGTCTAATGGTGGCCAAAGTGTGAAGGGGACTCCAATTACAGATTGTTCTAGTGTACCCTTGCACCGTAGGCCCATCTATGACAGTTACTACTTACCTACCCTCCTCTCTCCAATACTATCAATACCATCACCACCACTCTTCTGTCTGACCAGGTCCTTAGGGGAAAAAAAAAATCTGTATCTATATCTATCTATCAATCTATCACCTATCTATCTATCTATCTATCTATCTTTGAAATCTTACGTGCACACACACACACACACACACACACAGTCTGCCTTCTCCCTTTGTGGAACACAAAAAAGTATCCAAAACAGTGTTTCTCAACTTTGGCTATGATTAAGTTCACTTGGGAAGGGTTTTTTAAAATGTCTGGGCTCCACCCTGGAGATAGATTTAATTGGTTTGGGGCTCCAGCACTGAATTTAAAAAATTTTTTAAATTTAATTTAAATTTTTTTTTTTAATTTTTAAAAATTTTTTAAAAAGCTCTCCAAGTGATTCTAAGGCAAAAGCAAGACTGCTCTAACCAGAACACTTAAATAGGAAAGAGGATGGGTTTAGGGAGGAGCTTATTGTTGAGTATTTATATCCTTTTCCCCTCCCTTACCCCTCTCTTTGTGGCTTTTGTATTTTTGTGATGTTGATCAGAGCCCTAGGTTATGTGGGAAATTAGAACTCTTAGAGAAGATTGTTTTACACCGGAATGTGAAAACTGCTCTGGAGAAGAAAGAATGAACAGGTTAAATAGTGGTCAGGGGTGGGAAAGGTAGAAAATATCCTTACCCAAATTGTCCGGGCTAGAAAGCTAGGGAAATTTAGATGGAGGAGAGAGAATCCGAGGATATCTCCAGACATATGGGTTATAAGGAGATCAGGATGTCAGATTTCAAGAAGATTTATTTTGTTTTTTGTTTTTGTTTGAAAAAAACAAGGAAATAAATTACTAGTCTAATGTTTCTTTAAATATGACACAGAACTGACATGAAGTCATAATATAGTTTATTATTATAGTTTATAGTTTTCTATGTAGCTTATATCTTTGTAACATTTATCTCTGGGTCAGACCCAGTCTAAAATAGAAGGTTCACAGTAAATGTTAAATAACTTCCATTTTTCCAAGCAGAAATGGTTATAATAGTTGCAAGCTCCCGCCATAGTTACCCTAAACTAAAGGTTTAAGTGAGAATTCATTTGAAATACAATCTAATGTTCCAGCTTATAACTTCTTGCAATGGCCAGGGTTAGATTTTACTACTCAGAAGGGAGCTTTTGGATGTGGGCCTCCTGAAATCTGCATTGTCAACATAACCAATAGGGAAATCCTTTTCTGAGGCAAAGTAAGGTAGAGATCTGAAATGAAATAGATAATCAAAATGCCGAATATGGGAAAAAAAAAAAAAAAGCCAAAGGGAGAAATTGGATTTTTTTTTTCTTTTCATAAGCATTACTTCCAATGCTGTTTTTCAGTATCCCAGCCCAATTTGGAACACAGTAGCTATGAACAAAAGTGGTATGACTTCTTGAATTGCTGATTGCAAAGTGACAAAACATAGCCCTCTGTGGAGTTGATCTGAAACAGCAACCTTCCAAAATTAGAGCACTTGACAGGAAAGCTGGAGAGAAAGGGGGGGAAATGGATCAAAATAAAAGCAAGTCAATTTTTATGGACTTAGTTTCCCTTTGTATTTGAGAGTGCCCCAGACAGAAGGGCAATTACTAGGGTGGCTATCACATCTGATGTTTTCTGATTGGCTATCTTTTAGTTGAGTTTCTGCTTCAAGGTCTGCTACTGCTCTTCACATTCTGGGTTGCCTGGTACTGCTGCTGCTAAAAAGAAATGGTGTTTTGGAGTTTTTTCTTGCTTCTGTACACTCCTGTAAGACACATTGTCTCATTTCATCTTTTCTTCATTCAGACAACCATATTTAAGTTGCACCCACTGTTTGTGCATCTATCAGACGCTACATTAGGCTTAGTGTTTTTAAAAGCATAGAAAGTTAAAAAGCCAATTATTCAGTCTTTTTCTTTGTTTTGTTTTGGACATTTGCCATGTCTTGTTGGTTGTTATCCTTTGTGTGTTTAATGCAAGACACACTACAATTCAGCAGATACCAAAATACATGATATCATTATTGTCCTGAAAGTTTTCAATTTAGGGACACCTAGGTGGCTCAGTTAGTTAAGAGTCTGCCTTCTGCTTGGTCATGATCCTAGGGTCCTGGGATTGAACCCCACATCGGGCTCTCTGCTCAGCAGGGAGCCTGCTTCCCCCCTCTCTCTGCCTGCCTCTCTGCCTACTTGTGATCTCTGTCTGTCAAATAAATAAATAAAAATCTTTAAACTACGTAAGTTTTTCAAAGACCTAAAAGCTTTACAATCGAGTCCTAAAATATTCTATTCGTAGTATTTTAAAATTTAGAATTAATAGATTATTTGATTCCCGTGATTGTTTTCCATTTGAGATTTTACGGCTGTTTAGACAGACTTGCTACATTTTATTTAAAGTAGCAAAAACAGGTGTTAAGTGCCAAGTATGTGTAAGTACTACCAAGGACACTGTGACATTGAGATAAATAATCCACCTTCCTGATTATACTGCCCGTTAAAGTAATGAAAGAAAAATATACAGAACCATAAATATGTAGATTGTTATCCATGAGTTGGGTCTCAAGGTCAATGACTAATGTGCAAATCATGTATAATAAAGATCATCTTCTAAAATTTCATAAGTTGCCTGTAGATTTCTGTGTCCAGGGTTTTGCCTGTGTTGTACAGTCTTTCAGCAAGTCTAGATATAGTCCTTTGTCTTTTGAATAGAATGTTGTTTGGTTGGTTGGGTCCCAGATAAGGTTGTTGGCTTGTTCATAAGTTATTTTAATAGCAAAACAAAATAAAGCAAAACATAAAATAAAACACTACTTAAAACACACACAAACACACACAAACACAACCCTACTCCTGTTATTAGGACTGGTGTGTTTATTTGTATATTCATAATTTAAAAAATGTATGCTGTATCTCTACTGTATTAAAATACTATGACAAATACCTTAGGAGAAGTACTAACAGGGCTGTGGGATTTAACGGAGAAAAAGCTCTCACCATAATAAAGGGTTCAGAAAGAAACTTCAGGGATGGCTGAAGTCGGTTGAAGTGGGTGGCTCAGTCGGTTAAGCTGCTGATTTTGGTACAGGTCATGATCCCAGGCTTCTGGGATCAAGCCCAGTGTTGGGCTTTGTGCTCAGATGAGAGTCTGCTTCTCCTTCTCCCTCTGTCCCTTCCCTTGCTTATGCTCACTCTCTCTTTCTCTCTCAAGTAAATAAAGTCTTGAAAAAAAAAAGGAAGAAAGAAAAGAAGGAAACTTCAGAAAAGAAATAGAATTTGAGATTTTGCACTCTGGGCTAAGCACACATAGAATAAAAAATTAATAAATAAAAATTGAAATAAAATATGTTTAAATGAATTGTAAGCAGACCATTCTATAAGAGGGGAGAATATGAGTTGGGCATTAGGAGGTGATGATGTCTGGATAAGCAGGTTGGACACTATTATTAGGGGAATTTGCACTTAACTGGAAAGTCCAGAGCCAGAAAGCCCATTGGGTGAAGGATACCTTAGTTGTGGTTCAGTGGTAAGTACCAGTCAAGTGACTTCTCAACAGGGACTTGAGAAGAGAATGACTTTGAGACAGAAGTAGGTTCTGGTAGATTACAAAGGTAATAAAAATACCTGAAACTGGGAGAATGATACTGGAAACCACAACGTAGGTAAATGACCCAAGAAATATTGTCCTGTGAACTTTGCTGGATATTGATATGATTGACACTGACAATGGGAGAGAAATCTGTGTCTGAATCAATCTGGGTTAACTAAAGTTTCTAGAGTTATGGTAAACAATTCTTTAGATAGATGTATATATAGGATAGATATAGATAATATATATAGATATTAGTTGGATACACACATGCACAGAGATAATAACTACTAAACCTGGTAAGAGCCATAGATTAATCTTTCTTACCTAGGATTCACTTAAAACATAGATTAAGTAATGTCCCAAATACTTGTTCCTTAATGGCATATAGCACATTCCTTTTGTCACATTATGAGAATCTCATCTGGAATTACTTCAGCCCTTCTTATGCCTATGTACTGTATCTAGGTTAAATATTTAATTTCATGTGGTTTGCACTGCAATCTCTTCAGTGAAAGGAAGTTAAACTTCAACAGAGGGACTTAATCCTTTTTGCATGATAAATGTTAGCAAAACTTTTAAATCTAGAGTGGAATTAAGTTCATCACAATCACTTTAAATCAATAGTTCATCTGTGGTTATGTTGAATGTGCTTTAGGAATGTGTTGTGCCATTACTATTATTAATTCTGTATCTTACCTGGTAGAGAAAGAAAGTCATTATGATTGCATGCTTGCATCCATCCATCCATTGGTTCAAATTTATTCTCTCTTTTCTCTTTTGATCAAATCACTTGTACTTGGGACTTTCAGAACATAAAACTACTCTAATTTAAAAAGAGCAGTCTTTTCCCATTACTTATGAAAAACAAAAGTTTTCACATTTTTATCAAGTCATTTTTCTCAGAAATTCAATTCAGGATCTTGTTTGAGTCCCACTCCAACTCCAAACATTTTTTATAATTATTATTGATAATAATAATTTATAATACCTTTAAGATATAGTAGTTAAATGAAATCAACTTTTGCATTGGACAAAATTGATTGAAAGAAAAATATCCTGGACAAGTGCTGGAGTAGTTGATAATATTTAAACCTAGATAAGATAAAATGAAGTTTTCTATTAGCTCACTATAAAAATTTCTATTCTTTGTGATTTGGTAAATCAGGAAAATGCAGTCATTTTTACATATGGGATATCTCATTCCAAAATATGCCTATTAATAGTTATATACTTAGAAGTGCTGCAATGCCAGTGTTCACATAAAAAAAAATTAGTATAACCCCAAAAATGATATAATATTATATGTAATTTTTTATCACTATCTCAATATATATAGGTCATCCATAGTTGGATTCAAGCAATGTGTGGATTATGATTTATCATTTATCACTCCAATTAAATCTGTTTTCTAAATGGATGCAGATAATTTTTTTTTTGTTTCTTTTTTTGGATGCAGACAAATTTTGAATAACTTTTCAGTGGCTAGTGTAATCTTCAAATACCTCTGGCACTCACCATGTAACACAGGATGTTCTGACATGAGCTAAAGTTTCTAATATATGTAGGGCACCTAAATAACATATTTTCATGAATTTGATAATTTTCCAATGCTGTGATGGCAGTTGAAACCTATGACTTCTATTTACCCATATGGCCCTTAAGTAGCAGATGCTTAGAGAAATTGATGAAAGGTGTGAGTCATATTATCTGCAGGATTTTCCTAATTTTTTCCCCCAGTTTGTCAAAACATTACATACAAGAATGATAGTTTATGGGTAACAAAATAAATCCTGCATTTCAAAAGTCTGTCATATTTTTTATGCTTAGTATAATATCTCTTTTCTGCCAAAGGCTGTTAACACTTAAATTAAAAAGCTGATAGGATGTTGTCTCATTGTTTACAAATGTCTAATATGTGAAGCAGTCTTGGTTATTTTCTCATCTCATTATAGAATTTCACAGTAATCTAGAAACTAGCATCTTGAAAGTGTGTTACATTGTAACATAATTAAACTAGCTCTTAAACATTGATTGTGACCCTTGGTAAGAAATATATGTTACATCATGACCCAGTTACAACAGTTGTATGTTTTCAATAGATACAGGTAACTAAAAGGAAAATTTTACAAAGCAACATTTAACCTTTCTAATAGATTCTGATATTTTATCTTTCTATTTTATTTTTTAAAAATAATGTTCATAATCCTACACTCAGTATAAAATGTAATCAAATGAATAAGTGTATGTTCTTCTGTTAGTTTCCATATTTTGCTTACTTGTACTACTGTATCTTCCATGAACTAGAATTTTATTCTATTTTGTTACTTTTTAAGGATTTTATTTATTTATTTAACAGAGAGATACACAGCGAGACAAGGAATATAAGCAGGGGGAGTGGGAGAGGGAGAAGCAGGCCTCCCACTGAGCAGGGAGCCCAATGTGGTGCTTGATCCAGGATGCTGGGGTCATGACCTGAGCCAAAGGCAGCTGCTTAATGACTGAGCCACCCAGGCACCCCCATGAACTAGGATTTTAAAAATACTTTATATTAAAGGAAACACAGAATATGTAAAAAAAGGTTTTTATTCGTAGTTCATTACTATGAGATAAAAATGTCTCTTTTACTTCATAGATTTCTATAATTGATGGAAATCCTCGGAATTCCATAAGCAGGACGTTCAAAGCTAGAGATCTTCTCAATAGTAAAATGCCACACATTTTTTTCTGTTCATGTTTAAGATTGTGTGCTGCCTCTGTGATATCAACATGGTAAATAATCTAGAAATTAATTTAAATATTTATTTTTTTCTTTTTGGCTTTTATCCAATTAAAATAGGGTCAACTTTATTTAAATTTCTAAAGCATGAAATTTATTTGACTAAATATCTGATCATTTGGATTGCCATCCAAATGACAATTTTGATAAATTGAAAACTGTTTCTTTCCAAAATATTGCTTTATACTTGCATTTTTTTAACTAGTTACCTATAACTGAGATTAGTCTCAGTTATAGTCTCTGATCGTGAGTATTTATGTTGGTTAGACATGTAGGAGAAAATAACAATTCCTTTTCTGATTTAGTGCTCTAAGTTTTTAGTCAGTGCTAGACTTGAGAAACCGTTGGGCATCATGGAAGCTTCAATCCTGTATTTACAAAAATGTGTATATTTTAAATGTTTTTCTCAGTGCTTTTCATTTTATCAACCAGGTTACTCTCTCTATAGAATTACTAAGTTTTACCCTCATGTCATTTTACTTTCTCCTTGCCCAAGTGACTGTTTTCTTGTGTTTCCGTGTTTAAAAAACTAGACATGCCTCTTAAGAAAAAATATTCAGAATATCTCATTTGGTATAGTGATTTGCTTTTCTGTGAGGGCTTCCTGAAGAGTTGGGACAGTGCTTTTGTGTAAATGGAAAGAATAAACACATTTTTTATGAGGAAAATTATCTATCTGTCTGTATACAAACACACACACACATACACACACACACACTATGTATAGATGTATATACATACGCAAAACAATGAAATGTTCCCTTGTCAGGAACATACTGAGAATTGTTTATCTTTCACCAGTCAAGATGAAATCTATGCTTTTTCTCTTCTAAAGTCTCTTAAAGTTTTGTGGATTCCCTAGAATGTAAAATTTCCTTCATCCTCTGAAATCCCTAATAGTATTTATTTGTAGAAGGATTGTTATCTGGTCATGTTATCTTGCACTCTAGAGTGTTGTTTGTGCAACCTTTCTTGTTTCACATATTTTGGTAGAAGTTAACTTCAGAAAATTGTCCTGAATTGACTTTGTAACATTGGTACATACAAGCAACACTCTAATTACAGGAATAAAGAAGACTGTTTATGAGGATTTTAAAGGATTTTCCTATTACACACTTTGAAAACAGAAATAACTCAATCCATCAGACAAGTTGCTCATTTAAATAGATTTTTCTTGAACCCTGTAATATACTCCAAAGCACCAAGGATTCTTCTTACTTATAAAATTAGTTTGGGAAGATACAAAGGAGTTTCATAAAGCATCATTAAAAGTATAATATCTCTTAATTTGTTTTTAATGAGTCTTTTCTCTGCAGCTTATACATGGAATTGCTAAAGCAGAATATTACACACACAAATACAAACGTGCACATGCGCGTGCGCGCGTTCCCCCCCCCACAGTGAGATATGTATCTGATAAAGCTTTAAGATAAATAGATCCCCTATATTCAGGAAGCTTATAAGTCAGATGGAATAAAGCCACATAAACTGGTGAGTATGAAACAAGTGAATGAATGGCTGGGAGAGCAGAGAATTATACTCAGTGTTGGTGGGCATATGAGGTTGAGGTGAATAGCATGGGGCCGAGTTCTTCAGGAGGAAGTTGTACTGAGTTGTGGTGTAGGGTTGGGATTCCAGGTTACGCAATCTGAAAATGAGAGTTTTTCATAAGTCTACATAGTCCCTGGAGGTTGGGTCACTAGAAGATTCTGGACTATGTGATTATTTTCAGACATCTCTGGCTGGTACTGGTATAGAGCTAGTTAAACAAAAGATGGCTATTATATCCTAAATACTCTCATGGAAAAATTACAGAAAGGACAACATAAACTATGTAGTCTATGATTTTTATGGACTTGATTATTCATATAAAGCCAAATAAACCCTGTAGACATTTATGTGGTATGAATTGAGAACTACATTTAGATCTACCTAAATTGCCTCATATCAATTTACCCAACCCCCTGGCCCCCGCCAAACACACATGGGGACATACACACACACCACTCTGCAGTGGCCTGACAGTGACCTGAAGATTTCCTTCCTGACCAAAATAGCAATTAAATATTATGCTGCTAGATAGCACCTTCTATAAATATCTGCATTACCTGGGAGTGGTGACACAAAAATATACTTTCTTCTTTAACATACGATTATTAGTTAACTTTTTTTTTTTTTTTTTTTGGTGTTTCTGGGTCATCAGTTGGCTCAAATCACATTATATCACATGCTTGAAGGAATGAGAACTAAAACCAAATTTTTAATAGCAGGTAGTATTTTAAGACATTTAGATCTTCCAAATGAGAGCAACCTGGGTGTGGAATGCTGGTTCTAGAGGTCTGGGGAAAGCAGGAAGCTAAGAGAAGATTTGCAGCAATTAGGAAGCATGAGAAAGGGGAGCAAAAATGAGGAAAGGGCATCAGGAGGTACTAAAGACCTACTTCTTGGAGCCTCTCGGGTTTATCCAGTTATCACTGCCAGAATTATAATGTACTGAGTGAAGGTGGGGCGAGTGATGCCTTAGGTTATTTACTATGGTTCAGACTTCATAAACAGCCAAGTAGGTACAGAAAGGAGAAAAAGTGTCAGTTTTTTTAAAGGGATATGTTTGTGTCCTCAACACAGGAGATGAAGGGAGAGACAAAGGGTGGAGGACCATTGGAAAGGACTTGAGTAACATTTAGCTGGTGTCCTTGAGTGATGAGTTGGGGAAGGGCAGCCCTAAGCAGTCACTGTCATGTGGCAATGATTTTTACATTAGCAGCCCGACATATCTGTTAGCAGCAGGAGGGAAAAATAAAATGTCTCCTCTGATTGAAACTGTTAGGGGATTCATGGAAAAGGAGCACAAGTGCCTGAATTGGAAGGAGACTGAGAACGTCAGTTGAAATTTGTTCTCTTTAGGGAGAAAAAAAAATTCTCTGATGAGTGCAAGTAACTGGGGCCTTGCTTCACTCTTTTATAGCTCATCTTAGAAGTGATATCCTTGCTTGCCTATAAAAAAAAAAAAAAAAGAGTTTGAGGCTTAATTCAGAATGACATCCCCATTTAGGCCATAAATGTTTGAAGCTTAAACTTAAAATCAAACTCGTCTTCCGTTTCTCCACAACATGAACAACCCCTAGGGCACTCCAAGTATTTTTATATGTATAAATTGCCTTTGCTGTACAAAAGTTTTTAAAATTCAGCCTTTGTGTCACAAAGGAATAGGAGAATGTATTAAAAGGGTGGCAATCTCAGCAAAAGCTTTAAATTCAGCTTATGTCAGGCAAACACAATTTAGTTCATATGTCTCATGTATCTAAGTCCCTTAAAAAAAAGAAAGAAGGAAGACTCATTATGCCCATGGAAAGTAATTTATAAAGAGACAATGACCAAGAATTGTTTGTTTTAGGCTGTGAAGTGGCGGGGCACTTTCCTGCCTGGATGGAATCAACTAAAAATAACAATGTTTTTTCTACATTTGCAAACAGGATAGGTTGCAGTGAAAAAGCTGCCAATATAAGCCCTTCCATTCCAAAACAGACATTTAGGAGAAGTAAGAATAACATAGAATATGGCAATATTTTTCATGTTGGACAACTGGTGCAGTTTAGTGACTTTTCACGTCAAATTTCAAAGAGGACTGTTTATTTTAATAATGCTGTTTAACTTTGAATGATTTTATTGCCTACCTCCAGCTGTGCACCCTGACTTTTCCAGACATGACCTACCCTGTCTGCTTAATATACCTGAGGTGGCTGTGGCAGTCTGTCTACGTAATTTAATAAACAGTTCACATCCCACCTCTCAAGACTCAGCTCTCTGGCAACCCACCTTTCTTGACAGAACGGAGAACCAAGATTTAAACAATAAAATATGCACAGTCAAAATTGCACGACAAAGTCCATGAAACAAAGCAAATGCTCTTTTCTGTTAGGAGTGTTCCCTTAGAACCTACAAAATCTTATTTTACTGACAATTTTAACAAGCTTAGTTATCTGGTTGCCAAACCCACTGCTTATTAGGGAACAGCAAATTAGACAAGGGAGCGGGCTGTTAGTACCAGCACAACTGATAGCAGTGAAGAGTGACAATGAGGGAGTTGACAGGTAATCTATAAAAAGCCCACACACTCAAAAAGCACAGAACTGAGCTCTTTAACAAGGGTAAACAGACCTACAAACTTCAAGAATCCCTAAGGGCATCACCATACAGTAAGTGGTACTCCTAATTATGGGTGTAGGTCATTAAAAAACTGTTACATTAAGTTCAGGAGTTTGATCAGTTAAAAAAAATATATATATATATACACACACACATACATATATATAATTTATTTTAGAAAGATTTTTCAGTCAGAATAACCATCTTTAACAAAAACAAACAAAAGTTTGGAAGGCTAAAACTTTAGCTGTCATGCTGTTTTGTACATTTTGATAACTCATTACCCAATATTATAAATGAAAAATGAAGCAACTAGCATTAATATATATACTAGCTTTATATATGCATATATAACACATACATAAAATATATGTATTACATATATAAATATATATTGCATATCTATACAAATATATATTACATATATACTATATATAAATATATATTACATGTATACATGTATTTATTACATGTGTATTAATGTATACAGTTACATATATATATATAAATGAGGTTATTTGACATATTTAATATACTTAGTATATACCCAAATTCAAAATCATCATTTAAAATTGTCAATAAATATCTCAACATGGCTTCTTGTGTCTAGGTGACTAACCGTATTACAAAATTGTTCTGGCATGACTAAGGTTGTAGGTTCAATTCCCACTTAGCCTTTTGTCTTTATCTTGTGTCTTGGCCTCCACTTGACTCTCAAAATTGCACAAAAATTAAATCCGTCTCTGCTTCCAGGAGGATAACCAAATAATTACTGGATATTTTTGAAACATTAAATAATAAAAACACATTGATTCACTGAGTTACTTTGTGTCTGCAATGAACAGAGAAAGAAGTAGCCTACAATTTGCACCTACTTGTGGCATATGAGTGCAGTGTTAATGTCCCATTATCTTGCAATAAACATAGAAGACCAATTTTCATATGAAGAAATTGAAGCCCACAGAGGAAGCCTGTATCAAATGCAAGATGTTCTCCTTCCCATTAACCCATCACTAGACGGCGCTAAAACAATGTCCATAAATGTTTGTTAGTTGTTCACATTATGGTAAAAATTAAGTTGAGGGCATTTTCGTATGATGCTCTGGTCATAGTTCAATTCGTTTGGTGACTGAGACATTGAAATAAAGGAGGCGAAGGATGGTTAGTTTTAGTTCTGTATCTAACTAGCTCTGTGATCTCATGCCAGGATTAAGATATGTTTGATAGGTCTTTGAATCCTCTTTTTCAACAAATGAAGAAGAGCCATCAACTACCTCTAGCCAGAAGCAACACGTTTTACATGATTATAAACAGGAAGCCTAAGTTCTGTAATACCATCAGTGATTACTAGAGTGAGTTCAACACACTGAATTGGTTTACAATCAAGTGAGCTTTCTTTTTCATACATCCCTCACTCTGTTCTTGCCTTCTGCGTCTCTTTCCACTAGTCTTGGAGAGGTGGGTTGGAGTGGGGCAAAGCTGTCCTATGGAAGAGGTTAATGAATGTACATTTCGCCAACTTTGTTCCTTAGGGTATTGTGAACACGTTTTAATGTTTGGAGAAGAATGCACATCATGAAAGAAACTGTATTTTTGATCTTTCCATAGACAAAGAAAGGTTTTGGGAAAGAGAGACATTTACCAGACACTTATATTATCAGATTTGAAGATAAGTCCAATTTAATGAAGAGTTTAATTTAATACTCCTATTTGGGTTAGCAAGGTATTGGCATTTATAGGAACAATTTGAACTTCCCACATATTGTAAACAAGGTAACACAGACAAAGGAATGATTGTGTGTATATACAGTGTGTAATGATTTAAATTTTCTTATGAAACACTATTGGATAGTTAGTTTATAGTAGTGATAACTTAGTAAACTGCTGGCTTTGTTTTCATTTATTTCTTCTTTCCTCACTATTTTTTGTTTTGTTATACATTTCAATTACATAAGTATAAAATATCTCACATATGTTTTAACTATTAAAGTAATTATGTACCATTAGTCTCAATGGTAATTATGTTTTTAA
The DNA here is from genome assembly GCF_010015895.1 of Lontra canadensis. Taxonomy (NCBI): domain Eukaryota; kingdom Metazoa; phylum Chordata; class Mammalia; order Carnivora; family Mustelidae; genus Lontra; species Lontra canadensis. The sequence continues at coordinate 18,408,698 of NW_022631005.1, forward strand.
ATTCCAATAATTGCCCTTAGGTTTTCAAAGACTGTGTAGACATCCAGCATTTTATTTTGTTATGCTGTGTTTAAAGGGAAAGGAATATCACATATTTGTTAAATAACCTAATTGGAGAAGAAAAGGATATTAATATTTATTGAGAAACTAATGTGAACCAGATACTCTTTAGTTGGTTTACAGATGCTATTTAATGTTTTAATCATAACAATTCTTTGAGATAAGCATTATCCCACTTAAAAAGAAAGACTCAGAAGCTCAATTTATAGAAAGTAGCACATTTAGGATATAAGGTCATGTCTGTACCCAAAGCGGGTGCTTTTTCAACTATATGATGCTGTCTCCTGGCATTAATTGTTAATTATCCTATGTGGTAGACTATTGACTAGCATAATTTAAATTATTCAGTATCTCTAAGTCTGCTACATGCAGGGAATGGGGTTAGATGATACATGCATACTTTTTACTGAAAATAATCAGGTATTTTATTTGCTTTATAGTCCAAGTTCTTTGATGTTTGTTACTAATTATATATTTCTCTTTACTTCATTCCAATGTACAAATATTTGAAGGTGTATGTTGCAGAATGAGTTTGTATGCATGTCAGTTTTACAAATAGCTGAGTTTTAGCATACAGTCTGCCATACACAACCGTTTCTTCTCCCTTTCTTTTTTTAACATATACTTGAAATTTGTCGATGTCATTTGAACATGTGTGTTTGTGGAGTGTGAACATAAATATCATATAGCTAAAATTTTCCATCACTTCATTTGTTCTAGAATGCACTAAACTGTGATTTAATGGGAAATTAACCTGCTTTCTTGCTGGTTTAACCATAAAATGCTTTAGATTTATTTTAGGGCACAGCTTGTGCTGGACCAAAGCTATCACCAGTCTACTGGAGTACAGCCTTTCATTTTATTTTCATAATCTCTCCATATTTCTACAAAATAATAAAAAAACTAACTAGAACTGTAAGGGAAAAAAATGGATATCTTAGTAAGACCATAGTTAATGTTAAGAATCTATCCAAAAGTGGTGAGTAATATTAGTTTTGAAGGCTTATTTTTTTATGCAGCAGAGTTTAGGTATCTTTGCAAGGCAAAAATAAAGGACTCTTGACAAGTTAAAATGACCTATACCATATATTTGTGTTCACATCCAACATCTTATAAAATGAAAGAGAAAAAAAGGACATCATGGACTAAAAAGGTTTAATGATTTAACCAGAATCTTCTATTTCTAGGATATGACTACTTCCTCGGATGCAGTTTCTGTTGGATAGAAGCCCATTTTAAAGTTCTTTGTTCTGAGTAATTGAATGAACAAGATTTCTCTTAAAATATCTTGATGATTATCTGCTTGATTTAAAAGGATTTCCTGACATTATATTGGAATTATTTTAATCTAACTTCAGAATTAGTGGTTAAGTGTAACTTCTCTGTCACCACCTGCGATGGTAACACAGGACCCATTCCTCTATCCACAGACACATTTAGAAGGTTAATTCATATATGATGACTAGAATGTCTTCAAATTCTAACCCCTACAGAAATAGGGTGTCTAATTTGAAAGCCTTTCTTCCTCAAATAAAATGACCACTCCCTTTCTCCCAACTCTACCCAATCACACAGCTGCTCAATATTGTGGGATAACACAAGCTCACCTCTATTGATAGGAGCTGTTTTGCACTGGGTAAAAGTTTCTTTTATAAGGATCCTTTGTGACAGGCTTATTCAATTAAGACAACATATTTAAAAATCTTAGCATAATTGGTATAGAAAAAAATGTCTTGGGATAAATGACTTAGGAAAATTCAATGGATTATCAGTTTACAAGAAATCTGTATTCAAGGTGAAGAGGTGTTGCAGTAGAAAACTTGAGAGAGGTTTATCCCACAGGAGGAAAAGAGGATGCCTGTATGGAACCAGAAAGACTAAGGGCAAAGGGATGAATTAGAGGATTGGTACTCTGTTGTGCCAGTTACAGAGACTAGCAGAGGTTCAGGCGGGAAGGAGAGAAGACATGTCTAAGATACTTTCCTAACTTCACAATTTTGTCTTTTTTTTTTTTTTTTTTACTTATTTTAAATTGTGGTAAAAACAACATCTTAATTTACCATCTTAACCGTTTTTAAGTGTCACTTAGCAGTAAGTATATTCACAATTTCATAAAGCAGTTCTCCAGAATTTTTTGTTTGCCCAACTAAACCTCTAAACCCATTAAGCGATTTCCCTTGCTCTCCTTTCCCTAGCCCCTGACAACTACCATGCTATACCCTCTGTCTCTAAGAGTTTGACTACTTTAGGTACTTTATATGAGTAGAATCTTACAGTATTTGTTTTCTTATGACTGACTTATTTCACTTAGTGTATGTTCTCAAGTTTCATCTGTGTTATAGAATTTTGTCTAATTTTAACATTATCTGTATCTAAATCATCTGACTTAAATCTTGTTAAACATTCTTTGGCAGTTTGTGTGTGTGTGTGTGTGTGTGTATGTGTGTGTGTGTACTTATGCACCTGTATTTTAGCTATTGTTAATTTGGATTATAAAACTTTCCATTAGTAAAAAATATACATATATGATAGTAGTAAAAGTTGTAAACACTCAAAGACTTTCTCCTTCTGAATTTTGAAATATTCCTTGTGGATAAAGTGGAAATAGATTATATCTCCTTTCCTAGTATCCTGAACTGTCATCATTTTTGGTCCTTTCCTAGCATTGATCTCTTCTTACCAAATATGGTCTCTTTCTGTTCTGTGAGAAACATTAAGGAAAGGCACCATCATCTCACTTTTATCTAATGACTTGGCTATTCCATCCCAGTTCTTTCCTATCACAAAATTTTTCTATGACTTAACCTATTCAATAACGCTAACTTTACAATATTCTTAGATTTAACTTGAAAACTGTTTCATTGATGAATATTCATTTACAATTACCTGTTACAAAAATGAAAACAATACTTTTAGTAAGGATTTATCAGCGTTATCTACCTTGATAACAATAGTTTTATATTGCTCTTATCTTTTTTTTTATTTTTTAAGATTTTATTTACTTATTTGACAGAGAGAGATCACAAGTAGACAGAGAGGCAGGCAGAGAGAGAGAGAGAGGGAAGCAGGCTCCCTGCTGAGTAGAGAGCCCGATGCGGGGCTCCATCCCAGGACCCTGGGATCATGACCTGAGCCAAAGGCAGAGGCTTAACCCACTGAGCCACCCAGGCGCCCCTGCTCTTATCTTTTAAACTGCCTACTGATTTTTCTTATACTGGTCTTCTTAGGTTTCCTGTTTTTTTTGTTTTGTTTTGTTTTGTTTTTTTAAAGATTTTATTTATTTGTCAGAGAGAGAGAGAGTGCGAGCGAGCACAGGCAGAGTGGCAGGCAGAGGCAGAGGGAGAAGCAGGCTTCCTGCCAAGCTAGGAGCCCGATGTGGGACTCGATCCCAGGATACTGGGATCATGACCTGAGCCGAAGGCAGCCGCTTAACCAACTGAGCCACCCAGACATCCAGGTTTCCTGTTATTTTTTTCATTTCCTGTTTCTTCCACCACTTGAAAATTGGCATTTCATTAATTTTGCCATGGGCAAATCCTCTTGTAGTTTCCCAAGTACCATTTAATTCTCCGTGTAATACCTGTTTCACAATGCCTGGATCTATAGTTATGACTTCTCTCTCTGTACATTTTTGTCAATATTTCACCAGCCATTTATCATTTCCTAAGCCACCTTATATTCAGCGTACTACCTATTCCAGGTTTCCATACCACTTTTAAGTTAAAATAGGTTTCCTGGAGCACCTGTGTGGCTTAGTCGGTTAGGCGTCCAGCTCTTGATTTCAGCTCAAGCCATGATCTCAGTGTTGTGGGATCGAGCCCCACATGGGGCTCTCAGTGGAGAGTCTGCTTGAGATTCTCTTCCCATCTCTCTTCCTCTTCTAAAATAAACAAACAAATCTTAAAAAAAAAAAAAAAGTGTTTTCTCCAAACTGTTTGACATTAGAAGTTCACTTGACTATAGTTTATAAAAATTATTATTTATTATTAACATATTACTATCAAGATTTTAGGTATTGGTTTTAGTCAGAATCTTCAAACTTTTTCTGAAGTGCTTCACTAAATTTTTGCTAAGTTTCTTATTATTTTGCTGAACAAATGGATTTTACTCCAATTATTTCCATAATTCTTTAACATATATTTCATCTTTGAACTTTCCTAGGATAAAATTTGCAGGGGAAAAAAAAATCTTTGCATACTATGTTTATGATGAGAAGATTTCACTAATATACCTTTTTTTTTTTTTTTGGTTGAGAATTAGTTATCTATAATTTCCTCTCACATGAAACTAGCATAACTCTTTGCTAATGTCAACTATCAATCTTTACACATTATCTACTCATACTAGAAAGAATATGGCCAAGTCACAATCCCACATTAGCACCACAACAACACAATACTACCATAGCGGCCTCACAGTCTTACCCACAATGACAGCACAAAGAGCAACAGTAATACTTGTGGGTCAGATTAACTTTGTTTCTCTTCAGGATACTTTAAGTTAATTTCTTGAATGCAAAAACCCTATCCTAAACCTCAAAGTTTTGGCCAATACACTGAGGCATGGGGCTTGAAATAGATGACGATAGGAATACAATTTTACTTCTTTATAAAGACCATTTAAAAAAGTCTAAGAGAATAATTCCTAAGATGAGTTCATGAGGAATCTTAACTTTCATCACAGAACCTATTTTAATTCTTAGGTTTCTCTTTGGGGAAAGAAAGGTTGAGGAATAAATGAAGTTCATGTATTTGACATTATTATTCCGAATCAGAAACTTACAAAAATGACTACAGTACGTATTTTCCACACTATTTCTTTATCTTGAGCTATCCTTTTGGTAAAATTTTAGCTAGCAAATCGAACAATGAAATATTTAAAAAGTAAAATAGGAATTGCCATAGAATAGGGACATTTGGCTTTTCAGAGCTAAGAATAGTTGTAAAGCTAGTTGCCCTACATAGATTGTAGGACACAAATGTTTGGAATGTAATGAATGATAAAGTAAAGGGAAAACTGCTGAACCTAGTGTCTCTGAATGTCATTATAAAGACATGATATGCCAAGCATATGAATTAAAGGCTTGAGACTCCTTGGAGGTTTGAAGCATTGTAATTATCTATAATCTAGTGTTAAGAAGAATATTTTTCAGACCCAAGTTTTTTGTGAATGGATTATTTTTAAAGAAATACTTAATGTTTTAGAGAAAGCTGTTTTAAACTGTTAGCCAGTAATTTGATAGTTGAACTTGAAAATATAGTTATTTGTTTTCTCTCCCCCTTGAAGATATTTTACTTCGCCATTATTTTAAAAGCTAACAGACATCCACGCACCCAGATAGATGTTTTGATATGAAAAATATCAGATAATCAATATTTACATGTATCAGAAAAATAAAACTATAAGACAAGAAAGGAGATAGGAAAAACTATGTGGGGAGCATAAGGTGAATTAAGGAAAATTGTTTTCAAACATTTTTTGCATGGAAGTAGGTGAGCTAGAGTTTGGAGATTATCCTAATCAGTAGAAATCTTTTCAGTTATTGGGAATAATATTAGGGAGATAATTGAGAGGTTTCAGTGGAGAAAGAAGATAAAGGTCTGAAGTTCATAGAGAATGCATCAACCTGGAAAATAAAAAGCCTTATTTGCCATCTGGTGCTTGTGTGGGATACTGAATATCCCACATCCCATGACCATTATCAGTTCACAAGCCGCTTCACGGGACATGTATGCACTCATTAGACTACCTGGTATATTTTACAGGAGGTGTGCTAGCATTTCAGCAGAAGCACTCCAATAACCAGTGAGCAGTATTTCCTGATGAGTTTATCTGCGCTCTGAGAGCCCAAAGGCTAATCTTTTCACATTTCAATATGTAATCACTGCCGTCTCCCATTTTGATAAGCATCATTGAGATCTGGAGAGCAATTCTTTCTCTTTATCTGTAAAACTTCAGTGACTTTAGTGTAAACAACAAATGCCTTGCTTTCAAAAGTCTGTGCTATTTGCTTGGTAGTGAAGTTTGCAGTATGTTGTATTTAAGATTGACTTTATATTTAGAGAATCCTTAATAGAAGAAGTGAATTATGTATGCTCAAGTAGTGTTCTTATTACTCTTGGTATTCCCTTCTATTTTTATATGGCTTTTTGAAGGGCCCAAGAATTTGTGGGCCTCATCCAGGGAAAGCTAGAATATGGGAAAGCTCTTAGTTTGAGAAAACCTAGGTTTATCCTGACGTATTTGGGCCATTATCTGTAGACATCAAATTAATTTTCAAATACTGCTATTTTTCAGTCTGTGCTAGAATACCCTAAAATTTTGCCTTAAAGATAGAAATGCATATTAAGTAAATCATAGTTTGTAGAGACCACGTATTTTTGTTTCTATTATAAATAGGTCAATAGTGCTTTGCAAAGTTGTGGTTTTGTTACACCCAAGAAGTTACTTTTGTAATTCACTGATATCATAGTTTGCAGTGTTCTCTGTCTACTGGAGGAGATACGGTCAAGTCTTTCCTAAGGATATCCATGTGATATATTTTATTTCACCTTTAAAAAACTTTATATATATATATATATATATATATATATATATATATATGAAATAACAGGTCTAAACCAGTGCCTTCAAGTAACATTTTTTAAAATTTTTAACATTTCTAACTGTTGGAGTAATGTTAAAAATATATGTATACATATACATATATATGTATATACCTATATATATGTAGGTATATACATATATGTATATATACATGATCTCTACAAACTATGATTTACTTAATAAAAAGAAGTCAATTGATTTAAGGTTTATACAGAAGAGATGATGAGGATAATGTGTACATAAACAAAAACAAAACATGTAATAAAACATCTTGAGAGCTGTGTTAATGATGAAAAATGTTTTAAAAAATTTTTTAACTTTTTTTGAAAAAAAGTTCTCTATTAGTTTAGTTTTGTTTTGGGTAAGGAAAGAAGCATAAAGACCAAAACTAAGCAAGAAGTACACCTTCAGTGAGACCACAATTGAAATTTAAAATCTTTCCTGAAGATTTATCTTCTACTAGTCTACTAGCTAGTCACTCCAACCCCCAGGCTTTAATTAATCAGTTCATATATGACATAGTAATGCAGTCTTTAAGGATTGATAATGCCCTTAGCTCTGAATGTACCTTGGGATAACTTGACACTGACCATCAACTTCTCTGGGCATTCTGCTTTACCTCAAATACACAGAGTCTGAAGATCCTCTTCTTAAATACTTGAAATGTTCATTGGCTCTTCTCAAGGAAAAAGAGTGAGTCTGAGTCCCTTTAGTTGATGATTTCATTTTACTATGGTTGTGAATGTGATAAATGCACCTGTTTCTAGAGAATGAAACTGCCAGCTTCGGGGAGAGCAAATGTGACTGTAACTGCCTCAATTTCAATGAGTTATTATTCTCTGACTCTGTTCTGCTTGTACTGGGATAGTTGGTGTAAGGATTGTTTACAGCTATATTTAGGGATAGGAGAAGTAAATAAGATGGCATCCATGTAAGGGGGGAAAAATGACTTTTATATAAATAGGTCCAAAATAGTTGTGATCCTAGTTAATATTCAGAATGCCACTGATTAAATAAAAATATAGCCTCATAATTAATAACACATTATTTCAGGATGACACCATAAAAAAATCTCATGGGACTGATCTGGGCTTTTTGGAAACTCATACCAACATGTAGCACAAACATATTGCTTGCAAACTTAATTCCCCAAAATGTTACCCAGGGAATTACAGAATTACATTTCAACACACTGGTTCATTTTACTTATGGGTACTTTTGCACATACACAGAAACCTTAACCTAAGTTCTTTCCTGTCTCCAGGGGTTCCATTTCCAAATGTTCCATACTTATTACTTCTTTAGGCAGGTGTGCTTTGTTCTTCCTGTTATGACTTAAAATTACATCAGTCAATAGAGCATTGAAGTAAATGAATTTGAGTTCCAAAATGAAATATTTTTAGTTTTGGAATTTTTCATTTTTCCACCATAGCTTTTAAGTATGTATAAATTGGGAACATTTCTAATATTTCATTTATGAACTCAGTATCAAGTAGCAATGACTAAGCCTTTGGGTACATATATATATAGGAGGTAATGGAATATATAGTCATTTCTGATCTAGCCATTCTTTGTGCTCTCAGAGATTTTCTTCTAGCAAAGATGGTGACTTGTGACTAATGTTTTAGTTTTCTTTTCATTCAACTAATCATTTGAATAGATGGTCTAATTCCACCCCACTCCCATGGCCTTGTATATATGCTCTTAACACTAAGGAAATTCTATTTCTATACTCAGTAGTATGGACAGAAATTTTGTTTTTAATATCTGGGCTCTGAGGGATAAACTGTGAGATCCTGGAAATCATTATGAGTAAGGCTAGAGTGTAAGAAGGTTTGTAGTTCTTTCCTGCCTTGGTTTTACTACCTGTAAAATGTGTGTGGCAATGACATCATGCTTTAGGAAGGTTTACTAAAGGAATACCTGTATGCTGCCAGGAGATTATGTTAATCATGCTTTAGAAACACTTGATTCTTTGAAGTTGCAAAACTACAATTTAATTCATGGATATACAACTTCAGTAAGTTTTTAAGTGATACCCTTACAATTTGCAAGAGGTAGTGTACTTCAACATGCGTAAGGTTTTCATAGAAAAAGAATCCTAGAATCTCATGGGTGAGGAGAGTGGAGGGAATCTATATGGATGGCATTCAGGCGCTTGGATTCTCTCCATTGCATCCAGTCATGAGAAGTCTCCAGCATGGGAATCATTATTCCTCAGGGCGGCTCATTCTACTTTTAAAGTGTTCTAACTGTTGAAATTTCCAACCTATTAACTTATAAGATATATAAGAAAAACTGACCATATTCTAGGGAAAAGGCACAATTAAAGAAGAGTAGTAAACGATGCAAATAGCACTCTTGATTTCATGGAATATTTGCTCTGCTGCTTTAGGTCACACCTATCACCATATTTCTTCTAGGCATATATCTAAAAAGCAAAAACAAAACAAAACAGAAGTCCTCTTATTTATTCTTTCTTGAATGCTCTCATTAAAATATTTGAAAAGAATATATGAGATATGAGAATATGAGATAAAACTGAAATTTTCTTTGTTCATACTCTGAAGTCTGTAGGCACTATTTTTACTTTTATTTATTTGTTTTCATTTTTGAAAGAGAGAGAGAGAGCATGTGCATGAGTAATGAGGGAAGGGAGAGAGGGATCTCATGACCCTGAGATCATGACCTGAGCTGAAATCAAGAGTCGGGTGCTTAACCAACTGAGCCACTCAGGTACCTGTATGCTGCTATTTTCAAAGTTGAGAATAATCTATTTTAAAAGCCCAAATTTTCAGTAGCCGCCAGTGACCAATATTCTGGTTACAAGTCTGATTAAGACCTTAATAAGACACATATAACTTAAGTTTAACGTCCAAATCTTACATCTTGAATTAGAATAAATAATATAATAGGTGAGCGATTAGGTTCTTCAGTATTAGAGAATGTTTTCCCTAATCATTCACTTGAACTGAATAGCTATTACTCTTCTAACATGAGCAGATTTAATATTTATTTGGGTTTCAAAGTCCCTATATGAGCAATAAATGTTTCTTGAATTTATTTCTTTCATATCACATTACTATTTTGCCGTATTTACATACTACTACTGGTATAATGCATATCTAAGTATTTTTTGTTTAAATCAATTTATTTTAAGAGGCACCTGTGTGGTTCATTTGGTTAAGCATCTGACTTCGGCTCAGGTCATGATCTCAGGGTACAGGGATCAAGCCCCATGATGGGCTCCACACTCAGCTGGGAGTCTGCTTCTTTCTCTCCTTCTGTCCTTCACTCCACTCATTCTCTCTTTTTCTTGATCTCTGTCAAATAAAATATTAAAAAATAAATCAATTTATTTTAAAATAATAGCATTTAATTACTATTTATATTTTATAATACACTTTAAATTAATATGTGACTAGTAAACATTTAAAAAAATTCTTTTTTATCATAGTTTGTAAAACACCGGGCAAGATGCTTTCTAATTCTTTTCCCTAGATAATCAATGACTCACTATTTTTCACTGTTTCTGACTCTTTCCATTTAGATACAATATAAGTCTGCAAGTTGTATGTCCTGTAAAATATAGTGCCTATATTTTGAAGATATTTATATATAAGTATAATTAATTTAAGTAGCTGTACAAATGCTCATTTTATCACGTTAGACACTTGAGAATGTGTTTGTGTGTGTAGGAGATAGTGTATCATTAATGGTACCAGAACAAAAGGGCCTCAATTTGTTTTCAAAACAGCTTCTTTTAAATGATTGAGGGTTAGTATGTGTTTCAGGATCAAACTACTATCTAAAACTTCTTCTTCTTCTTTTTTTTTTACATATAGTTGAAATGTTTTAAAATATCATCTCTAAGGACATATGTGAAACATTAAATTAGAAAAACTGTGTTCTTAATTTCTTTCAATTACACTGCTGGGTGTGCCTTGAACTCACATGCCCTTCAAAGTAGCCCAAAGGAAAAGAATTGATAACATCGAATGAGATGAAATAAAGTTCAGGCCAGACTAGTTAACACTTGTTACTTTGGCATTTTCCAGCCGGCCAACTTAAAAAAATGCTTTGAATTATTAGTCAGTCTAAATATCTTCAACATTCAAAAGGAAGTCTGAGTCCAACTTGTTCTGGCATAGTACTTTAATGTTGCTTAAAATAGATTTCCATTATATAATACACCGGACATTGGTATAGCAAATAATAAAATTAGGACATTACAGAAACTAAAATTTTGCCCTACTTTTCTATAATTATCTATGTGATCAATCCCTCCCTTCACAGACCCAAATAATCCTTACCTGACATTTTTAGGATATTTTGAGGCTTCATAAGATAATGACTTTTGTTTTTCAAATATAATGCTTATAATCTACATCTTATTTTGTCCACTGGAATTCCTTTCTCTTCTTTTCTGAATACGAACTTTTCTTATCTTTCTTAGGCCTGATCAAAATCCACCTCATTAGTGAAGTCATCCTTAATTTCCCTCTCCTAACATAAGCTACATATAAACTCCTCATTTTGAGACATTGTAGAAATTTATTTCTACTTCAGGTAGAACTAGATGTATCCTAAATTTCTTACAATACTATCTAACCTTCCTTTTTAAAATAGTCACATGTATAGTGAGCTTTTGTTTTGAAAAATGTTTTTAACCCTCATGAGGAAATGTATGCAAAATTATTTTGAAAGTCCTAAGGACCTGAAATTACGGTGTTAGTCCTTACTTAGCACTCCAACTTTATCCCGCACTTAAAGCTTCTCTATTTAACAACATTTTTGCTTCCACATGTAGTAAAATGGAAGGTCCTTAGGCAGGAAACGTGTTAAATATTTGTCTCTGTGTCTTTAACAACCTGCCTGGTTCTAGATAACTGGTATACTTTCAGAAAATGCTGATTGAATGCCTGGATTATGAATAAATATATGTGGGGTTTTGAGAAATCAACAACTAGGCGGATACCAGGCTCTGATTTGGACAATTACCATCGGTTCCCCTATGATTCCCTTTGGCTAAAGCTGCAACAACAGAAGATGAGAGGCTGCCAAGAAAAAGTTTCACCTCCTTCGATGCTTCCCTTACAAATTCAGGCCAAGCCTGTTAACAGGAAACAGATTTCTCATTGGCCCTTCTAAAATTAACCCTTAAGAGATGTTAACCAAGGTGAACTTTTAGTAGTCTAGGTTAAAGACTTCTTAGTTTCCCAGGTAAAAATGACAGACTCTGAAAGAGTTCATATGCAGGTTCTACGCATACCTGATATATTCTTGGAGCAGAGTCTAAACACGGTCTTTCATAACATGTGGTAGTGATTACTTATTTTCTTTTTCTATTATTTATCATGTAAAAGTGAAGAGTAAACTATGACTTGCCTAAAGGATATTTATGTTACTTGTTCAAATCTGAAAATTAATCCAGATTATAGTTTGAGTGCTTTAAGAAATCATTATGAAATCTAAAATATTGAATTGAAACCATAAGAGCAGAAATATAGTAAGTAGCTATCTTGAAGATTATTCAATAGCAAATATATTATTCAATAGCAAATATATATTCAAATAGCAATTTTTTGGTATTTTTTGTTTTCACTGTTTGAAAACAAAAATGTTAGCTCTTGAAGTAGGTGGTTATTTTTAGACAAATGTTTTCTTCCCTAAATAATTTTGCAAACAAGTATTAAAATGCCCCTCATATAATATTCTCTTCAAAATGGAAAAGAATATATATATCTCATATATATAAATCTAAAGTGATACCAAAATGGTCTTATAAATTGCCTTTACTTAGCTTTAAAAATTTCATTTATAATAACTAAATTGATTTACTATTTAGTTATACTTAAATTACTTACTCTTTCTCAAATTCTTTGGGCATTTCATCATCTTATTTATCTAAAAATTGTAGTATTACCCGATAGGTTGATTAAAGCACATTAAGAAACTATTCCTGAACTATAATTGTTAATGATACTATGACCTCCATGTTGTGTACATTACTTTCAACATGTTTTTATATCTAGAAATTTACGTTTAATCAGTGAGATATATAAGAAAGAGGTTTTGGCATTTCTGTTTGCTAGATGAGAAAACAAAAGCACGGAAAGTTTGGGGAATTTATATTTATAAGAGGATCATTTTTTAATGGGAAGATAATCACACTGGAAAACTACAAATAATTCAATACAATTACAGATAAAGAATAGTAGATATATTTGCATGCCAGTTAAACTGATAGCAGATAGATAGTTACCCATCATTCAGTCTTTCATATTTAAATTATGCAAACTCTATTTTTATTTAATTTTTTTTAAAAATTGAATTTATTTAAGTTTTTAAAAATCATTCCTTTTTTTCTACTACCACCCCCCACTTCTAGCTCTCACTCTGTTCTCTGTATTTGCGAGCTTGTTTTTTGGTTTTGTTTTTGTTTTTAAATTGACCACTTAAGTGAGCTTACACAGTATTTGTCTTTTTCTTATTTTACTTAACATAATCCCTTGATTGTATTCTGTTTTTATGTACAAAGGTACTAGTTCTACGTTCTTGTCATGTCTAATTTTACATCGTTTAACTTTCCCATTAAATGTCAATTACATTGTTTTTTAAATTACCTTTCTCTTTGACTTAAGTGTGTATTTGGACAGAACTCCAATTTCCCAATTTGCCCTCCCCACTTTGTGTGTGTGTGTGTGTGTGTGTGTGTGTGTTTTCTTCAGAATTCAGCAAGCTGTTACTAGTTCTTTTTCTTTTGTAATGTGACTTAGTGGATTAACAAAGAACACTAATTTTTTTTTAAAGATTTTATTTATTTATTTGACAGACAGAGATTACAAGTAGGCAGAGAGACAGGCACAGAGAGGAGAGGAAGCTGACTCCCCGCTGAGCAGAGAGCCCTATTCGAGGCTGGTCCTGGGATCATGACTTGAGCTGAAGGCAGAGGCTTTAACCCACTGTGCCACCGAGGTGCCCCAAGAACACTAAGTTTTAAGATTTTTAAATGTCCTTTTCTGCCCATGATGTTACTAGTGGAATGGCCACTTGGATCGCCAGAAAGACTCGACCCTGAATTCCTGTCAGGTCACTCCTCAGACCTTATGCATGTTAAAACCTCTTTGTAAAGTAATAAAAGCAACTCAAGGCTTGGAAAAATGTTGGGAGAGTTAGATACAATAAAAAAGCATACAGTCCCAGGCAGAGTACAAAAATGTGGTGCTTAATAAAGTTAGTTATATTTTCAGTTATCATTGATCTGAAAGAACTGGTATTTGTGGAAGGAGAGAAGGAAAAAAAAATGTGATGAGTCAATAGTGAATTAAGATTTGATTTACTGATTAAATATAATAAACTGTGTACCTATTAATTTATCATTATGTAACTTAATATAATCTTGGGTTCTGTTTACCCTTGGATTGTTATATTTTGCCATTCCATATATGCATAAAGCATAAAATAGTGCAGGGATGTTAAGTGTGGAATGCCATTAACTTTACTACTGAAAGTTTGGGATAAATGAACTATATATAGGTAGAAATATGAGTAAGATAGGATGCTCATCCCAATAAAATGATAATAAAATCTTTATTGCATCCACATCATTACTTGCTATATTTTGCTTATGTTGGATATAAAGTAGAAAGGTATTGCAGATTCTTCCTCTGTAGCTCTTAAAAGCCATGATTGATCATTTTTGCCCCTTTCCACTTATAATGTCATGTTCTTTAGGCTTTAGAGGAAAGGACAGAAAATAAAAATGTAATGGAAAAATGTATACTAATTTAGTCTGAATAGTGTCTCCTGAGGTGGGGTAAATAAGCTGAGCCCTGTAAATATACCATAGCTATAAACAATCCAGAGACGCTGTGCCAGGAAACATAAAAAATGTCCTCTTTCATTCTTGTTATGCTATTGCTTGAACTCACAGTACCCAGCATAAGTGTACTCTTGCTACAACTCTGGACCTCAATGGATTCTTAAATTACAGAAGTAAATAACAATTATTTAGGTAGCTCTAATAATGGACCTCGGCAACACAGCCAGTTGAAGAAGCTTAAGAATGAATGGCTTTGCTCTGTACAAAAAACTCTTTTCTAGACCATATAACCATTACTTTAGTGAATGTAAGTGAATTGTTAGTTTAAAATGTTTTCATCATCTTATTCTTTCAAATTCTTCTATTAGTATTCATGATTGCATTACTCTTGTAACATTCTTGTCGGTATGTTTTACTTTAAAAAATGTATTTTCACAGAGTACAAGGCACTATTCTTAGTTATTTACTCAAATGTACTCATGCTTCTTTTTTTTTTGACCTTTTGCCACAGTATAAGTTATTAGAGTGAACTACTTTTATAGTGCTTTCTGCTTGATGAAACTTACAAGAATACCGTTTGATAAGAAAGTGTCTTTCCCTTCAGTCTCTCATATACTTCATATATCATCTCTCACGTCCTTTTCCTGTCACACAGTAGTAGCAGCTTCCAGTCCTGGTGTCCATCTTCCTTTAAAATGTATTGTGAATATCCCTTTAACACATATAAAGACCAACAAAGCCCTAAGAGGAGAATTAACATAGATAAAATGATAATTAAACAGGCTTAATTGTCTTCCAGAGGAGTCACATCACTTTGATTCAAATCCCAACAATTTCTACTCTACTTATGCCCCAGTCCAACTCTCCTCTTCTCCTGTCATTCATTCTGAGCTAGTGCCCTGACTTGCTGTTTCTTTGGAACCAAGGCTATCCCAAATAAAATCCTTTAACTTGCCTATTCTGCAAATGAACATCACTCTGTATCTTGACTGTTCTTTCCATTTTTTTTTTTCCCTTGTTCAGAGAAAGAGACGTTGGTTTTGTTTACCAAATACAGCCCCTAAACCCACATTCATTGTCCCAAGTTTTTCCGATTATCGCCTTTGGAAACATGTTCTATATTATCTCCTTTATATTCAGCATTTTTAGGTTTTCATTATTTATTAGATTGTTCTTCAGAAACTATTAATATGCTCAATAGACCCTCATATAGACAATACAGTCTTCACACAGTTTTCTATTTAGATATATAATTTTTCTTTTATTTTCTGAATTCTGCAAATGGCAGCATCCATTTCCTACTTCATTTTATTTATCACCCATTTACTGTATATACTCAACTCTAAATCTTGGTCCTCCCCTCCTATTCTATAAAAGATACACAGATTATTACCTTCTCTCATACTTCTTACTTCTTCAGTCTCTCAATTTTTAAACTGTCAATTGCCACCTTTTATTCTTTCCTTGTTGATATGTCTGCTGAACTTTATCCATTGTCCTCTGGTTTCCCTGATTAATATTTCTCTGTTTCCTTCATGGGTTTATTTACTTCATCTTGCTTTCCTAAATTTAGATGCCCTCTGGGTTTAGCCTAATTTCTATTTTTTCTCTGCATTTTCTCTTTTGGTAATTTACTCATTCCTACGGCTATGGAGGGAGTTATCACTTTAGAAGCCCAAGTGCTTACTTCTTCCTCCAAATATAGATGAATACTTCTAAATGAAGGTTGAATTCTCCACCTGAATATCTAGTACCTTAGCTTAATTACACTTGTTTAGAGATGAATTAATATCAAAACCTTTGAACTACTCTGTTATGTTTGCTCTATTGTACGCACTTGTTTTATGGAAAGTTCTAACAATCCAGGCTTATTTAAAACTTTCTTTAACTTTCCTCCACCTCATAATTCATTTATGTTCAGCCAAGATTTCAAAGTCTTTTACATTCTTTCCTCAAACCCAATCTCCATGCCTATTGACATTATCCTTATCGATTCATATTATGATTGCCTTAGATTCCTAATTGGTCTTATTGTTTATATTCATTATTTCTCTACTGTTTCAGGATGGATACCATTAGGAAAAAAAAATCTCTAATCTCATATTCTTAATGATGAAATGTCATTACTAAAGAAATATGCAACTTTCCCTGGTTGTCTACCAACTGGAGCTTATTCTCTTCACCTTGAATTCAAGGTACTAGGGTATTTGAAGTTCGTTTGCCTTATGGCCTAAACTGTTATTACTCTCATACATCTAGCGTAGTTTATAGACCCAAAACCCCTTGAACAAAGGAGAGGTCAGGTCCCCTTGAAGAAGAACCCCAGTATACTATCAAAAATTGTAGTTAATCATTCTCCTAGCTTTTGCCAAAAGAACCTATGGTCTTTTATCAGAGTGACTGCATTAGGGAAAAGGAAATAATTAGAATACCTTGGGACTTCTAGACACTTGGCTTTGAACTGACACTAATTCCAAAATGTCACTCTGGCCCACCAGTCAGAGTAGGGGCTTATAGAGGTCAGGCAATCAGTGGAGTTTTAGCCCAGATTTGTCTCACAGTAACCCCAAACCCATCCTTTGGTCATCTCTCCAGTTCCAGAATGCGTAATTGGAACTGAGATACTCATCTGCTCATAGAGTACCCACAGCTTGTTAAATCCTTCTTATTGACTTGAGGCCAGAGGTTGTGCAGTTTTCTCTGCCTAGAATGCTCTTTAAGGTGCTCATAAAGATCCAGTCCACAGTTTAATGTCTGTTTTGCCTTGCTCATAATATGGACCTATGTAGAGATTGCCAGACATAGTATCGAATATGCGAAATCAGGCCTTGAGTTTAGAGGTCATTTGCAAAACGAATCACGCACTTGCAGTAGCAGGTGGAGAAGTGGGGAGTAACAGTGAAGTAACATGGTTAGTTGGAGCCATACTGAGAAGGTGAAAAAAGCGAGGTCCCTTAGCCTTACTGAGTTTGTCACTCATGAAAGCAGACAACTGTTGGAGATGAAAAAGATATCCCCGTTCGGATCAATTCCAAAACCCTTCTCCAAATCACTGGAATATTATCTAGGTTTCTCAAAAGAGAGATACTGTTCAGTATCTGATTTGGTTCATGAGGCACTGTGTTCACAAATCCTTCCCTCAAAGCTTTCAATTTAGATTGAATTAACTTGTCAACCTCCACAATTCATTATTTCCCCCCTCTTTATATAACTGATCATGTTGATCCAGTGTTAAAAGTATTCCTGTGTGTATCTCTTCTCTTATATTATAAATTCCTGGAGATTGGGAGCTTTGTTGTATTTACATTCGCATCTCCATTTATACTCTATATAATCCTTGTTGCAAAGCAAAAAGGCACTAGCAAACATTTATTAAGTAAATTTATAAATTAAACATAGATAGGTATCTCCTAGGGGCAATCTATTCTGGAAATAATAATAATAGTAACAATGGTAAAATAAAAGTTACTGTAAAGTTTAAACTTATGGTGGGTAAATTTTCAAGAATTCACTTACACTTTTTGCCTAAGTTTCTAAGTAAGACAAATGCATTCAGAGTATATTAGAAGGAGGTTGTCATGGTACTATAAAATGCAGCCATTATCACTTTAATTACAGATTAGAGGGAGAGAGGAAGATTTGTGAAAGGTGAAGAAAATTGACAATCTGTGGTTTCAATCTCAGACTAAACTACAAAATGTTTAAACAAAGACATTTAATTTTTCTGAAATAATTTAATGTGTGTGTACTTGGGAGTGAAAATGGCCAGATCATTATAAAAAGGTGAATTTGATAATGCAGCAGGGTAATAAATGGGGATATTCACAGAGACAAGATATTTAAATCCCCAAGATTCACATCTTTGCTCCCTTCCTGCCCCAGGGCAGAAGTTGTTCTAGTTTGCTACACAAACTTTTAAATTAATTTTAAACACAGACAAACCAACATATTGAGATATAATAGGCCCAGACCTTTCTCTGTAAATGCTAATGTATTTGAGAAAATGTTTGTGATTTATGGAAGTTAGTTTAAATTCTAGGATATGCCATTTCAATATTAGTAGATGGCATATTACATGACGTTCATTCAGGAGCATGATGCTATGCTTATCGTTCAAGAAGAATTGTATTTAACATTTATTGTCTACTGTGGCTTATGGTATTAGCAAAATTTAAAAAAACATAATTTTAAAAAGCTTACACTCATTGACCATTTTCTACCCTGCTTACAGCCCCCAAACTAGACCAGTTAATTCATAGTTTGATTAATCAGTTCGAATGCAAATGCTCACCTTTTTCTGGAGCTCTTGGTTGACCAAACTTATCATAAGAAGCAGGAATCTACGTATTCCAAAAACACTATAATGAGTCCCTTATAACGCAGGAGTTAATGATTATGAATAAAGTATAGCTTACATTCCCTGACACTATTTCCTAACTCATACTCAGTTACACAGATTTTGCTTATTAGTCAATCTTCTGACATTCAACTAGTTGATGAGTTTTCTACAAAATCTCTTAAATCTAAACATACTTTAGTTTTTAAGAATGTATAGTTTCTTTTACTTCCACAATTTATCAAATCATGGTTGATTGCATTACCTGCAAAAACTTCCTCTTTTATTCCCTCCCCTAAGGAATGATCCATTATCAGTGTGCTGAAACATAAACAGACTTTCATCTAGATTGAGGCCTGAATTCCCTATAATCCACTGATCCAGGCTAGCTAAGTGAGCCATAGAATGGATCAGTTAAATTATTATATAAATTCCCTTTGGAAAAGTTGAATAAAATGTAATGTCTCCAGGATGTGAACTCTGCATGAGTGTTGTAGAAAACCCACAAGCCTACTAAATTGGAAAAGCAATCCAGAGGCTTAGCAATTTAAGTACTAATGCAGAGATAAGATTGCTTTTAAAAAGTATCACACCCTCTTCCCAAGTGCACTTTTGTTTATTCCCTGTTGAGGCTGCCTTGGGGAAAGTAGAAGAAGTTAATGTTCCTTTGACAGGAGTGCACCATAATGTTGGATACATTAAATATCTGAAAGTGGATGGAATAGTTAGGTAGCTAATTTAGTATATCGTGAATCATTTAGATACTGCATCTTCTAATATTTTTCTTAACTATCCCTTTGCCTTTTTGCATGTCTCAGGTGTCAAAGAGGAAACACAGAGACCCAAAGCAGTTGAGACAGGATCATCGCTTAGCTAAGAAAACTTAACCTGAGTCCAAAGTTAGGGTTATGGTTCAAAGTTTTGACCTTGGGAGATTCATTTGTCTTCTCTAGAATCTGTTTTCTTCATTGTGAAATAAGGGAGTTTGACTAAATCATCATTTCCCACCTTGAACTTCCCATGTATTTATAATGTCCTAAATTCAACAACAATAAAACAATAATATTACACAATATTACATAGGTATGTAGAAAATGTGGTTTTCTAATGTGTTTATTGTAAATTCTTAGAAGGCAGTTGAGAACAGTTGTGCCTCAAGTTCCAATTACTTTATTATCTTCGTGGTCATTGAAATTTATTATTATGCACTTACAGTGTTCAGTGCATTGTGCTGGCAGTGATAGTACTATTTCTTATTTGGAACACATTTGTTTTATGATACCAACGCAGTCCATTTTAAAATTACAATAGGTATCTATTATCCAAATTAATGTTGACTTCTCACCATAAAAAGTAACATTTTAAAAATAACAATATACATAATAGGACAAAGCGATACTACTTCTAGTCGGATCTGGTAACCAGAGGCACAATTCAACCTGACAAATAGTGACACCTCATTTTATCAGCATCACTTTCATTTGGCTTAGATATGTCTTCTCAATTCTGATATTAGGCATGTGGTCAGGATTCTTATTGACCGACAAGCTAAAATAACAAGGATGTTGTCAGATGTACTGCTGATGGGAATCAGTCAGAGACTGTTGATAGAACTAACGTTTGTCTCTGAGAGTGGACATTTAACAACTTCCTAGGGAAAAAAAAAAATCATCAATCTTGAAAGAAGTAAGAAAAACCTTTAAATTTGTGAAATGAAGAGAATATAATAGTGATAATATTTTTAAATCACTTTTTAAAGTTTGACCAAATTTCAAATATTAATACCTAATTAATATGTATGAAAATAATATATCAAAACAGTACAAAATTTTAGACTAAAAATAGTAACCACTTTTTTCTCTCAAGTTTTTTTTTTTTTTAAGATTTTATTTATTTATTTGACAGAGAGAGAGGGAGAGATCACAAGTAGGCAGAGACGCAGGCAGAGAGAGAGGGGAAGAAGCAGGCTCCCTGCTGAGCAGAGAGCCTGATGGGGGGGTTCCATCCCAGGACCCTGAGATCATGACCTGAGCCGAAGGCAGAGGCTTAACCCACTGAGCCACCCAGGCGCCCCTCTCTCAAGTTTTTTAAGATCAATAATAGATAACATTAAGAATTTAGGGCTAAAGTTAGAAGGAAGTCTATGAACAAAAACTATTCAGGTCTATAGGTTAAGACAAAATGACTTAGCTGTATTTATCAATCTTTTTTTTTTCTATTTATCATTTCTTAATATTTCATCCTGTGACCTTGAATTGATTCATAGAGTAGTATTAAAAATATAAGAAGTGAACATGTATTGATTTTTGATATTTTGATCTTATGCTGAAGATGATTTCCGATTTTTCATGCTGTGACCTACTTAGGTCTTAAAGATCTTGAGTAGAGATTGCCTGTATCCATTAGTGCATAAACTTGGTCTAATGTTAAGAATGACCTTAGAAGAGTTACTTCTTACTTGCATTACTCTTCTGTCTGTGCTTTAATTTTGGATGTTGTAGCCATGTTATAACAACTCAGTGTCTAAGATTTGAAAATTCAAACTTTAACTTTAAACTGCACATTAATATACTTGTACAGGGTTATCCAAGACTTGGCTCACAAACTCACTATTAAGTTTGTTATTGAAGGAGAGGTACAGAGAGCCCTGTTTTATGTGAAGAGGAGAGAACTGAAGGTGATTTAATTTTAGAGGATGAAAGTACAGTTCACCCTTGAACAACATGGGTTTGAATTGCACAGGGACATGTATATGTGTATTTTTACAATACAGAACTGTGAATGTATTTTCTCTTATGATTTTCTTATTACAAGAATATGGTATATAATGTATAGAACAGAAAATATGTATTAATTGACTCTTATTGGTAGGCTTATGGTGAACAGTAGGCTTCTAGTAGTTAAGTTTTTAGGGAGTCAAAAGTTCTATGTAGCTTTTCAACTGCATGGGGATCAACACCTCTAACCCCCATTGTGGTTCAAGGGTCAACTGTACTTCCATTAAGAATTATTTTAGCACTTTGTGACTGACCTATTTTAGTTTGCTGAGGAAAAAAAAAAAAAAGTCATCTGCCTCATTTTCCTGATAAGGCCTGAATGGTGTTGAGAAGATGTCAAGTGACCTTTCCTGAGATAGCTTCACCCCAATATAGGTTTCTAGAGAAGTAAGTGATGGTCCTAAGGTTGTGTATCTTCTCCTGGTTCATTTCTGTTGAGCTTTGGAGACCTACTAGTTCATGTCTGTTTCTCCCTTTTAAAAGTATTCTAAACGCTAAGTGTGTATCAGAAGACTGATTAGAAAAGGGGCATTTGGATTCCAAAGAGCAATAGAGTCAGAGAAGTGCGGTTCTGATGAGCAATAAGCCCTAAATTCTGAGTTCAGTTCCCTTTACCAACCTGCAAATCCTCACTTTTCCAGACTTTTGGTTAATTTAGGTTGCAGGCCCTGGGCAGGGATTACTGTTTTAGAGAAGCTGCATTCCTTTCTTCATCTGCTCGCAAGCAAGTTGATTCTTAATTCTTGCCCAATTTTATCTCTATTTTTGGAGACTCACTTAAGTAGCAAGAGGAAACCAATACACTTCAACATTCTGGTCAAAAGCAATTGCGTTGCCATGTACGCAGCCATGGCTGAATTAAGATCATTATTTTCTTATTGTCCACAGCCCAGTAGGTTTTGGTTATGGGAGTTCTCCATTTGGAAGTAACTGCTTGTATATTAGTTATGGTATAGGCAAAACTGTTGTCAATGAAAACTTGAATAGTTCAAACAGAATAAAAGTTTCTCTCATGCAACAGTCCAGAGGTAGGCAGGTTGTTTGGAGGAGATGTTTATCATGTAAGGTTATCCCAGGTTCCTTTTTCTCTGTGACTCATCATTCTGAGGGTTTCTAGATCAGCTGTGTACCATATCTGCATTTCAGTCCATGGGCGATTGGAGGAGGACGTGAAAGACACAGGCTTTCTTTTAATGAACTGATGTGGGAGTTATATACATCACCATTTACTTATAGTCCATTCATGAGAAAGTTTGCCACATCTAGCTGCCATGGAAACTGGGAAACGTAGTGCCTCTCTCCAATTGTTCATAAATAGTTTATTAAAAAATCTTACATTTCCAGCACTCAAGGTTTTCCCAGTAATATCCATGCAGTACTGAAATGTTAATTTATTTTCTTTAACATGTTATCTCCATAAAATGTGGACTTTTAGCCCAGGAATTACTTCTCTGTGTACTCTCTTCTGTTTTTGTTTTTGCTATTGTTGTTGTTTTGTTTTATTTATTTATTTATTTTTAAAATTTTGTTTCTTTAGCCAGCTCAGACATTTTGTTGGAGACAGAATAAGGACTTTCTACTGCACAGAAACTAATGAGTGTATGAAACTTTCTCTAAATATTCCTATTTTATCACAGGTATTTGCTACTTAAATTCTGTTTTTGTTGTTGAGTAACATCAGCCAAGAGTAGTAGAGTTGCTGAGAAATAAGCATATTATTTATACCCAATGCTCTGGAAGAAGGAATGGAAGAAAATAGAGAAAGGAATGGTATTAATGAAAATAGTGGCTACAAAACAGTATTGATCTGACTCATCTGTTAATGGAGAAAGTCTAATGATGTGTACTTTAAGTAGCAGAGGCGAGTGAAAAGAATGAGGGCAGACTTTCTCATTCTTTTATAAACTTCTAGGTTGTTTGGACATTTTCAAAGGGCATGCACTATCTTCATCATTTTTAGAATACCAGCAATTAAAGAAAAATAATACTAAATGAAAATCAAGTAGCTTAGTTTCTGAAATTTGGAAGAACAAAGACACAGATTCTGAATAGCTTCCTACACCATCTTTTCCCCTAAACTGTGGTGGCTGTATTCCTTCTTTGATGCTTATTGAATATTTTTTCCTCCTTATTTTTAAACAGTTTGTCACTCTTTTTTATATCTGGACTTTCAGCACAGTGAGGTGGGAGTAGGAAATAGAGCCAAAATACATGTAGGAGTCAGCTAGAATAGCTTTGTAGTCTTGCTCGTACTTCTGCTTGCTTACTATGGACCTGGAACAGATCACTGAATTTCTCAGACTTCGGTTCCTCATCTGGAAAATGGAAATACTGTTCAGTGCTTACTAGCATTCATCGGATACTTACGATACCCTTGGATAGAAATGAACCTCCCCACGTACAGCCAAGTAAAGAACAGAACTGAAAATTGAACCCACCTTTATCTGATTCCAAACTTCATTTGCTTAACATCTGAAGGTTTTCTGGGAACGCAGTATTGGTTTCTCAAATGTGTAAGTGTCTACTTCCATCTACTTAGAGGAATTTCTAGTAGATATTTGCACAAACCTGTTAATAAATACCCCCAATCAAATTATTCAGATAATACCTGAATTTTGTAGAGATGTAATCAAATCTCTGTGGGATGCCTTCAGTATCTTACAGATAGTGAATGTACCCCTTTTGGAGAGATACCCTATCTTTCAAACTCAACAATCAGAACATTTTCAGTGATTAAATTTTACTAACAGTAGATGCCCTATTTCTAAATTCTTCCTGGAAAATGAGTAATTTACCAAAAGACACTTACCAAACTGGCATTATTATGAATTTGTTCTGTTCTTCATATTGGGTAGTTTCTGGCAGGTAATCCAGTATTGGTGCTTCAATGCCTGTACATTCTTACAAGGAAATACAGCTAATTGTCTTTATTTTTACCTAATGTAATCCTGGCAGCGGACACATAAACCTATTTGTGGTAGCCCCAAGTGAACCACAAGAATTAATTTGAATGGATATCCTAAAAACATTGAGTTTATGCCGGCACGTTGGTCATCACCAGTAATGATTATTATGATAAACATTATTTTAGATAAAGACGTGGATTAGGTCATAAAATTCTAAAATGTGTGCGGTCACCACAAACCAACAGAAAATGGAATGATTTCACTTAACAAAAGAACCTTGCAGACATAAGGAAATTAAAAACTGGTTTACTTACACTTTCACTCACTTTTGTATCCTGGTATAGAAAGTGTTTTTGGAAGTGCATATAATTTGGAATCCTGAACTGCCTTTTCAAAGACTGTTGTAGTCTATAAAATATTTATGGAATATATATGAGATATAGTGTTCTACATCCAGCAAGAACTTCATAAATGTTGCTTGCTATAAAGTAGTGGAGGAGGTTTTAATAAGAGATTTTAACAGTTTTTCAAGATTTTATAAAACATGAAGGCATTTTCAAAATACACAAAAAATTCAGATAATAGCAAGTTTATCCCTTTTATTGTAGAAATTCTAAGCAGGATGACAAAAAAACCCTTCCCTTTTATGAAGAATTTAACCAAATAGGTGGTATTTTCTTGTTTCTTCATTTATTGAACCAGAGATTTATATAATGCCTGGGATGTGCCTGCTATCCTCCTTTGTCACAGACTGATTATCTTGTATCTTTAGGCCCAGGGACAGAGTCCCAGAATGAGTGCTTGGTACATAATAAGTACTCACTAAGTATTGGCTTTGATTTTTTAGATTTGTTTTATTTTTGTTTACTTTCACACATAGTAACTAAAAATTTTGATAATACTTGTTTAAATGTCACCACTACTTTGGAGCATTTATGGACTTCCTCTGATTCACATGATTGCTATAGTTTCTGTGCCCCACCAGCAAGGTATTCATTCATTCATGCATTCATTCATTATTAAATTAAATTATTAAATTATATTATTGAATTATATTAATATTTATTTATTGAAAAAAGAAAAAAGGAAGAGAAAACTATAATGACTTTTGTTTACACATATTTCGTCCAATAAGTTGTAAGCTTTTCTAGAAAGAATTTTGCGTACATCTGTATAGGTAGGTATCTTTCCATCAGGCACTCTGTCTATTCTCAGTCTTTAACATGGTGCATGACAACTCATAGATATTGAATGTCTGGGCATATTCCCCTTTGGGACATTGTGGTGTTGTGTCCTGGTTCTGGGACCATCACATCACCAACAGATGGTGCTGTTCGGTTGTAAAGTTCTCAAGAATAAAGCTCTTGAGAGCAGTCTTTCTCAGAACTTAGTATGCACTGCAGTCACCTGATGGACTTGATACAACACAGATTCCTGGGTCCTACCCCTAAAGATTCTGATTCAGTCTTTTTGGGTGGGGCTGAAGGATGACATTTCTAACAAGAATGCAGGTGCTGTAGTTCTGTGGAGATGTTGTATTAACACTTCTCTAGACTGCTAATTGTTGAGGAATAAAAGGGTATTTACTCAAAGAGGTTGTCTTTTGTTTGTTTGTTTTTAACTAAAATAAATCTGATTAGGTGTTTATAAGACTATTTATACATTTGGTGCTTAGAAAGATTATAGATTATGGTAAAATATTATCTTTTAGAGAAATTTAAAATACATAATTAAGCCAATTTGAAATTCCCTTGCAGTGTTCCTGCTATTATCCATATCATTTGTCTTAATCAAAGTATACATTTCTTTTCACATACAAATGGTATAAAGTAATTGAAAAAACTTATACCCCAATTCTCCATCCCATTATTCAAGAAAACCACTATATATTCTTTCCATAGGCATTCTATGCAAATACATATATATCATTGATGCATTTCTTTATACAGATGGGAACTGAAGTTTTCTTACCACACTAAATATATCAGATAATTTTCCATATCTGTATTTGAAACCCTTGTGAATAAATTAATTTTAATCAGTTTTGTTCATGAATTCTTTCATAAAACAAATATTAAACACCCTGCTAAATGTCAGATGTGGCTGGGTACTGGAGAAAGGCATACAGTAAGATCAATAAAATATGTCTTGAGCTCCAATGAGAGAGATAAATTCCTCCCTTCCCTCCCTTCCTTCTTTTTTTCCTTGCAGTATAAACATGCTGTGTGCCTACTCTCTGCCAGGCACTGTGTTAGGCATTGTGAATACAAATAAATAGGATGTTGACCCTGTTTTCAAGTAGGTCCATAGACTGTGGTAAAGATGGAAAACTGTAAATAGTTATTTGGCAGTATAATAAATGTGTAATATAGCCAGATGAAAGGTATTTTAGAATGGTCACTTCAGCTTCAGAGATAAAGTCTACCAAAAAGAAAAATTACTTGAGATTATACTCAGAAGTCAAGCAAGAAGTCCTGACTGTTCTCCATGGAATCTCAGAGAGAATAGTAATAGATTCCCCTTGGGCTATTGGTGAAGATTTCAAAAGGTATATGGCCCTTATGCAGTGCCTAAAAGAGTGAGGGGAATTTAACCAGATAAAGAAGGCAATGATTGAATTACAAGTAGGAAAAAAAAGTTACATTATCATTGTGATACGGAATTCTGTGATTCTAGTATTTGCTTTAGGAAGCAGTTTAAGAAGAGAAGCTTAGGTAAGAGGCCACATTATAAAGAATCATAAAGATTGCAATAGAAAGTTTGAGTTTTATCTTCAGAAAGCACTAGCCATTTCAAGTAGGGAAGTGATGTGATGATCTTTTTTTGGTATTGTTTTTGGTGTTGTTTTATTTTTATTTTTTTTAATTTTTCTTAAAGATTCTATTTATTTATTTAACAGACAGAGAGATAGAGAGAGATATCACAAGTAGGCAGAGAGGCAGGCAGAGAAAGTGGGAGAAGCAGGCTCCCCACTGAGCAGAGAGCCTGATGTGGGGCTCGATCCCAGGACCCTGACACCATGACCCGAGCCGAAGGCAGAGGCTTAACCCACCAAGCCACCCAGGTGCTCTTGTTGTTGTTTTAAAGAGTCATTTCTTTCAGCTTTGTAGAAGATAGACGGGAATAAAAAGCACTTGCAATACTGGAGATGGGTTTTGTAGAGAAGTTTTTCAGTAATAGAAGCAAAAGATTTTGAGAACATGAACTAGGCTACAAACAGTACAAATGTATGGATGGTGTGTGTCTTCTTGTCATTCGATCCACACTACCTAGCATATTAACTATTATTTAGTAGCTGCTCAGCAACTATGCGTTGACTAAAGTGACAATGAGTTCTTTGTTGAATTTTGAGAAACAAAGATGATTCATGTGATAAAAGGTCTTTGAAAGGGAAGAGAATAAACTTGGTTTTGGTTTGTTAGCTGTGACCTGTCTACGAGTCTTCGAAGCACCGATGGCCTTAGGATGGATTTTTCCTTTTACATAACAAACTTCTAGGTTTCACAGCTTCCCTTCTCTTCTGGACTGCCTTCTTCTGTGGTATAAACAGATCATTTGTCTATGCCCTCAGTATGATTTCTTACCAGCATATCTCAGTGTGAATATCACTCTTGCCATTATTACATTATTCAATTAGTAAGACGTGGCTCAATTCAAAATCATGGTGTCCACTCATATTATGCATCTAAAGGTCTCCTTAGGCTCACTCATTCTCCTGTATGAAGCTGAGTTTCAGGCGCCTGGGTAGCTCAGTCATTAAGAGTCTGCCTCAGGCTCAGATCACAATCCCAGGATCCTGGGATCCTGCATCGAGCCCGGAGCCCCGCATTGGGATCCCTGCTTGGCAGGAAGACTGTTTCTCCCTCTCCCACTCCCCCTGCTTGTGTTCCCTCTCTCCCTGTCACTCTCTCTGTCAAATAAACAAATAAAATATTTAAAAAAAGAAACTGAGTTTCACATCTGTAGGTTTGCTAATCAAAGTAGGACCACTTTCCTCTCAGAAACTTGGTTTATGAAACCTTATCTAGTTTCTCAAAAGAAGTTATTTAAAAAGAACAGCTTTTTAAGGTAAAAGATAACAACCTATTTCAAAATGAACATGGTAAACTAATTTTAAAATAGCAGCATGAATGTTTTCTCAACTATACTGTCCTGTTTATCTGGATTTTTACTTGTTGACTGAGAAAAAGCTTGGAAGTATTTGTCAAATATGCACATATGGTTGAATCTTTTTGTCTGCTTAAAAGAGAGCTAATAAAGCGACCTAAGAGACTTATTCTTTTAGTCCCTCCTCCACAGCTCTTCCTTTTGGTATTCATATCTTACCACTGAATTTCTCAAAGAGCTTAGATACTCTCAAGATTTTGTTACCAAATCTTTGCTTGGTAACTTGAACAATTACGCAACAACATTGCATTTCTTAAATTGAACTGGGTTTTAGAACTGCTCACTCTTCTTCATCCCTCATCCTGCTTTATCTTGACGTTGTTAATTATAGGCAGCATTTCACAGCAGAGGGGAAGACAGTCATGCTCGGGAAATCATTCCATATTGAGCTAATAGTCCTCATCCTATAAAGCACATTTACTGGTGCTAGATTGGCATAGACAAGATAAACTTGGCATTTCCAGGGGACATCACCGCATCTGCCCTCAACCCCTAACACCTGTCCTCATTGATTTTTTGTACATGTTTACCTGACTCTGATTTTTTCCCAATGTTTTTTATGTAACATCATTTCTGCATCCCTTCATCATCCAAGTATTATCTCTTCTAATATGTTCGTATTCTTTCCGTGGTGTCATAGAAACAGGGACCTTCTCTTCCTTTCCAAATGCCATCTCCTCTCTACCATCCAACTTTTTCTGTTGGTTAAACACACATGAGGAATCTCAGAACACATTTTCTCCCATAATCCCAAAACACATAATTTTATTCAAGCTACTTAACTATGTATTTTCTTAAGAACATTTGTTTAATACAAAGGGAATTTCTAAAGTGATATAATTAATAATCACATATTATCATTATTATATGTTCACTAAATCACAAGGTTGTGAGTCTTTTATTACTAGAAGTATTAAAGCAGAGCTGTACAACCAGATGTTTGAAAATTTGGAGAACTTTGTGTAGCTAGTAGTTAGTCCAAGTAAATTAACCTTTACTTCCTTTAAAGATCTTTTCTACTATGATTGTAATTCAAATTAAGCTTGGGATCTATGAAGTATTTTAAGATTTTATTTATTTATTTGACAGAGAGAGAAATCACAAGTAGGCAGAGAGGTGGGCAGAGAGGGAGGGGGAAGCAGGCTCCCTGCTGAGCAGAGAACCTGATGTGGGGCTCGATTCTAGGACCCTGAGATCATGACCTGAGACGAAGGCAGCCGCTTAACTGACTGAGCCACCAGGCGCCCCCTATGAATTATTTTAAACATGTTATCAAGACTATCTTAGATTCATAGCAAATTTTTCCACTTCAATACTTACAATGTGAGAATGCATTATTGTGTCATTCAGAGATGCTGAAACATTGGATCTTTGCGCTCCAAAAATGTTAAGTCCTTGGGGATGAACGTATTCTTATTTTCCACTGGAGATATTTCACAACACTGGTATAAGACTTAAGTACAGTTTGGGGGAATAAAAAATAATCTTTGTCCTCTAGCCCACTTAGTTTCCTTGATAGCAATGGTAGTAGTGCATTTCCGAGCAAGAAACAAATGATAGGAATATAGTTATCCTGACAATAGGTTCTAATGAATTACTGATATTCATATTTAAAAGAAGAATTTTGTATTAAATATCACGTTGTGATTAGATTCACAGTAATTACAAAATACATTGGAAACCCAGGTGGTGCTAATAGTCAAAAAATGAACTAAGTGAAGGGCAGAGACCTCTTAATTCTAAGTACTTGTTAATTATTTATAAGTGATTAAAATCTATGATTAAAAACCTGAGATATATTCCTAAACAATAAATTGGTTCTGAAATATAATAGGGTATTTGTCATTTTCATTAAATGAGAATATTAGGATTTATCAATCCTCAGATGAAATAACCAGTATCTTTTGATGGGATTGCCATTTTTCACCTAGGTCATTTTAACAGGGGTAAACTTCAGGAGTCAAAATAGAGTTCAGGGTTTGCCATAGGCTAAGTGGCTCCCTTCTGCACATTTGAAAGTGCTGTAGCCTATTACAAGTGTGGTACAGTTGAGGTTTGAATATATTCCAGGGAGAGCAATGCAGACATCTTTTGATTTTCTTAATTTGGACAATTTTTTTAACCAGTAACTTTGTATTTTGGTGATGGGAGGCTTTTTATTAAGAAAAAAATCTTAATGAAGTCAATAAAATCAATTCATTTAACTGAGATTTTTGTGTAAACTTGGATGGTATTTATTCTTTTCTACAATGACTAATCAAGAGCTAAACCTAAAACATATCAGTATCACTTCCTGGCAGTTTGTAGAAGTAGAAGACTTTACGAAACTTTGTAGAAACTTAAAAATATCTGTTGACCATGAGTTAACCTTAGCTAATTGGAAGCCACACTTAAAAACAAGAGAAAACAAATATCTCTCAATACGTCTGTCTATACACTTATTTTTATTTCAAATTTCATAGTTAATTATTAGCTACAGTGTCCAAGTGCACCCTTATCAGCAAGAGCTATGTAATATTTATATAAAATTTGCATATAATTGCTAAGGTTGCAAACCACATTTTTTTTTTCTCTCTCTCAGCACAAAAGCTTTAAAATAGTATAAAAGTATTTTGCAGTATGTTTCTAGGTAACATTTAGTTATTCAATATGTGTGTTTTATATTAATCGGAAGTATATTTCTATTGTATCTACTTAGATTATGTGTTGATGAATAACGCTTTCTCCCAGGAAAATTCTGTTCCAAAAGGGTGAATTAATAAAGTATGTCATGCAATAGATCATACCTTTAAAGCACTGTAAGTGGGAAATATGGGTCAGGACTTGTTTCTGGAATTTGAAGTAATGGATGTAATATAGAGAATAGTTGTTAGAAGAGATAGATTACAGGGGCACCTGGTGGCTCAGTGGGTTAAAGCCTCTGCCTTCAGCTCAGGTCATGATCTCAGGGTCCTGGGATCCAGCCCCGCATTTGCTCAGCAGGGAGCCTGTTTCCCTTCCTCTCTCTCTGCCTGCTTCTCTGCCTACTTGTGATCTCTATCAAATAAATAAATAAAAATCTTAAAAAAAAAAAAGAGAGAAGAGAGAGATTACACACTCTTATTTTAGTGGTAAAAACAGTTGGTTTAAATTGAGAGAGAGAGTGTGTGTGTGTGTGTGTGTGCGCGTGCGTGCGCGTTAAGCATCAAGTAGCTTGGGGAAAAGACTGGAAGGCAATCTAGAAGAAAAGAAAGGAAATAGGTGAGATGTCTAATTTAAAAAGTAGAAAACTAAGTAGGGAGATGGGGAGGTTGAAAGAAGAGCTGAAATAAGAGCCATAATGAAGGCTTTTAATAATACAGAGCCATTAATTTTAATTCTAGACTCACTCTTCTCTATCTTACCATATTTTGTGAGAACCACTCTTTAAGATATTGCGAGAAATTCTAAAATGAATTTGCATCTGACACTCATCCTAGTGGAGGAGCTAAAATTCTTTACAAATGACAATGTTTTTAAATATTGTAAAATGAAAGGGATTAAAATGTTGTTACAAAAAATGTATTCTAGTAGGTGGAATGAGGAAGATTCACTTCCAAAACTTTCAGGAAAGTGAAAAAGTACAGATTTTTAAAAATTCACTTTCTTTGTGATTTTCTTGTTACAAAAGTAATATATGGTTATTGAAAAAATTATAAAACATAGATAATACAAAACTAATAAATTGAAACTGCTTATAGGGGCACCTGGGTGGCTCAGTGGGTTAAACATCTGCCTTTGGCTCAGGTCATGGTCTCAGGGTCCTGGGATCAAGTCCCACGTTGGGCTCTCTGCTCAGCAGGGAGCCTGCTTTGCTTCCCCCTCTATCTCTGCCTGCCTCTCTGCCTACTTGTGATCTCTCTCTCTGTCAAATAAATAAATAAAATCTTTAAAAAAACCCTGCTGTAATCTCACCATTCAGAATAAGTTTAGGTAAGAGTTTGACACGGTTGAATGAGAAGATGCAATTAAAGCCAAACAAAGCACATATACAGTAGTCAATGACGAAATATATGTAGAAGGATTGTCTTATGCAAGTTTGAACTCAAATTTGTACATTTAAAGGTGGTTTACATAAGATATGAAAGAAGGTTGTTTTTGCTTAAAGAAATGAGGGCACTTCCCTTGCTTTGAAGTCTGAAACAATAGCTGCTGAGACTGTTTATAAGATTAAAGGAAAACAAGGGAGTCAAATTACATAGAAAAAGATAAAACTAACAAAGATTTTGCTAATGTTGAAGATGTAACTAAAAGGAGAAAGAAAAAAAATATATCTCCAACTCTAGTGAAAAGGAATGTCCATAAATTAAATAGGGAAAACTAAACTTCTGCATTAATTCATAAATAAAGCAAGTGTTCAATTCACTTTTTTTTTTTTTTTTTTTTTTTACTCTTTTGTTAGGGGAAAAAAAAAGAGTGCTGCTTGACTTGAAAACAGCTACTGACAAAAGGCATTGCAGTTGTTAAATCCCCACTCCCCAGAAACAGCCCAACCTCCAGTAGGAGGTGAGTGATGCCAGATGTCTTTTCTTCTGCATCTTCCTCACTGATATGTTAGATAAAACAAACAAAACAACAAGGGCAAAAAAAAAAAAAAATAGAGAGAGAGAAAGAAAGAAAGAGAAAGAAAGGAAGAAAGAAAATGAAAAGAAGTGATAAGAAAGGAAAGGTTAGAGTTTAGAGGAAGTTGTTCCTTAACCACACTGTAAAATCTTAACTAGAACAGCCACACCAAGGAAAAGACACGCAGGTGATGGGAAAAAGCCGCTAGCATGAAGGGTTAGGAAATAGTCTAAACACAAATGCCTGTTTCCAGAGCCTCAGAGTTTGCTGATATATCAGTCATTTGGGGTTAAAACAGATTATTTCCTTGCGGATTTCTCCAAAGTAAGTTTTCATAATTCTAATTATTGCCTTCTGTTAAATGTATAAAGATAGGGGCCCCTGCGTGGCTCAGTGGGTTAAGCCTCTGCCTTGGGCTCAGGTCATGCTCTCAGGGTCCTGGGATCCAGCCTCCACATCAGGCTTTCTTCTCTGCAGGGAGCCTGCTTCCGCTCCTCTCTCTGCCTGCTGTTCTGCCTACTTGTCACCTCTCTGTCAAATAAATAAATAAAATCTTTAAAATATGTATAAAGATAAAGCGATAGTACTCTATTACTGTACACCTTGCCTCAATCATAGAATCAGCGAATACTGAGGGCTAACTCTGTGCCAGATTCTGTTCTAAGGGCTTAATATGTAGTGTCTCATTTTATCCTCATAAAAGCCTCATGAAGTTGACATAATTTTCATCCTCATTTTGGGTTGTGGATACTGAGAGTTGGTGCCCAAGATCTTAACTACCAAGTAATATAATCAATCAAGATTTGATGTTTTGTTGTCTAACTCCAAAGCTTGTACTCTTAACTACTCTACTGTATTTCTTCTTCTAAATGAAGCAACTGATGCTATATAACTCATTTTCCAGTTGAATATGTGCTGTTACATCTTTCCAAAATACATGATTTGAGAATGAATCATTGCAATAAACCATGGCCTATTGCTATAGTTGATGACTATATATCTCTCTTATTACATGGTATCTTTTTTTTTTTTTTAACCCATCAGTGCTTCAAAGGAAACTAAGTACTTCATCTTTCAGGAGGTTATGCCATATCACTTTAAAGACTAGGCAGAAATTTCTAAGATTTTAGGGCATTCAATTTGAAACATTATTTCTTTACTGCCACAGGCAGCCCCGTAAATAGAGGATACCTTATTATTCAGCGATAGCATGTGCACCATCATCCAGCAGTATTTATGCGTGGACCTATGTAATGAATTCACCCTTCCGGTACCTAAACAAAATGGTTTGCTAAGTCAGCATGGTGATATGGATTAACAATCAGCAAGAACAAGTCTGGGGTCATGTACCAAAGAAATCCTATCCAAGGTCAAAGATCTTTATTGGAAATACTGAGCTGAAAGATTTCACTGAATTTTGTTATCTCAGCAGTGCACCAACAATGAACAAAAGACAAAAACCTCAAAGGTCAGCATGTCTTTTGGGCAGCTAGCAAACAAGTAAGCATTTCAGAAGCAAGATAAATGGTTCCAAAGCATGACCTGGTCTAATCCACATCTAATTCAGCATTATGCCTAAGTGCCTTTGCACATGCTGCATGGAACAGAGTCCTTTTTATCCACCTGTTTTTTTATCCACCTGTTTACTTCCCAGTCATTCTTTAGTTTTAGTAACAATATGATAAGGATAATAATGACTGTAGCACTAACGATAAACTCACACCTTTGAGCACTAACCCAGATGCTTGCAAAGCAACATCTCATTGAAATTTCAAAATGACATAAAAGGCACATATTACTATCATCACATTTATGAGAAAATTGGGTTTAGCAATGGTAAAATAATTTGCTTAAGACTACATTGCTAATATGTACCATAGCTGAATTTCAAATACAGTCCTCCTCTGTGTGACTTTGAAACTTTTGTTCTTTCATGTATATTCAGGACATGACAGCAAATATGATCTTCTCTATAAAGTCTTCATTGATCCTTCCTTCAAGGTTCTCTTGCTCCTATACTCACCAGGGTTGGGAACTTCCCTATATCCCCCAACTTTTGTGCATGATCATAGTGCCTAATACATACTGATTTTAGAAAATATATTGTGTATTAAGGTATAATTTTTCACTTCTATCTCTACTAAACAAATCCCTTGAAGCCAGGAACCATCTCTTATCTCTGATCCATAGTTACTATAATAAGTAAAGAATCAATGAAGAATTAATTAGAGCAGAGGAATCAGGGACAATTTTTAAGAGAGAGAGACAGAGCCTTTGAGAAGAGAACGGAGGTAAAGGTACAGGATTGGTGAGGGAGAAAAGGAGGCATACTAGGTAGATGAAACACGTGAATGGAAGCATAGACTCTTGAGACTGTGTTGTGCTTGACAATGCTGAATAGTCTTTGGTAATCAGAGTCAGAAGCAAATTGATGAAATTGAGAATACTAAGTAAGAGGTAGAGCTGGAAGAATGTCTTGGATCTGCTTATAAAGGAACTTAAATGCCAGGCTAAAGAATTGGGGCATTATTATGTGGGCATTGGCAATCATCAAAGAGTTTTGTTTTGGAAAAAACCATGTTCAGATAATAGTTTTAAAAGACTATCTTCACTTGCAATGTGGAAAGAATGGATTAAGGCAAATTGGGAGAACAATTAGCAGACTGCTGTAAAAAAATTTAAAAGTAGAAATTGAGAGTTGGAACCAAAGCATTAGAAGTGAAGATGTTGGGATTCTATTGATCTGAAAGACATTACAGAGGTGAAATCAATGGCATGTGTGGGGAGAGGAATGCATTTAAAATATCTCTAAAATAACCTAGTCTGTGCTGGAAGATGATACCACTAATCGAAAGCACCAGGTAAAGAATCAATCTGAGAGCTAAACAGCACAGTTTGGGATGTATTTTGTTCGTGTTCCCTTTAGGACAACCATAAGGTACTCTCCCAAGAGCGTATTAGAAATTCAAATTTAAACAAAAGTAGTTGAAACTGCTGAGTTCCACTTGGGCAGTATTAGAAAAATAAGGGCTGTTGGAACTTGGGGCATCAATGAGCAATCCTGGGAAGAGGCTATTAAATTTGGTGCTTCTGACCTCAGTGTTAATTTTCAAGAGACAGATGATCTGCTTAGGAAAAGGGATCTGCTCTCTTTATGCATTTATCATGGTTATATGTCTAGCAAGTGATATATAATCCCTCACACATAGTAGGTGCTCATTATATATTTAGGGTAATTGAATTAATTGGGTTTGAAGACACTGAATGAGAGTAATAGACAAAAAGTGTTTAGAAGAGGGAACATTGATAGAATGATAAAATAATAAGAGACAAGAGAAGAGACGATCCATATACAGCCAGAGCAAGTACAAAAGAGACAGAATACTTCTGAGGAGAGACACTGTTAGGAGCAGGAGTATGACAGCTTGGGTTTAAATGCAATTTCCCCCACTTACTGTCTTTGTGATGATGAACAAATGAATCAATCTATCTCAGCATGAGTTTCCTCCCCTAGGAAATGGTGCTCATAAGGGCTCCTACAGCAGAGGGCTGTTGAGGTGAGGGTTAACTTAATAAGTGATTACATCAGGAGTGAAATCAGCTGAAGGTGACCACAAACTTGATGGTAGTGGCATACATGTAATGATAATAATGGGGCTCCTGGGCACAGTAGTCGGTTGAGTATTGACTCTTGGTTTCGCCCTGGGTCATGATCTCAGGGTCATGATCTCAGGGTTGTGAGTTCAAGCCCCATGTCATATCCAGCTCTGGGCTCAGCGTGGCATCTGCTTCAGATTCTCACTCTCCTCATCTCGCTCGCACTCTCTCAAATAAATAAATAAATCTTAAAAAATGTAATGGTAATTAGTCAGAAGTTTATCAGATTCTGACTTGATGGTGTCAGGGTCAGCACAGAGTAGAACTGACCAATATTTGAGTCCTGGGATAGTGGGTCTCTGAAGAGGTGAAGGGAAGCATCACTGAGATGTCTGGCTAGATCTGTTTTCTCTCACTGCGGTTACAAATTACCAAAACTTCAGGGCAGTAAACAACACATACATATTATTTTACTGTTCCCTAAGTCAGAAGTTCAGCACAGGTCTTACTAGGCTAAAATCAATGTGTCAGCAGGGAAATGTTCCTTCCTAGGAGACCAAAGAGAGAATGTGTTTTCTTGTCTTTTCCAGTTTTCTGAACCTACCCACATTCCTTCACTGTGGCCTCCTTCCTGTCTCTTCAAAGCCATCAATAACACGCCTCCTTGACCCTTCTATTCTCACACCTATGCAGGTTCTCCTAGGATACCCAGATTCCTCCCCAGGATGTAAACAGTCTTGCCAATTTCTTACATTTCCTTACAGAGATAGTTAATGTATATATGTGTAATAAATATGTTTATTTTTAACAAATGACATACCTTTCTATAACTTTGTTTGTTTTTTTTTTTCTACTTAATGAAATAGCTTAGAAATATGTCTTATCAGTATATAAAGAACTACCTCATTCTTTTTTACCTGAATAAAATCTAGGTAATCTGGGACTTTTTGACCTTTTCCATGTAAGTCCTTGTTTTCAGCAGGGCTGCAAATAGGCACGAGGAAGGAGGCTGGTTTAACAGAGCTATTTTAATTCTATTAGAAGTAAGAGAAAGGGTGGGGGGAGGTCATTCCACACCCTCCTGCTTTGAAATGAAAAAAAGAGAATAGAGGTTGAAGATGTTCTACCTCCTCCAAATTAACTTCTAATTCTATTTTAATGCTAGACCTTTCTATGATTAGCAATATTATATTTCAAATTATAGTGCAGTCCGGG
The DNA here is from genome assembly GCF_010015895.1 of Lontra canadensis. Classification (NCBI taxonomy): domain Eukaryota; kingdom Metazoa; phylum Chordata; class Mammalia; order Carnivora; family Mustelidae; genus Lontra; species Lontra canadensis. The sequence continues at coordinate 18,446,768 of NW_022631005.1, forward strand.
GAGGGTCTAATTTTTTATAATGTCTTCTTATTTAGGAAAAAGGTCAGTTTAAAAAAAAAAGAAGAAGCATATCAACCTCCTATATCAGAGGTATGGTAAAAAGCTATTACTATAAAGATAAATACAGTATTTCAGAAAGTTATGGTACTCATTTGCTTAAAGATTGCATGAAGAGAGGGAAAGCAAGATATTTTTAGCCACAAAATCTCATGTTAAAAATAAAAAGAGGTTTGAAAAGATGTCCTTAACATTCCTTCTAAATATGAAAATATAAGTGGATGAAAAAGTTGACACTAAAAACCTCAGAGTGCCTATTATGTGTGAAAGTCCACCAAAATTTTAATTTAATTATTGCATTTAACCTTGAGAACAGTTTTAAATGATGAGTATTATTAGTATATTTATTTTATATAAATGCCTTTGACCATTACCTTTGACTATTTCCAAGTCATATATCATATGTCATATATATATATATATATATATATATACACACTTTTCTTCTTTTTTTTAAGGTTTAGGGTATACATTTATTTTAGCCACAATATACTACAAGATAACTCCACATTATACATTACAAGGAAGAACAAGTAGATCTTGTTTGAATTCTAACACTAGCCACATGTGTATTATTGAATATCCAAGACTGAGAATTAAAACTGAACTATCTGGACTGTGCTCAATCTAAAGGTGTGAATGTTTATAACAAAAGGGGACAAACGAGATGAAATTTGACATGGTTATTTTCACCAACAACAAACATTTTAAGAATCTGCTGGACATAGGATATGGTGATAGCTACTATAAACATGAAGATTTTAGGTTAAACAGGTCTTTCTAAATTACTGTTTTTCGGACATAGCTCAAATGTCATTTTACCTAAAGGCCACAAGCAGAATTACTCATCTGTCTTCTTTCAAGGCAAGCTATAATTGAAACATAAATCTGTTTGCATATCCATCTCAAGTCTCAATAGAAGATGAGTGCCTGGATTGTAAGATCTACTTTCTCAATTATGCTTTTATTTAAATACAACAAATTATCAAGGATCTAATAGTAATTTTGTAGAAGGAATAGATATTATCTGGATTGTAATACTTTTTTCTGTAACCTACCCACTTCCTTTTCGTATTTAAAGAGTAGGAAAACTTGTGTATTACATTTTATAGTCAAAAAGCTCCTTATGTTGAGGGAAGAGTTTGGTTTGAATTAGTTGCCTTTTGGAAATTAAAAGTGATCTCTTTACTATATTTTTAATGTTATATTTTTGAATAGCTTCACAAGATGTCCTGTAGAGATTTTTATTTTATACCAACAACGATAGTGCTCTTCAATATTTCTCTGTGTGAGAACTAAAAATGTAGAGAATGATTTATCACCTCTGAGAAATCATTTTCATATTACTTTCAGAAGAATGATACTGGTAACTTACAATCTATGAGCACAGGTGATTTTTAGCTTAGGAAATCTTGGAAAAGTACAAGGAGTCCAGGTAATAACTATATTTTAATGATCTTACAATAGCACAAGTTCATCATAACAACATGACAGTTATTTAATAATGTTTTGTCTCAAATTTAAAAGACATTAAATCCTTTGGTATACAAGTTAGAAATTTCAAATTGCTGATGAATTAAATTAGAAGTCAAGTGCTGCTTTACAACAGAGTTGCCCTCTAAAAAAGAATCAAGAGCACCTCAATAATGAAACTGTCTTTGGCTTTCTATAGGGCTCCAGTTATTAGTGTAAGTGACTAAAATTTTTCTTTTATTAAGTCAATTGTCATTGAAGTCACACTCTGAAAATTCAAAACATAAAGCTAGCCAAAAGTCACATTGAAATTTTTCTTTAAGAGAACCTACATTAGAAGGTGTACACCAATACACTTATAAATATATCTGATAATAATGATAATATTTGAAAAAGACCAATTTTGTATCTTTCAGTCAATATGAAGATATACCATTTGTGTGATTCTTATACAAAAATGACCTGCATAATCCCCAGCATCTGTTAAACTTCCACAAGATTTTGGTTTCTTTCCCCTCCTACGTTTGTTGTAGATATTAGTTGCTTAACGCTTTTGTGTCTCCATTTCTCCATCTATAGAAGGAAAGATTAAATGAAATAATACATGTGCTAAATTGTTGACAATCCATTAAACAAAAAACAAGATTTAAATATTACTTGAGAAGTATAGCTTAGGTGAGAGGCTTTTAATAAAATAACATACTTTTCTGTCTGGAGAGCCTATTTAATTTCTGTAATTTTGTGTTTACCTAACCTTGTACTTAGCAAACTGTTGTCTGCTGCCCACATCTGGCCTGTGGCTTACTTTTGTTAAGACCCATAGTATATAGAGATATTTAAGATTGATTTATTTATTTTAGAAAGAGGTAGAGAGTGCACAACCAGGGTAAGAGGTGGGGGGGCAGATGTGGAGCCAGTTGCGGGGCTGGATTCATTGACCCTGAGATCACCACTCCGGTAGAAATCAAGAGTACGATGCTTAAGGAGTGAGCCACCCAGGGGTGCTCCATGACCCATAGTTTTTATATTTTTGAATGCCTGAAAAAAAAAATTTAAAAGATCACGTGACATGAAATTTTATTAAATTCAAGCCTCATTATTTATAAATAATGTTTTACTGAATCAGGGATATGCTTATTTATTTCCATAATATCTATGATTACTTTCATGTTGTTACAGCAGGGCGTGAATAGTTGCATTAAAGAATATATGGTAGGCTGAAATAGTTGTTATCTGCCTCTTGCAATCCCCTGTTCTAATTCTGTAACTATCCTCTTAATTAGGAGCTACACATGAATATGGAAATAGCAAATTTTCTTCATAGGTTTTGATTGATAAAATAAAAACACCCAAAGAGTAGAAAATAGAAGCATAAATTTATTTCTAGACTTTGGTTGGGAGAGAAATAAGAAATAACTAGAGAATTAGAAGATGGGAAAAAAAATTACTAATATGATTTGATTGAAAAAACCAGAAGTAGTAAAAGTAAAGGTGGATCATGCACACTGTGTAATTCATGTCTTCAATTACTTGGAAATACGCCTGTTTTCAAACAATCAGAGGGAAAGCAGATTGTAGTATCTATGTTGCCTCTTTCTCTAAATAATGGGAACACATCCAGTTCTGCTGTGGGACTATCTCCTGACCTGAATCTATGAGAACATCCTGAGTCGCCACTATCTCTGTGCACCAAATTTGTGATATTAATACAGTTTGTGGTTCAACTCAGGAATACTGGCATCACATAATGTTGATAATTTTTACTGTTTTGATCATAATTCAATAAGGCTTATAGCTCCTCTAAAGGCATTATTTTTATACTGTAACTCTGAATGCTAGGAACATGTGGCTTATTGAACATAGCCATATGTTCATACCATAGTCTTATTTCCAAAACAACTGCTTCCCAGAAAATTTCCTTCCAGTATGTCTTTTTCTTTAATCCATGAGACTAATGGATGAAAGACATTGTGAGTAGATGTGGATTCATCACTTGCCCACCTGTACTTAGTGAAATAATACATATTTCTAAAGTCTAAATGATCTGAGGACCATAACTCAGTTGTAATAGGTTGCTAGAGTAATGAATGATGATTTGGTGGAATAAAAAAACCTAAAAAGCTTTTGAGTGGTGATTCCAGGAAAAAGCTATTAAAGCTTTGCACTTTACCAAATTCTTGTCATTTATATAGAAGCTAGGGAGGGAATTTTGAATTAAAGTTCACATAACAATAATAATTGAAGACAAATGGATATATCAAATTATTATATCCTGTCTTTTCCCCTTTTCTGCTGTTTGACACTGAACATCTTTGGGATTCACTGAGATACTTGAGCCTGCAGAAATCAAGCTCAGAACAGCAAGAAAATGGTGGTTGGTGGTTGTGTGGATTCTTTGCACAGACACACGAGAAAATCTCTTCATCCTATGTATAGGAATTCATATACTCAGATATGTGTGTCTAGTAAACATAAAAATAAATTTACAAATCATCACAACCCATGGACATTTAATGAATGACCAAAAAAGAAAATAGAATACTGAGTTCCCTGATATACTCTGATTTCAGGACATGAGACACAATTTTCTGAGAAATTTTTTACTTGAGAGGGTTTTGCAGTGGGGGTGGATGCCTAGTGTTGATGAGCCACAGTGTTATGAATGGAATTCCACAAAAGGATTATTATGCAGTCTGACAAAGTTTGTCTGTTGAGTGAAGTCAGACTTATGTCTATACAAACACTGTCCCCAGTCTAGGCAGATGAGGTTCAAGAACACTCACATTGTGACAGAAAACCTCTTATTCTCTCTCACTTTGATTCTTTATCACAGTGGCAGTAATACCATCATACATTAACATAATGTGATGATTCTCAAAATACTTGAGACTATACTACCATATTTTAAATTCACTGAAAGCCTGTGAGAAACATTAGTATGACAATAAATATTTATATTTTATAATTAAGATTCAAGTAGATCAAGTGATGTACCTGAAGTTACTCAGTTTTATGTAGAATTGAAATTCAAATTAATTTTCTTTTACTAATGTTCTCTGTATTATAAAACAATGATTAAACAGCCTCATTTTCCTTTTTAAAATCCTGGTTCATATCTGTCCTCATCAAGATGATCAAAAACCAGTGAAATCTAGTTACTTTTTCCATTTTCTTTTCTTATGTTCTTGAATATTAAAATAGCAATTACATTCATTGCTACAAATAAATAATGATGCTACATCTTGCTGACTATGTTTTATTTATCTAAAATCCCTATAACCATTGAGCAAGATAAACAGAATTTTAATATGTAGTCTCTCAATTCACATTTTTTCATTCATTAAATTCCACTCACATGTACTTCTAGCATATTGGTATATCAGATTACATCCAAATGAATCCATACTATACTCAGAGAAATTAATTTTTTGCAACTCAGTGATAAAGCAATATTTTAAACAAAACTAAATATACTCTTACCTAACAGTTTGTGATTCTTACTTTTGGAGCAGTCATTTCCTGCTCCAAAGTGGAAAAGTGGAGTTTTTATTCTTTTTCCCCAAAATGAAGGTTTGTGGCAACCCTATATTAAACAAGTCTACTGGCACAATTTTTCCTACAACAGTTTGTTATTTTGTATCTCTATGTCAAATTCTCTCAATATTTCAAACCTTTTCTTTTTGTCTTTCTTAAAGATGTTATTTGTTTATTTGATATATAGAGAGAGATTACAACTAGTCAGAGAGGCAGGCAGAGGCAGAGAGAGAGAGGGGGAAGCAGGCTCCCTGCCAATCAGAGAGCCCCATGTGGGGCTCCATCCCAGGACCCTGAGATCATGACTTAAGCCAAAGGCAGAGGTTTAACCCACTGAGCCACCCAGGTGCCCCAAATCTTTTCATTATTATATTATGGTAATCTGTGATACATGATCTTTGATGGTATTATTGTAATTATTTTGGGGCACCATGAACCCACTTACATAAGATGACAAACTTATTAATATTGTGTGTTTTGTGTCAGCTCCATAGACCAGCCATTAGCACATCTCTTTCCTTGCCTATTCCCTGATTCACAACAATATTGAAATTAGGCTACTTAATAATCCTATAATGGCCTCTGAGTGTTCAAGTGGAAGGAAGAGTCACACATCTCTCACTTTAATCAAGGCTAAAAATGATTAAGCTTAGTGAGGAAGGCACATGGAAGGCCAAAAGCTGAAAGCTAGGCTGTATTATTTAGCTATGTTGTGGATGAAAAGGAAATGATCCTTTTTTTTTTTTTTTCAGATTTTATTTATTCATTTGATATACAGAGATCACAACTAGGCAGAGAGGCAGGCAGAGAGAGAGGAAGGGAAGCAGGCTCCCTGCTGAGCAGAGAGCCTGACACGGGGCTCGATCCCAGGACCCTGAGATCATGATGTGAGCTGAAGGCAGAGGCTTAACCCACTGAGCCACCCAGGCACCCCAGGAAATGTTCTTGAAGGAAATGAAAAGTGCTACTCAGTTAAGACACGGATTTTAAGAAAGTGAAACAAGCTTATTATTTGGAGAATCTTTAAGCAGTCTGGACAGAAAATCAAACCAGACACACATTCCCTTAAGCCAGAGCAAGACCCTAACTTGCTTCAATTCTTCAAAAGCTGAGGGAGGTGAGGAAGCTGCAGAGGAAAAGTTTGAAGCTAGTAGAGTTTGGTTCATGAGGCTTAAATGAAGAAGATATCTTCATAACATGAAAGTACAATGTGAAGCAGCAAGACCTTATGTTGAAGCAACAGTGAGTTATCCAGAAGATCTAGTTAAGATCATTGATGGAGGTGGTGACCCTAACAACAGATTTTCAATGTAGACAAAATGGACTTGTAGTGGAAAATGTCATCTAGGAATTTCATCATTAGATAGAAGTCAATGCTTGGCTTCAAAGAAGGGACAGGCTGACTCTCTAGTCAGGAGTTAATGCAATTGGTGACTTTGAGTTAAAGCTCAAAATCCTAAAGCCCTTCAGAATTATACTAAATCTACTCTTCATGTGCTCTATAAATGGAACAACAAAGCGTGGGTAGTTCATTTGTTTACAGTATGGTTTACTGGATATTTTAAGCCCACTGTTGAGAGACCTACGGTTTGGGAAGGGGGGCATTTCCTTTCAAAATATCAGTACTCATCAACAATGCACTTGATCACCCAAGACCTCTGACAGAGATATGCAATGAGATTAAGGTTGTTTTCATGCCTACTAATGAACCATCTATTCTGTAGCCCATGGATCAAGGAGGAATCTGACTTTCAGGTCTTATTATTTAAGAAATACATTTCGTAAGGTTATAACAGCCATAGGTACTAATTCTCTGATGGATCTGAGAAAAGTCCATTGAAATTCTTCACCATTCTAGATGCCATTCAGAACATTCATGATTCATGGGAAGAGCTCAAAATATCAGCAATTATAGGAGATTGGAAGAAGTTGATTCCAACCCTCCTAGATGACTTTGAGGCATTCAGACTTCAGTGGAGGAAGAAACTGTGAAAATGGTGGAAATAACAAGAGAACTAAAATTAGAAATGGAGTCTGAAGAGGGCATCTGGTGGTTCAGTGGGTTAAGCCTCTGCCTTCAGCTCAGGTCATGGTCTCAAGGTCCTGGGATGAAGCCCAGCATTGGGCTCTCTGCTCGGCAGGGAGCCTGCTTCCCCTCCACCCCCCTTCTTGCCTCTCTGCCTGCTTGTGATCTCTCTCTCTCTGTCAAATAAGTAAATAAAATCTTAAAAAAAAAAAAAAAGAATGGAGTCTCAAGATGTGACTGAATTTGTGTGATCTCATAATAGTTTATATGGATAAAGATTTGCTTCTTATGGATGAGCAAAGAAAGTGGTTTGGGGGGATGGAATCTACTCCTGATAAAGATGCCGTGAAGATTGCTGAAATGATAGCAAATAATTTAGAATATTACATAAACTTAATTGACAAAGGACCAGGAGAGTTTGAGAGGATTGAATCCAATTTTGAAAGAAATTCTACTGTGAATAAAATGCTGTCAACCAGCATCACATGCTACAGAGAAATTGTGAAAGAAAGACTCAATTAATGCAGCAAACTTCATTGTTGTCTTACTTTAAGAAATGTCCACAGCCACCCCAAAATTTAACAACCATTCCTCTGATTATTCAACACCCAATGAGTCAAGACTCTCCACCAACTAAAATGTTGTGACTAATAAGTTCAGACGATGGTTCATATTTTTTAATAAAGTTTTTAAATTAAGCTCTTTGCATTGTGTTTTTGGACATAATGATGTTGCACACTTAATAGACTGCAGTGCAGTATAGACATCACTTTTATGTTGCACTGGAAAACCAAAAATTTCATTTGACTTTATTGCAATATTTGCTTTATTGTGGTGGTCTGGAACTGAACCCACATTATCTTTGAGATATGCCTGTATAAATTATAGCAGAACCATGGATATGAGGAGAATTGGTGACAAGATTTCCTATTTCAAAATGTGTGTCCTCTTGACAGTTTAATTTCCTGGTGTCTGGCACAGATACTTTGGTCATGTATTTTCATTGATTCTAATTAAATGTCAGGCTCATAATTTACTCACATTCTTCCCTCTTCAATGGCATGAGGAAAAAAACACTGTCATGTTTCCTTCAACTTATCTCTTAAATTGCAATTAATTTTGTTACAATGTTGATCAAATAAGTCTGCAAGTGTTCAATGTGCTTCCCAAAATAAACTTCTCAGCTTCTAGAGGAGCTTCTAATCAGCATGATTGGATGTGAAAGTTGTCCCTGCCGTGGACTTCTATCTAGCAAGCAATGTTTTATTGGCAATTTCCATTGTCTTTAAATCTGTTGTACGGCCGTTTATCTTCACTGTGTCTTTACTTCTTCCATGATTATTGATTCAGTATTAGTTTTGGTAAAGCATTCACAAAAATTTTTTGTAATTCCTTTATGGAAGCTTGTGATGTTCTTTAGAAGGAAGCAAGGCCCATTAAATAACCACAAGCTGAAGCTCCCAACAACAGAAAAATTAGTGGATTCATTTCAGAAAAGTGTGGTAGTCACTAAGAAGGTTGAAGTACATAAACTTTAAAAATTTTTTTCTCAGATTTGTTCATTAAAATTATCATTGATGCTTTCTGAAATTTTAATCTAGTGTTATTTCATGTATCTTAAAACTTTAGCCACTAGATCAAACTGTGGGGAAGTATGGGTCAATATTCCTGTTACTACAATGAATGATCGTAAGTTTTCAATGACTTCAAGTAATTAAACTAGTTGTTCATGAAACATTACTCCCATATCATGGAATAATGGTTTCACAAAAGTTTTGAAATGTTGTGCTTTTAGGTCAAATGTAGGTTGGTATATTCAATCTGCAACATTTACTTTTTTATAAGGAAGTATTATTACACTGAATTTTAAACCATCTTGCATTTATAGTGGGAGTTCTATTTATATATGTGTTATTGTGAGTTTATAACTTGATTAGTCTAAGTGAATAGATTTTCTATGAGTAATAGGTATATATTTAAGCTATGCAATTGTCGATGTTGATAATTAATGATGATAGATATAGAAGTGCTTTTTAAGAACTCCTCAAAAGTTTTCACATCTAAAGGGTTTTTCTCCCCATAAGCTTCTTTCTCCTTTTTAAAAAAAGTTTTTATTTAAGTTCCAGTTAGTTAACGTACACAGTGTAAAGTAGTTGCAGGTGTGCAATTTAATGATACACCCAATGCTCCTCACAAGTGCCCTCCTTAATCCTTGTAACCTATTTAAACCATCCTCTCTGATAACCATCCGTTTGTTCTCTATAGTTAAGAGTCTGTTTCTTGTTTTGCCTCTCTCTCTTTTTTTTCCTATGCCCATTTTTCTTTGTTTCTTAAATTCCACATATGAGAGAAATCATATGGTATTTGTCTTTCTCTGACTGACTTATTTTGTTTAGCATAATGTATTTTGGCTCCATCCATGTAGTTGCAAATGGCAAGATTTTACTCTTTTTTATACAGCTGAGTAATATTCATATATATATATATATATATATATATATCACATTATCACACATCACGTAATGTGATATATATAATTGATTTGCAAATATTGAACCACCCATGCAACTCAGGAATAAGTCACACTTGATCATGGTGAATGATTCTTTTAATGTATTGTTGGATTTGGTTTGGTAGCATTTTATTGAGAATTTTTGCATCCCTGTTCATTAGTGATATTGGCTTATAGTTCTCTTCTTTAGTGTTGTCTTTGACTGGTTTTAGTATCAGGGTAATGCTGCCTCATAGAGTGAATCTGGAAGTTTTCCTTCCATTTCTTTTCTATTTCTTTCTTTCTTTATATATTTGGAATAGCTTGAGAAGAATAGATATTAATTCTTTAAATGCTTGGTAGAATTCCCCTAGGAAGCCATCTGGCCCTGGACTTTTGTTTGTTGGTGGATATTTTATTACTTATGCAATTTCCTTTCTGGTTATTGGTCTGTCCAGGTTTCCTTTTTCTTTAAAGGGGGTTTCTTAAAATTCTTCCAAGTGGGTTTTGAAGTGAAATAGACACCATTGGTTTATTAACCTTTTTAGGATACTGGGGCATCATTAAAAGTTACAAGATGGTAGTTCATTAAATTGCTGCTATAAAGCATATAAAGTTGGTTTTCTGTGTGTGTAAAAGTATCAAACTTTTTTCTGGAGAACAGCCTATTTTACAGGATAGATTCTTCCTTCATGTTGGTATCAATTAACCTGCTTCCTTTTCCACTAAAGCATTGAAAAAGCCTTAATCCAACAACTTAGTGCACTGTACTTAAGTCTTCTTTACTACCATTTCAATTTCAGAAAGCCTAGAAGTGGCAGTTCTCTTGGATAGAAAACCTCAAAGGAAAATCTGGGATCTTATCTCCCTGAGTGCTAACATACTTACAAAACAGTAATAGTCTAGGTATCACCCCATGATTTTCCTCTGTGGAAGCTTTTATTTTAGCCACAAACCAATACCATACTGCAGAGTTTATAGAGAGTGAGTTTTGCTAGATTTTATGTGCATAAAGAGTTGAAAGGGATGTAGTCAACAACACTGTGAAAATGGATTGCTTCCAGAGATGTTTATTAGAAAACACAGACCTAGTTGAGGAAGGACCGCAGGTCACAGAGAGGTCTGCTCGGTCAAGTCTGCATATTTAAAGTGTTACCAGCAGACACTAAGGGGTAGGATGCCCAAGAAAATAGAGCAGTCAGGTAATTATTAGAAGATGAACTAGCAAAAATGATTGGGAAGCAAAGAACCGTGCTAGAAAGGCCCAGACCAAATTGATGGCTATATAAAAGTTAGAAACAACCCAAGTCTTGAAAAGGGAAGTCATAATGCCAGAAACCAATTTTAGAAACTAAAAGGAAAGTGTTGGTGTTCAAAAAAGATATACCCAACCACCAGGAGACAAAAAGGGAGTGGAAAAAAAAGGAAAGTATAGTCTCTCTGTGAGGAGGTCATAGATTTTCTTTTTCAGCCCCATGTCCTGAAGGGTGCTGGGTTTAGGAACAAAAAGAAAATGCCCTATTTGAAATCTGAAGGGAATTAAAATGCAGTGCAGCATTTCCTCTTCTGTTTTTAGTTGCAGCCTCTGGACACCTGCCAGCCACCAGTAAAAAGCTCCCTATCTCAGAGTATATATTTCTGGTACAAAGTAGACAGCAAGTACAAATGAGACCTTGACCAGAACTTTTATATTTACACAAATCTGTGTAAATTACACAAATCTTTTCTGTGTGTGTTGAGTTGGGAAGACAGCAGAGTATTTAGACCTCAGGAGCAATGATTTGTATTGCCTAAGGAGTTTGGAATTAATATGCTCATAATAAGTAAGGTTTAGGTACTCCTGAAGAACCATCAAATACTTCTTCCATTGGGTTATTTACTTACCAATCTTTAAAAAAAGTAGAAATGCACTGTCAAAAGCCTTTGTAATGTTTGATATTTGAATGTGCAAGGGGCTGATATCAATTTTCCAATAGAAATGGAAACCTACAAGTGATTTACATAACCATTAAAATACCTTTGAATTGTAGTTAATGCCCCTCATCAATCAGCACAATTTTATTGTCCATTTCATAGTTTCTGGTTTCTGTTCAGTCCTCATTTGAACTCTCATTAACAACTTCATCATTCATCTCATTTATGTATATATGTGTGTGTGTGTATAGATACATAAATATATATGTACATATATATATATGTATGCATGTATATGTATGTATATATATGGCATCTGTTCTTTGAAAGATTACACTATAATTCTCTTTTAATCTTCTGATTCAGAAAGCAGTTGGAAACACATGTCTGTGTTTAGGATTTAATGAAGTTGTGATAAATTTCTGTGAGAGAAAGAACACACGCATGCAAGAGAGAGAGAGTGAGTGTACACGCACACACAAGAGAATTACTAACCACTTTTAATGATATATTGCTTGATCCTATCACCTTTAGATATAATGTGCAAATTGAGAAATTTAAAAGGAAAAAAAAAGTGCATGCATTTGATGCCCTCCCAGCATAAACCTGGGTAGAAAACACATCTATTTTCTTGGCAAATGGTAAGTGGAAATCAGGATGTCTTTCACAATTATGGAGCAATATTGATGATAGAAGCAGGCAAGCAGTTGGACACCCAAATCCTCAAACTCTGAACTATTACAACAAAGAGAAACAGGATGATGGCCCCTATGGACCTCATCCTGAAGAGAAGAGATTTCAAGTGGTTAACACAGTCATGTAGCAGTAGCCACTTGTGATAATAGCAGTTAACAGTAACCTCATTTCAGAAGGAGATTCTGATATGTGGTGGTTTAAATTTTGGATTTCAGGTGAGAAGAAAAAAAAATTTTCAGGGCCAACTTCATTCTGTTTATTAAACTTGTAAATAGCATTTACCCATAATTGGCTTATCAAATAAATGTACAAATGTATATTTACATAAATGCACCGGTGTGCCAAAACAGAGATTACTTCCTTTCAGTTTCTAGTTTTCATGAAAAGATGGTTGGAATATTATTACATATAATTATAAGGAGGAAAAACATAAAGAAGGCTGTTTGCATTCCTTCTCTCTATAAGAAATGTGTTCTGTCTTTAATACAGTAATGAATTATGAAAGTATTAATCAACATTTTCCAAGAAAATAATCCCAATATTGAAATTTTCACAGGTTTTGTTTTAAATTAAAAAGCTAGCTGATGATTATCAAACTTTGGAGTCTTGTTTTATTTCTTAGTATACCTTTGCCATCTTAGACATAGGACTATAGATGAGTCAAATCTTTGTGTTTGTCTGAGGGGAGGAAGCTCAATTGACTCAGGCACTCACCTAATAAGGTGAAGTTCGTGTGTCTGATTTTTGTATATGCCACACCTTTACAATGTTGTTTTGACTGTAGGCCTTTACCTTCTCTTCTCATCCTAAACAGCTATTCTAAAATTTATGCCATTAGATATGAGGGGCCCCTTCTAGGTAGCATGTTGTTCTTGAGAAAATCCATTAATATGAAAGCATGATTCAGTGCCCAATTGAGAGTAAAGAAATATATTCATCTTTGCATATGAACACTCATTCTTTGTGTCAGAAGATAATACTGCTTTATCTATGCTCTGATATTACTTAAAAGACCAATACTGTTCACGCTGGGGGGAAGAAAGGGAAAATGAATTGCAGTGAGTCGTTAACATGACTCTTCTATCTTCTTGCTTGGACATGGTAATGAAAATGTATTTTTCAAATCATATAGTTAATTCTTGTTATTTCCTAGATTAGAAAATGTTTGGTTAGGCATATATCATTGATGACTAGGATGGCTTAATTGAGCTGAAGAATAGTGCAGTTTATTAAGTTCACAATGAACGATTAGAGAAGAGTCCAAAATACACATGGGGGAAATTAGTGCCAGTCGTGGCTGCTCTTGAAATGTTCAAATTCTATCTGATTTCTCAATAGATGCTCTTATTTCAATGGGAAACCAATGATATTGATACGATCATCACTTTAGACCAATGGATATGCATGTTGCAATGATACAACTAGTAGAGATACTTACATGATCACAAAGGCAATAATACCGTTATTTTAAGCACTATGAACTTATTCTTCCCAAGCTAGTCCCATAAGCAATTGTTTTTCCAATCAGCCAATATACTCTATGGGTGAATGACTATGGATAAAATCTGCAGCACAAACAATGACTTTCTAGACTGTTACACTCCAGTCAGGGAACAGCAGTTATAATTCCAGTTTCTGACAGAAGAAAGATAATTAAGTATAGCTGAATGTCAGTGTAAGATCTATATTGTCTCTACCTCATGCACTTGTGCTATGGTTCCACAAAAGATTTTGGCATCTCTATACTGAATAGTTTTTATTCTCTTTAGATTTGATTTTAATTACAAACCTGGGTATGTCAGAACAGAAATGGTTCGTTGTGATTTGACCATGCTGAATCATTTACATTGTCTAATTCATCCTCATGTAACATGACCAGCTTGCTTTGCAAAACAGATCAAAATTTAATTTCTTTAAATTGTCTTTCTATATTGACTTTGGTGTGCTCTTGGTTAAGCAGCAATCTTTTCTGAGAAATGGTTTATTGTTGCAACATTTTAAGCAAATCAATTACCTTCCTGTAATGCAATAATATTACAATATGCAGGCAACCATAGCTTCCATTGTACATGACACAGTCGATTTTATGAAGCTGTAAACATTCATATCAATGCTATTTAGTCTGTAGTAATACAATTTGAAAAGGAGATATTGGCCAAGTTATGTTAATATGTTATATGAGAAAAGCTCAATATGTCAGGAACACCTTGGAAAACAGACATGCAGGTTTCAGGTTTGTGGGGAAATAGTGAAGTGATAATAAAACACATAGTTGTAACTTTCTCTGCATTCAGAAATGACTAACTTCAGAAAGGGGTTTTGGTACTCCCTCCTCAGTGTGTGCTAATTATTTTGGGGGTAACTCTCTTGGGATACAGCCATATTCCATAACTACATCTAGCTAATAAAGCTATAATAAGCTTCTCCCCCCACGTCTTTTATTTTTTCTGATATGTCTTGGTAGAAATGCTTACCTAAATTCATCATTTTAGACATAAGCCAGATTATGGTGTTTCTTTGCTTAAAACCCACCAGCGGCTTCCCACTGAACTGAGAACAGTATGTGAACATCTTGACATTGCTGTGAGGCCTCACATCGTCCTCCAGTCCTCATTGCCTCTCCTAACTTTTTCTCTTGTTCCTCTCCCCTTTCTTCCCTGTGCTCTGGCAGGCTTTCTCTTGTTTCCACGCATACCATATTAATTCCTGTGTTGTGCACTTTGGTTTTATTATTCTCTAGATTGGAATGCTCTGTATCACTAAACAGCTATTCTGAAAATTTATGCCATTAGATATGAGGGGCCCCTTCTAGGTAGCATGTTGTTCTTGAGAAAATCCATTAATATGAAAGCGTGATTCAGTGCCCTATTGAGAGTAAAGTGACCTCCCATTCATTGAGCATCAATTCAAGTGATACTTCCTGAGAGGGATCATCTCCTGATCAGCCTGTCAAGTATATGTCCCCTCCCTCATGCTTAAACTTCTCTCTATAGTTATTCTCTTTCATTTCTTTATGGCACTTGATGCCATCTGATATTTTTGCTATTTATTATCTGATGAGTGTAGAAACATTGACTTGGCCACTGCCATATCCTTAGCACCGAGAACAGTGCAAATAGAGATATTCAACAGCCATTTGTTGTGTTTAACAACAACAACAAATTGTTACCTGTTGTTACCTATTCCAAGTAAGCATTTGAAGAGATCATTATCCAGGGGTCAGAGAGAGAATTAGTTGGCAGATGGAAAGAAAAATTCTCTTCTGTTCTGACACCTTTCTGCAATAAATTCTATAACTATTAATCAACCTTATTTAGTAAATAGTCACAGACATTAACTATACTTGAAGCCCTTATTACATCACTTATATATTGATGCTTTCTGCTAGAAAATCAATATTCCTGGACTATTATTACAAAGACCTTGGTTTCCTCTTATGTAATTATAATTCTAAATGATCAGATTGCTATTATTAGACTGGCAATACTTATGAGATTTCATCTTAAAATTTCACAATAACTCCCTTTTATTCACTAGTGGTTTAAATGGTATTCAGGCAATATATCATTATTTTTCACAGTAAATTGCCTGAGATCTTACGCAGTAGCTTTGAAATTACTGCTTGTCGTCACCAGTATATACAACCACATAAACAGTATGCGGTTTATACAGTAGATCATTTTTCTTGTTTATATTCAGCAAGCTCTCAGTGCTACACACTAACACCAGCTGTTAAAAAAATGACAGTAGTATTTTATCTCTTACTACCAAGATCCTTTATGTGGAGAAGTTTTTTCCAAACAGTATATGTTGCTGAATAATGATAAAGGTTGTTATGATAAATAGTGGTATATTTTTCAGAATCCATTTGAAATGTAAATGGAGTGCAAATAGAAAAAATTATAGAAAAAGTCAAATATAGTGAAAGTCAGATTCCTGTACCTAAATCCAAGTCAGTTTTATTATCCAGGAATATCTGAAGGAAGGAATAAAGATCTTGTCTCAGAGGTTGTTCAAGGTGAATCCTAAAGAGCAATATGTGTATGTGTTACAGTTAAGAATCTAAAACATGTATCAGTATCCCAAAATCTCTAGTGTGGATTCTTTCACTCTTTTCCCCCTTGCTTTCTGTTGTCCTTTTTTAAAGGATTTTTTTTTAAACTTTATTTATTTCACAAGGAGAGAGAGATCACAAATAGGCAGAGAGAGAGAGGGGGAAGGAGGCTCCATGCTGAGCAGAGAGCCTGATGTGGAGTCTTGATCCCAGGACCTTGAGATCATGACCGGAGCTGAAGGCAGAGGCTTAACCCACTGAGCCACCCAGGTGCCCCTGTTGTTCTTTTTTATTTTTTTTTTTTTTTTCCTTTCTCCATGAGAAAACAAATGCCTCAAGCATAGGACCATGTCTTTCACATAAAATACATAATACGTACTAGAAAGATGTATGTTAGCTAACTAAAACTGGAGTAGCTTTCTCAGAACCATTGTCTCCATTTAGAAAGTACAAGTACTTGATTAGACTAATCACAGAAACAGAGGTGGAAAGTTTCTTTAAATCTCTGTATCTCACTTGTACTTTGGTACCTCATTGTAGTATTTAAGAGATTCTATTCTGTCAGGATTTAAAATACTTAGTGCTTTAGACAAACACTTGCGGCTAATAATTATGCACACTAAAAAATGAAATGCATTTAAATTATTATTTGATAGCAAATAGTAGATATTTATATGTAGTTGTGAATAGAAGGGAAATAGTCTTTGAATTCAGAAAATTGTTAAAACCTTGCCTTATTGATACTTGTGTTTTTGTGATAACAACTACAGCCCTGAGTCTTCTGGCTCCCAGGAGTTCAGCCTCTACTTCATGTATGGCAACTTGATTTCAGTTGATTTAACTCCTGGTGTACAGATGCCTTAAATTTTATCCCAATTCTAATATACTCCTGACGACAAAGACTTGTAGTAATCAACGACTCTTCCATTGGTAGAGGTAGGCTTCCTAAAAAATCGTTGTTTCTCTTATATCTACATTAATTATACGTTTAAAAATATACTCTTTTTCCGGACACCTGGGTGGCTCAGTGGGTTAAGCCTCTGCCTTCAGCTCAGGTCATAATCTCAGTCCTGGGATCAAGCCCTGCATCTGGCTCTCTGCTCAGCAGGGAGCCTGCTTCCCCCTCTCTTTCTGCCTGCCTCTCTGCCTGCTTGTGATCTCTTTCTCTCCGTCAAATAAATGAATAAAATCTTTAAAAAATATATATACTCTTTTTCTATGCTACTGTGAAGTTTCCATTGATATTTTCTAAATATAGTAGTTTTTTTTTAACATTTTATTTATTTATTTGACACACAGAGAGAGATAACAAGTAGGCAGAGAGGCAGACAGAGAGAAGGGGGAAGCAGGCTCCCTGTTGAGCAGAGAGCCTGATGCGGAGCTGGATCCCAGTACCCTGAGATCATGACCTGAGCCCAATGCAGAGGCTTTAACCCACTGAGCCACCCAGGTGTCCCTAACTAGTTTTTTTAAGTAAAAATAAATAAATCCATAACGATGACAAATAATGGGGAGTTACTATTTTTCCCCCCAATTGTGACTGGAACTGGAGGATTTTTGTGTAAAATGCCTGTATTCATATTAATGTGACGAGGGCCAAAAACAATTTGTTCTTGTATTTGTGCCTTTACATGGAAGAAACTACAAGCAAAAGCTAAAGTAAATAACAAGCCTACCTTATTATATTCCTTGGAAGACTGATAGAACGTAAACACCTTAGTGTTTAAACAAAGAATACATCCGTCTTCATAGTTAGTGGAGGGATTATTAGTCTTGGCCTGGAAAGAAACAATAAGGGTCTGCCTAAAAACAAAACAGAACAAAACAAAACAAAACAAAACACCTTTCCATACTTGTCCTCTTCTCAATGCCCAGGTAAAATCAATTATTGAGTGGTTATTTAAAATTTATTCATGTGATTCTATCTGCAGTTAACTACTAGTTTTGATATTGCAGGACCCAAAAGTTGAGTTCACAGATTTTTCCTTGACTCTGATTTCTAAAACCTTCTAGAAATTGTACAAATGCACACAGGAATACAATTCAAATTTCTCTAACTTGTTCAAATACACTTTTTAAAAATTTTTTAATTGGCAGTATACCTGACATACAATGATATGTTAGTTTCAATTACAATTAGTTATGTTAGTGACTTGACATTTATATACATTACAAAATGGTCACCACAATAAGTGTAGTCTTAACTCTCATTTCTTTTTTTGTATTCAAAAGAAAGTCAGGAAATGTAGATACCAGTGACTATGAAAAAGCAATACAGCTCTGAACAGCCTGGGCAAAGATTTAAATGTGGTGATGATTGATTCTTCCAATAACTGTTCACCAAACACTGATACTGTCCCAGGCACTTGAAAAAATATACTCCTAGTAGGTTTATGCTGGTAATAAGGCCTGCATTACAACTGAATAATCAAGTAGGTGAGCAAGTAGAAGGCAGTATGAGTAATATTTTAATAAGTACTTGATTTCTCGAATTCTGACAAACCTCAGATTCCAACCGCTCTAGAGAGATAATGGCATAGAAAAAGTGGGTATAGGAGAATAGTCTAATTCTTTTTCAAGGTGGGGTTTAGAAGCAGGGCAGAAAACAGAAAAACGTGGGAACTACAGGCAAATCATTGCTTGAATATTATAAAATAAGTTAATGAAGAAGAAAAATGAATTGGTAGAAAATGGATTGTAGTAAAAAAAAAAAATTGGAAGGCTGAAGAAGACAAGAGAAGGAATGATAGAATAAAGACAGTTTAGGAAAGAGACACAAACCCCACCACACTGAAAAGCAAGACTTGGGATGTCAGGATGAAACATAATGAAAGCAGGAATGAGGAGTTCACAACTTGTCAGAGTGACAAAGGGCTTTGTAGATTGTCAGAAAGATAGGGCAGGACACCACTGGATAAGAGGTAAAAGCATAAAGAAGTTCTGGAGAATTCGAGTTGAAATTAGCTGTCCTTTAGTATTATTGTCACAACAAAGGAATTAATATTATGTGGTGCTTCACTGGCAATCAGCATTTGTTGGATCAAGACTTTGAAAACTGCCTTGTAGATTAAATGGATTTGTGGGCTTTGCCTTTATACTGTGAGACCTGGAGGACAGAAATGTCATTGCCTAATTATTTTTCTTTCCTTTTAAGTGGGTCTGGACCATAACTTACCACTAAAAGAAAAGTGTTCATATGCTGCTAAAGAGAAACATGGATTGAATATGGTTTTGCTCAAGTCATTCTAATTTTTCCTTTGGAAATATCTAACTATTATCTTCTTTAAAACAGTATTTCTTTATTCTAAAGAGACAGTATGCACAGCAGTTAAAAACAGCTTCAGAGCCAAACTGCTTGGTTTGGAAGACTTTGACACATGCAAACTCTAGCTTTGGAATAGACACTCAAACTCTCTATCTCACTGAATCTATAAAAATGTGAATGATACAGGTACCTGTGTGGCTCAGTTGGTGAAGCATCTGCCTTTGGTTCAGGTCATGATCCCAGGGTCCTGGATTGAGCCAGGCATCAGGCTCCCTGCTCAGCTGGGAGTCTGCTTCTCCCTCTACCCTTGCCCCCTGCTGTGATCACTCTTTCTGTCTCTCAAATAAATAAATAAAATCTTTTAAAAATGTGAATGATAATATTACTTTGTTAGGTTGTATAAAGATTAAATGACTTAGTAGTAGAGTTGCCAGGTTTAGCAAAGAAATAGAATAAAACAAAACCCAGTTAAATTGGAATTTCAATAAACAACACTATTTTGTACAAGTAATACTCATACTTAGTATGAGGTGTAGTTTACTAAAAAACGATTTGTTGTTTATCTAAAATTAAAATTGAACTGAGTTTTCTATATCCTTTGCTAAATAAAAAAAAAGTTTGATCTTTTATTTATTTCCTATATTTTATCTGGCAACTCTACATATATATATATATATATATATATATATATATATATATAAAGTTCTTATAAAAACAGTCCTGCTACTAGCACTATATAGGTGTTTTTTTTCCAATGATCTTATGGCATATCAGTTCATATGGCGTATATGTTCCTTTTCATTTAAATGCTCTATCCAGAATCAATCCAATGTAATTATTCTTATATGCATTTGCTCTGAGGAGGGCTATGAGTGACCAGGGAATACTCAAGCATTTTGTATGTTAGTAATAAAATGTTAATGATAAATAAATAAAAAAATGTTGATAATAAACTCTTTCCAACTTTCAAGAGATTCTTGCAAAAATAATGCTATAGGAAGATACATTGTAGCATTAAAAGGTGCTCAGTGGTGGAGTGCCTGGGTGGCTCAGTGGGTTAAGCCTCTGCCTTCAGCTCAGGTTATGATCTCAGGGTCCTGGAATCGAGCCCTGCATTGGGCTCGAAGCAGGGAGCCTCCTTCCCCCTCCCCCTCTGCCTGCCTCTCTGCCTACTTGTGATCTCTCTCTTTCTCTCTCTCTCTGTCAAATAAATAAATAAATAAATCTTAAAAAAAAAAAAAAGACCTTCAGTTGTTACATCCCATTGGTGATAATGATAGTGATAATGAGAATTCTAGTGTTAAAAATCTTTTGCACAATTTATTTTGCAAGTACAGCAATAAAGAAGGAAAAATGTATGAGGGCTGCTTGGGTGGCTCAGTAGGGTAAGCATATCCCTTCTGCTCGGGTCATGAACTTAGGGTCCAGGGATGGAGCCCACATATCAGGGTCCCTGCTCAGTGGGAGACTGCTTTTCTCTCTGTTGCTCCCAGGACTCATGCACTCTCTCTGTCTCTCTCTCAAATAAATAAATAAATAAATAAATAAATAAATAAATAAATAAAGCAAGCTTATTTGAGATGGAAAAGACATGTTTGTTTGAGATGGAAAAGACATAAAAGGTGGTCTATTCCAGTTATCTACCCAGGTATAATTCCTAGGTACTTTCTAACCCAAAGTCAGTTGTCCATTTCTTTTCTTTTGGATCATTTTTCTTGTCTTCTGCTTTTGCCTTTATTATTAAAACTCAGATGGTTTCTTGCCTCAGTGAATATCACCCAAACCTGCTAATATGTTAGGGACTAACTGTTTCTGCGTCAGTGTTGTTAGTTCAGGAATTGTAATTTTATGAAGGACTCTTAAGTATGGCAAGTATTCCTGAACCAAAGCAAGGAGTTAGTTAAGATTGATGTTTTGAGCGAGTAGATATTTTAGGCCAGATGACTTCCCTGTATACTTTTGCATCGCTCAAGATACATTCAAAAGATGTAAAAGTATAGCTCATTACTAGATTCTTCCTTTAAAAAGTGAAATAATAATATCGTGAATTAAATAACACTGTTATTTTTTCCCTTTTTTGCACTACTTTTTCTTTTAAAAAATTACTTCAAATAGTATTTCATTTTTTTTTTTTTAGATATAATCTCTGCCCTTTTCTCTAAAAAGAGTCAGTGATATTCTTTTAAGTTTATAGATGGAGAAAATGTGGCATAGGAAAGTAGCTTGATGATGACTATCCAGATAGAAGCAAGACTTAAAATGAGTTCTAATGAACCCTAGTTTATTGTCAATAAGATTTTTTCTGTGGATACACTCCAATGTAATGACAGAAAGAAGGATAGGTTATTAGTAGGGCAATCAGTTTAAAAAAAAAAAAAGGCAGCATAGCAACATAGCATGTCCATAGGCACTGAGGATAATAATATGTAATATGTATCTCCTTATAGCTTCCACAGAAAGATTTCAATGGAATACAATAAGTACTTATTGAGCACCTACTGTGCATAAGACTTTGAGCTAGATTCAGGGAATATAAAAAAACACAGGCCTCACCTTAGATGACTGTACAATAGAGCAGAGGAAAGAGAAGTTCAAAAAAAGCTATATTATAAGAAATTCAAGTGCCCTGAAATTGTGCTTTGGGGAGTCACAAATCACATTTGAAATACTTGACACTGCAATGAAAAATTTATACTGAAAAATAATTGATACTTAATCTCTTTTACCAGACAAATGATCTTATTGCAGGTTTCACTGGAGACAATTGTGACAGTCATTGGCTTAGTTTTGAGCCTGTGCAGGGACTGCACACAGTGGGTGTTCAATTAGCATGTGCTAAATTTCAAAAAGAATACAGGAATCATATATAGTAATGGGCCTCACTCAGCTATTATGGCAACAGAGAGAACATACAATTCATTTTTGCCTGACACTAACAAAATGTCCTTTTACTTTCCTGAGCAGCCACTAAAATGTATAGAACTGCTCTTAATGATTGTTTAGAGTTTTCTCAACCTGTTCTTGTATCTATTTTTGAGTATGCAGTAATTTGTATGAAAAAGGGAAAGATACTTTTTTTTTGTAATTTTGATTCCTCTTGGTTTTTTGTGTATGCAGTTTGTCTAAAGAGCAAAACAGCACATAGGACTATTTTATTATTATTATTATTATTATTATTACTATTACTATATTGATTTCTCATCAGTGTTGGGCCAGATACAAAATGGTCATTTGTGTTAACTCATTGGCTCATTAAAGTTTTTGGCAGTTACTCTCATTATATAGACTTACAGATAATGATACTGAGGTTTAGAGAGGTAACATGACCAGAAAGTAAGAATCTGAAATTGGTCTCAGGTCAGCCAACTTTTAACAGAAAACCCAAGTTCTTAACTACTTTGCATTGGCACTTAAAAAAACAAAGCAAAACAAAACAAAACAAGACAAAAACAGTAAAACAAAATAGAATTCAGTTGAAAATATTTATATGTTCTGAGTCTCTATACTTTTTTTAAAATGTGCTAATAATCTCATTTAGAATTATACTGAATGTCCTTATCATTTATTTCTCTTTCACGCCCCAAGCACTTTTAAATTCTAAGAAGATTTATGGCTCTTCCATCATTGTGTTTTTAAATATCTGTTTGAGCTTTGATTTCTATCGTGACCTTATTGAGGAAGATGTTGATTGGGTATTAAGAGAAGAAGACAGGTCAGGGAAGATGTCAGAGTGCTCAGGACATAGAGCAGTTGTTCTCTAGGGTGGAAAAGATTGTTGCAGCCTAAAACAAATACGGATTCCTGGCAGATCTGACCATCATTTGGATCTCAGCACATGTCATTATTAGCTCAGTGGTTCCAGGAGATTGTCTGGCTAGATGGAAACAGATGTCAGTAACTCAAGTGGTTGTTCACACATGAGGTGAAAGTGCTTTCAGACTGCAAAAACCAGCTTGCAGAAGGCAAAAGACCTTGCCAAACACAGACTTTTTAAATTTTTTTTATGCCATTTTTCATGGGTTCAGTACTGGCTCTTGGCCTTACCTCATATTAGCTTTCTGTGCATGGCCTCATACTGACATATTTTACATTTCCAATATTTGAACCCTTGACTTCTATTGATTCTGTTCACCTTTCAAGATCTTCTCAGGTCTGGCTCTTTCTTAGCTGACCATTGCTTTTCTGAATGTCAGCAGTTTCTCTGACTTATGAGACAAGTAAAACATTTCCAGTCCAAGATAAAGGTAAACTCTGGTTTTTAAGAGGCACCTTTGTGAATGAACTATTCCAGCTTACTTTTTTAAAGGTCCAGGAGAAGCTGATGTATTAGCCACATTCCCCTTCTTCTGCCATGTTCTGGTTCTCCTTTCTTTCATCTGCTACTCAAACCTGATTTCTGTTGTGGATCTTACTCAAACTTTCAACTTTAGATCTTTATTTAACACACCAGAAACATCTATGAAGAAGAGGAATCTGTTCTCACTGTACATTCTAGACACAAGCAAGTTAGAACATTTGTTGAGACCACCCCCTGAGGGCATTAGCATCCTCTGTAGGTTTTGTGACGTCACAACTTGCTATGCCCCTCTCCTGGAGTTTAAGTGTTGTTAGATCTGCAGCATGAACTGAAATTTCGCATTTCTAAGAGGTTCCCAGGAGATGTTGCTGGCCTATGCACCACACTTGCAGAAATTCTGATTTAGAATAGTGTATGTAGTGGTCTAATTTTCCTACTTAGTGATCAGATGACAAAAACCCAATCTGAACTAGCCAAAGCAAAAAAAAAAAAACAAAAAAAAAACGGGTCATGTAAATGAAATTTTAAGATTTGTGGCTTAAAAGGCATATTTCGATCTAGAACCAGAATAGTTTGTCAGTAATGACCTTTTTAAAATCTCTTAGTTCCTCAGGTCTTGTTTCTTTGTGAGCCTGGTTCTTTCCAGAGAGAAAATCTGGCCACCCACGGTTCCAAAACTATTACCTTCTAATAGTTTTATTATTGTTTGTTTGTTCATTTCATAGAGAAAAGAACAAATTCTTACACTGAGGCTGAAGGAATAATAATTATGCAGGCCTTTCTTGACAAGTCTACAAGGTCTGAAGGAAAACCTGGGAATATTGTTATAAGATGGAATTGATTTTGTGGCCTTGGGTAGGCAAAAATCACAACTGTTCACTCTATTTCACAAATGCAAATGGTTTGTGGGGCGCCTGGGTGGCTCAGTCAATTAAGTGGCTGACTCTTGATTTCTGCTCAGGTTGGGTTGTGATCTGAGACAGGCTCAGTGCTCAGTGGGGAATCTGCTTGAGGATTTTCTCTCCCTCTCCCTCTGCCCTTCTACACCACCCCCCAACTTGTGCACTAGCCCTCTCAAATAAATAAATAAATCTTTTAATCATTAAATCATTAAATCATTAAAAATTGCGACTATTTGAAGGAAAGGAAAGAATGTACTATAAAACCCAGCATAATGCCAAAGATATACATGTGATTGCTTAGGACATATTTGTTAGAAATGTATTATAATGAGGAAAATGATGTAAAATCCATTAAAATTTTAACTGTAATTAAATCATCGTTCCTCCGGTGCCTGGGTGGCTCAGTCAGTTAAGCGTGTGCCTTTGGCTCAAGTCATGATCGAGTCCTGCATTGGGCTCCCTGCTCTGCAGGGAGTCTGCTTCTCCCTCTGTCCTTTCCCCCTCTTGTTCTCTCAACCTCTCTCTCTCTCTCTCTCTCAAATAAGTAAAGAAAATCTTGAAAAAATAACATCAAATCAAATCAAATCATTGTTCCAGGACCTAGATTAAGGATCTTGTCCTTAAAAGAAATCAGACTTGGAAAACACAAGCTAAAATTAAATATCTAACAAATGAAGCTACTAGTGATTTCTTTATTTAATTTATACCTCTAAGTGTTAAATTTCTGATTTGGATTTAATACCTGACTTGATGCAAAATAATAAGTAGAAAGACAATAGAAAAAGGGGGAATGACTATATTGTATGTGTATATAAAAATATACATGTCTATAGTAATATATATGTATACAAATGTATAACAGATGTCTCAATCCGAAAACAAATATGAAATCACAAATTGTCGTAATCCATATTCTGCATTTGGTCCTTGACAATGTAAATAAGAATGCACTGCTAGACAAGGATTAAATTTTTGGCAGTGTTTCTGCTGCTGACTCCTAGTCTCTGGTAGTTTAGAAAGGGAGAAGGAAAGGAGGGAAGAAGGGAGGAGAAGAAGAAGGAAGAATAAGAACTGTAATTTACAATACAGATACAAATGCAAAGGATCCGTGATTGTGGTTGATATTGTTAGTTTGAGATTTTGGAACATCTGGTACTAAAAAACCCATGTGCATAGGGCTGGTGGAGCAGAGGGTGAAAAGGCAGTGGG
Source organism: Lontra canadensis (assembly GCF_010015895.1). Lineage (NCBI taxonomy): Eukaryota > Metazoa > Chordata > Mammalia > Carnivora > Mustelidae > Lontra > Lontra canadensis. The sequence continues at coordinate 18,472,686 of NW_022631005.1, forward strand.
GATATATGAAGTGTCAGGCCCCAGAACATGAAACTGCCATCCCTCGGAGTAACGTTGCCATAACACTTCCACCCCTGACTCGTTCTGAGCTCAGAGGTAGTGCTTAATTTTTATTTATTTTCACTTATTTATTTTTATGTTAAGGTCAGCTTTGTACCTTGAACAAGATTTGTGCCAGGTGGGGGGAAGAGCTGTAAAGGCTGAGTTATGCACCGAAGTATTAGCCCTTTAAGTCCCCGCTTTCTTTTGCTGAGGGAAGAGGGGAAGTAGAGAGAAAAGTTGCCATCACCAAGGGAATCAGATAAAGGGACAGGGGAGGAAAGCCTGCCAACAGCACACTGACCTGCTTTTTTCCTGTGAAAGCTTCTAGGGGACAATAGCAAAAAGCAAGGGGTGGGGTGGAGAAAGAAGAAAAGAAAAGACCCTCAGAAAGCGCTCTTTAAGTTTGTATTATTGGAAGGAGTTGTAGATAGTTTGAGTCTGCTTTCCCGGTGACAGTTTATGATCTTTATCGTCAAGGGGAGCAGGAATCTTTTGAAAACATAAAGCAGAGGTAGATTCATCCTTTCAGGTCCTCTCCTGTTCCAGTTTACCGTTGCCATTATAATGGAGCCGGCTGGTCAGAGATCAGAAAACAAAGAGTCTCAAGGTCAATTCTGGAACCAAACCCAGGATTGGAGTTTTCTTTAATAAAAGCGGCCTGAGAAACAAAACATAGAAGAGATTTAAAAAGACAGAGATAATTTTGAGAATCATCCCCCTTTCCTCTGTTGGAATGCATCTATTTTAAACAGCTTTAGTTCAGGACCTTGAGTTTCACGAGGAAACAGTGATTCTGCTTGTTTTTGATGAGGATGTGCGGACAGACCCTCCCTGACTCGCGGAGGAGCCGCCTTTCACTATTAAGCGCCCGGCAGTATTTCCCTTTCTTTGAAATCACTGGTGTTAGCCTTTATCAGAATCCATTTGCCTTCTTCTTACTTAGCAATTACTATGTTGCTAAAGTCTCAGAATCTTCCAGTCTGAAAAAGCCATGAATGAGTTTATTGTCCAAATCCAAATGCACCCCGTTTCTTTATTCCATTTCTACACTGGCCTCATTGTTGTGGCCCAAAATGGCAGCTGGATGGGACAAGCAGCAAGAAAAAGTATGACCGCCTCTTTCTAAAATCAAATGAAAAATACCTTGTTTTAGGATGAGATAAATATTATATACATATATTTTCCTTCTTTTCTTTTTGTCTGGCTTTCATACCAAAGGAAATTTAAAGTTCTTCTTTTATCTGGAAGGAGTTTTTTGTTTTGTTTGTGTTTTGTTTTCTTTTGTTTTCTTTTTTTTTTCCTTTTTTTAAGTTAACAGGTCATCTGACATAGAAATGCCAAACATCAAACAGTCTCCATGTCCTATTGCTGATCCTATTTCTTGGCTTATGTTGTCCTGATAGATGATGATATTGGTAAGAAAGAATATTTCCAAACTAGGGAATTATTTTTCTAATCAATCTGAATTTCCATTATTCCAACATCCAACAATGCTCTATGTGGGTATACACATGTCTACACACATACATACATACACAGAAATTTCCAGTGACTTCAGTTTGCCATTGGCTTTCAAGATTTCCCAGGTATTGAAAATTTGGGTTTTAGCAGATACCTCTTGATTCTCACAACTCAATAAATACAAGTGAAACATGATTAAATCCTTCCATGTGGAAGAACTGTGTCATAACTAAAATGCTATCCCAACACTGGGCATATGTCAGTGAGAATTCAACAATCAATGAATATTATTTGTTTTTTGAAAATGCTTTAAGTTAAAAGTAGGCCAGCACAGCCTAAAAACTATAAATACTGAATCATATCATTGACTGAAGGCTCACAAATGGTTGAACATTTTTCCACTTGTTTTTGATCATGGCCACTATATTCGACATTGAGGAGCTGTGGATTGAAGTACAATCTGAATAATGGTTACTGATTTTAAGTAAACACCTATCACTTAAGTTTATTTGGCTGCCTGGCTTATTTAAATATTTTGAATAAATCCTTTTAGCTAATGTAAAAGAAATTGTCTTGATAGCACTGCTTTTATTATTTTTTAAAATTTTCTCTCACTACACACAATTTTTTTTTAAATTGCAAACTTATGAAAAGCCCATTTCTCCATGACAGGGATAGTTAGAGAGAGCTTGGCTCTCCACGCATTCTTACCTTATTTGCAATGGAAAGTCTGTCTCACTCTAAGACTACTGTGGGGAAGAAACGCTGAAACTTTGATTTAGTATTTAATCAGTGACTGTAAGTCTTTGTCTCTCTTCATCCCCAAACCACCCACCTTTTAATATATTACTCTCATGTGGGAAGTGACAACTCTGAGAACATTATAAAATTATAGGAAAACCAAACAAAATTAAACGCTTTAAAAACAAAATAAACCAAAATCAAACTTTTAGCCTTTGCTCTAAGTTTCTTAATAAGTATCAGCAGCGATACGGCATTGTTTGGGGAAAACTGTCATAGCAAGTTATTTCTACATGAAATTTTCTTTCAAATTTTCTGTGAGAATTAAATTAACCTATTTTCAGAGAAAATGTGCCTAAATTTTTAGAGATCAAACACTAATGGTGTACTATATGTTAGCTAATTGAACATAATTTAAAAAAGAAGAAACCATTAAGTGTGAATACATGTATAACTTAAGTAACTGCAGGGATCCACCCAATTCTTTAACCACACCTCGAGGTTTAATAGGAAGGAATCTTTTAACTTCCAAGTAATAAGCGTCAGTGCAAGAGCTCCAAAGGCTCCCTCACACCCATGCTCTGGGGCTTGTTTGAGGACCGTCCCTTTCCTTGGTTTTAGAGCTCTTTGCATCCCTCTTTGTATAAGTCATTCTTAGGCTTTTTTTTAGCTTCAGACCTGTTGGAATTTAAATAGTTTTTAGAACGACTTGCTAAATCTGGAACTATACATTCACTAATCTCATTAACATCTGTCTTTCCTACAATTTTGTAAGCTCCGCATGCCATGCCTTTTTTTTTTTTTCCTTACCTCATTTGTAGCAATGGCACATAGTAGAAGATTAATAAATATTTGTTGAATGAATACATAAGTCATCAAAACAGAATTTTTATCAGTGCCATGGTTTGTTCTAAATGGAGGAGGTTTATGATTATTATTTTTTTAATTTACAAGGATTGCTATATCCTTTAAATAATATTTAATATTTAAATAAATTTTATTATGATAATCCGTGTCACATCTTAGGAGGTAAAATTTTCCGAATACAAATGAAACATCTTTGGTTAAACCTGATAGTTCTGGGATCATCATGTCACACATTATTCACTTTTAGAGAGATAAACATTTTAGGAGATGGCTTGAAAGCTGCTTTTAAACAAACACACTGGTATGCTATTGTTTTCCTGCATTTAATTTACATTGAAGAAGAACTTTAATTTAATTGAGGCTTTCAGCAGATGGGGTTCTAGGAAATCACAATGTTTCTGTAATCATAACTGGTATTGCATGTAGAATATTTTGATGTTCTCTATACACTGATTTCCACAGATACGTATCTTGCTGTTTGAGAATTTAGAGTCAACACTTCTAAGAGAGGGACAGAGCAGGGTAAGGCTGAGTAATTCAACTGGAACTTGCTTTGGGAGGGAAAAAGAAAAATTGGGATTGGAACCAAGAGATTTGAGATCAAAATCTATAGCTCTTTCCTCCACACTATTCTGAGTGAGTGTGTGTAGGTGTGTGAGTTCTCTTCCTTCTGTTGTAAAGTAACAGTCATTGGTAGGTTCAGAAAAGAAGAGAGCAACTGTTAATGCCAGGATTCATTTGTTACCTTACAATTATAATAAACTGGTCCTTTATATAAACACAATATGAAGAGTAGACATTTTATGCTACAGGCATAGAAATGTTGGAGAGAATAGAGACTTTGAGCTATTCTGAAGAAAAAAAAATCAGAATCAATTCACTAATTTTACTTTGTGGTGGTTGAAATTTTAAGATTTGAGGAAAATTGTTATATTGAATCAAGCTCATTATTTTTCCACTTTGATTAGAATAAATATATTTGTTTAATAAAAGGTGCTAAGGAAAAATAATATCTGGGATTTACGGAATTTAGATCTAAGCTAAAAGACTTGTTTGATCTAACACTGTGATTAGGATTTATGACACCAGTAATGGTTTAGTCATCTAATGAGAATAGAAATTCATCACGCATACATTTAAATGGGAGATCTGAGCATAATTAGTATTTCATATTTTATCTTGCTATAGAAATTTAGAGATAGAAATCAACACCTTTGAAATTCTTCTGAGCATTACAGAAAGAGGAGCTTAAAGAGCAAACATCCCTGAAGGCCATTGTGGCATTGGGAAATTTGTCACACCAAACCATAGAAGCCTGGCCAAAAATAGGTTTCTGAGAAACTGATGTAGGTTGGCCTAGATTTTAGATGAAATCTCTCTAATGACAATTGAAGCGTCATATAACTTTAAACAACATAGACTTACACCTTGGTGTTTCCTGTTCTGTATTTTGAAAGCCTTAATTTAATCATCATAGGTAAAATAGTCTTACTTTAAGCTGAATGCAAAATTTTTCTTTGTTTTCACATTGTGATAGATATTGGTTTCCCGTTTCTAAGCACGAGAACATTCCTAAGTACAGTTCACTTCAGTGTTCATGTTAATGTGACTCCTCATTAACACCTTGTTAAGTTACCCATGATAAACTCTTTAAATTCTTCTTATGAACATCACGATAATTATGTATCACTTCATTTCCCTTGCACAATGGCCTTTAGAAGCTTAAGAAATAAATATGTTCTCTTCATGAGTAGTCTTACTATTTAGTATTTAAAACCACAGTAAAAATTCTTTGTTAGAATTTTTGAAGTCAAAATGCTTTCTAGAAGAAGTATTCAGTTAGCAAATCTTGTCCATAGCTCTTATTGGCTAATAAATATCAAATGTTTAGTACTTTATATATTTTTAAGATTTTATGTATTTGTTTGTCAGAGAGAGAGAAAGAGCACAGGAGCAGAGGGAAGGGCAGAGGGAGAAGCAGGCTCTCTACTGAGCAAAGAGCCTGATGTTGGACTTGATCTCAGGACCCTGGGATCATGACCTGAACCAAAGGCAGATGCTTAACTGACTGAGCCACCCAGGCATCCCAGTACTTTACATTTTTAATAAAAGTAACAATAGCTGATATACTACTGCCAATGGACTTTGGCAAATAAAAATGCAAGGTCACCTCTTACAGTTTGGTTGCTTTTAAGGTGCTTCAAGGATCTGCTTCATGGCCTCTCCAGTAGGTTCCAGCCTATACCTGGTAAGACTAAACTAGAAGATAGTTTTCTTAGTGAATTGAAGCCTTTTCCTGAAAGGCTTTGTCTAGAATCTGATTTTTTTTTTAAATTTTTAATTTTTAATTTTTTTAAGCCCAGAGAAATGCCAGGTATTGCTCTCTCTGCCCTTAAAAAAAAAAAAAAAAATCAAATAAGGGCCTTGGATTACTTCTCTGAGAATCATCATCCCTACTGCCTTTGTCTGTTTGCGTACCTAAGTCATTTATCATGCAGATATTAAAAAGACTCAGTACTGGCTTTAAATGCCAAAGAGAAAGGCAATTGCTGAGAAATAATAGAATATTATCCTGACTACATAATTCATTTAAAAGTCAGTGAAATTTATGTTGGTGGGAATGCAAGCTGGTCCCAGCCACTCTGAAAAACAGTATGGAGGTTCCTCAAAAAGTTGGAAATAGAGCTACTCTATGACCCAGCAATTGCACTACTAGGTATTTACTCCAAAGGTACAAATGTAGTGATCCGAAGGGGCACAGCACCCCAGTGATTATAGCAACAATGTCCACAACAGCCAAACTATGGAAAGAGGCCAGATGTCCATTGACAGATGAATGGATAAAGAAGATGTCGTGTGTGTGTATACACACACACACACACACACATACACACACAATGGAATACTACTTGTCCATCAAAAAAATGAAATCTTGCCATTTACAATGACTGGATAGAACTAGATGCTAAGCAAAATAGGTCAATCAGAAAAAGACAATTACATATCATCTCACTCATATGTGGAATTTAAGAAACAAAACAGAGGATCATAGGGGAAGGGAGGGAAAAAACAAAACAAAGCAAGATGAAACCAGAGAAGGAGACAAACCATAAGAGACTCTTAATCATAGGAAACGAACTGAGGGCTGTTGTAGGGGATGGGGGGGGGGGGATAGGGTGACTGGATGACGGACACTGGGGGGGGGTACATCATGTAATGAACACTGGGTGGTATATAAGACTGATGAATCATTGACCTCAATGTCTGAAACTAATAATACATTATATGTTAATTATTTGAATTTGAATAAAAATAAAAGTGAAATTTAAATTTTTTTGATATTAACATAAAATATATATGAATTTAAACAAGTCAACCTTCATACTTCTGCCCACTTAGCAAGTTATCTCTTTTATCTCTACCATATATTCATTTAGGAAAAAAATAGTTTAAAATTAAAGAGCTGATTTCTAGAAAAACCCAAATGCTGGTTACTAAATCATAGCTTTTAAAAATTTGGGAAAATTTAGATAATCATAAACAAAATAAAGCTGCTAGAGTCCTACTTTTTCTATTTTTTTAGCCTTCTATGATTTTTAAAAAAATTTATATAGTGAATCATATTCAGTGATACTATTGAATTATCCTTTCAAAAGAAATCATTTATCAAATACACTCTATGTACCAGATCCTATGCTAGTTGCTGAGGCTAAGGACCTAAGACAATAATAATGGTGGTGAATACATTATAGGACAGATATAGGAACAGGTCATCTTAGAGGTGGATTATTTGACAGTTTTGGGAAAGTCCTAGCTGCTCTTGAGTGCAATAATTTATCTATTAAGAAGATCTCATATTTTTTTAGCTACTCTCCATCCTAGAATACACAGACAAGTGTAGTATGAGATTGAGGAAATTGTTGGATATGAAAATTAAAATTAAAACCAGTCAAGTCTAGTTTTGACTTTTCTTGGTTGGTTACGCATTCAAAGATTTTCTTTTTTAAAAACAGAATGTGTAGGATATGTGCTGTGATCTTGAGCAAGGACCTACACTTTTCTCGGCTTCAGTCTTCTCATGTGTAATACCAAGTACATTCACTAAGGTGAAAGCCAATCTGCTGTAACAAAGAGATTCTGGATTACAGAGGTTTAAATGGAATATGTTTCCCTTTTATGTAAGAGTTGGGGCAGACAGGTGTGCTGAGCTCCATGAAGTCGTTCAGGAACATAGGCTAAAAGGACGGCTCTTCCATTCCCAAAACATAATTTCAACAGTGTTTCAGCCATCACCACTTTCTGACACTGAAAAGGAAATGGAGAGTGAGTCTGGGACAAATTTTTTTTCAGAAGATGTCTAGGAAGTGATGGATGGAACTTCTGCTTACACTTGTAGATATTTAGTAGCATGACCACATTGTGCTGCAAAAGAGGCTATAAAGCATAGATGCTCCTGTGCCCAGGAAAAGGGGGAGAAGAGATGTGGGGAGATGTGGAGGACTCTTAGCTATCTTCTATTTTAACATAAGAATATTCACCTCCACTGAATGGTTGTTAAGAAGTAAGTATTATATCTCAAGCATTTTGTGCAGTTCAGAATATATGGTGAGGGCTTAATAAATATAATCTATTTTTGTCACCAGCATTATTATTAAAGTATAGGTACAGAGAGGGTAGAGCATTGGCTGACTAAAACTTGCATTCCACTTGGAATAAATAAATAAACAAACAAACAAACATACATACATACATACATTCCATATAAAATAAATAAATTTCTCTCCAGGGTGAGAGAAAAGGAGGACAAAACAGTGGAATTATGCATCATAGCATTTACTCTGTGATTATTTTTCCTGTGTATTCTGTTAATCAAAATGTTTGTACCTGGTTGTTTGGAAATTTGCTAAGGAGCAAGGATTCCTGGAAATTTGCTAAGGAGCTAAGGATTCCTTCATTTTTAAGTTACTTGGGGGAAAAAATGCCTCATAGGAAAGTTTATTTGTAGTGTTCACAGGAGAATAAACTCCAGGTCAACTGTGAATTATAAAATTATCCCTCCCTTTCTTGTAGAACCACAAACAGAAACACAGAGTTAAAGTTCTCTTTTGACCAGAACTTATTTTATTTCCTAAAATATCCATTAGGACTCACCACAAATACTGGTAGGTCACAGTGGAGGAATTGCCAGTAGGTTATGCAGTGAGCAGACACGAGGAGTTTGGGATAGCAAGCTAACTAAATAAAAGCTATAACTTACTCTGGCAGTGGAAATTCATCATTTAAAATCTCTTGCAAACATAACATATTTTACAATAAACCAAAATTTAGAAATATATCTTCTGCATCCCCAAACTATCCTGATAGGTATTTGAGATTTCAATTTTAAATGGGAGCAGCATTTTAGTGGAATTATCCTTAAAATATTGATGTGGGCAGCTGCTACTACTTTTCAACATAAATCTAAGAAAATATACTTTGCATTGTGATTAACTGAAAATCCTCTTCTAGTTAAGGTGCTGTCTGCGAGAGATGGATTATGTGAGATAAGCCAGGTGTTTGTGCTCATAAAATTGTGAAATTTCTGTTTTGATTGAAGACAAAAGATTGTATCCCTAATTAGTCAGCCACAAAATATGTATTAGAGACATATAAATTATAATTAAGTCAGTGAAAAAGGATGTTATATACTTTTATAACTGCTCCACATATTTTGATTCTCTTCCCAGCCCAACCCCTCATGGAATAGATAGCTCTGTATGATATACCAGAGAAAGCCTTGAACTTGGAGCCAGAGAGTTGAAGTCAAGTTCTAGCTATTCTGACCTTATTGCCTTGCACAGACACATCATTAACTCATCTGTTGATAGTCAATATATACAAGACTCTATCCTCTGAATTAAACGAAAAAGAGAGTTTTAGCAGAGTATGTATGTGCGTGTTTGTGTTTGGACAGTGAAGGTGTGATGCAGGGGGAAAGAATGGGGTGATATGAACACAAATGCATAATATAAAAATCCCAAAGTACTAAGAAGAAACAAGTCAGAGTGATGGGTGCAGCCTTTAACTGGCAATGCTGGCAATGCTGTTTTAGATGGGTTCGAACTAGAAAGCCTCTCTGAGAAGTTGGCTTGGGTAGAGCCTGATACTCAGTGAGCTTCTGAAACTTTGGGACATCTGGGGCAAGAGTGCTAGAAGAGGGATCCCATGAATATGAGAAGGATTTTATATGACACTCATTTTTCTCATCTGTAAAATGGAGAGTATATCTGACCTACCCAACACACATGCTGGTAAAAGGGGAAATGCAAGTGATATTTGTAAACACAGAATACTGCCTTACCCTAAGGTTCTAAATATTGGAAAACCATTTGTTTTGCTGTGATTTCAACTGAAAGATAGGAACGTTCAAATGGAAGTTCTTTCTTTGAAAAGAGATGACTGTGTAGAAAAGAAAAATGGTTTAGGTATAGGGATGCATGGAGTTATTAAAAATATATGTGTGTGTGTGTCCACAAATATCAATCCAGCATGTGTGTATGTTTTTTGGAATTGATAATCTAAGGCCGCAATTTTAGTCAAATAATATTCTAACACGAATTTATCTTTTACTCTACAGTTAGGATTTTAGACTGATATTAATAGAAATATTATATGTAAGTGTAAATATAAGTAATACCTTTCTGTTCATAATTTTTTTTGCTAAAAACATTGCAGTTGCAGAGACCTGTTCCTTAACATTTTGTATAAATCAGCATTTGCATTATTCATAACTAATTTTCCCCTAGAAACAACTGTAAAGAATGGGCATACATTTTTGGAACACATAATTCCACAACCATTACAGTGTACCTTTACTTTATTCTCTTTTATTATTTCTCAGCCCTCTTGCCTATATTTCTCAGGGTATTTGCTTTTGAATCAACTGTACCATTGCTTGAATGTTTTGGTGGTGTTTTATCACTTTTAACACCTTTTCCAAAGTTCAGTTTGGAAAAGCATAATTTAAGCTCCAGCACCACTACTTAGGACGATCTGGATATTGTTTCACTAAGAATTAAAAAAAAAAAAAAAAAAGATTCTAAATTACAGTAACAGTGGACACTAAAATAACTCTGTACTCCTGAGCACCACTCACAGAAGCTCCAGAGCAAGCAGAATGGGTATTGCTTACCCATTGCTGACAACATGGCAGAGGCTAAGTAGCACAACAAAACGATCTCGTGACTTGGCTGTTCTCTAGCCCTCCCATCCTCAGTTTTAAGTCCCTGTGCATTTCCTTTGCTTTAGGTGAGATTTTATTATTATATTTGTCTTGACCTATTTTAAATGTGCCATATCTCAAGTTTCCATAAAATGCAAGCAGGCTGTATTTCCTGCTTGAGGCAGTTTTTTATTTCTCTTTTTGTACTCTCTCTTCCTCTGTCATGATTTTTTTTTTCCTGAAAGCTCCCTAAATTAGAGAAACACAGATGCCCAGAGTTACAAAGTCAGTCCATACCACTCCCTCCTTCCTGTGCAGTAAATGCCCTCTACAGCCCTATCAAGTCCCAACCCTGTGACTCGTCAATAAATACACTTTACATGTCATTGACTGTGAAACGGAATCTCAGGGGGAAGTCAATTCCATTTTATGTTTTTCTAATTGTTAGAGAGGGTGCTTTATATCAGGACAAATTATCTTTCCATAGCCTCCATTCACTGTGATGGATACAAATGAAGGGGGAAATGAACCCATCATTGTAATGGTTAATAAGCTGTATTTCCCCCTACAAAATATACAAAACCTGATTGAGTTCTAAAAAATAATGAATATGGTGGTAATTTATCTGTTACTCTTTGAAAAGAAAATGTATGCTTTTTTTCTAATAATTACTGATGCTTTTCAGACAGTATTTCATTGTCTTTTATTTAAAAAAAAAAAGCCATGTAGCAGGATTATTGTTTTATATTTACTAGACCAAAAGGCAAACATTACAGAGTGTGAGGAGCCCAGAGTAAACTTGGAGTATAAAGACTTGCATGTGTCACTCACTGGATGTGTGAGCTTGAATCAAGTTAGCTATTCTGAGCTTCCATTTTCTCTTTGTATACTAGAGAGAGGGTGGGAGCTAACTTGTGACAAATGAATTAAACTAGTTCTGGGAAAGTACCAAGCACACTGAATGGCACTTAGTAGATATTCAAAACAGTCTTTTTTCAAAATAATATAAACCAAATATATTTATATGAATCCCGAATTCCTAATGCAATTTAATGCATGACATGATGAAATGACCCATAATTTTGGAATGCTATATTTGTACTCTCCTAAAGAGAATTTGCTGTCAGCTTTACTGCATGACTGCATAGGAACAAACCTCACACATTATTTTAGTGGAAACAAATTTATATTAGATATCCCTTCCTTCCTCAGATATGAATAATTTTGTGTTTGGATAATTTTGTAATTGGAAAATATCTATATCATTTTTTAAAACTGTTCATTGCAAACAAAGTCATTACATAGAATTTGTTGTAATTGTTCAGAATAAATTGATCTTTTGCTTTAATAATAAAATCTTTACTTTGTGCTAAACAAATAACATTGACAACAAAACCTGGATATTTTTTTATCTGTACCATAGCAAACTATATTTTCTATAAATGCATATTTTGAAGTCTAAAGATCTAAAGTTCTATCTTATTTTCAAAATCCATTGTTAAATGTTTCAGGCAAGATGCTATGAAATTTATGTATGAATAATGGACTATATTTTCCAAAAGTAACAACCTAATCTCAGTAGCTATTACCTATCTGGTGAATATCCAATTTCAGATGAGTTAAACATCTTCTGTAAAAGTAACTTTTTCAGCTAACATTTATTGAGCACCACCTATATGCAGCCTGTCACTGGGATTAGCAAAAGAAGAAAAGGAAGGAAGATTATGTTTCAAACAACTTAGAATCTTCTTTTATATACCATACGTACCAGAGGCAATTAGGCCTATATATATATATAATTTTTAAATCATATTATACCTAATAACTTACAATTTTTTCCTAAGTGTACTGTTCCATAAAATAAACTTACACAATAAATACTTAAATAGTTTAGTGTATGATTTGAGAAGGAAAGATCTTTTTTCTGTTGCATATAGCCAAAAATTGTGCCATGCATGGTGTACAACATATCTGTATTAATATATATGGATACCAAGATCTTGAATGAGTATATTGCTTTACAAAAATTCACTAGATTGAAGCTTTATAGACACAGCCTCTAAGCCACACCATTACCTCTTGCCATAATTTAACTGCACAGTTAAAAATAGTGCCAATAGGTATTTTCAACTGAAGATGAATAGCCATTAGGAATGTAAATACAGTAGAGTGTTACATTAGTGTGCATATAAGGCACTTTAATTGCATAGGTAATTAACACTTCTGTTGTTCTTCTCATTATCATTTTGTTCCAGTTGAAATGCTTGTTAGCAACCTTCGCTGTTGAAGGAACAGATAGCGTGTCATTACAACAGTTGACACAAGGCAGCCTTCAAGGATGTGACACTAATTAAATTAGAACTTCAAATTACAAATAGACTTCTTATAACTAATGATGAATGACCATCTTTACGAAACAACATTTACTTCTTTATTCAAGAGTCACAAGTCCTGCTTTTAATATGTTGTATTAAATCACAAAGAAATCCATTAACAAAGCTCTATGTCTCTTCCCAAAGGAAAAGAATATTAACATTTTGAGGCTTTTCTGCAGACTAAGGGAATTTTCTTCTCTCTCTAGTCACAGTGACAAATGATTATGAATTTCTGTCATCAACATAACCAGAAATGTCACCCTTCTCAAGTGGCTAGGTTATGCTACGGTCTTTAGCAGGCAGAGCAATATTCTAGAAGTCTGGAAATCAGTATTCTTCTAGCTAGAGACAGTGTTTGCAGTATAGAGAGTGCTCAATAAATAGTACCAATATACTATTATATTCTTAGTTACCCTTGGAAAGATATAGTCTTGGCGACCACAAGTACACTCTCTCAACTGCAATTAAACAGGGACTACGTATATGGGGAAGCTGATAGGATGTTCAGACCAGGCTTCAACACAGGACAACTCTTTGGTATGGTTAAAATACTCTGCAATTGCAGATAAGTTCCTTAGGAATTAACAATCTTGAAAGAGATTGGTCTACAAAGCAGAATATTAATAATTCTCAAAAAAGAAATACAGACTAGATTATATATATCAGCTAGTGAGCACATAGTTTCCATTTAAAAAGCCTACTTTAGGGCTGCCAAGGTGGCTCAACCTGTTAAACTTCTGACCATTGATTTTGGCTTAGGTCATAATTTTGGGGTCATGGAATCAAGCCCCTGTGTGGAGGCCTGCATTGATCCCCACATTGAGCTCCACACTTAGAGTGCAGTCTGCTCGAGAGTCTCTCTCCCTTTGCCTCTCCCCATGCATGCTCTCTCTTTGAAATAAATAAATGAATCTTTAAAAATACAAATAAAAACTTACTTTATAATTAGAAAATGAAGATATAATTTTGCTTGGTGAGGACAGAATATTAAGAATATGTGGTAAATAATTTTAATGGCTCTTGTTGTAAAGTTAAGAAACCTACTGGAATATTTTTCACTCAGTAAATTCCAATTAATACCTTCATTGTGAGCATTTGATACGTATGGGACCAACTTTGAGCCATATGTATAATCTCTTCATTACATACTGTAACAAGTCAGTTTACATAATGCTGCATCATTACTCACTCTGAGAAAGAAGAGGCCTAATGTAACATCAGGATAGGAAAAAAAAAAAGTTCACCTAAATTAAAAAAAAAAAAAGTTCACATGCAAATATTTTCCTGTTAATATATTAGAATGGTTAAAGGAGAAAGAGTAGTGCTTAAATTAAACTAAAAGAATATGTGATAACCATTGCAGCTTTTCTAGACTCTGAGAGACATTGTTACAACGCATTAGTATAACAGCAGTGAGCTTATTGAAATTATTGTTGAGGATAGAAAGTATGAGTAAGAGGAAGAAGCTTTGTTTGTTTTTCTTCTTAATTATGACAATAATTTTGTTATTCAAAACTGTGCCACTAATATAAGTCATTTTAAATCTCTGGTCTAATGTGCCATTGTCCAATACAACTTTCTGTGATGAAGGAAATCTTCTGTGTTTCTACTACTATATTAGCTACCAGACATATTTGGCTATTGATCATTTGACATACTGCTATTCAGACTAAGAAACTTTTTGTTTGTTTGTTTGAAAAACCAAATCTTTTCCTTCGCTTTAATCATAAATAGCCACATGTAGCTAGTAGCTGTCATATTTGACTACATGGGTCCAAAGTGTCCATCTGCACTGTTGGGACTAGATTCCATGGACTCCAGTGTTCTTGATGTACTAGTGATAACAGTGTGAACAGATTATTGCTCCTTAGGCACCCATTTTACAGATTCCCTGTCAACTATTTCCCATCTGATAACATATATTTTTGCACACAAATGGCAAACAGCCTGGTTACTTCGACTTCTTATACATTTGTCTCTTGGTTGTAATTCCCATTTTCAAATCATCACTTACTGTCAGTTATTTATAAACATTAGTGATTTCATCAATTAGTATGTGGGTATGTGTTTTATGGGGTCATTTCTCACAGAGTAAAATTATCCTCTTCTTTTAGTGGGATCTAACTATCAGCCAGAATTGTAAATCAATTATATACTAAATAATGACTAGCTGAATTCATTTGTTAATATTTAATGACTGCTAAATATTTTACATCCTGTGCTAGTCACTAGTGATCCAAAATGATTAAGCATTTCACCTACCCTTGAGGAACTTACAGTCTTTAAATGCCATAGCACTGTAAATAAGCCAATGTGTTTTCCAAAGCCAGCTTACTTAATATGAAGCCCCTGGGGAACCGTCTACAATAAATATGAGTTTCCCAGCAAGCAGAAAGTATTTATTGTACAATATCCTTCCTTTGGACATGCTAGTCACCAGCACCATTGTCAATTTATTAGATGCTATTTGGAGTTGGCAGAAATTCTATATATATTCATAATAAAGTGAACTAATTTTTCTCTTTGAGTCAAAGACATTATTGCTATTCTTCTATTTATAAGTATACAAAGATTTGGGTTCGAGCAAATCATGGGTAGGTTCAGTTCATTTTTATACTGATACCAATGATGTGTAGAATAACCTTAAAGACTTAAAAAATTGACTTTCAAATTAAGTTGAACATAATTACAAGCTTCATGACTTTAAAATTTCACTATCCTCTCTGTCCTATTTTTTAAAATAATGTTGGTAAAATATTTTCCCATAAGTTAAATTTGTTCTTAATAGTGCTACTTCAGATATCTATTTATCCATCTCATTATTTCCACAAGAAATACCATTTTCTTTTAAATCAGGTAATTTTATTAGGTCTCAAGAATACTGGAGTATTTTGATGAAAAACAAAAACAAAAACAAAACAGAGAGTAAGATAGGAATATTAATGAGAAACCAAGTACCTAAAACTTGAGGGATTCCTCCATTTAGTTTAAAGTGACCCAGTTATTAGAATTATCAGCCTCATTTTGCCAAATACAAATCAACTACTTATCTTATCCTTCAGAAGGATCTGGAAATATTCTCTTATCTCCATTTTTCATTACTTTAGAAGGATATTGAGTCCTGTAGAATATTTGAAGGAAAAAGTCTCCACCTTAGTATTTTATTATGTAAAGATATGGAATATTTTGAACTCCCCAACTAGGCAGTTCTACTGTTTGACTAGTATAATTAAATCTCACATTTGCTTGGGGTATTTGGATATTAAAAGGTGTTCCCCATCTGTTATTACATTTATCCTCACAGATTAGGCTGTGAAGTTAGACTGGTGCCTGTTTCCACCCCCATTTCATCAACATTTAACAGATGGTAGAATGAGACATAGATTATTTAAATGACTTTCTTAGAGTCATATAGCTGGGGAGTGCCAGAGCCAAGACTTGGAATCTGACTTGCAGGTCTGTAGCTATTTCTACCAGGCTATAAACCAGAGAATATGCAAATTTCAGGTACAGACAAAATTTGTTTTAAATTGTAAGTTTGTATGTCATTCTGTACAATGAATATTTCTTTTAGATCTTTTTTCTGTTAATTTTTTATTAATTGCTTTATTAACATATAATGTATTATTTGCCCCAGGGGTACAGGTCTGTGAATCATCAGGCTTACACATTTTATAGCACTCACTATATTACATACCTTCCCCAATGTCAATAACCCCACCACCCTTTCTATACTCCCCTCCCTCCAGCAACCCTCAGTTTGTTTTGTGAGAATAAGAGTCTTTTATGTTTTGTCTCCTTCCTGATCCCGTCTTGTTTTATTTTTGCCTTCCCACCCGCCAAACCCCCAACTTTGCCTCTCAAATTCCTCATATCAGGGAGATCATATGATATTTGTCTTTCTCTGATTGACTTATTTCGCTCAGCATAATATCCTCTAGTTCATGTTCATGTCCTCTACCCATTTCTTGATTGGATTATTTGTTCTTTGGGTATTGAGTTTGATAAGTTCTTTATAGATTTTGGATACTAGCCCTTTATCTGGTATGTCGTTTGTGAATATCTTCTCCCATTCTGTCAGTTGTCTTTTGGTTTTGTTGACTGTTTCCTTTGCTGTGCAAAAGCTCTCGATCTTGATGAAGTCCCAATAGTTGATTTTTGCCCTAACTTCCCTTGCCATTGGTGATGTTTCTAGGAAGCTGTTGCTGCAGCTAAGGTCGAAGACGTTGCTGCCTGTGTACTCCTCAAGGATTTTAATGGATTCCTCTCTCACATTGAGGTCTTTCATCCATTTTGAGTCTATTTTTTGTGTGTGGTGTAAGGAAATGGTCCAGTTTCATTTTTCTGCATGTGGCTGTCTAATTTTCCCAACATCATTTGTTGAAGAGACTTTTTCCATTGGACATTCTTTCCTGCTTTGTTGAAGATTAGTTAATCATAGAGTTGAGGCTTTATTTCTGGGCTCTCTATTCTGTTCCACTGATCTATGTGTCTGATTTTGTGACAGTACCATACTGCCTTGATGATGACAGCTTTGTAATAGAGCTTGAAGTCTGGAATTGTGATGCCACCTACTTTGGCTTTCTTTTTCAACATTTCCCTGGCTATTTGGGGTATTTTCTGGTTCCATATAAATTTTAGGATTATTTGTTCCATTTCTTTGAAAAAAAAAAAAAAGATGGCATTTTGACAGGTATTGTATTAAATGTGTAGATTGCTTTAGGTAGCATAGACATTTTCACAATATTTGTTCTTCCAATCCATGAACATGGATTCTTTTCCCATTTCTTTGTGTCTTCCTCAATTTCTTTCATGACTACTTTATAGTTTTCTGAGTACAGATTCTTTGCCTCTTTGGTTAGGCTTATTCCTAGGTATCTTATGGTTTTGGGTGCAATTGTAAATGGGATTGACTCCTTAATTTCGCTTTCTTCTGTCTTACTGTCGGTGTATAGAAATACAACTGATTTCTGCGCATTGATTTTATATCCTGACACTTTACTGAATTCCTATATAAGTTCTAGCAGTTTGGGAGTGGAGTCTTTTGGGTTTTCCACATAAAGTATCATATCATCTTCAAAGAGTGAGAGTTTGACTTCTTTACCATTGCGGATGCCTTTTCTTTCTTTTTGTTGTCTGATTGCTGAAGCTAGGACTTCTAATAGTATGTTGAATAGCAGTGGTGATAGTGGACAGCCCTGCCGTGTTCCTGACCTGAGGGGAAAAGCTCTCAGTTTATCCACATTGAGAATGATATTTGTTGTGGGTTTGTCATAGGTGGCTTTTATGATATTGAGGCATGTGCCCTCTATCCCTACACTTTGAAGAGTTTTGATCTAGAAAGGATGTTGTACTTTGTCAAATGCTTTTCAGCATCTATTGAGAGTATCATATGGTTCTTTTTCTTTCTTTCATTATTGTATTGTTTCACATTGACTGATTTGTGAGTGTTGAACCAACCTTGCAGCCTGTGAATAAATCCCACTTGGTTGTGGTGAATAATAATCCTTTTAATGTAATGTTGGATCCTATTGACTACTATTTTGGCAAGAATTTTCACAACTGTGCTTATCAAGGATATTGGTCTGTAATTCTCCTTTTTGGTGGGGTCACTGTCTGGTTTTGGGATCAAGGTAATGCTGGCCTCATAAAATTAGTTTGGGAGTTTTCCTTCCAATTTTATTTTTTGGAACAGTTTCAGGAGAGTAGGTATTAATTCTTTAAATGTTTTGTAGAATTCCCCTGCGAAGCCATCTGTCCCTGGGCTCTTGTTTGTTGGGAGATTTTTGATGAGCTTCAATCTCTTTACTGGTTATGGGTCTGTTCAGGTTTTCCATTTCTTCCTCATTCAGTTTTGGTAGTTTATATGTCTCTAGGAATGCATCCATTTCTTCCAGTTTGTCAAATTTTCTGGCATATAGTTGCTCATAATATGTTCTTATAATTGTTTGTATTTCTTTGGTGTTGGTTATAATCTCTCCTCTTTCATTCATGATTTTATTTATTTGGGTCCTTTCTCTTTTCTTTTGTGTAAGTTTATCCAGCGGTTTATCAATCCTATTAATTCTTTCCAAGAACAAGCTCCTGTTTTTGTTGATCTATTCTACTCTTCTTTTGGTTTCTATGCAATGATTTCTGGTCTGATCTTTATGATTTCTCTTATTGTCCTGGGGTGAGGCTTTCTTTGCTGTTCTTTCTCCAGCTCCTTTAGGTATAGGGTTAGGTTGTGTACTTGAGACCTTTTATTTTTCTTGAGAAAGGCTTGTATCTCTATATACTTTCCTCTCAGGACCACCTTTGCTGTGTGCCACAGATTTTGAACAGTTGCATTTTCATTATCATTTTTTTTCATGATTTTTTTCAGTTTTTCTTTAATTTCCTGGTTGACCCATTCCTTCTTTAGTAGGATGCTTTAGCCTCTATGTACTTGAGTTCTTTTCAACTTTCTTCTTGTGATTAAGTTCTAGCTTCAGAGCATTGTGGTCTGAAAATATGCAAGGAATGATCGCAGTCTTTTGGTCCCAGTTGAGTCCTGATTTGTGACCCAGGATGTGATCTATTCTGGAGAATGTTCCATGTGCACTAGAGAAGAATGTGTATTCTATTACTTTGGGATGGAATGTTCTGAATATACCTGTGATGTCCATCTGGTCCAGTGTGTCATTTAAGGCCTTTATTTCCTTGTTAATCTTTTGCTTGGATGATCTGTTCATTTCAGTGAGGGAGGTGCCCCCTACTATTATTGTATTATTGTTGATGTGTTTCTTTGATTTTGTTCTAATTGGTTTAAATAGTTGGCTGCTCCTGTGTTAGGGGCATAGATATTTAAAATTGTTAGATCTTCTTGTTAGACAGATCCTTTAAGTAAGACATAGAGTCCTTCCTTATCTCTTATTATAGTCTTTCGCTTAAAATCTAATTATCTGATATAAGGATTACCACACCAGCTTTCTTTTGTTGTCCATTAGCATGCTAAATTGTTTTCCACCCCCTCATTTTAAATCTGGAGGTGTCTTTGGGTCTAAAATGAGTTTCTTGTAGAGAGCATATTGATGAGTCTTATTTTTAATCCATTCTGATACCCTGTGTCTTTTGATTGGGGCATTTAGCCCATTTATATTCAGGGTAACTATTGAAAGATATGAATTTAGTGCCAATGTATTGCCTGTAAGGTGACTGTTATTGTATACTGTCTTCTCTGATCTGTTAGTTTTAGGCTCCCTCTTTGCTTAAAGGACCCCTTTCAATATTTCTTGTAGGACTGGTTTGGTGTTTGCAAATTCCTTTAATTTTTGTTTATCCTGGAAGCTTTTTATCTCTCCTCCTATTTTCAGTGATAGTTTACCTGGATATAGTATTCTTGGCTGCATATTTTTCTCATTTAGTTCTCTGAATATATCATGCCAGTTATTTTTGGCCGGCCACGTCTTTGTGGATAAGTCTGTTACCAATCTAATATTTGTACCATTGTATGTTTTAGACTTCTTGTCCTGAGCTGCTTTCAGGATTTTCTCTGTATCACTAAGACTAGTAAATTTTAATATTAGGAGACAGGGTGTGGACCTGTTTTTATTGATTTTAAAAAGCATTCTCTGTGCCTCCTGTACTGTGATGCTTGTTCCCCTTGCTATATGACAGAAATTCTGTACCATAATTTGCTCCAATATGCCTTCTGCCCCCCTCTCTCTTTATTCTTCTTCTGGAATCCCAATTATTCTAATATTATTTTGTCTTATAGTATCAGTTATCTCTCAAATTCTCCCCTTGTGGTCCAGTAGTTGTTTGTTTCTCTTTTGCTCAGCTTCTTTCTTCTCTGTCATTTGGTCTTCTATATCACTAATTCTCTCTTCTGCCTCATTTATCCTAGCGGTAAGAGCTTCCATTTTTTTTTTTTTTTATTATTGCACCTCATTAGTAGAATTTTTTATTTCAGCTTGTTTAGCTTTTAGTTCTTTTATTTCTCTGGAAACGGATTTTATTTCTCCAGACAGGATTTCTTTAATATCTTCCATGCCTTTTCGGGCCCAGCTAGCACCTTGAGAATCATCATTCTGAACTCTAGATCTGACATTTTACCAATGCCCATATTGATTAGGTCCCTAGCCTTCAGTACTGCCTCTTGTTCTTTTTTTTTTTTTTTTTTTTTTTTTTTTTTTTGTGGTGAGTTTTTCTGCCTTGTCATTTTATCCAGATAAGAATATATGAATGAGAGAATAAAATACTAAAAGGGTGGCAAAGACCCTAGAAAAATGTACACTAACCAAATCAGAAGAGACCCCAAATCAGGGGGAGAGGATAGGGGGTAAAAAGAAAGAAAAAAAAAATATATATATGTATATATTATATATATACATATATATAATATATATATATATATTAGACCTGTGAATAGAACAGCACCACCCACTTGATTTTGGGTATATTTTGGTCTCTTAGAAGAAACTACCTCCCAAATTTTTAAAGAAAGAAAAACTTATATATATTCAAAAATAAGAATAAACATGATGAAGAGATGGAATATGACTGTAAAGATGAAAATTTTTTAAAAATTCTAAAAAAGGAATTGATAATTTTGTTGGAAAAAGAAAGAAAGAAAATGTGGAGAGAATGTTCTCAGGCTGGAGACTAGAACAAAGCCCTGTGCTAGATTTAGGGTATATTTTGATCTATTAGAAGACATTGTAACCCAAATTTTTTTAGGAAAAAAAAAAGCCCTATATGTATACAAAAAATAAGGTTAAATAGAATGAAGGATAAAATATGACTCTAATAATGAAGGTTTAAAAAGATTTTTTTTAAAAGAAATGTATTGTTAAGATAAACTAGTTAAAAAACGTAAAAAAAGAGGAAAAGTTAAAAAAATAGAATAAGAGAAAAATAAAATTAAAAAAAAATTAATTTTGCAAGACTAAATGATCATGGGGAGAAAGCCATGATTTCCATGCTTTGCTCTCCCCTCCTCTGGAATTCTGCTATTCTCCTTGATCAGTGAGCTTGGTCTTGACTGGATGTTCTTACTGATCTTCTGGGGGAGGGGCCTGTTGTATTTTTCTCAAATGACTTTGCCCGAGGCAGAATTGCGGTACCTTTGCCAGGGGACTGGCTAAGTAATCTGCTCGGGTTTGCTCTCGGGAGCTTTTTTTCCCCTGTATGCTTTCCGTAGAGCTCTGGAGGATGGGAATGAAAATGGTGGCCTCCCAATCTCCAGCCCTGAGGAGCAGAGAGCTCAGGGCCCCATTCTTCAAGGTGCCTCAGAGAAGAGTAGTCAATCACTCTAGTCTCCCTGGTCTCCAGCTGCTCTCTGAGCTCACCTGGGCTGTGACTGAACATTTCTGTCTCTGCTGCACAACTCCGTTTGGAGTCTCCAAACCCAGCAAATTCCTACAGCAAGTCCTCTGGAGGAAGAAAGGTGCGTCTCCCCAGATCTGCCACTGTGGTGTCTCTGCTGAAGAGCAGTGGTCCGACTGAGCAATGGATCCCAGTTTAAGGTAACCCCGAGCTGAGAGTTCACTCCTCAGCTTGGTCTCTGTAGTTGGCTTCCCCACTGTGTACCTGGGAGCTCTGCTGCACTCAAGACACCCCCCGGCTTTCTGTGACCCCGCAGGACCTGAGACCAAACTATCCCTGTGAAGGCTCCACCCCTGCATAGCCTCTGGAGTGACATTCCTCTGCAGAACAGACTTCTAAAAGTTCTGATTTTGTGCTCTATTGCCCCGCTACTTGCTGGGAGCCGGCCTCTCTCCCTGCAGTCTATCTTCCCATTGCTTTGGATTCACTTCTCCACAAGTCCTACCTTTCAGAATGTGGTCGATTTTCTGTTCCTAGAATTGCTGCTCTTTTTCTATTTGATCTCCTGTTGAGTTTGTAGGTGTTCAGAATAGTTTGATAACTATCTAGCTGAACTCCTGCGACCTGATGTCATCTCAGTCTGCTACTCCTCTGCCATCTTTCCTCCTCTTTTAGATCTTTATCACAACTGCATCATGATTGCATTCTTTATAATTGCTAATTGCAGTGCACAGCTTCATTTGTATAGAGCAGCTTACCAATAATTTCAAGGCTACCTTTGTGGAAAATATTTTTAACTTATCAGGACTACAACTTCAACAATAACAAAAAGTTATTTAATGTGCATGGGTCACTAAATTCAAAGTCTAAAATTACTTAATTATATGTTAGCTCTTTAAATATAAGCCAGAATCAATGACATATGTTTATTAGACCCTGGATGCTGTTTATAGATCACTGCGTTTTTTTCCCACATAGTATATATTCTCATTTCACCTCTTATGCACTCAGAATTCATGAAAGTAAGATCATCGTCCTAAACTCCCTAAATTCTTATATCATGGAACTCATGGAGTCATTTTATGATATTCATATTATTGAGTTATACCATATTCATCTGCTTTCTACCTGAATTTACCTGGGCATTTCAAATAAAAATATAATAGATAAAACATAAAATTCATGAACTTCCCAGAATTTATCAAAGTCAAAGGAAATGAAAGTTTCTTAAATGAGGAAGGAATATTTTCTAAGGAAAAAGAAAGAATAAAGTAGATTATAGTAATTATTGGCAAACTTTGTGAGAATCCATTATACTTAGAAGATATATTTAGGAATATGTTTTTTGTTGTTATTTAAAAATGAGAGTCTTGCTTTGAATGAATGGTTAACTTCTTTTGTGTAAACATATTATATCCAAAATGGCAAAGAGAAGGGCAAACAATACAAAACAATACAAAGCAAAACAAAAAGAAGACATGAAGGAAATAGAGACTCTCAGAATCCTGTTGTTGGAAGGAACTGTAGTGATCACCTCATTTATCTCTAAAATCAATGAAGGACTGTCTATAGCCCATCCTTAAGGTTGAGACCCCCGTCTGCTTGAATTTATCTTGAAAGAGTAAGTTCTTTCCTTTCTTTTAGATCTTTGCCTATCTAAGTTCCTTTCCCCATGGATTACCTATGCCTTTGTTATATAAGATCTAGTCTCTCTTATGTGGGTCAAAACTGCCTTCTTTTTTTTTTTAATTTTAGAGGAACCATTAGCCTAAGTTGTCCTCTATTGTGAATCCTTTATGTAATAATAATCTTCCTTCAATAATAATCTCCAAGACAATAATTTTCTTTCTCTTGCTTTTCTTCAATTTTCTCAATTTTCAACCATTGATTTAGAAGCCTATTTCCCAGACACTGCTCATTTTATTTTTTTCCTATAGGATGAAAAATATTTGTTGACTTTTTAAATATGGTACCTAGTACTCTAGGGATGTTCTGAAGAAAGAGATAGCTTTATATTTCTTAGTCATAAAAATTTATATCTGTTAAGGCAGCCAAATGATGAGGGCTAAGCCAACTTTTATATATTTTATTTTTTATTCCAAAGTAGAACATTATATTATTCATTGTTTTCCTTTAATTTTGACCAGTTATTATGACTTAAAATAATTTATTGACTATCCCACATATTAGTTATATTCCCAAGCCTCATTTATTTTTGAGAATTTTAAAAATGTGACATCTGAATCTTCATTCTGATTTTTGGTAGTTTATTTATTTATATTTTTATTAAATTCAGTTAACCAATGTGTAGTACATCATTAGTTTTTGATGTAGTGTTCAATGACTCATTAGTTGCATATAACAACATAGGATTAGGCTAGGTATTAAAGGCAGGAGGAGATTCTACTTTGCCAACATAGGTTTATATAGGGAGTATATCATTGTGGGTAATAGTGTGGTCCCTACACTCGAAGCTTGAATTTGAATCCTGATTCCACAAAATGATAGTTGTGACTTTGGACAATGTATTTAACATGTGGCTCTCTGCTTTCTGGCTTATAAAATGGGAATAATAAGTGTACCAAATAAGATGGATCAGAAGGCTGACTCAGTGAATTCCCAAGGGTTTTAAATACTGCCTGATATATAGGAAGAATGTAATAAATGTTAGCTATATCATTTTCAAGGGAAAGCATTTTTTTTTTTCTGAATTAAACAATAGAGTTTCTTCTCTAGTTTCTCAGACTAGTGGAGAGACATGAAGCCATGAAAGGAGATATTGCTTAAAATAGAATTTATGATTCCTTTGTTTAGGGTCTGAGGAAATAGAGCCTATATAGAATAGATGGATGGTGATATTTGCCTATCTAAGCCAAGGCCAACTTTGTAGAAGCTATAACTGAATTGTAGGGATATTTACAATAATAACACATACAGTAGAATTCCTACCCAAAGACAGATATCATGCAGACAATGTTGTGAAGGTCATTACCCACATACTTATGGAAACTCAACTTAGGAGTGGCTTGTTGGTGTTGTTTCTACCATGCTCTCCTTGGAATGGCTGAAAAGATAAGGCATGCAGCTGCTCTAAATGCCAACCAGGAGGCAGCCCTTTTATAGGGTAGGATGTAAAAGTTAGAGACATGATTTGGACTCATTTTGAGGGACTGAATCTTTGGTTAAAATATATATATATATATATATTCATTCCCCCCTACCCCTGCTTCATTGATGCCATAACAGATAGTGAAGAATTTAAAGGGATACCATTGTGAAAAGCTATTTTACCAGGTAGGAAACTTGCAAGAGGATTTATATTTCAAAATGACAGTAACCTAAAACTCACTTCAAGGAATGTCTTAAAGAAAAAAGGTACAAAATTGTAGCCTATGGAGCTATATTACTCAGAATCTTACCCAACAAAGTAACGGATTTTGGATTTTAAACGTCTGGGACTTTTATTCTTCAGGAGAACTTTGTACACAGAACACGTTAAAGTGTTGCAGATGAAGACATTAATTTCAGACTAACAAACCTCCCTACTGGAAAAAAAAAAAAAAAGAATTGCATGTTATTTCACTATTCCTTTTCAGAAACTTAAGCCATTTAATGGCTGTGTTTTATTAGGATCATAAATTATGCCCTTAGTTTTTGGCACTTTATGGTATCTTAGCATCAAATACTAATGTTTTACAGGTATGTTCGGTTCTAAGATATTTAACTATTTCTTTATTTTAATGTTTGAGGCCAAAAATCTCAAACATTTAGAGATGTACTTTTGAAAAGTCTTCATATTTATATAGTAGCTTGATCTTTAGGTAATTCTACATTTTGTTTTACTGCTGTGTTTTTAATAGTAGTAGTAGCCCATGTTAGGTTATTTTCACCTCCAGAAACAGTTCTCAAAACATTCAGAATGAATTTACCTCCAAATATTAATTTTGTATTTTGTTATTTTCATAAAAATTAAATTTAAGTCAAATACCTTAAGGGTAGAATACTTGTCATTAGACATTGCTAATTACAAAAAATCGATAGTTATTAACTTTTTCTTTCTTTGGTGTTTTACAGCAGGGACTTTGTTCAGCAGATTTGTGTAGAGCTCAGACTTAGTGGGTACTTACTTATTCAATTCTTTAAGCATTGTGATAATACTGATTAGGGGGAAAGTAAAGAGAAACTTGAAGGAACAGGAATCATCCTGCAGAATTTATTCTTCTGTCATCTACTTTCTCCTGGACACTGCCCCCTGCCCTCACTTAATACTAATACGTAAGTAAAAGGAAACCCCCTTATCTCCTTAAGTACTTATTCTAGGTCATTTTATAGCTCTAAACTAGGACACCAAGTAAATTCGGACTAGTTGTAACACCTTAATTAAAAACTGAAGAAAGCCCTGCTATTAAATGCAGTGGTAGATGTGTAAGCAATTGTAGGTAGCTGAGCAGAAAAGGTAGTTGATCTAAATAAAATATTTGAAATGTCCTGGGTGTCCATTTCCCAGAAACGTAAATGAGCCAATTAATTTTCCCAGAAATACATTTTGAGAAATTAAAGGAAAAAATAGAGAGAGGATGCAGAAGGAAAATAAACAGGCAGAAATTATGTATATGTGTGTACATTGATTTATTTGTATTCATATATAGGAGTCGTGAATAAAAGGGAAGTTGGTCTTCTGCCTTAGTATTTCTCAGGTCTCAAACTCTGTCTCATAGCTATTAAAGCTGTTCATCCTTAACTTACTATATGTAGTCAATTGAGAAGTCACCAATAAAATTTTAATTAATCTATCAAACCTGACATCATATGATCAGTTCTTCCTTTGTACTTTCACACCATCAATTCTCAGTTTCTAAAAACAAATAACAGGAAACATAGTCTTTTTGCATAGTTTCTCACATTTTATATCTGGTATCTATTTCTGTAACTCATGGCTTTTTTTCCCCTCTCTCTCCCTCCCCATTCCTTCCTTCCTTTCTTCCTTTTTCTTTCCTTCCTTCCTTCCTTTTCTCTCTCTTTCTTCTTCTTCTTCTTCTTCTTTTTTTTTTTTTGACCATTTGGGTATGTCTAAAAGATTTTAAGATTTTTTTAGAATATAAATACATACACTGCCCCAAAGACAAAAATCATTCTTAAGCATTTACTGCAGATTAGGATTTTTAGAATGTGTCAATATATCAATACTAATAAAAAGCTAAAAATTGTGTGCTTCTGCCCTGTCTTAAGTGGCATTTTGTTTAATTTGTGGTTCAATAAAAGTAGGTGCTCCATTATTTAAAGTCCATTTCTGTGAACATCTTTCCAGATAATGGACACCAGGTTTCAAACCCATTTTATTGGAGGTATTAGCACATTGTTACTCAAGGTGTAGTCTGTGTAGTGGAGTACAGGGACCACCTGGGAGCTTGGAGAAATGCACAATATCACCACTAGCCAAGGCCTACTGAATCAAACTTTGCAATTTAAGAAGATTCCCTAGGTGATTCATATGTACATTAAAATTTGGAAAGCATTATCTTAGGATATATAGTATGACTTTGAATGTGGCATTGAAAAATGTTCAGTATAAAATGTGGGAAAATGTTCATGAGCGATATGATTCATGAAAATCTGATCAGAGTAGTAAAATGGTGAAATATGTTGAAGGACATCAAAGAAAATGGAATCCTTAAAATAATCCAGCATAAAATATCAAAATTTTGATATCCTAAGATAGTAATTTTATGTTTTTTTATTTAAGGAAGCTTTGAGATATCGCTTATTTTTAAATAAAATACTCTAATACAACAACTTTACATATAAAGGAGACATCTTTAAAGAAATTCTATGGATTACTTTTCTATCCTAAATACTGTGGTATTTTACTTTAATTGTGGTCATTAATCAACTTCATCAGATAATACCGTAATGAGAACATAGGTGGAGCCAAAAAGAAAATAAAAGCTATAATAAAAGATTTGTACATTTCTCCATGCTGACAGATATAATAAATAGTTGCTTACAGCAGATTAGTATTTTCTATTTTACTAAGTTTGCTTCTTTGTGTAGGTGTGTGTGTGCAAGTCTGCAAAGATCCATCTTCAATGAGATTTTTGTCAGATTCCATGTAGTAAAGGTGTTGAAATAATAAATAGCTTATTTAGAATTCATTTACAAAATATATATTAAACTCAAAATTGGAAAAAATATTGTGGTTTTGGAAATATTTCATCTGCATATACCTGTTCAAACTTTTATAGAAAAGACCAATTTCAAAAGCCATGTTATAAATTTGGGACCTGATAAAAACTCAGTCACCTCTCGTACCCAGTGCCTGATTTTTCTATTCTATACACTTCTGTTGACCTTTGCTTTTCCTCTTCTTCCCTGTTTCAGGTCCTGTTGACCATTTTTCTGTTCATTACCATGGGTATGGAAGGGTCAGAGAGAGCAGATGAAAAAAAATAAATCAATGGTTTTCTTTGCAAATAAATTTGATAAAAGAGTTTTGGCACAAGAGTGAGAATTACTGAAATTCCGATACAACAGTATTTACCATAGAGCAGAATTCAGTGTAAAGTTGACCACATTAGAAGTCCCTAAAATAGAGTAGAGTGATAGAGTTAAAATGCCTGGGTATTTGGTTTATATATGAATGCCATTTATTTTTCTTTCTCATAATTCTCAGCATGGATAACCAGAAAATTCCTTTTGTTATTGTTTTGTTTTGTTTTCTTCCTGAGCCAAAGACATTTTTGGGATGGTATTGCAATTTTATAAGTCATTAGAATTGTCCATAAGTATACAAGTATCTAATAATAGATACCACCAGTTCATTAATTTTTCACCACTCAGATATCATTTAGTGGGTTAGCTGAATTAACACAGCTATATTACAGTCCTTGTATTAGCGTGTGTGTGTCAACTTCAACCTCATTGTTTTCTGTGTTCTTCTTTTACTCATCATAAACTTCCATATCCAGTATTCTATGAAAGGAACGATTGCTTTATAAACTTTTGAGAAAAATGGCTATTGCCAGTAGATGACTTCCATGAGGAAAGAGAAACTTCTTTTGGTGATTCACTATTCACCAAATAATGTTTATTTATCAGCTGTTTAATCATTCACATAAATTGGAGACATTCAGCTCTGTTTAAAACAGGAGAGCCAAGGTGGTATTTAATTAGCTGAAGCAGTTATATGAGCACACTCAAAGGTCCTACAGTGATTCCTTACAGAGCTCCCCAGGGAGAATCTGGCTGAGTGTTTTTTGTTGACACATTGAACTTAAACTCAGGCCTAGTTAAGGCTCTTTTTTAAAAATATGCAATTGAATCCTAAGTGGTATCAGTCCTTCATTTTAGGGATTTGTTGGGCTTCAGAGATACTGACATGCTCTTTGTCAGTTCTAGCATAAAGAGGATATATGTGTGGCAGATGTTAGGAGGTAAAAGCTGTGGCTGAAAAACAGAAAGGCAGATAATTGTACCATACGGTATTTGAACCTGTGATGTTGGCATCCTTCACACTGGGCTCTGTCTGCCAAGCTAACCAGGCACTGAAGCATTGCCAAGTGGCAGAAGTAGCAGGACTTCACCAGGAAGAGGTAGCAACTGACATGTGGCAGGTCTGCTTGATCTACAGAATGCCCCCATCAAAGTGGAAATAAGTGCGTGGTGAAAGACCCGTTAAATGGTTAAAGGGAGGGTTTTCATGCTATGGGTAAGTTGGTTGATTGCTAGAAGGGGCTTTACCTTAGCACTACATAACATTGAAAATCTGTTTGTGTTTATTGTGGACAACCTAAAGTTGTAGTGAATATTCTGCCGTCAAGGCAAAGCATGTGGGGACAGTCATCATAGTTAGAATTTGCCAGAATTAGACAACACAAATTCTTCTAAGTGTGGCTGATATTTAGCTGGTATGCAAGGCACAACTGTCCTGGCTAATGAATGCTTATTTTGATTCTGAACAACTGCTACCCAGTGCCCTGAAACCTCTCAAATGATCCCAAGCTCCTTCAGTCCAAAGTGAACAGAGGCCATCATAGCACACCTCAATAGACGGGCGTGCTCCTAGCTGCCATTCTCTCTTCTTGTCTCTCTTCTCCTGGTCAAACAGGCCTGGATACCTGGAACGGTTGAGGGTCCAACAGCAAGAAATCCTGAGTCGTGCACAGATAGCCAAGATTCCCTCAAGTTTCCTTTTTGAGGCTGCTTGTAGAAGCTAGAGCCTATACGGTGTATTGCATCAGTTGTGAAGTATTGAGGGATCACCCCTGATTATAAAAGCTTTTTAAGTACTGACATAGCATGGCTTCACAGCCTTGCCTTCTCACATAATTTTCTTACCTTTTCCTCAAGATCCTTATGTAATCTACTTTACAAAGAAAAACAGGCAGAAATACATATATGACTTCATTGCCATATTTGTTTCTTTGTTACAAGGAATTGAGATTGTAGCACAATATAAGGCAATAGTAAAGAAACCAGTATTGGAAGATACAAGAGACCTGAATTCAAAAATTATCATCACAACTCTGTGACCTTGAAGAAGGTATTTAACCTTTGCAATCTTCAATTTCTTTATCTATGTAATAGCAATTATAATACCTAATTCATAATGTTCTTGTAAGGATTTAATAAGATAATGAACATTATGTGCTTACCACAGATTCTGGAACATAGGAAGTACTCAATAAACAGCAATTATCCTACTAATGTAATACTACTATTACAGAGTTCAATAAAGAACACTTTGTTTTCATTAAAAGTGTATCATAAAAGTATTTGCAAAGTTAACATTTTGAATGGCATAAAAATTAAATTTTGAAGAATATCATATCAATAACATTTCACTTTTGGTCTGAAATATGCAATATATACATTCCATTAAATGTTTAATAGTTATATTTAAGAATATCTTTATCATTCAAAGGCTTTTTAAATTGGGTTCTTTAACATTCTCTCATCCTCTCAATGGCTTATATAATGGCTTATATAAATAATATTGTGTCTTGCATCATGGTTCTTCCAGTGAAAGATGTTTTTATCCATACGTGCTCTAACTGGTCCTTCTCACTGTAAAATCATGTGTATACTAATCAGTTCTCCTAAACCATTGTTTATTTGTTTTTACTTGAGGTAAAAAATCCCTTTTTTGAAATGTGATGGAGTGACTCAAGGCATATATTCATTTTTTTTTCTTTTCTCTTATCTGTCTTTCTCTTTTCCACTCAGTCCAAACAAATATCAAACCTTTTATCTAAATGGGATAATGAATGAATAAATCCTACTAAATAACATATATTTGGATAAATGTACCAGTGAGATCAGAAAATATCTTTTTACTCATTGTCTATATATATCATAGGGTATCTGGGTCGTTTGACCAAGCGTTATGGAGCACACTTCTCACTAAATCAGAGAGTTTTCTTTCTAAGTATAATTTAAAGTATGATTAAATTAATGTATAATTTATGTATAATTTAAAATTAATATATGTATAATGTAAAATTATACATATTTAAGTGTGATATATTTAAATATTTAAAAATTTTAAAAATAAAATTATAATACAAAATAATGTATAATTTGATGTCTTGAATGAGCACTACAAAGAGCAAAACAAAAAAACAAGAGAAACCCTTGTTCTTCAGTTTTTATAGAGTTGTTTTCACTTTATCTTCATTGTGGTGAAGAATTAATTGGATGAGAAGTGATGCTTGTTATCTAGTCCTTGAAGAAGCTCTTCTTATTTATTCTTTTTTCTTCTTATTATTTATTCTTAATCTGAGAACAAGGAAGTACAGACATTGTGTTTATTAGTTTCCTTCTGTATTTAGTCTTCAAATGTTGGCATTATTATTTACTGGGTTTTTCTTGGCAGGGGGAGGTGGGAGTAAATATATCTTTTAAGAGTTTTGGTAATGATTTATATTTGTAGAATTCCTTTCACTTTTGACTATCATCATTTGTGCAAAACACCACCAAAATCCTTTCGTCCATTAATTACCTGATATCAACCTGCCTTTGATTTTTAAGCTGTACTTGGGGACATGCATTTAACCCTTTATTATCTTGGCCTCTATAGAAGAGACTAGAAAAATAATTTGTCTTTTTTTAATATATATTTATCAAAAAACAAACTTTAGAATGCCAATAGTAATGCCTCTGTGTGCAGGATTTGGCTCAGAAACAATCTCTAACACATTCGTGGAATCAAACAGAGAATGACTTGCACTGTCCTGACATGTGAATGAGCCAGTTGGCTGCTCCCACTCATTGTCCCTTTATTGTGATAAGACCCCTTTTCTCTGGGAGATGTGTGGAACTATCTGATTTTGGCTTGTTTCTTTCTGTCAGGCATTAATCTTTTAACATGCTTCTTACCATGAAGTCATCTCTGCTTCAAATTGAGTAGGCTTTCCACACTGCTCTGAACTTCAGAACTGTAATCAGTGAGCCATTACTGGGTTACCATAGGTAAAGTAGACTCAGAGAACAAGAGGAAAAAGCATTAGCTTTAGAGATGAAACACTTACCTTCTGTTCTGTATTTCAGAAGAGAGATACTCCCAAATGGAACATTTCATCTTCTGCTCTTTTAGTTATTTTATCTGCAAATTGGGTAAATCTTTTCCTCCCAGGAGTTTTAAGATATGACTAGAATATGCATTTTACTTCTTGAGGAATCAGTAGGATTTTTGTAAACTGAAGAAAGAAGGTGTCTTATTTCTGATTCATTGATTACATATGTACTCATTTATTTACAAAGAGAGATGAGAGCCAACTTTACAAGTAAAAAAATTGTCAGCAAGAAGTCTGATAGGAGTATCAATCAATGAAGTACCCCCTTTTTCTCAAACAAAATACCTTTGCCGTTTTTTACAGAGAACCTGAAATTCTAATCTTTGGAATTTATCTATTGCTTCTCTAAGAGTCATGTTTAAATGCAGATACATTACCTGTAAGAGCACCTAGTTTATCAAGTTAGCTAGCAAAGAACAGGGCTGTAAGAAATTTAACTGTATTTTAACTGAGGTGGAGGGAGGGAGAAAAAGACTTTTCGTAGACCTTTTGTAAGAGAAGGTGGTGGGGGTAGGAGTAATTGAGTAATCAAGGAACATGTGAAGAATACATATATTGGAGAGAAATAAAGAAACACTTAAAACACCTAAAGGACACTAATTATTATTTATTATTTTAAGCCATCTAAGCTGGTTTCCCTCCATTAGCACTGAGTTTAATGAAGAGCAATGCTGTGTTGACAACCCCTCATAAAACAATGGTTTCGTTTATTTTCTTTTTCTATTTGTTGGTAAATAGAAGGTCAGAAAAGATAGATCATTGGTTGGATATAATTTTTATTTCTGAAGTTATGATTAATGGCAACCATACTGTAGCCATATCCATATAATATTTTCCTTTTGCCAATTTTGGCTGTATTCTAAAAGCTTATAGATTCAGTGCAGGGGAATATTATGACTTAACCTACTCTTGTTGGATTCAGATGCAAACAGTGAGTTAAACTGATAAAAACCACTTGATAGATACTTTTTAAAACTAGCAGAACACACACACAGACACACACACACAGAGAGAGATCTGTTTGAACATAACAGTATTTCTAGATGTGATCCAAAAAGTTTTCAGTATGTATCTTAACCAACTATTCATGTATTCATACTCATAATACAAAACACAGTGGTGACTTTGGTTATAGCAGAATTGCTTTAATACAGCATAGTTTTCCTTAGGTGACCAGACAAGCTTTTCACATATTAAATACATAAATAAAACTCTTCATGTTAGATGCAAAGAATTTTCCTACCCCCACACTTCTGAAGAGTAAGGGTTTAAAAAAGAAAACTTTTTAAACCTTGGAACAACTTATTAAAGCCACAAAATCTCCTTCTCCAGAGCCTTAAAAAATAGGACAGATGTCAGAGCTGGCTTAAGGGTACTATAACTGGACAAAATGAATCACCTTTACATCTATTCCTGTTTGTGATTTTTCACAGCATCCATTTGAAATATGTAAACACACAAGCCATTACTGGAATCTATATTGCACAGAAATTATTTAATTTGAATGAGTTACTATTAGATTGAGTGTGCATGTATCTTTAAGGGTTCTTGTTCATATTTCTATCTGCAAGTGTAGTCCTATAAATTACTCTAACAAATGATATCAATTAATATTGTTTTATTTAAAAGTTGAAACTCATAAATCCAATTTTAATTTTCCTTGAAATACTATAAATTTCTTTTATTTCTTCCATTTAAATTATCAGTTTGTCAGTTGAAGTAGCTCACATGCAAAAGTAAATTATGTTTGAAAATAACAGAATCTTATGAAATACACAATTCTGGAAAAGTTATATTACTTCTGTAAAGGTATTATGTGATCCTGTGTTATGTTTAGTATATATATATATATATATATATATATATATATAGCAGATATATCATATATATATGCTATTAAAAATGTTTACATGATATACTAATTTTCCTAAAACAATATGGAGAAAATAATGTGGTCCACATACTTTACAGCTTTCATAAGTGGCTGTAACTATTTTGATTTCTCAGCTGTGAGAATTACAAAGGATGTTATAGTGCAATATTTCTGTATACTTAATTGCATAGGAATTCTCCTTAAAAGATGATAGTTTGTAATATTTCCAAGAAACTGGATCTGATTGTATGGAAAAGCATTCTTAAAAAAAAATGAAGAACATGGGAATAGAAAAGATTAAGCATTTGCAATCAGGTTAAGAGCATTCCAGAAATCTTAATATATTACTTAAAGTGACACTAAAAATTTGTTTTTGAATAATTCTAGGAAACTTAATTTTTAAGGCAATTTTCACAAATTCTTAGAAGTCATGAGCTCTTCAATTTAATAAATAGGATCTCTCCACAAGATTCAATATTCAAAATCTCAATATTGTAAGATATCCTACCAATAGAAATAGTCCCATATTCTTCCTTATATGTGTGTGTGTGTGTGTGCATGTGTGTGTGTGTATATATATATATACATATATATATATATATATATATGTATATACAGGCAGAGCAGGCAGAGAAGACAGAAGGCAAAGCAGACTCCCTGTTGAGCAAGGACCCCCCGCCCCGCCGCCAATGCAGGACTTGATCCCAGGACCCAGGGATCATTACCTGAGCCAAAGGCAAATGCTTAACTGACTGAGCCTCCCAGGCATCCCACATCACCTTATTTTTGTTATTGCAAACTTTCTACAAAATTTTATTTTTTTCAGTGTTCTAAGATTCTTTGTTTATGCACCACACCAGTGCTCCATGCAATACATACCCTCTTTAATACCCACCACCAGGCTCACCCATCCCCCCCACCCCTCTCCCTTCCAAAACCCTCAATTTGTTTCTCAGAGTCTGCAGTCTCTCATACTTTGTCTCCCTCTGCAATTTTCCCCAATTCACTTCTCCTTTCCTTCTTTTAATGTCCTCCATGTTATTCCTTAAGTTCCACAAGTAGGTGAAATCATATGATAACTGACTTTCTCTGATTGACTCATTTCACTCAGCATAATCTCCTCTAGTCCCATCCATGTTGATACAAAAGTTGGGTATTTATCCTTTCTAATGGAGGTGTAATATTCTATTTTGTGTCAGTGTGTGTATATATATAATAAAAATAAATTAAAAAAAATATATATTTTTTTTCATTCCATTCATCTTTTGAAGGACATCTTGGCTCTTCTCACATTTGATGATTGTGACCATTGTTGCTATGAACATTGGGGTACATATGGCCCTATATTTCACTGCATCTGTATCTTTGGGATAAATACCCAGTAGTCCAATTGCAGCATCAGAGGGTAGCTCTATTTTTAATTTCTTAAGGAATCTCCACACTATTTTCCAAAATGACTGCACCAACTTGCATTCCCATCAGCAGTATAAGAGGGTTCCCCTTTCTCCACATCCTTTCCAACACTTGTTGCTTCTTGTCTTATTAATTTTGGCAATTCTAACTGGTGTAAGGTGATATCTCAATGTGGTTTTGATTTGAATTTCCCTGATTGCTAATGATGATGAACATTTTTTCATGTGTCTGTTAGCCATTTGTATGTCTTCTTTGGTGAAGTGTCTGTTCATATCTTCTGCCCATTTTTTGATGTGATTATCTGCTTTTTGGGTATTGAATTTGAGGAGTTCTTTACAGTCTTGGATATCAGCCTCTGTCTGTAGTGTAATTTGTGAATATCTTCTCCCATTTTGTGGGTTGCGTCTTTGTTTCATTGACTGTTCCCTTTGCTGTGCAGAAACTTTTTATCTTGATGAAGTCCCAAAAGTTCTTTTTCACTTTTTTTGAGACATGACATGGAGACATGTCTTGAAAGAAGTTGCTGTGGGCAATGTAGAAAAGGTTACTGCTTATCTTCTTCTCTAGGATTTTGATAGATTCTTGCCATGTGGAAGACTTTTATCCATTTTGAGTTTATCTTTGTGTGTGGTGTAAGAGAATGGTCGAGTTTCATTCTTCTATACATAGCTGTCCAATTTTCCCAGCACCATTTATTGAAGAGACTGTATTTTTTCCTGCTTTATCTAAGATTATTTGACCATAGAGTTGTGGGTCTATATCTGGGCTCTCTACTCTGTTCCACTGGTCTGTGTGTCTGTTTTTGTGCCAGTACCATGCTATCTTGGTGATCACAGCTTTGTAGTAAAGCTTGAAATCAGACAATGTGATGCCCCCAGCTTTGTTTTTTTTCTTCAACATTTCCTTAGCAATATGGGGTCTCTTCTGGTTTCATTAAAACTTTAGGATTGTTTGTTCCAGCACTTTGAAAAATGCCAGTAGAATTTTGATCGGGATGACGTTGAAAATGTAGATTGCTCTGGGCATTATAAACATTTTAACAATGTTTACTTTTCCTGATCCTTGAGCATGGAATGCTTTTCCATCTTTTTGTATCTTCTTCAGTTTCTTTCATGAGTCTTCTGTAGTTCCTCAAGTACAGATCTTTTACCTCTTTGGTTAGGTTTATTCCAAGGTATCTTATGGTTCTTTGTGCTATAGTAAATGGAATTGATTCTCTAATTTCCCTTTCTATATTTTTATTTTTAGTGTATAAGAAAGCAACTGACTTCTGTACATTGATTTTGTATCCTGCCACATTACTGAATTGCTGTATGAGTTCTAGTAGTTTGGGGGTGGAGTCTTTTGAGTTTTCCATATGAAGTATCATGTCATCTGCGAAGAGAGAAGAGTTTGACTTCTTCTTTCCCAATTTGAATACATTTTATTTCCTTTGTTGTCTGATTGCTGATGCTAGGACTTCTAGTACTATCTTGAACAACAGTGGCGAGAGTGGATGTCCTTGTTGTGTTCCTAATCTCAAAGGGAGGCTGTCAGCTTTTCCTCATTGAGAATGATATTCAATGTGAATTTTTCATGGAAAGATTTTATGAAGTTGAAAAATGTTCCCTCTATGCCTTTATTTTGATGAGTTTTAATCGGGAATGGATGCTGTATCTTGTCAAATGCTTTTCCTGCATCAATTGAGAGGACCATGTGGTTCTTCTCTTTTCTCTCATTGATTTGTTCTATCACATTGATCGATTGGCAAATGTTGAACCACCCTTGCATCCCAGGGATAAACCCCACCTGGTTGTGGTAAATAATCTTTTTAATATATGGTTGGATCCTATTAGCTAGGATCTTGTTGAGAATCTTGGCATCCATATTCATCAGGGATATTGGTATGAAATTCTTCTTTTTGTTGGGATCTTTGCCTGATTTGGAAATCAGAGTAATTCTGGCTTCATAGAAAGAGTCTGGAAGTTTTCCTTCTGTTTCTATTTTTTGAAACAGCTTCAGGAGAATAGGTATTATTTCTTCTTTGAATGTTTGGTAGAATTCCCCAAAGAATCCGTTAGGTCCTGGGCTCTAGTTTTTTGGGAGGTGTTTGATCACTGCTTCAATCTCATTCTAGAAGTTGGTCTATTCAGGTTGTCAATTTCTTCCTATTCCAGTCTTGGAAGTTTATAGGTTTCCAGGAATGCAACCATTTCTTCTAGTTTGCTTAACTTACTGGCATATAGTTGTTGATAATGGTTTCTGATGATTGTTTCTATTTCCCTGGTGTTAGTCGTGATCTCTCCCCTTTCTTTTATAATTTTATTAATTTGGGTCCTCTCTCTTTTCTTTTGGATTAGTTTGGCCAGTGGTTTATCGAACTTATTAATTCTTTCAAAGAACCAGCTTCTAGTTTCATTGATGTGTTCTACTATATCTCTAGTTTCTAACTCATTAATCTCTGCTCTAATCTTAATTATTTCCCTTCTTGTGCATGGGGTTGGCTTAATCTGTTGTGGTCTATTCTGTATGTGGTCTATTCTGGAGAAAGTTCCATGTGCTCTCGAGAAGAATGAGTATTCTGTTGTTTTAGGGTGGAATGTTCTGTATATATCTATGAGGTTCATCTGGTCCAGTGTGTCATTCAAAGCTCTTGTTTCTGTTTTTATTTTCTGCTTAAATGATCTATTACTGAGAATGTTGAGATCCCCTACAATTAATATGTTGATATCAATATGACTCTTTATTTTAATTAACAGTTGGCTATGTA
This sequence comes from Lontra canadensis, assembly GCF_010015895.1. NCBI lineage: Eukaryota > Metazoa > Chordata > Mammalia > Carnivora > Mustelidae > Lontra > Lontra canadensis. The sequence continues at coordinate 18,511,267 of NW_022631005.1, forward strand.
GTTGACAGCTCCCATCTTAGGGGCATAAATATTTACAATTATTAGATATTCTTGGTGGAAAGATCCTTTAAGAATGATGTACTATTCTTCTGTATCTCTGACTACAGTCTTTAGCTTTTAATCTAATTTATCTGATATGAGGATTGCTACCCCAGCTTTCTTTTGAGGCCCATTGGCATGAAAGATGATTCTCCATCCCTTTACTTTCAGTCTTGATGTATCTTTAGGTTCCAAATGTGTCTCTTATAGACAGCGTATGGACAGGTCCTGTCATTTTATCCAGCCTGCAACCCTTTTGCTGTTTTATGAGAGCATTTAGCCTGGTCACATTGAGAGTGATCATTGAAAGATAAATTTTTATTGACATCATGTTGCCTGAGAAGTCCTTGTTTTTATAGATTGTCTCTATAAAATTCTGTTCTATGTCACTCTTGGGTTCTTTCTTCTTTTATAGAACCTCCTTAATATTTCTTGTAGTGCCAGCTTGGTTGTCATGTACTCTTTCAAACCTTGCTGGTCTTGGAAGCTCTTTATCTCTCCATCCATTTTGAATGTCAGCCTTGCTGGATAAAGTATTCTTGGCTGCATATTCTTCTCATTTAATGCCCTGAATATGTCTTGCCAGCCTTTCTGGCTTGCCAGGTTTCTGTGGACAGGTCTGACATTATTCTGATGGCCCTTCCTCTGTACGTAAGGAATCTCTTCCCCCTAGATGCCCTTAAGACCTCTTGTCTAAAATTATGACTCATGAATTTCACAATTAAGTGTCTGGAGGTCTTTCTAGACACATTGATCTTGGGGGGTGTCATTTCTGCCTCTAGGACAGGAACACTTGTTCCATTTCCCATATTGGGAAAATTTTTATTCAGAATTTGTTCAACTATATCTTCTAGTCTTCTCTCTTTCACCACCCCCTCGGGGATCTCAATAATTCTGATGGTGGAATGTCTCATGGCACCATTTATTTCCCTTTCTGTTTTCACAGTTTCTAAGCTGTTTTTCCCAGGCCTCTTCCTGATCCTTCTTTTCTATCAGTTTGTCTTTTAGATCACTAATTCAATCTTCTGTCTCAGTTACCCTAGCTATTATAGTATTTAGATTAGATTGGATCTCACTGATAGCATTTTTTAGTACTGCCAAATCAGCCCTCACTTCTGCCCTTATAATTTCTATGTTTGTGCGTGCATGTGTGTGTGTGTTTTATTTAAAAAAAAATATTTAATTTTTTTTCAGTGTTTCAAAATTCATTGCTTATGCACCACACCCAATGCTCCATGCAGTATGTGCCCTCTATAATACCCACCACCAGGTTCATCCAATCCCCCACCCCCCCTCCAAAATCCCTAGTTTATTTCTCAGATTCCACAGTCTCTCATGGTTTGTCTCCCCCTCTGATTTCCCCAACTCACTCAAGTTTCTATGTTGCCACTAATGGTCTTCTCCAATCTAGCCATTGCCTGGATAATTGTTACCCTGAATTCCCTTTCTGACATACTGTTTATGTCCATATTCAATAGTTCTGTGACAAAGGGCACAGTCTCTGAATTTTTCCTCTGTTGAGTGTTCCTCCTCCTAGTCATTCTGGTGAGAAGTGGTTGAGGGAATATATAGCTGAATATATCAATCATGATCTAGGCAAGTACACCCTGGAAAGTTTCAGAGCAATCAGAATTACCACCAAAAAAGGAAGAAAAAAGAAAAAAAAAGAGAAAAAGAGAGAGAAAAAAGGGAAAACCCAGCCAAAATGAGCCCCCAAAGTAAGATTTACAAGGTACATAAACAAAAATAAACAAACAAAAAGACCGACAAAAGTAAAAGACAAAGAAAAAAAAAAAAAGAAAGAAAGAAAAACCCAGCCAAATGAACCCTAATAATAAGATTTGTATATTACAAAAAACAAAAACAAAAACAAATACACAGAAACACTAACAGAAGAATAAGATAGGAAGTTGGTTATAAACTCTCAGTGTGGGCGAGGAAGGTTATTTCAGTTCTTCCTGGGTGAATCTTGTTATATTTGTTAAATGACTCAACTTTCCAGAGATACAGGGAAATTAAAACTGGTTTATATAGAGAGATAGTATTGAATAAGGAAAAAGGATTACCTTGAAGTTTAATATGTATATGCATATTAAAAGAAAAGAAAAGAAAAGAAAAGAAAAGAGAAACACTGGTATATGTATGGAAAAATTTCAAGTTAAAAAAGTTATTATGGAATATGTTGTATTAAACCTCTAGTTGTAATGGTAAGTAGGTTAAAAAATCAAAAGAATAAGAATCATGAGAGTGAATAAAAAAAAAAAGGAAAGAAAAGTTGTGTCTATGAAATATACAGGTTTTGGGGCAATACCAGGAGCTTAATATATTGTTTTTCCCTGATGTTAGGGTTTTATAGTTTTATGGGTACCCTGTGGTGGTTGTCCTCTTGTTCTTTTGGCTTGTCTTCTGGGGGAGGAGTCTGCTGCATTGTTTTTCGGTTAGTTCTGCTTAGGCCGAGTTGCCCTGACCCCTATCAAGGGGCTGGGCTCAGTGGAAACCATTTTTTTTTTTAGCTTTTATTCTCTGGAGGCTTTTGTTCTTTCACAGCTTTTTGTGGCTTTTTGGAGGTTTAATGGAAAATAAACTGTCCACACCCAGACCTCCACCTCAGAGAGAACCCTCAGTCTGCTCTGCTCTGGGTGGTCCAGAACACACAGATTGCCCTTTTGCAAACTCCACTGAAGAGCACAACTTCCCACAGATGGTGGGAAGTTGTGGTCACCACTTGTTTCTGAGGTCACCACTTGTTTCTGCACCCCCATACCACTAAAACTGTGAGCAGTATTCATCCAGGTGAGCCCGAACCTGGGTGGCTGCTGTTGCCAGGACTACTGTCTGGGGTCCATGCCCATGCTGGCTGTGCTCACATTCGGCAGATGCGGAAGATGTGGGCTGAGGGACCCTGACTGAAGACTGCACCAGGTTCTCTCAGGCATGGGCTGGGTGTGCTCAGAGTGCTGTACAGGTCACGGAAGGCTGCCGGTCCAGAGACTGTAGGGTGGTGCCCACACCAGGCTCTCTCAGGTGCTGGCAGGAGTGTGCTCAGCCCCAGCAGTGGTGCAAGCAGCAGAAAGCTGTGGGCTCAGGGACCATGGACTGAACCCCCCCCCCCCCCCGCCCCCGACACTGTGCTCTCTCTGGCATGGATGGTCACTGGTGGTAACTGTCCTAGGACTATGGGCTTGGGCCCATGACTGTGATCACCCAATTCCACCAGTTGTCCTTAAGATCTTTTGCTCTTTTTGAGTGCTTTTAACCAGTCTCCAAGTTAATCCTCATCCCAATTAGAGGGCACTTTCATATTGGGGTATTACTTTCTAATGGGTTGTTTCTGGTGACTCCCTCCCCCTTCTATTTATCTTCTGATAACAGTCCAAGTATTCCCACTCTGCTTTACCTCTCCACCAATATCTTCTGCCCTGTAGAGATCCAGAGTGTATAATGTTATATCTTAGGCTGATTTCATGGGTTTTCAGAGTGTTCTGGTAGATATTTAGCTCACTTTTAGGGACCAGTTGAAGCAGGGTTTCCAACTTCTCAATCATCTTGCCCCTCTTCCACATGTATATATTTTTAAATCAACATTTGGCTTTGCTAGAAGTTGAGTTCCAAATAATTCCTCACAAGATAATCCAATCTCAGTCTTCTAAGTAAATAGACAGATATAATTAAATAAAACCTAAAGGTACATAATTTTTAATTTTTGAATTTTAAAGGCATCTCACATTTTTTGATGATAGCTTTATATAGCCAGTTTTTATTTGATTTTCATATCAACTAATAATCAATATGTTTTTGTTTCTACACATCATTTTATATGTGAGGTGGGAATAAAATACAAATAAATAAATAAATAAATAGAATAAAAGGCTTCATGCCTCATGAAATCTGAGTGAAACTTCATATATCAATACAGTTCATAAACTATACACAGAAATTATATTATAAAAAAGCTATATTGGAAAAAAAAGTGATATAAGCAATGTATGAGTTCATATATATTGTGGGATCAGTGACACCCACAAAAAACAACAACAACAAAAAATAAAAACAAAAACAAAAAACCCTTTGGTTTGTATAGTGTTTCCCAAATGGTGATTTCATTTGCTTGTTAAAATGATCACATGAGGTAGACACTGTTATTATCACATTTTTCAAATGTAAAAGAAAAATTTCACTGAAGTTCAGCTCTTAATTCAAGTTGAGATAACTTATAAATGGCAGATAAAAACTCTAATTCATGGGTTTGGTCTTTAAACTTAATAACTTCCCAAGTATGCCATGTTATTTTTCACGAAGAAAACTTGATGGAGAAACCAGAGTTTGGACTTGAAGGATTTTTTTGGGTAAAAAAGAGAGGTTTATTTTCCAGGTGGTGATACTGCATACAGAAAATTCCAGAAGTGGGAATATTTTAGATTATTTTAGGGACATGAAAGATGACTCTGAAGGAAGTTTACTGCAAGTCCTGAAAATAACTTGTAAATAATGTTAATTGAGTTTCAATTATATGATGAAACCAGACCACAGAGTTTGGTTTTGTTGTGGGCAGCAACTGAGAATGGTTGTGATTTTGAGAGTAGTTGTTGGGTGAAAGTGATATTTATAAAACCTATTTTGAGAATATATTGATGGTAGGAAAAGTTAACTCCTTGCATATAGAAGAAAGTGGAAATTAGCCAGGAGTTAAAATGCACTGAACATTCTTTCAGCAATTGTATTTTGAGTCAGGCAGTGTACAGCGTGTTTGTGTTTTTCAGGCAGAGATAGTGGGAAGTTGATCAAAGAGCCTGTGTGAATGCATCTAAGTGTGCTCATGGAACTGCATAAATAACAACCACCACCATAATAATAAAAGGCATGAGAAATAATGAGAGAAAGTGTGTCTACGAGAGGAATTCTGGTCAGCTTTTGAAAGATACTCTTTGCCTCTGGCTTCCCTATTAGTGGGATCAGGGAGACGTTGGCAAAAACACCTCAACAGTGATGGGAGCAGAGGTGGGAGTGAGAAGGGAGCAGGAATACAGCAGGTGTGGTCTTTATTTTGGAGAAATTTAACAGTTAAAAAAAATAGGAAAGAAAGGGTGTCATTTGCAGGAAAGTTCAATCAGCAAAAGTGACTGTTCTTGAATGGAGGCTAAGAAAACTGAATGAGATTATAGACAGAGGATTTAGAACCATTGGAAAGACAGAAATGGGAAATAAAAACAAACAGCAAATATTGATAGGACAAAACTCAGGAAGTGGGATGTAATAGAGTGTAAGGTGGAGATATTAGCTTTGAGGGGAGGATAGATGCTGGTCCTGCTGAGATATGATGAAACAATGACAAGTGTGGATAAATGACTGTATCTACCATTACCAAAGAAAAATCTCTATCCCTCCCCAAAATGTGCTATCACAATTATCTTTAGTCAGAAAAGACATTTGATGAGGCTTAATATCTCTTTAACCATTTTTTTTTTTACTGAACAGAGTAAGATGTTTATATATAAAAATAAGCTAGACTTTCAAAAACAAAGAGATGAGTCACATTGCCCTTGCATTATCCTAGAAAACTTGTTTGTAAAATGAGGTTCAGTTTAAAAAATGAAGCCTATTTCAATTAACTGGATAAAGCTTATAAAAATTTAAAAACATGAATACTATTTTCCTGTGTTTATCTGTTTTAAGTCCTTCTAATGATAGAGCTTCTCTTTCTTATAATTAATTACTATATTTTAAATTCTGCTACCTTGTTCAGGTCACCTAAAATTAGATTTGAGAGACTGGAAGTGTTCTGACTATGCATTACTGAAAACTGAAGTGATAATCCAAGACTACTATGCTTGTTAAATTCTGAAGTGTGTTTGTACTATTATGAAATTCCTCATGTGCTTCCTTGTCACCCAGTCCTCTCAGATCCCCCAAATCCTAACGTTTCAGTAACTGAAGAGATAATTCCAATTATGTCAGGTAGCTTCTGACCCTGTTGCTTGCTAGGTCCAGATTATGACTTCTGGTTTTGAAATGTCTTGAATGCCCAGGGTTTTCATGAGATGAATCATTTTTTGCAACATTGACATAGTCTTAGGAATTCACGTCGTCTCAATGATCACAATCTTCTCCCTGCCACACAGATCATTGGGTAGAATTGGTGATCTAGTTGAGTCTTTTCTTCATTTACAAGGTAGACTAAAGGAGCCTCATAGAATAAGCACACATTTACCACCCAAATGATCATTGGGAATCAAGGATGGATTATTTCTCAAAGCAACCATACACTGAATACCCATATTGCCTGGTTCCTGGGATAATTTCAGTTAAGAACATTGCTGTTTCTTAAACTGCCCCCATCTTCCAGAAAGACAACGACAAAATACTGAAGTTAGCATTTTCCAACTGAAGTATCCCATTACTGGTCAAAAGGGTTTGAGATGCTGATACCCTCAATTTTGAGGTTAATTCCCAAGGCCTGGGGTAATCTCTATAAATAACTTATGCTATTTACTTTTGTGTAATTTGCAAATATTATCATTGCTTTAATGTGCTTTGATATGATGATTTGGGAAGGACTGGTTAAGGTACAATCCTTCAAGCCATCTGCCAGCTGTCTTATCAGTTACCCAGCAGTGATGGAAGTTAAGAAAAGAGTATATTAAAGGTGAGGAAGACCATAGTCTCTAGTCTATGAAGAAACTACTTAGCTCTTTCTTTCATTCAAGCAAATTTCTTTTTTATCCCTACATGTTACCACTAGGAAGAATCTACTAGTTTTGTATACTGCTTCTGAGAAATTCGAACATTTTTTTCTGTTTTCTCAAAATTTGTTTCGTGAATGCCAGATGTGCATTTCACTCCCTCTATCATGTTAATCAGTGACCTGACAATCCTAAGGATGCAAAAACCGAACAAAACAACCAAAAAAACCAAAAACTTTGATTTGAACCAACACATATAATACTTAAACAAACAAACAAACAAAAACCTTGCTTTTAAAAAGAACTACTGAGTCATCTTTGGCCTCTGTAAAATTTCTAGGCTCCCAGGTTTGAAGTGTTCTTTCTGTGGGCTATTTTTGGAATTTTTACAGAGAGATCTAAATATATCTGGCCTAAACACTACTTTGACATTCATGCAAGGATATATATTCTCAAATTTCTAAGAATCAGTCAATTAATTTTAAAAAGAACTGCATTGTGACTCTTGGTCATAGAAATGTATAGTTTTTCAAAACTAATTTATATTTTTCAATTTAATTTTTAAAGTGAATTTATGTTAATCTTATAAATAAAAGATTTAGTATTAGAAACTCTCAGTGAAAAGAGTTTCACTTACTTTATTTCTATAATTTGGATTTAAATTTGTGTATTTGTATTATATATATATTTTCTATATAGGTATTATATATGAATATTTATATATACATTTTTATATAATGTATGTTTTAAAATATATTGATATTCAAGTTACGGACATGTTACAAAAAATGAGTTGTGGATTTGGAGTGATGGGCATTAGACAAAACTAATAGACTTATATGTCAGTAACTGTATAAATATACATGCAAAAAAATGACAGTTAGCCAGTACTTCATCTATTGAAGCTCTATCATAACAATGTATTTATATCCCCCAGATACAAAATGTTGAAAGCTGTTTTAGCATCAAACAAAATCACATATACCCATTACTCATTTTGAGAAGATATTTCAAAACGTATCTTACTTTTGGCAAGTCCAGCTTTGTGGGGAGAGGAATCTTAAGATATAAAAGGAAGTTATGTAATTTAAGTGTTTATGAAAAGGCAGGGGTGCCTGGGTGGCTCAGTTAGTTAAGCGTCTACCTGTGGCTCAGGTCATGATCCTGGAATCCCAGAATCGAGTCTCACCTTGCACTCCCTGCTCAGTGGTGAGTCTGCTTCTCCCTCTGCCCTACACCTACTTGTGCTCTCTCAATTGCTGTCTTTCAAATAAATAAATAAACTCTTAAAAAAAAAAAAAGGAAACACTAGTGTGTGTTGGTAAAGATGCTAAAAGCTTTTGATACAATCCCTACAACAACCTGATGAAGCACAGAAAACATACATAATTTTTTCAGCTTATTGTTTATAAATGATAAGACCAAGAATCTGGCTCCAGAGTCTGTTAACAGATCCACTCTGCTGCATTTTTTTACATAATTAACACATGTTGAATTCCTATTCTGAGCCCACATCTCACAAAAAAGCTCACAAAGTTCAGTGCTTTGCCATCAATAACTTTTGACATTCACAACAAGCCTACAAGGTAAACTCAGTTGATAGTTTTATTTATACATGAGAAAATTAATGCTTAGCTGCTTTAATAAATTAATGTCCCATGGGTATTAACATTGCTGTGATTAAATTCTAAGTGTGCCTGACTATAGAATCTGGGCTCTTGTAGTAATCAGTGTCAGATTAACATTCGATTGCAGTCATATGGCATGACTGCACTCGGATTTAGGAGAGCTGGGCAAGATGAAGAATCACGGCATGGCGAATTTGGAGAGTGCCTATAGAAGAAGTGTAAATAAGTTATGGGAGTAAACAACCTGAACTTTAGATATAGCAGTGTACAATTTGGATGTTGGATGACGGTTCAGAATTGGTGAGCTTCAGAAGACTTGGTATTACAACCTAAATGTATCTATAAAAACGCAAAGGGTGATCATGTAATGTACTATTATCATCAGCAGGAGAACTCAATGAGTATGCTTTGTTCATCATCACCTCCCCACTCCTTAGTAAATTCTGTTGTATTGTAATTGCTCAGTAAAGATTTTTTTAAACAAAAATATCCATATGTAAGTATATAACTAGCTGTTATATACTATTATATATATACAAATATATATATTTACTTATAATAAAGTAAATAAGTATATAACTAGCTATTCTTAATAAAAATGAAATAATTTTAGATTGACAGAACTTCATTTAAATTCCACTAAAATCTTTTTGTTCTTGTTACCCGATTCAATTCTAACAAGAGCTCCGCCAAGGAGTTGGAACTCTCCATATTTCCCAGTTGAGGAAATTGAGATGTACAGTGTTTAAGTACCTGGCCCACTTAATCTAAAGATAAGAGGTAAATTAATGATGCAAAGCAGCCATCAGATTTTAAGTCTATGCCATTTAAAGTTTGAAAAGAATATTCGTGTCTTTAATGTATTATTTGTATTATTTGGAAAAAACACATACTATTTTTTTAAAGATTTTATTTATTTATTTAACACAGAGAGAAAGAGATCACAAGCAGGCAGAGGAACAGGCAGAGAAAGGAGGAAGCAGGCTCCCTGCTGAGCAGAGTGCCCGATGCAGGGCTCCATCTCAGGATTCTGAGCCAAAGGCAGAGGCTTTAACCCACTGAGCCACCCAGACACCCTCAAATACATACTATTTTATATCCTATGCAGTTTTTAAAAAATAGGTTTTTAACCACGTGGGCTAATTTGGACATTCCTGAGAGTCAGAGCTGCTCTCTGGTAGTTATTTTCTATAGTTTTGTCTTGTAAATTAAGGCTGGTAATTTCTTGTGCTTAATGGTTTTAGTATTAAAAGCCAAACTGACCCATTTTTACATTTTTGTTTTTCAGGTCCTGAAGAGGTAGAACTCAAGTGCCCCTTGAATCACATTGCTTGCCTTGGTACCAACAAATGTGTTCATTTATCCCAACTGTGCAACGGTGTCTTGGACTGCTCAGATGGGTATGATGAAGGACTGCATTGTCAGGGTGAGTCCGTTTGTGGAACAATCCAACCACACTATTAAATTATTCACAGTTTAATGGAAGTTCAAGAACCTATAACCTGCCTTTTCTTTCAACCATAACCATATCAGTTATTGAGAAAGCAAGAATTTTATTGCCAGAAACAGTCAATATGCATTTCAAACCTGTAACTTGTTGTGCTTTATTGAAAAATGCCATTAGAAAAAAAAATACATTTGGGCTTTGACACTGGACTCTGAAACAATTGCATATTTCATAGAAAACAGCATTCTTGAGGAAAAGACAAATGAGAAGTCTTTGTCACAGGAGATTAATACCCTACAGTGTCATAAATTTATTTCTCTAAACCTTTGCTTAAACAAAGAGTATTTGAAGTAAAACCTCTGCAACAAAATATTTTAGTATTCCTAGGAATCTTTCCTTAATGTTACTTCCATGAAGTTATACCTACTTTCCTATAATTTTCTTTCTTTTTAAAAAAGCAACATCTATGTTCTACAGTGGTCATGTTTTTACCTACATATTAAGGAAGATAGGGAGAAATAATTAAAATCTAAAAGTTAACAAAAAGTTAACCAGAATATGGAACATTCTAATAAAACTGGTTGGAGAGAGGAAATGAAGTATGAAGCCCCCCCCCCAAAAAAAAAAGAAAAAAGAAAAAGTTGAGGATTGAGGTAAGGACCCAAATCTGGAAACAGAATCGAGGTATCAGTCAAGTAAATTTGGCACCAAGATAAAGCCCAGAAAGAAACCACTGAATCAAAAGTCTCTCAGTCAAATTCCCACCAGCTGAGTATAACACAAAGGGTATTTATTGAAGCTGAGCAGTTAAAGAGTGAGTAACCTGTCCTTTGTGTTGAGGTCAGTAAGACAATAAGGAATAGAAAACTATAGAAAACTAGAGATACATGTCTGGTCTCTGACCAGATTCACACAAACTAATTGCTGCCATGTGCAAACAGGTCACAGGTTACCTAAAGTTCCAGTTTTTCAGAAGCAATTCCATATCTGTATGTGTTTACATCGTTCAATGTAAGCTACTCTTTTTAAAACATTGTGTGGCCAACCATGTACAGACCGAACAAAACCTGTCTGGAGTCCTGTCAGGGCTTACTGGCTTCCAGCTGCCTATAGGGCTGAATGAAGTAACTGGATTCAATACCAGAGATGGAGAGATACACTGGAAAAAAGAGTAAATCTTAGAAAGGTAGTCCAAGGTGGTAAGGCTATTGAGAGACCATAGATCATCCGGGCCACTGGGTCTTTCCCTTTTTCAGAGGAGACTATCTCTGGTTCTATGGACAGATTCAGTCTGAGAAGTTACAGCTTTTCCTTCTTTGGCTGAGTTTTGTTTCTTAGCCTGAATTCTGTCAGGGTCACAAAAGGAGCCAAAAGATTTTCAGTTTTAGTTATGAACACATGTGTAATAATAATTAATAAGATATTTTTTATTTAAAGACCTTTGACATGTATTCGCTTTGTATAATTGGATATTTAAAAGAAGGATATTAACAGAAAAAAGGTAAAGTATGGAATTATAAAGTGATAGGAGTCAAAGAGTTTAATTTTCTTTTCAGAAATTATCTTTTCTAGAGCCTAATTCTACCCACTTCAGTTATAATTCAGGCTTCTTATTACATTAAGGAAAAAAAAAAAGTTTTGGATAGATGTGTGACTGAGCTTCTAAAAGAGTGAAATTATCACATTGCCAAAAACTTCCTCGGAAGTGGTTACACAAATTAGAATATCTCAAACATGTTTCAGTGCTGTGAATCATATGAAAATATATCTGAGTTCTCTAGTAAAATTTAGAGTTGTGATCTAATAGGTGAAGGAATATGTTAATAGTAAAACACGGGATTCATATAAATACAAAGTTTTGGACTAAAAATAAAATGGTACTAGATTTATCTTGAACTTTTAAAAACTCAGTGTATACTTCAGACTGAAATACATTTAACGTTTATAATTGTTTATGGTTCAATCTTTCTTCCTGTTCTAATTCAGGTTTCTAACTGTTCCAACTTTCATATCTTTGTTACTAGTGACAAACTTTTTCTTTTCTTTTTTTTTTTTTGGTAGGAGGCTGATTGAACAATTTTAGCCTTTTAAATATTTCTAAATTTCACCAAATGAAGTGTTTTAAAATGCCAAGTAATTTATTATGGCCTGAGGTGGATTTAGAAAATAAAGAGAAATATATTTGGATCTGTGCTTGCTATTCACCTTACTGGAGGGTGTATCTTCAACCTTTCTCCTAATTTTATGCCACACCCAATGAAAACTTGTTTTCTGATGAGTTAATTAGGCACCAGCCTGTCACATTTCTAAAGAAATTTCTCATCTATAGAGATACAATAAAGAAAGAAACCAGATTAATTCAAACATTGTATTGATTTTTAGAGATGCTTTTCTCTTGTAGAACAATTCTGCCTGAATCACTTTCTCTGTCTAAATCCACTTCTCTTTTTGTTGCATTCTAAGCACATACTCCAATTTAAGTAATTATACATGAAGCCAAAGACGTGATTCAAAGATGCATATGTCTCCTTTTTTTTTTTCTAATAAAGGATCAAAGTACATTTGGTGGTATATTTGTATCCTTTGTGAAAATTAATAAGGAGAAAAGTTTAACATTTTGGAGGTGATATCCTGGTCTTGGGAATGGTTTTGTATCAACGAATTGTTTTCTGAATGTTCCCTAGAAAAAATCAATTTCTTCCTGGTGAGGGTAATGAAAAGATATCTATTATTAATGATTTTCTATAACACTGATATTTTAATCTCCATAATTTAGCTCCATTTGAAGAAAGAAAAATGGATTTTTGTATATGGGTGTACTTATATATAGGGATGTGCTTGTAAAAATTTTACAATGAGAATGTTCAAAATCACTACCTTATATTTTAGAAAACTTCATCTCTTCCTACATAATATTTCATATCAGTAATAATATTACTATATCTAAATTGCATGAGCAATAAAAATGCATTCTGTACAGTCCAAGGCTTCTCAGTACAGGATATTTCCATAGAAATCCTCAGAGCCATGCAAAGAAGTGAACAAATTCAACTAATAGATACCAGATCGACTGAATTGTATCAAAACACTATTTTGAAATTTGATCTTCTTGACGTAATTCATTATGTTAACATTTAAAGTGGCTGTGAACAAGAGAAGCCCCTTTTTAAACTCACAATCCTGTTTAGAGTACATTTGCGGTGCAAAATAACCAAACATTTCAATGTACAAGGGAACAACAGTTTCTGTGACATTGTCCACTTTTACTCTATTAAAAGAATACGGAAACACTTCATGTTAGTGCAAAAAGAGATTCTGTCTTCTGTGTCTCAAGAAAACATGATTATGTAATCTACGTGATTGTTTACCCAGCATCCCAATGTCCTTTTCAATTTGTGTGAAGAGTTTACTAAAACTGATTAGGGAATGAAACTCTCTGCCATCTGAAGAGCTCACCACCCAAACATACAAATATGCACACACAAACACACATACTATTCTTTCCTGATTTCTCTCTTCTATCCTGAACCTGTTCCTACATAATTCTGAGTGTATAACATGTTAATTGGTGTATTTGATATGGAACCGAGAGAAGAATAAGATTCTCTTTTATATCACCTTGAATATATCACCTCGAATATATCTTTTGTATCACTCCTTGAATAATGCATATTCAGAATTCTTAAAATTCCATTTGATTTTTTTACTTTACTTGCCATTTGGAATATAATTTTCCTAATATGTGCAATTACAATTTTCTCCACCCACTCACAATCTATTCTAATGTATTTATTTTAGATTCTAGGAATTCTAATGTATTTATTCTAATGTATTTTAGATACTGATTTATATTTAAAAATTTATGTGGCTTTTTCTTCCTTTTATATTACTACTGGTAAAAATAAAGTCTTAGGAGAAAATACTAAAAAATCCTGGAATTAATTTACAAATTAGAGCTTTCTCAAAATGGACTGAAGTGAAATGGCAAACTTTATTATCTGTAATAACTCAACACAGGAAAATTAGTAATCCTTAAAACTTCTGTTTAAATCACATATATATTCCAAATATTCAGAAACTAATCCAGGTCAATTAATTTGATGCAATAATTGATTTGAGAAAATTAAATGTAATAAATTTAATTTAAAGTAGTAAGATTTTTTTAAAAATTAAAAAAAATAAAGTATTCAGAATTAATCTTTAGTTCAAATGTTCAGGATGCCAGTTTTCATTCCTTCAGAAAAGAAATATTTTACCTTGTGATGATATTTTGTTAGTCATTACAACACTGATTTCAGATGGACACAAGATTAGCTTATGTAGCTACCAGGAAGGAAGGAAGGAAAGAAAGAGGTTGGTGAAGCTGATGAAAAGGGCAAATAATTTTGGAACACTTTATTTATTTATTTTTTACATTCACTTTATTGTATCAGTGAATCTTGCCCTATCCCCATTTTAAAAGTTCCTATTGAAAAATATTGCCAATCCTTTTTCTAAATTAAAACCAGCTTATCATGCTAGAGAAGGGAATTTCAGTATGCAGAATCCAAAAGCAAAGGTATGGAAAAGAGGTAAAATTGCAGGCAATGTTAGAGGAAGTATATCTTCCAGCAACACAAAGCTTAAAGCTCGTGGAGAGAAAGAAACTTGACCAGTGTGTTTTCAAGTTACTTGAAACATCAATAAGCCAAGAGCTAGAAAACAAACAGCTATAATTACCCAGGAGGACCTGGGTTTGTGTGTTCAGACCACTTTAGATTATTGAAGTTCCTGCAACTTAAAAGTAGATTTTGCTATATATATATATAATATATATATATATATATTTAATATATATATAATATATATATATATATATATATTTTTTTTTGTCTTGAGTTGTGCTAAGGTGATCGCAGAGTCTCAAATCTATCTCAAGTATAAGCATTTTCTCTCAAAATGATTAGCTTCAGTAACTGAGTTAGTTTAGTGAAAGCCTATGACTCTTACCACTGGTTGATTTCAGGACCTAATGCTTTTTAGAAGCAAAGCAACAATTCTTATGAAGAATAAGTCTTCTACAAGTGTATCATCCTTTTGCAAGGCTATTACAGATGTTTATATCGACAAATGACACCTATGTGAAAATTAGGTGAATGTACTTGAACACTTCTAAATATATGTATGTGTCTATATGTATGTGCATATTAATGTATACACACAGAGAGACATATGTACCCATATAGAGGTACATATAAATGTGTATATTAATTTTCCAGAGTTTTAGACTTATAACTTCTGTTTAATTAGAAATATGTTGTTGCACAGATATCTGATTTCTTAATGCTGATTTGTTAGAAGTGATTGCTAGACTAATCCTTCTCAAGAGACTTGGAGTTCAGATTTCAATTGTTTGTTTGAATATGTTGACTTCTATAGATAGCTGACAAGCTAACTGACTGCCTGTGGGGAGAAGATAACTAATGTGGCTCTATGTCATAGCCCAGCATGTGAAAAGATAATCTAAAGTAGTTTATTGTTTATTGGAAGTGAATCTTTTTTTTAGTGGGTTTACATCTTTGATTAATGTTAATATATATGAATTAGAGTTCTCTGGCCCCAAACAAAATTGTTTTTAAGAATAACTGGAAAACAGACTTTGCAATGTAAAAAGAATATCCTATAAGCATAGTAATAGCTTAAAAATGATCAAACACTGAAGGATCTAACTTAAAAAAAGATACTCATTATTAAAACATCATCACAGATTCTATATCTTTCTTCTTGGTAAACAGTGGTTTAAAACTAGCTCGTATTACATCCATATTTTTTGATCCAGTCTTTTCTGTGGTAAGAATCCTGGTGCATTATGGACCTTTAATTGCTGCTGAATTATACTCTATTTCTAGGTGATTTTGGTTTTAAACAGACATAAGTCAAAACCACGAATCCACAACTTACACCCCAGTGGAGTATTTATTCTGTTTGCTTAATATCTGTAGAACAAGGAGCAAGTGCTTTGATATAGAGATTGACTACTTGGTTTGAAACAACTCCTATGATGCCTGTACCTAAAATATACCAACCTCTTACATAGAATGACTGTGCAAAACCACAAAAAGCCAGAGAACTCAGCTTACCCAACTCTTCCCCCAGTAATATCTCTGAAAGAAGAAACTTGTTAATAGTTCCACTAATTTGGGAATAGTTAATTTGCATGGATATTGATGGACACTGGGACTCATTTACCTGGATCTCTCCCTCATAGTTCCCTTCCTAATATGATGGAAAACAGAGAATAGTATGTAAGAAATAATAATGGATATGAGGCCAAAATGAACTTTCCAAACTGTGCCAAAAGAAACACTATAAAGTTTTCCCTATATTGAATTCATTAATTCACTTCAATAAATTTTATTGACTGCTGAGAGTATTCTAAACACTTACCTAAGCACTGGGGATGTAGAAAATCCTATTTTCTGCCTCCATGGAATTCACTTGTCATAATGGAGGTATGTAGAAATTGCTGAGGAAGACTAAAATGAAGAGCATCTAATTCTGCTGGAGGGGATGCAAGAAAATTCCCTCAGAAAGCTGATGGTTGACACATGTCTCACTCTAAGGGTTTGGTAGGCAAACGCGGGAAAGGAGACCATTTCAAAAGGGGGGAACTATGTGTACAGAGACACAGGTGTTTAAGAAAACATGGTACACTCAAGAGAGCTCTTAAGTTCTTTGGTAAGGTTGATGCATAGGGTTCTAAGCAGAGAAGGATGAAGTAGAACCTGAAAAAACACCTGATATTAGACCTGGAGTGTTTACATTAGAATAAGGATACGATATGACCTACCTGAAAAACAAGAGAAAGAGAATGGAAGATGACTCTAAAATGTATTCTCAATATTATAAGGGTGGTATATATTTTACTATTAAGCATAAGAAGATTAGAATTATTGCATATATGGGGCAGGTTCTGTGATTTATTCTTAGAAGGTTAAAATGTACATTATTATAAACATAACACTTTGAGCTAAACAGTCACTTTTGTTTACATTGACCAGATCCCAAACAAGGCATGAGATATGTTATTCTTTAATGTATCACTTTCATATAAGTAGAAGTCAAAACAGATGACAAGGAAAGCCATTTTATGTGAGCTCCTTTTCCAATGAAAGTTAGGAACTTGGAATGTGTATTTACTATTTTAAGCAACCAGAATCCTATCTTTAGCAACCACTAAAGTAGTATCTTAGTTGATGCCTAAGTTTTGCCCTCTTGTATCTTAACTTTGGGAAATGGATGACAGTTCTAATATTATTCAAAAGTATGAATTATAATAAACTGTCCCTCAGCTCTCTACTCAACCTCAAATGTGAGGGCAAATCCCCTATAATTCATTATTTAGTTTTTGACACAAGCAGCTTGATACTTTACAAAGTAAGGAATTAAAGCAGGTAGCTGAGATTGACTGGCATCCCCAGGAGTCACACAGAAAAGCAGTGTGAGAGCAAGGTTTAAAAACTGTGACCTTGAGTTTTTGTTCTCCAGTTTTGACTACTGAGCCTTAACATATCAACTCAGAGAAATGCATAAAATTGTTATGCTTCAGCATCCTTCCTGAACCGTTCTTAAAGGAGCAAGATGGCCTGTAGAAAATCAACTGAAAAACATTTTTGAGCTAACTATATGTTTCCTGTCAGTTTTATTAATTGATTGAGCAGGGGAAAAAAATGTGCTGAGTGAACCACAAGCTGAAAAACTATATAACAAGCTTGCAGAATTGAATGTCTCAATCTGACTATTAGCTTTATCCCCTTGAGAAAAATTAGTGCTTTCATTTGATAAAGGATGTATAAAGGATTTGGGGAAGTTCATTTTAACTCTTTGAAGTAGATTTGCACTAATTACAATAGGAAGTGACAAAAGAGAAGAGAAAAAAAAAGGGAAAAAAACCTAGGTATCCACTTCCATAATAGGATCTGGAAGGAAAAATGACACTTCTTAAAGTCATTCAATAGACAAAGTTTAAATTTTGAAAGAAAAAACCCAATACTCTTCCAATAAATAACCAAAAAATAATTAGAAGATTTGAGATTTATTAAGCTTGATCTGGAATTCTAGGAAGTTTTACAGAATTCTATAGAGGACGATGTCAAGAGATTTTCACACCTTCAGCCAATGTTTTCAATTCTGAATTTCTAATCTGTTCAAAATTGCAGAAAAATACTATTTCTGTTGTTTTTTCTCTGCTCCACTGTTATCATTTATACAGTAAACCTTATTCTGTTGGATTCCATGTGTTATAATCCTGTCATAACTGAATATTTAATATATTAAATGATATTCAAAAAAACAAAATAGCTACAAGACTGGTGACTTCGAGGCTCCTGGGTGGCTCAGTCAGTTAAGTGTCTGCCTTCTGCTCAGGTCATGATCCCAGGGTTCTGGGATCCAGCCCTACATCGGGCTCTCCCTGCTCAATAAGGAGCCTGCTTCTCTCTGTCCCTCTGTCTGCTGCTCCCCTTGCTTGCACTCTTCTCTCTCTCTCTCTCTCTCTCTGTCAAATAAATAAAATCTTTAAGAAAAAAAAAAAAAAAAGACTGGTGACTTTGGAGCTTTCCATAATTAGTCCCTTCATAGTCGAATCAAACATTGATTTGTTTTTCATTCATGTGGAGACAGAAAAATATGCACATTGTATTTTAAGTTTCTCCTAAGCTTTCTAAATGTACTTGTATATTTGTCTTCAGACATAAGAAACACATTAAAGATTAATTTCTGAAGAAATACACACAACCTAGATTTATTTCTGTCAGCTGAGAATTTGCCTTCCAGCTCCCCATTAGGTTTGTGAATTAGTGAAAGCATGAAATTGACAATTGACCTCTGTATGCCAAGTAGGATTGTAGAACCAGTCCAGACAACCCATTGTGGTTGTGGAAGCCATAGGATGCCAACCAAAGTGAGATCAGTGTGCTGTCAGAGCATCTCCTGAATTAGGTCAGTGTGACCGTGAGCCAAGTCTTGAACATCAGATAAAAAGGAGAATGGGAAGGGCAAGCCCAAAGAGCACTTTTCAGTTCCATTAGCTGAAATGTGTGGCATGTTCTCATTCAATATACAGGTATGAAACTCAGAGTGCCAAGAAAAAAATCTGTGCAGCTCAATAAATGGCTCAAAGAAGTATCCAATATTTTCAGAGTAGAAACACTAAGAATCTGAATTGTCTAACTTTTAATTAGGTCAATTACATTTTAAAAGTTTTCAAAGAATTTTGGAAAAAAATGTTAAAAGATACAGTATAAATTGCTTTTAAGTTCATATGGAATATCTAAATACTTATTATATTAAAATTATATATAATTTATTATAATATAGAAAAATATTTTTGCATAAGTATTCTGTTAGATTTTCCTAGCCGACATCTATTGGATATCCAGCTGAATTGCTTATTTCAGGAAATTAAAACATACATATTTTTATGCCTTTCACTTGTGTTCTGGTTCATTTGCTCTTGTTTTCAAAACCAGGATAAGGTGATGATTCCAGTCAAGTTTGTACTGTGAGTGCTCCATCCTACTCACAAATGACTTCCAGTTCCTTTTCAATAAGTTAGGTTTTCACCCTACCCATTTAAACTTACTATGCAAAGAAAATGTGCAGAGCTGAGAAAAATATGCTTAGAGGGTCAAAGCCTAATAATTTTGCCCAACACAGTGTTACTTACCTGCTGAGGTGATTTTTCAATGCAAATGTGCCTTGGTTTAATTCGTCTTTTTTCTTCCTATATATACATCTTATACCCCTAATAGATTGGAACATCTAATGAAACGGTATTTAACTTCTACCTTAGTCACTTCGCTGCAGGGAGTCAGTCAACAGGGCAGGGAGGACAAAGGCACAGGAAACAGTGGTTAAGTGAAAAAATGTACGGACTCCTGTAGAGTAACTCATGGGGTAAAGTATACTACACAGTATGCTAAAATTCTTGGCCTCAAACAATGTGCTCTTTGTCAGGAAGATTCATTCCTGCATTTTACCTAAAGTGATTTGCTCCTTTCAGTTTTGTTTCTCCTTATTTACTAGAGATACCTGTAATATGCAGAGGGAAGCAAAGGTCTGCTCTATGACTATAAGTACAAATAGAGAAGCAGCAATAACTTTCTCTCAGCGTGAAGCAGACCTGGAAGATAATAGGGCCAGAAGGGATTTTCAGAGGTCATCCAGTCCATCCATCTGCCTTTAGGCTGGACTGAACCCAAACTTGCCTAGACAAATTGCCACCTACGTAATTCTGAAGACCTCCAGGGAGAGAAATTCTAACAGCCATTTTTAGTAACACAGTCAATGCTTAGCAATTTGTACTCTGAACAAATGCTTGCGTAATGTATTATAAAATTCTCCATGCTTTCCCAATTTTTACTCTTTTTGGTCCAACATATTCCTATAGGTTAATCGTGTTTTTCTTGCACCTCTCCACACAGTTTCAAATTTTCAAAATTTTTAAAGTTATAGACTGCCCCCCCAACCAATCCAGATACAGTTTAAGTGAATAGTGTTCTCTATAACTGACTGTCAGCATTTCTGACTCCTGTGATTATTCTTTATGTGTTTTCTTATACCTTAACATTGCCTTGTTCACTCATGTTGTTTCTGTTAGGAATTGTCTTAGGCTATGAAAAACAGATCTTAAAAAAAAAATACAAAAATAAAAAAGAAAGAAAGAAAGAAAGAAAGAAAGAAAGAAAGAAAGAAAGAAAGAAAGAAAGAAAAGAAAAAATGTCCAGAGATAGATGTTCCATGTCAGGGAAGATGATTTCATGATGTGATCTCTGTTCCAGGTCCCCATGCTTCTCTTCAGCCATTTTTCTCAATTGTTTTCCACCCTCAAGTAGGCTAAGGCCATAGATGGCCACTGCAACTCCAAATATCACATCCCCATTCCATGAGGAAGGAAGAAGAATAAAATATCCCAACCAAGCAAGTCAAATTCTGTCTTAAAGGACTTTACCAAATTTCTATCTCTGTGCCATTGGCCAGAATTTTAACACACAACCACCCTTCTTTGGATTAAAGGCTGGGAGATGTAGGTTTTTCAAGTATACAAACACCACTTCAATAAAATCAGACTTGGAAGAAAGGGATAATAGATATTCTGTAGCAACTAGAAGTTTTTGCTATATGTGCTTTAATAGAGCAATCAGATAGTTGACTGCTAGACACATAGGGATTCAGTTGTACTATGTTGGGTGAAACCTATGGGAAAATTCTGAAGGACAGAGAACTGGTCAGTAATAGCTCTGTAGTTTTGAAAACCAGTGAAATGAGATGTTCAGGCAATATCACTAAAACTCCTTCCAGGTATAAAATTGTTTAAATGAATAAAAATATTCAATACCCCTGAAAAATGGTAAGAAAAGGGTCAGCTGCACTGTACCAAAGAGTTGCCAAATATCCAGACTCAGTGGCCATGGAGGAGAGTTCCTGGGAAGTCAGTAAGGGCTGGCTGCTGCCTGAGAAAAACCCCAGATAAATTTGATTTACAAGAGAATGATACTCTCTCTCCCTTCCTCTTTCCCTCTCAATTTCGCTCGTTTCCTTCTTCCGTTCTCTTCCATTTCCTTCTCTCTCCCTCTATTTCTATCATTGCTCTCTGCCCCCTTTCGGGCTTTACTTTACATTTTTATTCCTTCAAATTGGGCTTAAACTTAAGACTTTAAAAAACTATCACAATTTCAAAATCTTTGCTATTATTTCACATCTGTGGTCAGCCAACCTTATTTCATAATTTATTTTTACTATGTGGTCTGTCGTCATATATAAATGTTGTTTTATTTAATATTTTGAGAATGCCAAATCATGTTAAGCTCCTTTGTTTATCTTATTCCCTCTCTGATGGTAAACTTCCTGTTGCTTGTATGTTTTGTTTTGCTTTCCTAAGACTATCAGTTGTTTCCAACCAAAAGAATACATCACAAATACTTTATTGCTGCTAATTTTTATTTTATTTTGAAGGATCCTTTATTTTTTTTAATTTTTTTCTTTTTTCTTTTCTTTTCTTTCTTTCTCTCTCTCTTTTTTTAAAAGATTTTATTTATTTATTTGACAAACAGAGATCACAAGTAGGCAGAGAGGCAGGCAGAGAGAGAGGAAGGGAAGCAGGCTCACTGCTGAGCAAAGAGCCCAATGCGCGGCTCGATCCCAGGATCCCAGGATCATGACCTGAGCTGAAGGCAGAGGCTTAAACCCACTGAGCCATCCAGACCTCCCCACCCTTTTTTTTTTGAATTCCAAATTCCATCAGGTGATTACCTCTGCCATTTTTTATACTCCCAAATCAATTTTTATATATGAGATCCCAGTTAAGAAAGTAGTTTTTACCACATGGTCCTAGAAAGTAAGTAGGCATTATATAGGCACTGGAGCATATGATAATAAAATCTCACAGTAAAAACAACATATTGTATAGTTACATATATGTATGTGTATACACACACACACACACAGAGACAGAGAGAGAGAGAGAGGGAGAGGAGAAGAGAAATGGAGTATGAATATAGTGTAGTATCACATGATTCCCACTAGAGTTCTAAAATTAAAATTCTGAATGTCTAAGAGAAGAGCAAGATGAAGAATTCTATGTGCTGAGAGGAATCAAAGTCAGAATAGAAAATGTTGGTGATTATACCAAATTCCCTATGCAAATAGCACATTAATCTTTTCCCCTTCATTTTAATAATAGGTAAATCCACATTGGTGTGGTGGTAAGCTTCCCTTTTGAATGGCAAGGGAGGAGCTGGAGAACTTCCTGGGATGAAACTAAAGGCCTCTTCCACCTAGCCACTCTGTATTAAGAAGAGCTGTATGGGTTAGCGAGCCAGGACGGTGTGGCTGGTCTGGTGTTAACGACATAACTTAAAAGTTCATGTCTTTTAAGAACCTGGAGTTGAAACAAATGTTACAGAATTGCAGTCAGCAATATCTGCCAAACTGGAATTACTGTATTTCTAGTTTATACATTGCACTGGATTTCAGAGCCCAGAGCCCCCAAAATCAGAAGAAAAAATTGACTTCAGGCACACATGTAAAAACATAGATTGGATTTTTAAATTGCTGCTATATTATTATACTCCTTGCTCAAATAGAAATGATTACTATGGAAGAAAGAAATAGCTTTCTTAAAAAAAAAAAAACAAGTTAGATACAGAGACATCCTTTATTATTGTCAAAGACTGTTTTTGTTTGTTTCTGGCTTAAAGTATCTGTGTTGAAATCTAAGGTTTTTTTCTATTTGATTGTTGGATTTTTCTCCTAAAGTTGATTTAGTTCACCAATATATATTTTCCTTTTTCTTCAATAGCTTTTTCTAAAACAAGGCAATGTTAAGGTATAAGAAAACACATAAAGTGACATTTTTTGTTGTTGTTTTTTTGGATGTGTAATAGTTTCTGTGAGAAATATTTCCCAAAGCAAATATAAATATTTCCAATAACTAAATTATAATGATTTTTTGCTATTCAGATACACCTGGAATATATAATAATTCTTTTGAAGAGGCAATTAGCACTTAGTTCAGTGACTTAGGTAGTGTAACTTTTTTGACATTTTGTTTTATTGTATGCAGCCAAGGTACTGCATATCTACAAAGAACAAATACTAACCTAAATAAGAAATGCCCAAACGTTTTCATGTAAGTTGACGAATGTAGAGGATTAAAGGATTATCCAATCATCTTTATGAGGTCATAGAAGAGTTGATCACTTACTATCTTGTCAGTACAGCTTGTTATCTACCTCTATTCCAATCTAAATAAAAACTGGAATATTGTGTCAGACAGGTTTCCTAACTCTTTAGAAATAAATGGCAATATATAGTTGCATCACAGAAGCACATTGTTGTCAATGTTTAGGATCATATTTTATGCTGTAATAGTGATTAAAACTTAATATTTTGAATTGCAGTTGCTTGCTTACTTTTTAATTGGACAAGTGATTTTATAGTTGGCTTTGTAAGACTGGTCACCAATAAACAAGGCATGGAACACAAACTTGATATGTTAAGGCTCATTTTACTTGAGAAATATAAGGGGAGGATGAATATTTTCCCTTGCTTTTACCATATACTGGGAGGAGAATATATTTGAACTAAAATTAGGTATGAAACTATAATTGAACTAATGTGTGTAAAGATCAAATAAATGCTCAGCTTAGGATAGTTATAATTAAATTATAATATTTTAATAGTACCTCTGTGGAAGTCTAATTTAGTAGTATAGATCAGACGGGTGCCATTAAAGCAATCAAAATGGATAGAATAGATAAGGATCTACAAATGAACTATGGGTGGATTGATGGGTGGATGGAAGGATGATCTAGCAAATAAGACAAGACATCACATGTCAGAGAGAAGGTTTTGTGGGAAAAAACTGATTTATACAAATTTATTAAAAAATTTGAAATTGGATGAACTGGTGTTGGAGCCTATGAAATCTCAGTAAGTTTAATATCCAACAGGCAGGAAAATGGTATAAAATGAACATAACATTTATATGGTGTGCATGTCATAGATGAATCTGGACTAGGTAAAGAAAAAAATAGTTCAATAGAGAATAATATCCAAAGTTGACTCAATGTCAACTATTTTGTTTGATGACAAAGAATTCTTCACTCTAGTATCCTTATATCACTTTCGTGGTCAGATCATCAAAGCTGCATCTTAAATTACAATGAGCTTAATTAGGTATAGAAAAGGGAAGATCATGTCTTCCAAAGGGGGGGCATAGAAGAAAGAAATTATATGAAATATTTTGTTTTATTCAAAAGCATGCCCAAAGTGTCTCTCATGGGTCGGTTATCACTTAAGGTAATTTTCTTTTCAGACTTCAGTGCTTCAGAAATACATTTCCTTCAGAGTTGTATATCTATGTTAGTTTCATGTTTTTCATAGAGTCAGTCTTCAAAAATATTATTGTTTTACTTAATCTTTTATTTACCTATTAGATAAATATTTGCTGAAAATCCAAGATAAGCCAGTCACTACGCTGGGCTCTGGAAATATGCAGATGGTTTTTATCCTTAAAGGGTTTCCATAATTGTTTATGGATGCAACACATTGGTATATAATTACGAACTATATAGTTAGAGCACTGATAGAAAAACACAA
Organism: Lontra canadensis; assembly: GCF_010015895.1. Classification (NCBI taxonomy): domain Eukaryota; kingdom Metazoa; phylum Chordata; class Mammalia; order Carnivora; family Mustelidae; genus Lontra; species Lontra canadensis. The sequence goes on from NW_022631005.1 coordinate 18,536,202, forward strand.
TTGGCCCTGAAGCTTGAGTTCCCCCAAAGGAATATTGCCATGATCAATTCTAAGTATATCCATCACTTACAGGGAACATGGTCAAAATATACTGAATTTTACTTTGATTCACATTTCTTTTTAATCTTCAGGTAAGAAATAATCAGAAAGTCCATTGAAATGTTTCCCAAGTTGTACTTTGTAGGTCTTTTGCATTTGCAATTGACTGTATTACTTTTGAGTATCTTTAACAAAAATGAGGACTTATGGGCTCAGGTAACTTCTTACTTCTTCAAGTCCAGGGAAAATGCAGTTGTTTTTGCCAATACTTCTAATCAATATCTTGAGCCTGAATTTTGGCAGCTCCTTCATTGTGCCTTTCATTCCACTCATTAGGAATTAAGTGGAAGTGCCCGGAATCACTGCTTTCTTCCCTTCACCTCTATCTGTCTTAAATCCACCAATACTTATACTAGTGTCTATATTAGTATGTCTTTTCCCATACTTAAATGTCCATCACCACAGAACTATAATTGTAGAGCTTCTTACTTTGTCTTCTTTTCTCATTCTTTCAGTGTGCCCTCTATAACTCAGTCCACTATTTACAGAATTCCCTTACATGTTCAACCTCATCTCTCAAAAATTCATCAGCTTCCTGGCCCTCCCTGATTCCCCTGCAGACCTCTCAAATGAAAACTGTTTTCCCCTAAAAATTCTACCATTGGGTTTAAAGTAGCAAATTTGGGGGTAATTTTCCTCCCTCCTCCTTGTTGTTATCATGTTATGATGTGATTCCCAGGTAATTCTGTCTTCTTTTTTCAATCATTGTAGCTCTGTCTACCCAATACTACTTCTATTTTAATTCTTGGACAATTCAGTAGACTTTTAGGTAGTATCTATAATAACTCGGCCTCCCAATTTCTTTATCCAATGTCAGCTACTCACACCAGTTGCCATTCTCTCGAGTCTGGAATTTGCTATTGGTAACCCTTGCAAGCCCTCCATCATCTCAACTTTCAGGTTTCTGACCACAACCACCAATCTTTCTAGCTCACTACCTTTACTATTTCTTATGTCTTCTAGTCTTCCATCCTAATAATCTACCAGAGTATTAGGTCCATTTGTATTCCAAGATTTTCACAGGTTTAGACACACTTGATATGTTCACTTCCCCTTTTTACTATTCTTCAATTCCGTGGTCTATTATTTAATCACTTTACTGCATACCACATCAGCTCCTTAGCCATTCTCTTGCAACCTCATACTCAGCTGGCAAAAATACATCCCTAATTAAATTCAACTCTCTACCTGCTCTGTCCCCCAACCTGTAAAATGATCCTGGCTAAAAAAAAAAAAACAAACCACCATGCTTTCAGTCCATGACCTTAAACCTCAGTTTTGTCCTTAATGTTATCAGCCAATCATATTATATATTCCTAGCTATCTTCCTGTCCCTGAAGTCTGTTTTGCATCTTATCTCTTCTTAGACCAACCCTTTCTTATCCATCTTCTTTCTATTAAAGATTTTACTTCACACTAGGCTGAGAAAACTGAAGGAATCAAAAAACCAGAAAAAAAAAAAAAGTGCAGACTCCCAGCACTATACATATCTACTCTTTGGCATCTGCACTCACTTCTGACTTGTTCCTATAGACCTATCTATGGTTTTACCTGATGCCAATACCAGGTCTCCTCTGTTCTAAACTACTCAAATACATTCATCCCACTTTCCTCCCTCTCTTCTACATCATTCATCTCTCACATTTATAGGAACATTTTCATGGACATACAGTCATATCTTCTTGAAAAATGTACATACATATTTATATGTGAATGAATAAATAAGATTTCCTGACTCCTCTACCCCTGTCATCTATTGTGCTATTTCTTTGTTTCTCTTCTATTTATTATTTCCATTTCTCCTACTCATTCTCTATTAAACATACTACAGTCAGACTTTTGTACTACTCCACTAACACTGTTCTCATCAAGGTCACCAAAAACCTCGGCAATGGTATACTCAATTTATAGATTTTCTCTTAATTTCTCTATCGGTAGTTTCTGACACAGCTGATTAAACATTATTTACTTGCCTTTCAGGACACCACCACACTCCACTGGTATTCTGCTTAGCTCACTGGTTACTTCTTTTCAATTTCTTTACCATTGCTCTATTTCTTCTTAAGCAACCTTATCTTATTCTTACCCTTATTCTTCTCTTCTTTACTTAATTTACACTTTTGGTGAACTCATTTTTTCCCGTGGCTTTTGAGATCATCTATGTACTAGTGCCCCATTTGTTTTTCTAGTTCAGACTACTGTCTAACTCCAGAAATCGGCATCCGGGACACTTGAGTGGTTCAGTGGGTTAAGTGTCCGACTCTTGATTTTGGCTCAGATCATGATCTCAGGGTTGGGAGATCAAGATGCATATCAAGTTCCAGGGCATGGAGCCTGCTTAAGAATGTCTCCTTTTCCCTCTGGACCTTTCCCCTTCCCTCCTTCAAAAAAAAAAAAAAATGTCTACATCCAACTGCCTTCTCAACATCTCTGATAGATAACTCATACTCATATGATCAGGGTCTTCTCCACTCCTCAGAACTTTTAGACATATAGCTTTTTCCTTTTCAGATGGTGACAGTCTTTTCATTTCTCACACCAAAATACCGGAGAAAGTTCTGACTTCTTTTTAATTCCCCAAATTGAATTCATCTCAGAATATATTATTAGCTCTATCTTCTAAATCTATTCAAAATCCTATCACATTTCACCCACTCTTCTGGTACTATATAATAATTATCTTATATCTCCATATTCACAATAGCCACATAACTGGTCTACCATACTCATATAATCATACCATATTCTATTCTCAACAAAGTCACTAGGTGCGACCTTTTAAAAATTTGTCATATCATTGTTTTACTCAAAACTTAATCCATAGATTTCCCCATTACATTCAAAATAAAGTCCAAAGTTTCCCAATGACATATGAAACCCTATACAACCTGGTCCCTTATTATTTGTCTGGGATTATCCCAAACCCATAATTGCTTATTCCTTAAAGTATATTGGTTTTCTCGCTTTTTCTAAAATGTATCAGAGATGCTTTTGTCTTTGATCTTTTGCATGAGTTGTTATGAAAAAGTATGGGGGATGCTTTATTATTATTTGATTCTTTTAGAATGCTTGTAATAAAAAAAACTAAATATTCTAATGGGTGATTGCAATGAAAAGTTGATTACCTTAGATGATAATTAGATTAGCCAGTTTTTAAAAGAAAAATACTTAACCTCTGAAGAGAATGCAGTCTAATGTCATTTATTTGCAAGGACATGAAAAATACCATGCAAATTTTAGTAGCTAGATTTAAGAAGAATTAGGTTTCAGTAGTGTTTTATTCTGCTTTACAATTCTGAGAGCCAATATGGAATAGCTTAGTGTTTGGGAGTTTTTATCTTTGTGATTACACAAATCCTCTTCATCTCCTTTGTCTTCTATCCATGCACAGTATCTTGTTTACCTGGCACTCAAGTGGAGAATGAAAGTGAAGGCCCTTGCTCTTGCTTCTTCATCAGATTCAGATTCAGATTCAGAAGAAATTGCAGTCAGCTTCAAGGTTAAGCTAAGGAACATCTGCCTGTACCAACATTTCAGTCTAAGACATTTATTAACTCTCTATCATTAACCAAGTCATAGAAGGATCCATATGGAGGTATAGCTACACCATACACTAGCCTTATACTCAGAGCCTCTATTTCTTTGGGCCAATATATCTTTTTATGAGGTTATTTGCAATTTTATAATTACAATAATTTTATAATTATATAATTAATATATAATTAATATACTTATATAATATATACAATTATATGATTATATAATTTATATACTTAAATTATATATTTTATATTATATATTAATATATAATATATTATTATATTTTACATGATATGCATTTATATAACATATATAAATTGATATGTAATATATAATGTTATAATTAGATATGTTTATATTTGGCTATATATAAACATATATTCATATATAAAAATATATTTAAATATAAATATAAATAAATATAAACTATATATTTTAGCCAGGGTTAAGGACACTTGTGTAATCTGTTTAATGTACACTATACTTGAGGAAATTGATTAGTGGTAGGTTCCCTGGAAGCTTTTACAGCTAGATAGGTGTTGAACATACAGTTCTGCCCAGTTCTGTGAGTCAAACTTTAGCTCAGTTTTATTAACCAGGAGCTGACATTCTGAATCGGCGTGCTGCTAGACTGCCATTTTGTCTGTCTGAGGACTTTGGACATCAGTTGTGCACTGGCAACTAGCTATAGCCCTGAGGCCAATTCCCCCTTCCACAGGTTACTATGCAAGGAAATACAAATACATTATCTTTCAGTCCAAGAAATTCAATCACACATCCACTAATACATGAATCTGTGTATGACACACCAAAGAAAGGGAATGAGGAGAAACCTTGTGAAACAGGACCAATTTTCTAAAATGACTATTTTCTATATTTAAGAAAAGTTCTTTTTAAGTATGTGATCAGCTTAGTGTGTCTGAATGTTAAGTAAGTGTGTCATGGAACAATTATTGGCTAAAAATTGATTTGCCTTAGGGTTTAGTATTTTTGCATTTTGTTTTGTTTTGTTTTGTGAACTAGGGGCACAAAATGCAGTTAGATTTTCTCCTTTTATAGTTCTCCTTTTATAGTTGGAGAAAAGAGTACCGATTTAACCTTTAAAAAAAATACATTTGCCATTTGCTTTGGTTATGTTCTGTGTACACTAACCGTAACAGAATGTCTTATTTGTTGTTGTTGTTGTTATTCTTTTATGAGAGAGAGAGACGAGAGAGACAGAGAGAGCGAGCATGCAGGCGGGGCAGAGGGAGAGGGAGAGAGAGAATCTTAAGCAGGTTTCATGCCCAGAGTAGAGCCTGACTTAATAATATTGGATATCACAACCCCGAGATCATGAGCTGCTGACGCAAAATCAAGTCAGATGCTTAATTGACTGAACCATCCAGTCACCTCATTGTTGTTGTTTTTATCAACTTCAATTAGTCCATCCTTTTCCTGTTCTGGAGAGGATGATACTATGCTAAATGTCCTGCCAGCACACAATGAATTGGGAAACGCAGTGGACTTTCAGGGTTCATTAACCTTGATTTTGAAATGTTATGTCCCTATGTGATGATGTTATAAAAAATCCTCGGCTCATTTTCTCAGTCTTTTCCCTACTCTATACTGAGAGTTATGATATTGGTGCAAGGGGAAGAGAAGCAGAAATCCTTCAAAACACTAAGCATCTAGGGCATTTTTTCACATTTATTAGTTCTCATTTATTTTTATAGTAGCCCAGGCTAAATGTGGGACCTAGTACTGAGTCATGCCTTCTATATAAGAAAGACTTTACCCTTTAGGAAATGACCCCTCTCTCATTTCTTTTAGAGCCAAGTTTCTTATAGGCAAATAGGTAAAGAAAACTTACACAAAGTACCTTTTTTATTAACATTGGTTGCTTATCTGTCTACTCTGGAGCATTTAAATTCCTGAGCTCTCCTTCTATCATACTTTGCTGTGTCTAAATTGCCTTAAACCCTGGGGCCATCTATAAATTCTGCTTCACCACCCCTCTCCCTCTTCTCACCACAGCAACTCCCAAGCCCTTGTTCTTCCTGGGCCTACCTCTTCTGCCTTGCTCTTTTAATTTGAGTCATCCTATATTTCTGAGTCGTTCTGTTTACTTTAGCTACCACCTACTTACCTGTGACTCCCACCTCTACTTTTTTCCTTCTCCTGAGATCCAGGTGTGTATTTCTGACTGTCTCCTACACACTTCACATGGATGCCCCAGGGGCATATCAAACTTGTGTCCAAATCTGAACTCATCATATTCTCTCGAACTTACTCTTCCTTCTGTCTATCTTGTTTAATTTTGTCATGTTTCGTATAATGACCCACACCAGGCTCCTGAAATCATAGAATATTCCTTTTCTCTCACCTTACCTGAAATACTCACCAATTCAAATTATTCTCACTCTTGGCTAACTTCAGAATCCATCGACCTCTGTCTATCTAAACTGATTCTACTGTGTTCTACTCATAATAATATTTCAACAAGGTTAAGGTCATAACCTTGACACTTTGTTTTTGGTCACCTGTACTATCCCATTACCATTCATAATTTAGTTAGTCAGCAAATCTCTCTAAGATGCAAAATGAATTTTCAGTCCCTTGCTTAAACTGAGTAGATGAATGACAAACTCCTTAGCAAAGTAGATATAAGGTTCCTGTCTATTTCTCCAGACTCATCTTCTGGTCTTCTTATGCACATTAGATTTCACCTAAACCAAAACTTACTGGATCCTTTATAATCAATGACTTTTTGGTTTTGCATATCTTGTTCCTACTCTTTGAAACATCTTTACCAAGATATCTTGTTCCTATTCTCAGAAAACACTCATCTTTGGCCTCTCAGTCTAGACATCTTACCTCTAAGAAGATCTTCTAGAACTGGCCTCTTCCTATCTACCTATACATACCTTATTGTAGCATTATATTCAATCATTATTTCATTTACAACAAGTATTTTCTTGAGCATCTAGAATGTATTTGGCCTGATGTTGGGTATTGGAGATTCAAAAATAATGTTGTCGCTGACCTCAAATGTTCACAGACAAGGAGAAAACAGACTTGTCAACAAATAATTACAAAGTAATATGAACAATTTTGTGGTCTGTGTTTGAAATAATGTGATGCAACATAAAAGTCACATATGTATCAACTAGGATTAATATAGAATGACAGAAATAAGTCTGAATTTAAACAGAGAGAATTTAAGGCAGGGCATTTTTACACAGTTGGTGGAAGAACTTAAAAGTCAGCAATTGATGATGAGGTAAGCTCCAGATTAGCAGCAGCCAGAAACCACTGTCATCTCCAGGCTGGAAAGAAAGAGAGAAGATTCTGTACTACTGGTCCTCATTTGTCCCAGAATAATTAGAACCATGGAAGAAATGCAGCTGATGCCAGAGATACTGAGTAAGGTTTTGAGGGAGAGGGAAAAGCTCTATTTCTTTGTGCCTTTTAGTCTCTGCTTCTCCCCACTGAGCTCAGAAGTGGATGTAGAAGTTGTGGAAATGTAGCTTTTAGCCTTGATTTTTTTTTCTCATTTATTATAATGGACAGTAAGGCCTCCCTTGATGAGCTAGTGTGATAATTAGTAGTAATATATATAAAATAGTTTGATAGAGCAAGGGGAAAACTTGGTCTTTGAATAAAGGAGATCATCTTTATCAGTTTGCATAGATTCAAATTTAAATGGCAGCAGTGTTTCAAAACTGGATATTTACCCATCTGCCTCATTGCCTTATGGTATTATGTTTAGTAGAGTGTCTGGAAGATAATTCTTATTCATAGTAATTACTAATTTATTTGTTCATGTATCTGACAACATTCATGGCTCCATGAGCTAAGTTAAATGATAAGGAAGAGCAATGCATTCTTGTCCTTGTTCCCACCTGTCCACATTCCCAGATTTTTAGTAGTTTCTCATTGGCTGCATTCATAAAAGAAAAATGAATGTTACTATGAATTGAAATCTTCTGCAGTATTTGTTGTTCTAGCACAGGCCCATGTTTTACTGCCTAAGACACTTCAGGCTGTGAACTCTTGAGAAAACGTAGACTGCTGAACAAGCAGCTAAAAGAGGAATTCTGTGTCCAGTGGGCCATTACGTACTCCATCTATGAAAGCAGAAGAAAAATCTTTGGAAATATGCTCTTAGGGAAATATGTAAATTTATTTATTTTTTTCCTTTTTTTCTTTTTAAATGATGCTTTTGAGATAATTTATTCAAATAAGTTGAATCAGATACCTTTCATAATCAATTAAATGGATCAGTCTTTTATAAGGTTGTTGACCAGGAGTAGGTTTATTTAGCACATGGGCATTTTTCCCCTAAAATAAGAGGCAGTTTAAGTTCTTGGCAATTGTAGTTCCGCCATGTAAGGTTGAGTGATCCCTTGTGACTAGTTATTTTTTGTCATATTTTGAATGCAAATATGGAAATGATGGCTTATAAGGAAAGTATGTTTGAAAAGCTTTGGCCAACATTGGTTATTGTGTATAAAAGAGGTGATACAAGAGGATTTCTATAGCCCTGTTGGTCTTGGAAAATAGCTCTTTGTAGAGATTAGGAGAAGGATTTCCTGTCAAGTAAAATTGATCAATCTTCATCTGTTTCCCAGAGTAGCACTATTCTTCTCTTCTTTGAGATGTTTATAGGGTAAAGATATTTGCATTCAAAACCAGAATGGAAAAAGTGTTCACCAACTGACTTTCACTAAAGTGTAAAGCCTGAATTTTAAATGGAAGGGGGAGGGGGAGATGATCTCAAATAGCAGTCCTAAATGCAAGAGAAATGGTGAGCAAAGGTAATAAATATGTAGGTAAATGTAAAGCAATATTGTATTAAATATTAATAAGGTTTTATTTAATTTAGATAGACCTAAAATAGCAAATGTCATCATAGGTCACGGTGGAGAAGTAATTGGAGATAAAGCTTTCTTTGATTGGTCTGCACAAATCATTTAAGGGGCCCTATAGTATTGGACCCCATAAGGGATTGGGCACAGGGAGGCACTAGGTCTACATGAGAGATTGGAATTTCCTGCCAGCATATTCGTGTTTTGTTCTTACACAAGAAGCATCTTTTTCACTCACTTATGGGAAAAACTGTGCAATCTGCACTCTTTAACATAAAATTAGGAAGTGCTTGGTTAAGGGGTGCCTGGGTGGCTCAGTTGGTTAAGTGTCTGCCTTTGGCTCAGGTTATGATCCCAGGGTCCTGGGATCAAGCCCCACATCAGGCTCCTTGCTCAGCAGGAAGGTTGCTTCTCTCTCTCCCACTCCCTGTTGTTCCCCATACATGTGTTCTCTCTCTCTCTCTCTCTGACAAATAAATAAATAAAATCTTAAAAAAAAAAAAAAGAATGTGCATGGATAAAATAATGTTTTTGTTTTTTTTTTTTTTTAAAGATTTTATTTATTTATTTGACAGACAGAGATAACAAGTAGGCAGAGAGGCAGGCAGAGAGAGAAAGAGGAGGAAGCAGGCTCCCCACTGAGTAGAGAGCCCGATGCAGGGCTCCATTCCAGGACCCTGGGATCATGATCTGAGCCGAAGGCAGAGACTTTAACCCACTGAGCCACCCAGGCGCCCCTAAAATAATGTTTTTGACATTAGAGTCTGAAGAGCTCCAATCCATTATAAACAGGTCACTTTAAATTGAGAGGTTTATAAAGTTATGTTTTGATTTTGAGACAGCCTGCGTACTTTAAATTCTAGTTTCTTTCTCTTTTTCCTACATGAGAAAAAAAAAGTTTTGTAGCAAATTTCCATTTTTTAACTTTTTAAAAATAAGTATTTTAAACACATACTTTGGGGCAAGATTATGAGGAAATGTAATAAAATATAGTACATGATTCTTTTTTATTTTAATAGATTTTTGGTTGTTTGTTTTAAATATTTTATTTATTTATTTGTCAGAGAGAGAGTGTGTGTGTTCATGAGCACAAGCAGGGGGAGCAGAAGGCAGAGGGAGAAGCAGGTTCCCCAGTGAGCAAGGAGACTGATGCAGGACTCAATCCCAGGACCCTGGGATCATGACCTGAGCCAAAGGCAGATGCTTAACCATCTGAGCCACCCAGGTGTCCCAAAACATGATTCTTATCTTTAAAAAAATACCTTAAATATTTGATGAGAAATATAGAAAGAATAATAGGACTTTTCAAACATACACTTCAAAATAATTATGGAAGCAATTTCATGAGATTATTTAAGATTATTGGTCAAATATATCACATAGCACATTGCATAGTACTTAAATTAGTGTTGTTATATGGCTTGTACAAAAATTTGTTAGAGTGTGGATGAAGGTGGCAGTGAAAACTGGATAACTACGGAAAACTAATAAAAATGGGATTTTAGTTGAGAAATGTGATTAAGATTTGTTTTTGAAGAATGTGAGGAAAGGGGAAAAAAAGAAACATTCTAGATTGATAGAATAGTGTGAATAAAATCAGAAAAAAAAGAAAAACAGAAAAGCAAATTCAAATCCATATTCTTTACCTGTACCTCTCAGACTCAGAATAATATGGTATTTTGAAGGAGGATTTATACAAAACAGACCATTTATGAAATAATGTAGTTGTTCAGTGGTAATGTCTAGGAAGTAAAAAAGTGCTAAGAGCAGTTACATCTGGGAGATACAAGAAAGTGGAATAGGAAAAGTAGGCTACTTAGAAAGAAAGAATTACCTCCTGGGAAACCCAGCAAGTGTTCCATGGCATAGTTCCAAAAGATTAGTTTTATCATCCAGAGGTGACTGAGGAATAGCTATAGGGAAGCAAGTAGTTTCTAGAGTGGTGACAAATATAACAGACAACATTGCAAACATGTGGAAAATTTTACTGGGAAGTATTAGAGATGTCTTGGCCTCATTACAAGATCCCATGTTTGCCATGTAGTAGACACTGTTTTTTGAAAAAATTGTGCTAATGAAGATGCTAGTTTAGAGATGAAGTTTAGAGAAAACAGTGTAGAAGTAAGCATTGAGGGACTTGATCAAGTTGATAGAATGATGAATTTATGCAATTATAAATTAATCAATAGCAAATATATTCTCCAATTTTTTTTTAAATCTCCAAGAAATACGGGAATTTTCACTAAATAAATAAATAAATAAATTTGCCTGTCATCACACATTACCCATCTTTTGTGTTAGACCCAGTCATCCTAGTACTATATTATTTGTATCAAAACTTGGAGGATGCTCTTTCCTGGGCTTGTGTTAGAATTATAATCATTTTTGTTAATATGCTTGCCAATTTGGAGAAGTATCCAGTGATGCTCTAGAATTCTTGTCCTTTTCCTTCCAACCTCCTTAAGTTGTTGAAAAATGCTGTAGTTCCCTCACATACTCCAAGTGAATCCACCCTTTCTTCTTCTTCTTTTTTATTTTTTTTAAACTCTGTACAGCCTTACATCATGGTAATGAGTTACATAGTTAAGGAAAAATTCATTTCTCTTTATCCCATGGCCACTATTTAAATTACTCACAAAAGAAAAATTTAATAAATACTTTTTAAAGGGATGAGTGAAAGGTAAATGCTTCAGTTTAACTTGGTTATTTACCTAACAGTCGCTAAGGAAAGTTGAGCTCATTGTCTTTCTTTTCCTGCTGTATCTGTGACAATTTTATTTGAGAGTTCTTGGAATTTGGAACTTATTAAGTTGTTTCAAAATTAATTTTGGCAAAATACTTTATGATGTAAAATTTCTTTTGACAAAAGATTAAGTATGGATTTTTTTTAAATCAGACATAAAATACTAAGAGGTAATCAAAGATCTCCAATATGTATATTTGTAAAAAGAAGACCTTCTCTTTGTATCCAGTCCTTTTCGTAGCTTATAATTTCTTCCATGAGAAAAATAAAATAGATAATTCACCTAATAGATATAAGTATGTAAGTGAATTCCACAGAACAGTTGTTATTATTCAGTTTATTATCTATAAGTGTCTAGGGTACTAACATATAGTAGGCCTTAAACCCCTATTTTCTGAATTAATTTGTATATTGATATCTATATAATTACCTAGACAGCTTTACATTTACTATTATTAGTGTGGATTATTTTGTAATTTAAGTAATGTACCTCTGCTCCAAGTAAAAATAATGGTTCTCCATGTTGTGTTTCTAAGATGATGCTACTGGTTCACTAAGACTATACATTTAGAGCACTTTATCGATAAAAATTGCTTGGATTTAACAGTTACAGATTGTATTCCATTTAAAGAATGCGCAGATGGGTTAATGTTTCAAATATGCACGCAAAGTATGCTCTGCAAGTATAATATTCTTGCTGGAGAGTATTTACATTATTTTAGTTTAGAAATTCACTTCAATAAAACTAAATGTGTAAGAAATGCACTTGCATGGATTGTGAAGGCCAAGTAAATAGTGTGCAAAACAATTCTAAACTAGTGGGAACATACTTTGTTGAAATACAGAATTATTTATAAACAGTTTAGTACTTTTAACTTAGACCATTACTATCACTGCCAAAAGAAGTCTAGTTTGAGGGCTGAGTCCTAAATATATTGTATTTGACAAGAAAAAAAAAAGTTAGGCTTGAAAACTATTTTTTTGGAAAAATAGACCCAATTAAGTTTTCACATTATCCATCCCCCCAAATCAACTCAATGTAAATGAAGATTTACTTATGGGGATACATACTTTTAAAACTTTAAATTAATATATGGTCTGTTAAAGAATTCTTATTGATACTTGGGAAACATATTTGATCATTTTCATATTCTCCCTAATTATATATATTTATTTAAAAAATATATTCATTTTTTTCAAAATAAGACTCTGATTCATTAGTGATGATATTGTTGATGATGATATATATATAGGAAAGAGTTTTGAATTTACTCTCCATCTTACTAGTACTTTATGTGCATTAACTCATTTAAAACCACAGAAACTATGTACTAATGCTACTATTACCTGGAAATGAGTAAGCTGAGGACTGGAAGGTTTAACATAGTTCCCCAAATTAAAGAGTTACAAAACTAGCATATGTTGGAACTAAATTTGATCCTTAGTTGTACCCTAGAACTTGTGTTCCGATTAACTATTAACATATTGGGTAGTAGAACTAATTAAATGTGTTAGTCAAGAACTGATAAAAATGAAAACAATAGACAAAAAGTGTACAGTGCACTGTTGGTAAGATTTTTCTTTTAGGGGCTGCCTCTCTTTCCCCCTCCTTACCCTTCTGCCACCCCTCCCCCTTCTCCTCTTTCATCTTGTTTTCTTCCCCCTCTCCTTTTAAAAATGAATACATTTGTATTTAAATATAGCTATTTAAACCAGGGATACTCAACTAGGTAATTTTGCCACCAGGAAAATATATGGCATTATCTGGAAATATTTTTGGTTGTTGTGTTTGGGGAGACGCAAAGGCCAGAAATACTGCTCAACATCCTGCAATATTATAGAACAACCTTGACAATAAAGAATTATTTGGTCCCAAACTTCCATAGTACATTTGAGAAATACTGGTTTAAACTGAGAGAATGATCATATCATCTCCAGAAAAAAGAGTGTATATCTGTCCGAATTTTAATAGCAAATATTATTATTCTTGTTTAACTTGGAAGAAAATACATTTTTTGACTAGAAATGATTTGATATATTTGGTATTTCAGAATCAGTGAAGGTCTAACTGACCTAAGTTAACCCCTTTCCTCTGTTAAAATTGTCTTATCTTCTTCATGTTTCTTGGTCAGAAGGATACTTACTGTATCTGACTTCTCTAGCTAGGGAGGGCAAGAGTTAGGGAGAAACTGGGAAAAAGAAGAAACCAAATGCCAATGATATTGGATACAAGAAGATGTAATATTTGAGGGAGTTACTTAGGCTTCCTCAAACATAAATTCCAAGAGAATTTTTCTCTGATGGTAAAATATTTAAATAAATTATGTACTCCAAAAATTATTCACATCTGCATGCAGCTTCCCAAATGCCAATTTCAATAGCCATAGCATTGTAATTGAAATTATATGCTGGAAAATGTCACAAATGTTCTATGCAATGATAGGCTTCATTTGACAATCAAACAAAAATGTACTTTTTAGATTAGTTTTTGTACATTTGTGTTTATCTTTCCATCGGGGAGGGGGAGATAAAAAGAACATCTTACCAAATAATATATTACTTGATTTAACCAAAAACATATAATGGCTGTTAAAATTCAGGAAAAGATGATTCACATAGTTCTTTTCACTTACCATGTAAATGTTATCTGAGATATGTCATTTAAAGCCACAAATCTTCATTACCAAAGGTTGTGTAGTTTGCATATTGCTCTAAGGAAGATTTAGCAAACTTGTTTGCTAAATTGAGTAGCTTTCAAAATTCATAGCTACTTAAAAGGCCTAAAAGATCCTATAAAAAATGAAGATTAAAACTTTTTAATGAATGAAGATTAAACATACAGAACTTTCAAACACAGTAGGCTATTTTTCCATTGTTCTGACCATGAAGTTTTGTTTTTTATTTTTATCTACTGTGCTATAAAAATAAATCTTTTGAAAAAATAAGATATATGAAAACCTTAACCTTAGTCTCTTGTAAGTGTATTTTGATAGCTATGTGGCATATTTATGGAATATATACTTTTCCACATATGGTTTTATTTAAAGCATCATATCATATAGCATTGCTGTCAGTTTTTCATTCTCACTTTTATAAAGCGTACAGTTTGCAGATAGGAAACAAAAAGCATTTCGGTGCTTTCAGTGGAAGTTCATATTAGAAGAAGTAACCTAATGGAGGATTTTGCAATGTCTTTCTCCAAAGATTTTCAAAATTTGGACAGACTCTCATGTACCTGCAAAGGTAGGATGGATAATTGCTCCTGGATGATGTTAGGGACTCTTTCTGACACTCTCCTTTTTACTTAATGCTTTGATAAAATTTATGGATTAAATGTCATAGAAACTAATTGAAAACCTTGCTTAACAGGAATTGGATGCTCTGACAAATTGATTTCTCTGGTTAACACAGTTAACTAAGAAAAGTCACTTTTGTTTCAACTTGCATTATTGAAAATCTTTCTAGGCTGTAATGTTCAATGTCCCGGTTTTCATAATTAGACTGCACTGCTAAAAGTGACTCTCCCCTTGTTAACTGATTCTCTTGAAGTGTCTCAGGTTAATTATTCTATGCATCAGTTCCTATTATAGAAGATTACAGACATATACTGTGTAAAGGCTAGTAATGATTAGGCACTGGACTACTTTTTAAACCAAAGTTGCTGAAGTGAGCCTTTTTTGAACTTGTCTTGTTCTTTTAAAGTATAAAGCAGAGAAATATTTTTAGTGAAGTTAAGACCCTGATTAGTTGATCCCCTGGTATATGAGGTTTGAATGTACTTTGAAGTTACCTGAGATTCTGTAGCGAGCAGGTAGACAGCCAATAATGACAGACAGATGTTTCCTTAATTCAGGATTTCTCAGCCTCAGACTGATAACATTCTTGACCAGATACATTTTTCTTATGGGGGGGGCGGCTGTCAAACATTATGCAGAGCATAATGTAGTACTTAATGGTATCCCTGTTGGATCCCATCTTCCTTAGTTTTGACAACCAAAAATGTTTTCTGGCACAGCACACTTAGAGAAGCACCACGGCAATCTGTTAAAATTAAACCCAAGTTTTCACAAAATCAAGTGACGTATAGACACAATGCAGTCTTTAAATGATTCTCTCTTTGTTGTTATAGATTTGTGATGAAAGAAAATGGGAAAACATGATGTTCTAGTTAATCCAGATGGAGGTATAGTACACGTGTATAAAGAATATAAATAGAGCAGGCAGTAAAGCTCTTGCACAGGATAACAGGATTTCTGCCCCTCAGGAGGGCTACTGCCACACACAGCTGGCCCACCATCTCTCACTGGAAGGGGCTGCAGGATGGTTCAGGGGTCTGGCCATTTTCCAGTGTGGTGACCTGTTGGGAGACAGTGGACTTGGATGCTGCCAGATTGGGAGCCTCTAGAGACGTGAGGTGACGTGAGGTACTGCACAATAATAGTCTTCTAAATAGCCAGTCTTCTAAATAAGAATAAGTCATTTCTGTAAGGCCAGTGGAGCAGGAGGGACTGACTCCGTCGAGAACTTGCCTTGTCACTGTGTGGCTGTGCTCAAGCCACTAATCTAGCTTTGTCCTATTGTAAAATGGTAACAAAGATCCCCATAGGGAGGGATTTTGGGGACAAATATTATATATGATAGGACCTCTAATTTTCAACATGCTCTGCAGACAAAGGATGATTGAAATTGTTCTTGTCCCTGTTAACATGTTGGCTAGAGAAGTGTGTAACTAGCATGAGTTCCTTGTGGAGAAGTCAGGGTGGTACCTTCATTTCTTTTTTTCTTTTTTTCTTTCTTTCTTTCTTTTTTTTTTTTAAGATTTTATTTATTTATTTGATAGAGATCACAAGTAGGCAGAGAGGCAGGCAGAGAGAGGGGGGAAGCAGTCTCCCCACCGAGCAGAGAGCCCGATGCGGGGCTCGATCCCAGGACCCCGGAATCATGACCTGAGCTGAAGGCAGAGGCTTTCACCCACTGAGCCACCCAGGCACCCCTTCATTTCTTTTTAGTGTCATTATCTCTCCTTCTTGTTTTCATAATGGCTGTCCTCCAAACCTGTGAGGCTGGGTGTGTGAAATCCCATCCTGAATGACTACAGGTATTTCTTATTAACCTTCTTCTTAATCCTGTCACATAACAAGAAATACAGTGCTGCCCTCTGATATAGAGGAAACTGAGCCTAGAAAAGTTAGCTTTATTATCATGAATTAGGTTGAAAGATTTTACAGATGGTCGTTCTAGAACTTGAGTAAGGAGATACAGAAGTTCATACTAAATCACTGGACAGTTTATAGATCCAAGAAATCAATCAGTGATCTAAGATCATACCCTGATGTTTTTCTCCCAGTGAGTTTCATTTAGGTTGTCATAAAACTGCAGCCTTAGTTAACTCATTTGTTTAATAAAAACAAAAACTCCTAGAGAATGATTTTTAGATATCTCTGGACACATACTGAGTTGAACCAAGAGATTAAGGTTTGTCATTAAACTTATTTATTTACTCAGACTTCTTTTATTTTTTTTTAAAGTCTTTCTTTACTGTGTAGATATATTTTTGATATTTGGTACTATACATCAAGGTTTTTGTTTTTTTTTCTTTTTTCTCCCTTTGAATCATACATTTCCTGTGTTTTGTTTTGTTCTGTTTGTTTTCCAGAAGACTGAACATAGAAAAAGAGGTTAATTAACTGGCAACTCCTTGTACTGATTAACTCTACCTGTATTGTGATCTGAGTGTGAGCAACAAATTGTACACATTTCTATTGACCTATTGAACTTGGACATTGATTTAAGAGTGAGTCATGCAGTTATTGAATAATTAGAGAAAAAATGTGTAATTATACAGAGCAATAGTTGTGGTGTTATGCATCATTAGATATAATTCTTATATAATTTTACTTTAAATTGATTATTTTTAAAAGTGATTAATTTGCTTTGATTATATTTATTGCTTCTATGGAATCATAAGGGATATCTGCCAGAGTTTTAAGAGAAATAATTTCACTTCAGAAACAAGTGGGTTTAAAGCTTCCTTTTCATTGCTTTGTTAAACCCTGGGAAGAAAACTGATAAAGGAAATAAAAATAATATAGGAAGTTTGTATGGAAGCACAGGCACTTTTTAAAAATTTAATATGTTTGTGTGTAACACTTAATAAGTTATTTGACAGCCCAAAATACTGAAGTTGTAAGAAAAAATCCACTTTCTTAATGAAAACAATTAGAAATCATAACATTTTAAAATTAGATTATTTTGTTATTTGGTTTGGCTTTTTCAGGTTTGTAGAATTTTATAAAGATCTTATTAAATGGTCACAATTCTAAATTCCATGCTTCCAAATATTATAAAAATAATGTTTTGTTCATACAGTTCAACATCAAAGATTGAATGCTATTAGCACAAATTCAAGGAAGCCTTTTTAAATCATATCTTTCATCTAAAAATATGGTTTATCTAAGATATGAAATGCATGTACAAAAGTTCTTGACTGGGCCCTTTGCTTGTCTGTGTAACTAAAATCTTAGCTCCCCAATGTAATTGTATTCTAATACTAGATCTAGTTCCTGTTAGTCTGAATGCCTCTTCCTTTTTCTTAGCTCCATTTAACTCCATGGTTTTCCTTTGTATGCTGTCCTGACCTCTCGTGAGGATCTGGCTGCTGCTTCTGATTCTCCGCCCAGAATAGATCCTGTCTCTTTTCTTGGAAGTTTCAGTGTCCCTGGTTGAACCCCAAATTATTATTCTGTACTAAATATTGAACCTGTCCCCTACACAAGAAATCACCCACTCGTCTTCCAGCTAATCTCCCTTAACCCATAGCTATCCTGTAGGATAGCTTTTCCCACAGAAAGGCTGAAGGAAATAGAAGGCATGAAAGTCATTCTAACAAATGGCAGGCATTTGTTAAAAATGAATAAATGAATATGTAGTAACTCTGGGTCTGCAGGTAAATAGGACACAATCTCTTTAGGATTATTCAGGCATTCATTCATTCATTCATTCACTCACTCACTTTTTTCCTTTAACATACTGGGTGGTTGCTGTGTTCTAAACACATATGTACACACACACAACACACACACACACACATAAACTGTAGTAAAAACAGATATAAAAAGATACTGTGGAAACAGATGAAGGGACTCTAGGGCTGACCTGGAAGATCAAATATCTTGATCTAGCTAAACTTTCCATAATACTCACCATATACAGAGAAAGAAGTTGTCCAGCTCAAGATGAAAAATCTACATATAAATGTTAATTTAGAAATATCTACATGCTGTGGGAAATAGCTTAATTTAGACGCTTTCAGGTGTTATACAATCAATGCAACCCATCATCCAGAATCCCTATTGTGAGAATTTTATGTATGATGTATAAAAGTCAGAGAATACTCTATAATATATAAATAATTACTTGCATTTTAATATAAACTTATTAAGTACACTCAATGTAAAGTCCATGCAGTTTACATATACAAATTGATAAAGAGATTTTTTTTTTTTAGGATTTTGAGTGTGCCTGGCATGGGATACATTCCCTCTCCCCCCTTCTTTTTGAATATATCCGCCCATAGCAGCAAAGATTGAATTAAGATGCTAACAAGACAATGCTGATTTTGTTTCTCATGACAATTCTTACCACCAATATAGTCTGAAAAATATTGTAGCTGTAAGGTGTTTCCCTAGAATATATATATATACACACACACACACACACACACACACACACACATATATATATAAATTAAACTCATATTATTAATAACAATTTGCATTA
Organism: Lontra canadensis; assembly: GCF_010015895.1. Lineage (NCBI taxonomy): Eukaryota > Metazoa > Chordata > Mammalia > Carnivora > Mustelidae > Lontra > Lontra canadensis. Next base: position 18,555,213 of record NW_022631005.1, read on the forward strand.
AATCATTATATTTGGAAATATGTTAAAAGCAATGACTAAAATGAATCAAAGTGAGGATAAAATTACAGTCAAATAAAAATATTCTGTTGACCAAACAGCAATTTCAAAACTGTTAAAGTTCTTTACATACAGTTCTTATATACCATAACATATTTTTAAGCCATAGAAACATTTTAAATTCCAGCTGTCTTTTCTTTTCATTACTCTTCTCCAATTCAAGCAGCTAGTCAGTCCCTCACTAATCTTTTCAAAGTTCCCCTGAAAACTCTTTCCCCTCCCCTAGCCACTGGTCCTTTGCCCAGCAGTCCAATAATTTCTCTTGACTCTGGAATGTAAAACTCCCTGAGAAAAATGCTTTTACAAGGCTTCTTTAGCAGAAAGCGGTGCGGGGGGAGAGAAAGAATGAGAATATTCATACATTAATAATATGCTTCTATTGTCATATATACATCAGTGAACTTTGATTTATGATAATTTACTGTTCTTATGCTTAGCCAGGGGAGAAAGGTTTAAATAGCTTGGGTGTGCTTTAGAGATAGAGTATTAGTTTATTTAGACTCAGTAAAATGGGGGTCATTGATGCATCCATTTCCATTAATGGGACTTAGCAACTGCTGCATATATCTCATAATTAGATTTACAGAAGTGCCAAGATGAGAAACCCAGTGATGCAGCACAATATATTATCCTCATCCAAAAGGTGCTTTTCATTGTCTGAAGAGACAGATGCCATGTTCTGATAAGAACTATGTGTGTAGCTTTAGTTGCTAATGTAAATTATTCAATATGAAATGCTGCCAGTAGAAGTGGTTTGCTTTATTTTTTCTATTTATAAGCCCAAAGTGTTTCTTAAAAAGCTAAAGTATTTATCTGCAAAATCTAATTAGAAACTGATCCAATACAGTAAATATATTTACTACTAATTGTCAAGGTAGTTTCACAACTCAAGTAAAATAATGTGAGTGCAGTAGACTTAAAAGAAAATGCACTTAGGGAAGAAGGGACTTCTAAAAGAACTAGACAGACCCTCTTCTCAGGAAAATAGAAATTTAACAGATAGAAATTATTTTTTTAAATCCAGTCATTAAAAGTCTCTGGGAATTGTCCTAACAGTCTTAAGCAAATGAAGAAATACTCGTTCAAGAGAATCTAAGTCTCTGAAAGAGCGGCCAGAGGCTGCGGCATTTGAGCCATGACCCACTTTATTACCACCATCCTTTCAATCTCTTCAGATCCATGTTATAGGAGTCTTACTCCAGACATGTGCAGTCAAGAAGATGGGGGCTCCTTCTCTTTCCATCTTCCAGTCTAGGGCCACAGTTTTACCCAGGAAGGGTAGGCTACCACTGTGTCATCCTACTCAGCACATGTTTCAAAAGCTTCATTATAGGCAGATATGGCCAGGAGGACTAGCTCTTTTTCCTCTACCTAGGCCCCACTCATAGAATAGAAGCTCTTCTCCAGGTACATCAGGCCAAGTATCTTGACGGCCTTATCTCCCTTCTCCAGCTTATTCATAGGGTAGGAGTACCAAACCATATGGGCTAGGCTCAGACCATGGTATGCCAACCACCCTGCCCCCTGTGCCCACTCATAGAGCAAAGGTGACAGTGAAAAGCAAAGCCCCCACCCCTACCACCAGTTCGGTGATTTGGGTGGGGGTGGCAATCTGGACAAGGGGAAAGAAGGTCATAAGATGAAGAGGTGTGGTGTTCCACTGAAGGGGGCTGACATTTTCTGGAACAGAGTGAGAACTCCATGTCTAAGGGATGTGTCGAGGACAATGGATTATGGTAGCCAAGACATGGAAACAACCTAAGTGTCCATCAGTGGATGAATGACCAAAGATGTGGGGTGTATGTGTTTGTGTATGTTCAGCCATAAAAAAAATCGGGGCGCCTGGGTGGCTCAGTGGGTTAAAGTCTCTGCCTTCGGCTCAGGTCATGATCTCAGGGTCCTGGGATAGAGCCCTGCTTCGGGGTTTCTACTCAGCAGGGAGCCTGCTTCCTCCTCTCTCTCTCTCTCTCTGCCTGCCTTTCAGCCTAATTGTGATCTTTGTCTGTCAAATAAATAAATAAAAATCTTAAATAAAAAGAAAAATGAAATCCTAGAGTTTACGACAACATGGATGGACCCTGAGGGCATTGTGCTAAGTGAAATAAGCCAGAGAAGGACATATGTCATATGATCCCACTTACATGTGGAATTTAAAGAACAAAAACAATGTCATAGATATAGGAAACAGATTAGTGGTTGCCAGAGGTAGTGGGGAAGATTGGGGGATGATTGGCATGGCTAAAAGGGGCCATAAATTAAGCCATGGGGATATAATATAGAGTATAGTGACTATACTTAGTAAAATTATATTGCATATTTGTGACTTACTAAGAAAATAAATCTTAAACATCCTCATCATCTGGGGAAAAAAAAAGAAGACTTGATAGGAATTAAGAGAAGTTTATAGCTCCAGGTGAAACAGCAGAATAGCCAGAAGTTTAATAGAAGCAGGTAAAGAGCATAAAAAGCGCATAAAAAGCCCTCCTAAGAAAACAGCCAACTTTGGAGGTTGGAAAGGTTGTGCATATGCATTAGGCTGCACTCATGAATTACACTCAGGAGCAATCAAAGCAGGCCTTCAGAGCTTTCTCAAAGCCACACACAAATCCATTAATACAGGGTGAATGCTTCACTGCCTGCCACAAGGGGCTTAAACACAACCTCTGGCCAAACACTAACTGAACAAAAAACTGCTGTGACCAGGGGCAACTCCATGAAAATCATCCTTAAAAATAAAATCACAGTCATCCTAGGCAGTCTCTAAGACTCTGTGCATGCCCTAAGCTGCACTCTCAGGAATGATCAGAGAAGGAACTCCGAAGCTGCTAGTCTTTGGGTGAATGTGGGGAGAAACACTATGTGACCTATGGAAGCAGCTCTAAGCCAATACACATGTCCAATGATAAAGTGTAGAAATCTTACTGCCAAGGGGGAATAAAGCACAACATTTGACCAATAAGTAGATTGTGCTGACCTAGGAGTAACCCCTACAGAGCTAGACTGACAGAAACAAAAAACAAAACAAAACCAAAAAAAGGAGGGAGGGGACCTGAACAAGAACATCAAAGCTTACACACTATAGGGACAGACTTAATTTAGTCAAGAATTAACTTAGTCAAATCACTAAACAGACAAATGCACAAGCAAACAACAAAAATAACCACCAGTTGGGATTAGTATGCAGAATTATTATAATATCTAAAATGCCCACTTTTCAGCCAAAAAAAAAATTATGAGTTATGCAAAGAAACAGGAAAATGTCACACACATACACACACAAGCAATGAAAACTGCCTTTGAAAGAGTCTAGATAGTGCACTTAAGGACCTAGAATTCAAGACAGCTATTATAAATATGCTCAAAAACATAACATAAAGGAAGAAATGCTTAAAGAATTAAAGGAAGGCATGATGACAATGCCTCATCAAATGGAGAATATGAATAAAGATACTGAATTATTAAAAAGAACCAAATAGAAAATCTAGATTGAAAAGTACAAAAACCAAAATGTAAAATTCACTAGAAGGGCTCAAGTATAGATTTGAACTGGCAGATGAAAAGAATCTGCGAACTTAATATAATTCAAGTAGAATTTCAGGCAAAGGAGTTCACACCCAGACACAGCATAGTCAAAATGTTGAAAGCCAGATAGATATAAAGAGGAAATTCTTGTAAGCAGGTAGAGGAAAACCTCTCATCACATAAAAAAGAGAACCCCAACAATAAAAGCCAGAAAGCAGTATAATGACCTATTCAAAATGCTGAAAATTAAATATTAACCAACAATCTTATAGTTAACAAAAACAAACAAAAGGGAGAATTCAGTAAGGATAGTTGGAGATTTAAATACAGCATTCTCAAAAATGCCTAGGACAACCAGGCAGAAGATCAGCAAGGAGATAGAATACCTAAATCACAAAATTAATTAACTAAACTTATCTATAGAACATTTGACCCAACAGCAGCAGAATACACAATCTTCTAAATAGACATACAGTCCAATATAGGGTATATGCTAGTCCAGAAAACAGACCTCAGTAAGTTAAAAAAAAAATGATTGAAATCTTACAAAGTATGTTCTCTGAACACAGGGGAATTAAATTATAAATCAGTAATAGAAGGGAATATGAAAATTATGTAACTCTGTAGAGTTCAAATACATTCCTAACTAATAAATTGAGTAAGGAAGATATCACAGAGGATATCAGAGCATACTCTGAGTTAAATGCAAACAAAAACACAAATGCTGAAAGTTATGGGATATAGCTAAAGCAGCACTCAGAGGGAAGTTATAGGTGTATATATCTATATTGAAAAGTTAAGAAAGATATTGAATAAATAACCTAAACTTCTGCCTTAAGACACTGGAAAAGAGAAAACTAAACCTAAAGCTGGCAAAAGGAAGAAAATTAAATGGACTAAAGAGGAAATTAATGAAACAAAAGAGTAGAAAATCAATAGGCCAAATGAATGAAACTAAAAGTTAGTTGTTTGAAACTGAATCAACAAATTTAACTTGATCAAAAAGATGCTCAAATTATCAAAACCAAGAAAGAGGAAGAACATCACTACCAATATTACAGGAATAAAAAGATTATAAGGGAGTACCATGAACACCTGTATGCAAAGAAATTTTATACCTTGAAATGGATAAATTCCTAGAAAGACACAAATTACCAAAACTGAAGAAGAAATAGAACATCTGGAAAGACCTGTAACACCAACCATATGGAATTACTACTTTGTAAATGTTTCAAAGAAAAGGCCAAGGCCATTGGCTTCAATGGTAAATTCTACCAAATGTTGAAAGAAAAGTTAATAATAATTCATCACAAACTGTTTCAAAAATTTAAAAAAGGAGAGAACACTTTTAATTCATTCTGTTAGGCCAGTATTATTCTGCTTCTAAAACCAGATAAAGACATTTTAAGAATAGAATGATGCAGACAAATATTCCTTATAAATATGGATGCAAAGGGGCACCCAGGTGGCTCAGTTGGTTAAGTGTCTGACTGGTGATTGGGCTCAGGTCATGATCTCGGGGTTGTGAGATTGAGCCCCATACTGGGCTCTGGGTTCAGCAGGAAGTGTGCTTGAGATTTTCTACTCTTGACCCCACCCCCAATGCCACTGGAGTTTCAAGTCAGATCAATTAGGCAAAAAAGTAGACAAATAAACAAATATTTTAAAAATAATAAATAAATGAATGACTTCCAATATATTAAAAATGAAATTAAGAAAATAATTTAGTGAATACTAATTTATTAAGATATTTTAGTGAATATATATTTAATGAAAGATATGAAAGACTTGTACACTGAAATGTACACATTATTGAAAGAAATTAAAGACCTAAATAAATAGAACAGTCCAGATTTATGGGTTAGAAAAAGTAATATTAAGAATCATTAAATACTAAGTATTTGAAAGATTGAAATTTGTACATATTTTCTGGTCCAACTTACATTGAAATATACATGTCAGTCATTTTATAAGATTCAGTGAAATCTAGAGTAACATCCCTAATAGCTCTGGCTGGCATTTGATAATTAATTACCTTAAATTTGGTAGGGCCCATTAATTGTTTTAAAATTAGATTTCTCATTTTATTTTAGATTATTTTAATTATTTTTTAAGTATAATTGACACATACTATTTTATTAGTTTCAGGTGTGCATCATATTTATTTTATATTTTTATATGTTTTCAAATGATCCCCGTGATAAGTCTAGTTACTATCTGTCACCATACAAAGTTATTACAATATTATTGGCTATATTCCCTATGCTGTGCTTTACATTCCCGTGACTTATTTATTTTGTACCTGGAAGTTTGTACCTCTTAACTTCCTTCACCTATTTCACCTAACATCTCAACCACTCCTTCTCCAGTAAACAACAGTTTGTTTCCTGTATCTATGAGTCTGTTTCTATTTTATTTTGTTCATTTGTTTCTTTTAAATCAACGTATATGTAAAATCATACAGTATTTGCCTGTCATTATCTGATTTAATTTCACCTACCATGTTACCCTCTAGGTCCGTCCATGGTGTCACAAATGGAGAGATTTTATTCTGTGTTATGGGTAATATTCCATTGTGTAATATTCTATTTTTATATATATCACATGTTCTTTATCCATTCATCAGTGGACACTTAGGTTGTATCCATATCCTGGCTATTGTAGCTAATTCTGCAGTGAACATAGGGGATTATATATCTATTAAAATTGATGCTTTTGTTTTCTTTGGATAAATACCTAGAAATGAAACTGACGGATCATATGATAATCCTATTTTTAATTTTTTGAGGAAACTCCATTCTGATTTTTATAGTGTTGCACCAATTTATATTTCTACCAACAGTGTTCTAGGATTCCCTTTTCTCCACATCCTTGCCAACAATGGTTATTTTTTGTCTTTTTGATAATGGCCAGACTGACTGGTGTCAGGTGGTATCTCATGGTTTTGATTTGCATTCCGTTGATAATAGATAATGTTGAGCATACTTTCCTGTGACTGTTGGCCATTTGTATGTCTTCTTGGAAGAATGTCTATTCAAGCCTTCTGCCTGTTTTTAAAATTTTTAAAAAAATATTAAGGGGTATAAGTTCTTTATTAACCCCTTAGATGAACAATGTGAAAATATCTTTCCCTATTCAGTAGGTTGCATTTTGTTTTGTTGATTATTTTCTCCACTGTGCAAAAGCTTTCTGGTTTGATATAATCCCATTTGTTTATTTTAGCTTTTGTTGTCCTTGCCTGTGAAGACTAGTTGCAAAAAAAAAAAAAAAATGTTAAGACTGATATGAGGGAGTTTATTGCCTATGTTTATTCTAAAAATTTTCTTCTAGTTTTCAGGTCTTACATTTAAGGCTTTAATCCATTTGGATTTATCTTAATATATGGTATAAGACAGTCATCCAATTTCATTCTTCTGCATGTAGCGGTTTAGTTTTCCCAACACTATTAATTAAGAGACTGTGTTTTCCTCATTTTATATTCTTGCCTCCTTTGTCATAAATTAATTGACCACATATGTGTGAGTTTTTTTCTGGGATCTTTATTCTATTCTGTTGTTCTATGTGTCCTTTTTCATGCCAGCATTATACAGTTTTGATTACTATATCTTTGTACTTTAGTTTGAAACTAGGGAGTGTGATATTTCTAGCTTCACTCTTTCTTGATTGTTTTGGCTATCCGGAGGCTTTTGTGGTACAATGCAGATTTTATGAAGCTTTGTTCTAAATCTATGAAAAATTACATTGGTATTTTGACAGGAATTGCATTGAATATGTAGATTGGGTTGGGTAGTATGGACAATTTATTAATTCTGTTATTAATTCTCTCAGTCCATGAGCACAGTGCATCTTTCCATTTTTGTGTGTGTGTTATCTTCAGTTCCTTTCATCTGTGTCTTATTTTTTCATTGTATAGGAATTTGGTTGGTTAAATTTATTTTTAGGTATTTTATTCTCTTTGATACAGTTTTAAATGGGAGTGTTTTCTTAATTTTCCTTTCTGATAGTTCATTATTAGTGTAGAAAAACTCCACCAATGTTAATTTTGTATCCTACTACTTTGCTGAATTCATCAATTAGTTTTATTAATTTCTTCCTGGAGTCTTTAGTGATTCTTATATATAATATTAGGTCGCCTTTGAATAGTTATAGTTTTACAACTTCCTTTCCAATTTGTGTGTCTTTTTTTTTTTTCTTTAATTTCTGTGGCTAGAACTTCAAATACTATGTTAAATAAAAGTAGTGAGAGGGGACATCCTTGTCTTATTCCTGATCTTTGAAGAAAAGCTTTCAGATTTTCACAACTATGATGTTAGCTCTGGTTTTGTCAATAAGGTTTCTTTCTGTTAAGGTATATTCCTTCTATACCCGCTTTGTGGAGAGTTTTTTATCATAAATGGACGTTGAATTTTGCTAAGTGCCTTTTATCTTTTCAGCTGATCAGATAATTTTGATCCTTTGTTGCTTTAATGTAAATATCACATTAATTGATTTGCAGACATTGAACCATCCTTGCATCGCTGAAATGAATCCCACTTAATTGTGTTGCATGCTCCATTTAATGTATTTTTTAATTCAATTTGCTAACATTTTGTTGAGGATTTTTGCACCTTTGTTTATCAGGGATATTGGCCTGTGATTTTGTGCGTGTGTGCATGTGCGTGTGTGTATGTGTGTGTGTGTGTGGTAATCTGTCTGGTTTTGCTATCCAGATTAGACTGGCTTTGCAAGGAGTTTAGAAGTGTTCCTTTCTCTTCATGCTGTAAAAGCAATTTGAGAAATTAGGTACTAAATATTTGGTAGACTTCACCTGTAAAGACATTCTGCCCTAGACTTTTGTGGCCTTTTTTTTTTTTTTTTTTTGCATTTTAAAAAATATTGACTTAGTTTCATTACTTGCAATCAGTTTGTTTAGATTTTCTATTTCTTTGTGATTCTGTGTTGGAAATTGAGCATTCCTAAGAATTTATACATTCTTCTAGGTGTTCCAATTTGTTGGTGTGTGACAGTTTGTAATAAATTCTTATGATACTTTGTATTTCTGTTGTGTCAGTTGTAACTTCTTTTTCATTTCTCATTTTATTTATTTGGATCCTCTTTCTTTTTTTTCTTAATGAGTCTGGCTATAAGTTATTTTTTTTTAATTATCTTTTTAATGAACCAGTTCTTAGTTTCTTCGATTTTTTTAAGCTTTTATTTTGTTTATTTTGACTTTGATCTATATTATTTTTTTCTATTAACTTTGACCTTTGTTCTTTTTCTAATTCTTTTAGATAAAAAGACTTTATTTGAGATTTTTCCTTATTTTTATTTTCATTTTTTAAAATTTTTTTGTTTCTTGAAGTAGGCAATCCACAAATTTCCCTCTTAGAACTGCTTTTGCTATATTTGCATAGCTTTAGGAAGTTGTATTTACATTCTCATTTGTCTGAAGTTATTTTCTTTTAACTTCCTCTGATTTCTTCATTGGCCCATTGGTTGTTCAGTCTCATGTTTGTCTTCATGAGTTTGTGTTTTCTTCTTGTACTTGGTTACTAGTTTCATATCATTGTGGTTGGAAAAGGTGCTTGATATGATTTCAGTCTTTTTAAATTGAGTTTTGTGTTGTGGCCCAACATATGTTTTGTTCTAGGGAGGTTTCCATGTACACTTGAAAAAAAAAAATAGAAGTTTTTGCATCAAAGATTCTGTATAATCTATTAAGTTCGTCTAACCTAATGATCATTTAAGGCCAGTGTTTCCCCATTGATTTTCTGTCTGGATGATTGATCCATTGATGTAAATGGGGAACTGAAAGCCCCTATTATTATATTACTGTCATTTTCTCCCTTTATATCTGTTGATATTCATTTCATATATTTAGGTGCTTTGTTGGGTGCATAAATGTTTACAAATGTTATATCTTCTTCTTGGACAGATCCTTTAATCATTATGCAATGTCCTTCTTTGTTTTTCATTATAGCCTTTGTTTAAAGGCTGTTTTTTTTTTTTTTTTCTTCTGATAAAAGTATTGCTACTCCAGCTCCCCTATCCTATTTATATGGGATATCATTCTTCCTTCACTTTTGGTCTGTGTATGTCTTTAGATCTGAAAATGAGTTTCTTATAGGCAATATATGGATGGGTCTTGTTTTGTTTTGTTTTTAGTTTATTCAACCATTCTATGTCTTTTGATTGAAGCATTTAATCATTTACATTAAAAGTAATTATTGACAGGTTTGTACTTACTGCCATTTTGTTAATTGTTTTCTGGTTGTTTTTTGTAGTTGTGTTCCTTTCTTATTCTCTTGCTCACTTCCGCTTGTCATTTGGTGGTTTTCTGAGTGTTATATTGGTATTACTTTCTCTTTAATTTTTGTGTATCCATTGTAGGTTTTTAGTTTGAAGTTACCATGAGGTTCATATTTATTGACCTATATATATTATAGTATAGTCTCTTTTAAGCCAGTGGTTACTTAAGTTCAAATGCATTCTACAAGCACAATTTTACTCTGCCTCTATATTTGATGTTTCTGATGTCCTGTTTTATGTCTTTTTATTTTGTGTATCACTTTTTATTGCAGTCACACTTGATTTTACTATCTTTATTTTTTTTTAATCTTCATGTTAACTTTTAAAGTAGTTGATCCACTGCCTTTACTATATATTTGCCTTTACCAATGAGGTTTTTTTTTTTCTTTCATATATTTTATTTACAATTATGGCCTCTTCTTTTCCACTTAATGAATACCCATTAACATTTCTTGGAAAGCCAGTTTAATGGTGATGAACATTTTTAGGTTTTGCTTTTTAAACTCAGTATTACTACCTCAATTCTAAATGATAATTTGCCTGGTAGAGTATTTTTGTCTGTAAAATTTTCCCTTTCAATACTTTAAATATATCCTGTCACTTCTTTCAGCCTGCAAAGTTTCTGCTGAAAACTCCACTGATAGTGTTATGGGGTTTTCTTTGCATGTGACTATTTGCTTTTCTTTTGCTGCATTTAACATTGTATGTTTATCTTTATCTTTGGCCATTTTAATTATGATATTCATTGGTGTGGATCTCTTTCGGTTCATCTTATTTGGGACTCTATGCTTCCTTGGCCCAGATGTTGGTTTCCTCCTGACTCTAGGAAATTTTTCAACTATAATTCCTTCTAATAATAGGTTCTGGCTCTTTTTGTCTCTCTAATCCTTCTGAGTCTCTATAATGCAAATTTTAATATGCTAGATATTATCCAAGAGATCCCTTACAGATATCCTCTTCCTTCTCCTTCATATTCTTTCTTCTTATTCTTGTTTTTCTCTTTTTGCTGTTCTAATTGGGTGATTTCCACTATTCTGTCTTCCATATCACTAATCCATTCTTTTGCATCATCTAATCTATTGATTTCTCTCTAGTGTATTTTTCAATTTCTGTTTTTATAGTAATCTCTGATTGTTTTATTTATTTATTTGTTTGTTTGCTTTGTTAGTCACTATGTAGTACATCATTAGTTTTCAATGTAGTGTTCAATGATTCATTATTTTGTGTATAACACCCAGTGCTCATTACAATACATGTCCTCCTTAATACACATCACCCAGCTCTTTCTTATATTTTTGACTCTTTGTGGAAGTTCTCATGTTATTCTTCCATTCTTCTTCTGAGTTTGGTTAGCATCTTTATGACCATTACTTTAAACTCTTTATCAGGTATATTATCTCTGTTTCATTAGTGTTTTCATTTTTTTTTCTGACATTTTATCTTGTCCCTTTTTTCCCCCATCTTAAACATATTCCTTTGTCTACCTATTTTGTTTGATATTCTTTTTTATTTCTATGAATTAGGTAGAAAAATTACCTCTTCTAGATTTGAAGAAGTGGTCTTATGTAGGAGTGTCCCCCATGCATACTGTGTGTGCCTGGATACTTTGGCAGACCAGGTGGAGCTGGATTGGACATAGAATTGGGAGATTCCCAAGGCATGCTGTGCTGGGACTGCCCTGGGTAGATGACTAGAGGTAGAACAGACATAGGCCAGGGGTGTCCCATGGAATGCTGCACTGAGGCTGCCTTCATAGAATGTCTAGAGCTGGAGTAGACATAGACCAATGAGGGATCCCCTCAGTGATATCCTTTCATACTTAAGGCCATCACACCAGAAATGTGGTTCTTATTACTACTTTGTTTCTGGCTCACCTGCTGTTCTCTATGTGGTCCCTCTATCATTAGTTGTACAAAAGCCATTCAGTCAGTCCTCAGTTCTTCTTTAAGAGGAATTGCTTTATATGTAGGTATAGATTTGGTATGTCTGTTGGGGGAGATAAGTTCAGGGTCTTCCTATACTACCAAATTGGACCTACTCTTATTTTAATTATTCATAATAAATAATGTCTTGATTTTACAAGAGCTCTTGAACACTAGTTAAAACTTGAGCATCTACTACAGAACTAGAAAGATGAGACTGCACTTTATTCATTAAAGTGCTTAGCAAGTTCTAGGGTAATAGCAAGATATCACAGGTCAGATGGCATTAGGGGAAACCTGTGGTAAACGCTGCCTGGATAGTAGTTCTTTGTTTGTTGTTGTTATTTTGTTTGTTTGTTGTTTTGTTTTATTTTGTTTTTCCCTTTTCCCTTTTTGTGTACTTTGCACATTTACTCTCTTGAACTTATGTGCGTTTTATTCAGGGTTATGGGAAGAGTGGGCTTATATACAGAAAAACATAATCTGCAAAGAGAAGTGAATTAAGGAATTATGAAGAGAGAAACAGAAGTGAAAGACCAAAGGGCCTCTCACAGACTGATGGAGTAGCTTCCCGAGTTTGGCTGCTTTCCTCGATACTCCTACTTCCTTTTACCAAATTCCACAATTTTATTTACTTCACTATTTACAGGCTTCTGTTCTTTTCACCTCAATCAAACCTTAATTAAGATATAATTTCCTCTCCAAAATGATCAAGCTAGATTTTGCATTAACTCTTGGTAAAATACATGTCATTAGAATATCATGCAAAAATCACTTGACATTTAATTCTATAATTTCTTTTTGTATTTTATTGATTTGATTACTTAAGAATGCCTGTAGAAAATAATGTGTGTAGATTATAAGTGAATCATAAGTGAAAACTAATGAGGAACTATTTTTCAGTAGAAATTGAATTTTTAAAGGTCTGATTGTTTTTAATTGTTTAAGGAAGCAGAAACCATTGGGCAGAAACAGCCAGACTTGCTGCCAATTCAACAGTCTGGCTATTTCTCATTTTACCCAACTCATTTGGAATACCCAAGAAGTGTTCTCACATGTCTCTATACTAATTTTTCTTTGTATGGTGAAAAAGCCTATCTCCTATATGTGAGAGTGAATGCTAATTGAGTGTGCCAAAAATACCATCATCTGTCGCCTTGCTAAGACTTTCCAGATAAGCCCAGAAGTCATAGTTTAGAAAATATATCAGTAACCTAAATACATACTCACTAGTTCAGGGAGCACAAAACAAATTCTAACCCAATCCAGATAGTCATTTATATATAAATTCTTTTGGAAGAGAATAGTGTACAGTTCTGTTGTTGCTCTTGTCATTGTTTTAATTTTGGGATAGAGGCAGTTCTAAAAATCCTCAAAATCAGAAGAATGAGAAATGATATATAAGATACATATTAGTGGCTGACAAAAAAAAATATGAAAAAAGTTCAAATCCATATCCTGTTGGCAGAGTGTCACATCAGTGTCTCTGTCTGTATATATAGAACAGAAAGAAGAATTGACTCTGGGCAGAGGCAAAGCATCTCAGGATCTAAGCTGAGCCTGTGAAGGCTATGGTAGAATGGACTCTGAATTGGGTTTTAAAAGATATTGTATTGGGGTGTCTACGTGGCTCAGTTGGCTAAGCATCCAACTCTTGATTTCAGCTCAGGTCTTGATGTCAGGGTCATGAGTTCAAGCCCCACGTTGGGCTCCACGCTGGGCATGGAGCCTACTTAAAAAAAAAAAAAAGACATTGTATTACTTTTAATATTGTGATTCATCAAAGGGCAAGTTTGGTCTCAGGAGATGAAAAATAACATTGATTCTACGAAACTGCAATGCATTGCATAGTCATATTGAACTAATCATCACAATTCAGTCAGAAAACTATAAAGGAAATGGATTCAACCAGTGAACTACTTAATTTATTTATACATAGTAAATGAATAAACCAATTTGATGATTATCAAATGAAAAAAATAGATATAAAATGGTGATGGCATTATAACTCTAACATGTAAAAAAGCAGTGCACTAAAAAAAAAAAAAAATGAAGATGTTAATCGTGTTATTAGATTGATAGAATCCTGAGGTTTGTTTGTGTGTATGTGGGGGGTGGGTGTTACTGTTTTATAACTTCTGAAATATTTATTCCATTCCTAATAGTGAAAATTATATTCTTAAATTTTAGAAGTTTAAACTAAAAAATCACGGGGCATCTAGATGGCTCAGTTGTTAAGCATCTACCTTTGGCTCAGGTCATGATCCTGGGGTCCTGGGATGGAGCCCCACCACGGGCTCCCTGCTCAGTGGGGAGCCTGCTTCTCCCTCTCTTGCTCCCCCTGCTTGTGTTCCCTCTCTCACTTTGTCTCTCTATAAATAAATAAATAAAATATTTTTCTTAAAATCACTTGAGTATTTCATCTTTATTCACCTCATTTCTTCTTTCTTCATTTATTTTTGTATACCATCAGTGAAATAATAACACATTTTACATCTTTTATATTGAGAAGAATGCAATAATGATAACAATAAATGTTTCTTTTAGCTATTTATTTAAAGTAAATAAAATTTTGTTAATGGTAATGATTTTTGGTCTTGATTAATTTCATAGACAAATTACCAACTAACCAAATTTAAAAAAAAACTCTTGAAAATAATCCACTTATTAAATAAACTATTTCTATGTTAATATACACACACATACATGAAACATTTATATTTTTTTAAATATTTGCTAATAAGTGCTGGAGAGTATTACATTTTTACAATGTTAAAGGAACAGTAATGGTATTTTTGAGTTATTTATTTAATCAAGGAAGCAATTTTGTTATGAACTTTGAAATCGGACAGAACAGTCAAATCAATAACTGTAAGCATCATCTTCTTACATTCATGTCAAGTCTATATTGGTTATTTTGCCTTGTTCTTCTAGTTTGGCCTTTTATTGATTTATTGGTTAAAATGAACTTTTGTGACTTGCTTTTTAATCATTATTCTATCATACTGTCGTTCTTAAATTATTTAAATATGGCTTTATTGCATATTAACATTTTTTAAGGTTTATTTATTTATTTACTTAACAGAGATGGACATAGGAGAGAGGGAACACAAGCAAGGGGAGGGGCAGAGGGAGAAGCAGGCTTCCCACTGAGCAGGGAGCACTATGTAGAGCTTGATCCCAGGGTCCTGGGTTCATGACCTGAGCCAAAGGCAGATGCTTAAGGAATGAACCATCCAGGAGCCCCCATTGCATATTTTATTCAAATTTACACACAAATGTAACATATAAGATTTATATTCTGGAAGTTAAAGTCTAGTCAGATCATTCATTTTTTTTTAATTTATTTTTTATCTTATGTATTTATTTATTTATTTTAGATTGTTATGCCTAAGCTGCTGATTTGGGTCAGGGTAAATAATTGTAGAATAAAAATTTGTGTGGTAATAAAGATTTTTTGCATGAAACATAATAAGAAAATAAAATATTGGAAATGTTCTATATAAATAAGATTATCTTTGTTTCTACCATCATTGTTTCTGATCCCCCCAAAAAATCAACCCCCCAAAAATTCACTAACTAAAAAAGTGTACAAATGAGAAAACAAAAACAAAATGATGTGAATGTACTTGCCCCTCTAAATGAAATGTGCAAGTGATAGCTGAAAGGAAAAGCAGCAGTTGAAAAAAATCACCTTCCAGCTTTCCCCTGCTAACCCTGGGTTATTGTTTCCAAGCAGGAATTTTATCAAGCATTCAGGTAGATCTATTCTTTCTTTGTCATTGCAAAGAAACTTTGTTGGTATATTTTTATGATACTAGAATAAGGATATGGGCTCAAACAGGGACTTGATTATTTCATATACTTTAGAATGCTCAAATTGAATGTCATTTTTCTAAAATCTATATTTCACATATAAGTAATTTTCATGCTTATTTTACTTGAAAAAACAGCACTGCAATTTCTTATTCCTGTAATTTTCAAAGCAAATCAGGTTCATTGCAACCTATTGCAAGGTTATCTCAAGGGCTAATGACATAGAAATATATAGTGAATAAAACACTGAGAAGTTCATATACTGTTTTGTTACATTCATGACAGTTCTGGCTTTATACTGTTTCCTGGTCTGTAGAACACTTATAGCAAGACTTATCATCAAACATATTATTAATGCGATCAATGCTGTGCTCTAATTGAAAGAATGAGAAAGATGGGATCTTTTAAGTACTTCATATCACTAAAAATCACAAAAATGCAATATATAATATATGCATTCCAGTTATTTTTAATTTCACTTATTCAGATTGCCTTTCAGAATTGAATGGGTATAGCAATGAAGATTCAGAACATCCAGTCTTTTAGAGTCACAGGTCTGAAAGATTAAAACTGCTCAAAAGTTAGGTGCCACTGAAATAGGTATCTAATAAGGGGAAGGCTTGTAATGGATTACTCTGTCAAATTTAGAGTCTGCTCCTGCTTGAACTTTAATGTATCATCAGCCTAATCTGGCAGGAATTGTGCTACTAAGAGTTCTGTAGATGTTATGTCTTTTGATTGGACCATATATTTTTTTAAATTTTAAAGTAGAGGCAATATATCTGAGTCACTGATACTGAGACATTATGAAAAGTCAGTGTAAATTCTTTTTATTTTATTAAGTGTTCTTTCCTCAAAGATTAAAAAGCACTTTTACATTTATGACTAAAATGTGTGTGTATGTTGACGTAGGTATTATTTTATAGACAGTGAAAAAGATAGTCAAAATAATGAGGAGAGTAACATATTAAATATAATTTAGAGATAGATCGTCAGTGTTGGTTTCCAACATATTGTTCCATGAAGTAAGAATCTGTAAATTTTGAAAAAAAAATTTATCTGCTATAAGCTTTCTTATTTTAAATTTACTATAAACATAGTGAATTCTAAGTACTTCTACAAAGACAGCAGTTGGGAAGTTTTGTTGTTACCTCCAACATTACCAAATTATAAGCCCGTTGCTTTATTTAAATAACTGTTTATGTATCTAAGAACATTCTGACCATAGGAACAATAAGTAACCTCTCACTGGGAAGTATAAACTAGAATATCTGGGGTAGTGTTGTTGTTGGTGGTGGCTATTGTGCATTTTATAAAGTTAGACCTTCATGAAAAATCTTGATTCAGCAGTTTATATATTCCCACTTCTTCTAATGGCTGTTGTTTGAGCCCTGAGCCTGCTGTGGAAGATGATTATTATTGTTGCTAGTTAACTGCTCTATCCATCTGTGCATCAACTGTAGAAGATATCTGCCCTAAACAAAAATCTCTGGCTGTTAGCTGGTGAGAGGGCAATTATAAACAGCTGCTTTCCAGATAGGTATAACATTCTCATGTGCATCAGCCAGTGCCAGTGCACGTGCACAACGCAGGACCCCAGAGACAATTGTCTGGCAGGGGGTAAAGATTAGGGAGAGGAGACATTAGGGAAAAAAAAAAAAAAAGAATAGGACAGTAAAATTAAAACATCCCTCTTCTCCTCTTAACCTTTTGCCACCCTGTGTTTTCTCTTCCCAATTACCTTTTTCCCCCCTTTATAAAAAGAAAATAGTCTATAATGTGATGGATAATATAATTTTTACCTACAGACTTTTTTTTAATGCCATAACAAATTTAATTGAATTATCAAGGAACATAATTCCTTCTCTTCTTTTATAGTATCTTTAACATCAAGTCTTGTAGGTAAGGAGTCATTGCAACACTTCCAGCTTATTCTTCATAGATATTTCATGCTTTCAGAATCCCACACATGGTAGAGATTGGGTTGGTATACTGAAAAGCGGGGAGATTTTCAAACATGAAACACAGCAAGAAAAAAGTAAAGGAGAGCCATAGCAAGATTATGTCATTTTTCAGAAGTCATTCATTCTTTCAGAAATACTTACTTACCATCCTACTATCTCATATTTTATTTTAAGCACTTTTAAATATAGTAGTAAACATAACAAAATCCCTGTCTTTGGAAATTTTATGTTCTGGTAATATGATGTCTATCCTTAGCAAGATAGAAACTTAAAGATTAAAGAGATTACTCTTAATTGGGGAAAACTGAGAAAGTCTTCAGAGAATAGAAAAATATCTTATGTGGACCTTAAAAAATGGAAATTTTTCGTAAATGCAGAGATAAGGAAAGAGCCTAACTGGGAGGGAGAATATCAGAAACAATCATATAGAAGGCATAACAGTTCATAAGCCCTATTCTAGGCAAAGATCACTTAATTCTAAACATACAATTAGTGACAAGAAGTAATGAAGATAAAGTCTGAAAGATTGAAAGAAAAGATCTAATATCTAATAAGATATATTTGTTGCATATTATAATTAGCCCTTCAAAGTAGATTAATTATTATTTTCAAAAGATCTAGCTGAACTAAAAACAAAACAATGAAAACCAAATCCTCATTTTTAATAAGCAAATACTAAAGAGATAAATGTTTAAAGTCAATCCTCTAACATTTCTCTGGAGGGCGGAGGGAGAGGGAGAGAGAGAATCTAAAGCAGTCTCCATCTCACAAAACTGAGATCATGACCTGAGCTGAAATCAAGAGTCTGTTGCTTAGCAGACTGAGCCACCCAAGCATCCCTCCCTTTCCAGTAGTGATGTCAGAAAAATGTTAAGACAGAAAGTTCTGGCCCTTGTTCCCCTAAAGAAATATTGATTTAACAATGATAAATGTGTGTTTTTCACTACACACACACACACACACACACACAGTAAATCAACCTCACAATTTTTCTAATGTTGGTAAATATAACTGCATAAGGATTTTTTTTACATGCAAATTAAATTCCAGAGTTTTCCAGTGTTTTCCCCTTACATTTAATAAGACTTCAAAGTAAAGTTAGGAAACAGTCTACTAACCAAACTTTAGTTGAGTATGAAAATAAAGAATAGGTAAATTTATTTTTGACCAGAATACTAGTGTTACCCTTTCTAAAGGGAATTAGAAACTTAGATAGAACTCTGGTAATTATTACATCATGGCTTTCTGACTTCTTCCCCAGTGGAAACTTTTCATATTCACGCTTTGCCAAGAATCCCGTTTCAGAAAACAAGTTTTAGTGTTCTTGTCCTTGAAGGACAGGCTAAGGAAAAGGGTCAAGGGTACAGGTAAAAATTATTTTCTTCTTTACCTGCCCCCCAAATTCCTCAGAGCACTACTTTAAAAATTGCTGATGGGCATATAAAGATAATAATGATAAAAGTAATTATTGAATATTGAGAATTTGCTATTGGCTAAGTTTCATGCTAAGCAGTTTACATGTCTTGCCTAAATTATCACAGTAATGTTATGAGGAAGAAACTATTATTTTTGTCACATCATAGATGAAAAACAGAATCATTAAGTAAATGGCCAAATATCATTTACCTCATGAGTGGCAGAACCAAAATTGACCTTAAGCAGTTTCATGTAGTCTGGAACCTATAATCTTTACTGCTTTATTGCCTGGCAGGAAGCCTCATCTAGTAAGTAAAACTCCACAGCTGAATTTTCTGTACTAAATGATGTTTCCATTGCATGTATTGATCAGATGGATTGGAAAATTGCCAAATTTTCACTTTGTTCTTGAGCTCATAGACATTTCACTTAAAAAGCAGTGATAGGTTATAATCATCACTTCAGTATTAGGTCATATTCAAAAGACAGATGATGGTCTGGAGATTAATTTAAACTGCAATTTCTATGTATTTTAAGGGGTTTTCATCTTTCTCTGCAGCTTTTATATTTGTTAAGTCAACTACCTCTGATTTAAGTGTTCTGAGTTTTACATATTAAGACCTGGATAGTGTTAGTACCTTGAGAACTTTCTTTAGTGTATGTCCTCTTTCTTTGAAATCACACATGCTCTTAGTTCAGGCTGCTGTAACAAATTACCATGGACTGGGTGACTTAAAGAGCAAATATTTATTTCTCACAGTTTTGGAGGTTGAAAGTCAGAGAGGAGATTACCAGCATAGCTGTGTTTTGGTTAAGGACTCTTTTCCTGATTTGCATAAGGCTGTTGTCTTGCTCAGGACAGGGAGAGAAAGAGAGAGAGAGTGGAAGCAAGCTGTCCTATGATTGTTCTTCTAAAATCACTAACCTCACCCTGAGGCTACACCCCATAACCTAATTACCTCCCAAAAGCCCTACCTCCTAATGCTATCCCATTAGGTGTTAGGGTTTCGACATAAGAATTTGGTATGGGACATAAATAAACATGGAGTCCATACATCTATTTTCTGAAGTCAGAACAAAGAAGTGAAAGAGGGGAGAGGATTCCTCACAAGTAATATCTAAAATGAAAACATAGCTGAAATGCATTTGTGGCAAGCTTCTTCTGCAACTGGCCTCCTATGAAGCTTATTCATGAATTGATACGTTTCTGAAACTTAAGAAGAAAGGCGAGGACTGAACTTTCCTGAGCAAATAGAGTGAGCCATATGAGAAGAAATAAAATAAAACTAAATTTTGTTTTAAAACCACGTTCAAAATATTCCATCACGCTCTGGGTGGCAACAGCTGTTATTAATACCATCATTATAGATCTTTGAAAAGTATATTTCATTTGGGGCTATCTGAGCATAATAGTATATGTATTTAGGATGAACATTATCACTTATTAATGTAGAATTTTAGATGAGCTATTCTCTAAAGGAATGTGAATGACAGAACAGTCTATTTTTATGGGATATCAGGTGTAATGTGGGAGAAATCAAATAGATGGTGTATGTTAGGAATAAGTCTAGATGGGGTTGGAAGGTACACACAGCCCAAGAAGGGTTGTGAAAAAGAACGTCATCATAAGGGGATAAACTTCACTTATGCCAGACTTGTTAAAACAAATTACTTCAAGGCCCGGTTGTGTGCATATTCAAGTGCTGCACAGATCATTTAGGATTCTTTGGTTGCAAAGCATGGAAATGAGTTTTGGTTATAAACAATAATATTTGGAGAAATATCAAATGAATATTCAGGAAAGTTGGATATTAAGGGTTAAAACACAAACAGCATAAAAACCACAGTAGTTATAGGCATCTGGAATGCAGAAAATACTTCCTCATTTATTTTCCTTTAGTTCCTGATCAAGAATTTAAAGCCCCTGAGTAGGGAACTTTATTTACTTGGCTTGGATACCATGTCTACACCACCATGGCAAGGGCTGTTAGAGGGAGGAAGGTATTTGATTTATAATTCCCTTAAGAACAAGCACAATGAGGAAGAAGCTCCCAAATTTGGATTTTATTAAGAGTGGAGATGCTGGGGAGACCAAAAATCAAATATTCACTTCACAGTGTCTTTCACAACTGAAGTGAAGTCTTCTAGTAATAACACGTGAGCAGATCATATCCACGTAATCTTTTGTTGAGATCCCAGTAAGAAGAACAGTAGAGAGGGAAAGGTTTTCGTTTTGATCTTCTATTAGTTTTCTATTGCACTGTAACAAATGTCAACAAACTTCATGGTTTAGAACATTACAAATTTGTTACCTTACAGTTCTGTAAGTCAGGAATTCAACACAGTCTCCCACTGAAGGTGGTGACAGGTCCGTGTTCCTTTCTGGAGGCTCTAGGGTAGAATCCATTTTCTTGTTTCTACCAGCTTCTAGAGAACTCCCACATTGCTTGGGTGATGACCTCATTCTTCCATCTTCAAAATCATCAAGATTCATCTCTCCGACACTTATTCTGTAGTCACATCTCCCTTTAGCGAGGTAAGGTCCTCCCCCCCCTTTTTTTTTAATTTTTAATTTTTTATTAACATATAAAGGTCCTCAACTTTTTTTTTTTTTAAGATTTTATTTATTTATTTGACAGACGGAGATCACAAGTAGATAGAGAGGCAGGCGGGGGGGGGAGAGGGGGAGGGGAAGCAGGCTCCCTGCTGAGCAGAGAGCCCGATGCAGGGCTCAATCCCAGGACCCTGGGATCATGCCCTGAGCCTAAGGCAGAGGCTTTAACCCACTGAGCCACCCAGGCTCCCCAAAGGTCCTCCACTTTTAAGGCCTGCCTGGATTATCTCTCATCTCAAGGTCTTTAACACAATTTCAAAAGCCTTTTTGCCTTATAAGGTAAGTTATTCACCAGTTCCTGGAATTATGACATGTATATCTTTAAGGAGTTGTTATTCTATCTACCACAGACCCTATCTTATGATTGAAAAGGTATACATTAGGGAGAGATGATTTATAACCAATAGCTGCACGGATTTTTTTTCTCTTTGATTACTCTCTTTTTTATCCCCCCCCCCCTAAATTTTTAGGAAAACTCTAGGAGAGTGGAATGAATAAAATCCTACTGGAAATATTGTGTACATGAGAAAAGTGTACTTTAAGAGATTACACAAATATACAAGAAGTAACTTTTCTTGATTATACTTCTAGCTCTGTTGAGTACAATGCATATATATACACAAGGTCTTGCTAAAACACAATGCTTGATTATGATAGTGACATGGTTGAGAGAAAATATTTAACTCCCCTCTATCCATTAATTGGAGCTAAAGGGGCTCCATGACTAGGGGCTCCTGCTTAGGAGAGTTACTTTTGTATTTATCAGGAATGATTCTTCGTGGAAAATAAATTATTGCATAAGCCTATTCAGAACCAAAGAGAAACTGCAGGTGGGAAAAGAGCTCATTTGTATGAATTCTCTTTCCTGCTGTGGAACCCCAGTGTGGAAATCTGATTAATTTAAGAAAATGACTTCAGCAGGGATTTAAGCTATAAAGGTTCTTTCAGATGAAGAGGTCAGTCTGCCCTGGAATTAAAAGTCATAATCTTGGGCTGGGTAAAGATTTTTAGTATTTAACTCTAATAGCTAAAGCTGATAGTTTTTACACTTTCCAAATAGTTGCCTGTTGTGGTGATACTGCTTGGTTCTGGTTGATTAGCAATAGGTGATTTGGGATTGTTAATTTTGCACAACAGAAAGCAAATTTAAAAACAATGTAATGTTCTTTTCATATCTCAAAGACAATCTGGTATGTGATGCAGTAGTTTATAGAAAACACATTGAAGACCTTGTTCTATTTATATTCTAGTTGAAAATCAAATTCTCTGCATGAAAGAAGTATTTTAAAAATTCTTATCACAGCATTCTGTTTATGCTTTTAACGAATCAATACATCCTAGCACTCTTTTGCTCAGCTTACATTTTTTTTCTCTTGACATATTTAGAGTAATGTTTTGATCAGTTATGCTTTATATTCCATTATTTTTCTTGTCTCTGATAATAATCAATTTTTGACCCTGGAAGTCAGAGTAAGTCAGATGAAAGCCAACTGAATTTGTCAGATCAACTGCATTAGCAGCTGAGAATACACATACACACACTCCCGTGTGCACACTTTCTCATGCGTGCATACTTTCAAGATTTTACTTATTTATTTGACAGACAGAGATAACAAGTAGACAGAGAGAGAAGAGGAAGCAGGCTCCCTGCTGAGCAGGGAGCGATGATGCTGTGCTTGATCCCAGGACCCTGAGATCATGACCAGAGCTGAAGGCAGAGGCTTTAACCCACTGAGCCAACCAGGCGCCCGCGTGCGTACTTTCAAAACAGCTGTCAGTGTTCAAAAGTGTCTGAAGTTTCATATTCCATCCATTCCAACAAATTTGACATCTGCAAATGTATCGATTTAAATTCTGTTTTCACACTAATTCTCATATATTATGACTCAATGCCATACCTGTTTCAAGGGAATGAATAGGTAAACAGTTATTTTAAGTTTAAGAACCTTGATATTTTTTGTTTTTCTCCCTGAGAAGTGTCTCCTCACCCTTCTCAAGTTTATATGAAATATAAAGAACAAACACTGGGGATATTTACACCTGACGCTCTATTCCCAAAGTCAGAACAGATGTTACATTCACTTCTTTGGATTTTTAGTTTATCTTCAACTCTTTTGTGGCCTCATTATTTCTCAATTATATCATAGGCTACTAGCCCTTCGTCCAAATGCCTCATTTGGACCATGAAGATTAAATGTTAATCTCTTGGTGTCTGTACTTTATCTTCTGTTTTCTTTCCAAGAGTCGGTGATTTATAAGAGCATTAAAATAAGTCTGTCCTCTTAGGAAAACTAAAACTATTGATCTACAAAATTCAAATAAAGTAAAAATTTCAGTAAAAATGTCAAAAATCATTGATGTTTAAATATTTTTTAAAGGGAAAAATATGCATAGCTAAGAGAATTTTTAAAATGTATAAAGGAAGGGTTTTTTTTTTAGTATTTGTGGAACAATATTCTAATTGTAATATTATCACTTCAATATACCTTAAGATAATGGGAAGTTTTCATAGGAGATGAAATTCTGAAAAGTATTGCTAACTCACAATGATTTAATTTGAAAAATAAGGGTCAAAATGCTTATTATTGGGGTCTTTTATGCTAAAATTCAGGGTCAGTATTCTGTTTGGGCTACATATAACCTTATTATAAACAAACTCACAACATAGGGAATAATTTTTAAAGATTCAATCAAAAATGCTATTGCCTGAAGTTACCCATAGTGAACATGTTATATTGTTGAATATCCAGATTTTACACATATCCTGGTGTCTGAGGAGAATTGCATAAGTTTGCATAAATAGCATTAAACTATGTGTGATGTTATATAACCTAATATTTTGTTCAATTTGTTGATAATATTTTCATGTTGATATAAATCTCTATCATGTTTTTGAGTAGGTATATAATATTCCCTTGTATGAGAAATTCATGATTTATTCAACATATTCTTTACTGCTGAATACTTAAGTTGTTTTAACCTTTTCTTTTATAAAGATTCCAGTGAAAATCCTTGCAAATACATCATTATCATTTTAATCCAATGCTTTCTACAGCATTATGTACTAAAATGGAGACCGTATTAAAAAGAATTGTAGAACTAAGAAGTGCACTTAGCTTGTCACATTACAGTTTGGATTAAACTACATAAGGAATTTTCTTGGATTTTTGGAAGCCATGTAATTTTATTTTGAATCTGAAGTAAAATGTCTATATTACCATGAATTGGTATTGAATGACCTAAAAGTCTTGCTTGTACACTCTTTATTTATTTGAAAATAAAACAATTCTCAATAGAGCAAGCCATTAGAAAGGAATAGAATAGAAAAAAAAAGAAAGGAATAGAACAAAATGACTAAATTTATTTTGAGAATTGATTTATCAATAAAGAGATCTTTACTTGTGATAGATATGCAAAAGCAGATTTATTTTTTTACACCCTATTTTGTTACTTATTGGCCATTTCTAGAGAAGATTATTTAATGGGGATAATGAATATGAGTCTAGCTTACTTGACTCATGACTACTTTTTAAGAAGATATTTCTAGAACCATGGATGTCAAAAAACTCCTAAAATATTATTGATCCCGACTCCTTGCATTTCGGATTTGAAACATATGGCCCAGATAGTTTAAGTGGAACCACCTAAGCTTCTACAGATATTAAAAAGTAAAACTGGTTATGAAGATTGCAACCCAACCCCAGGCTTATCTTCTTTCTGGGTGCTGGTATGTGTAACTAGTTAATGGAAGTTATGTTCTGCTATTACCCTAAACTTACCTTCAAAAATCTCCTAAGATATGTTTCCAAAGTGGCTCTCAGAATTACGTGATAGGAAATTTCTCTAGATATTACATGAAAACAAATTTAGTGTTTTGCTCGTTATCTATATTTTACCTTTCATTTTATGTTTTTTGTTTGTTTAGAACCAGGATCATAGATAGAAAAGTCAAGATGAACACATTTTTCAGGCACTTCACTGAGTTTGGTTAAATGCACTTAATATTTCTATTTCATTGAAAAGTATTAAATTATTAAAGTTAATGTGATGCTTTTCAGTATCACAATGTATAAAATTTATTTAGAACTAAGGCTACCAAACAAACAAAATGAATTTTTTTGTTTATTAATAATCCAAAAAGAATATGCTTTCCAAGGGAAAATCTAAAGCAAACGGTTTCATTTCAAGTTATCCCTGGAAAATCAATTTTGTTGAATTTTGTGGGAAAGATGTATTGGAGATATAGTCCTCTTTGTAGAAGGCTTCTCTTAAAATGCCTTATCTAACCATGACTTGATTCTAGTCCATGGATTTCAAATGTAAGATTATTGTACAATCACTTTCTCTGAGAAGATCCATCATCCTGTAATTTGATTTTAAAAGCTTACAGAAAATTCAAATATGGGAACACATATACTTTTTTAATATTTTATTTATTTATTTGACAGGGAGAGAGAGAGAGAGAGAACACAAGCAGGGGGAACAGCAGAGAAAGGGGAGAAGTAGGCTCCCCATTGAGCAGAGACCCCAGTGAAGGGCTTAAACCCAGGACCCGAGCTGAGGGCAGACGCTTAACTGACTGAGCCACCCAGGTGCCGCTGGGAACACATATTTAAAACAAATTATTGCATCCATTCACCAGAGACACTTAAAAGCTACCCTTAAGATATAATATAGACATGAACATTAAACCTACTCATTGTGGAAGAGCGAGTTGATTTCAAGCAAATAATTTAATATGACATCCTTTTTAATTTTTTTAAATTTTTTAAAAATATTTTATTTTATTTATTTGACAGAGAGAGAGGTCACAAGTAGGCAGAGAGGCAGGCAGAGAGAGAGGGGGAAGCGGGCTCCCTACTGAACAGAGAGCCAGATGCAGGGCTCGATCCCAGGATCCTGAGATCATGACCTGAGCTGAAGGCAGAGGCTTAACCCATTGAGCCACCCAGGCGCACCTTAATATGACATCCTTAACATGATAGCTAATTTCTGCTACTATAATGCTTTGAAAACTATGTATTAGCATTTTAATAAATATCCCTAATATATCATGTGCGTGTTTGTGCATTTGTGTGTATAATATCTGGATTTGGGATTGAGTCATTGAATTAAATACCGTAAAATTTCTTACATGGAAACACAGTGATTCTTGTATTCTGCCCACAAAGGTTAATTATATCTTACTTAATTCTACCTAGAATGATCTATTTTCCAGTTGCCTAGATGAAGTCTAGTTTGTTCTTGTTGCCCCAGAATGATATTAAGAGCCTTCTTTCATTCTTAGAAATATTTTGGTTTGGATAATAAATTTTACAATCATAATATTTATAAACTACATTATCATTTTACATAGTCCTATACTGAAAAATTATAAACATGACATCTTTTTAGTCAAATAATAAAGACAACTGATTTATTTTGATGTAAGATCTTCTACATATGATTAGTAGTAATCACTTTGTGCCTCAGTTTTCTTATTTGTAAAATGAAAATCATAATATCTACATCACTTTTTTGTTAGAGGGATCAAATTAGTTTGTTACAAATTTTTACCTGGAAGAAGGCTTATGAAAGAATTAAGCTCATTTCTTCTCTATCCATTCTGCTACCCACATACTATAATTAACAAAACTTCTAAATACTTATTTTTCATAAGAAATAATTATATACAAATTGTAATGTATTTAATGGGAAAAACTATATAGAGAAAAGAATGTGAAGATTGGCAAAAACGAATATTAAAATTATCTATTCCTAATACTTTTGAAATGGTCATGTTTTACTAACATGTTATAATAATTTACAATAGAGAGATTAAGTACTAGTTTTATCTAGAATTCTATTTTCTTGTTATACCAGAATTAACTAATGTAAATTCTTATCATGTTCTGGGCTTTTAGACTGATTATTTTCTTTTCTATCTCCCCTACTTATTTGTAGTATTGTACCAGTAAAATGATAAGGAAATTAATTCTTCTCTTAAAAAGAAAGCATTATGGTAATATCTGTACAGTTTATTTTCTTATATGTGTGGCCAAGAGAAGTCATGTTTTCATGATCATTTTGGCTCCTCCTTAAATAATAATCCTCTTATTTGTACCCAGACTACAAAATTCAAATATGTGTCTAATTTGACAGCTGAAGATATTTTACCAGCCATGTAAATAACTATTTTTCTTTTGTATTTTTTGTATGTAATAAGTGTTAAATTATGCAGTTGTTACTAAATTAATATCATTTTATAATCATGCCAATCATCCTAAGCAATAATAGTTTGGTTTTTATGTATTATTGGCCAGATGATATTCCCTAGAGCATTCTAACTGTTTTCTAATGCAATATTTTCCAATGCAATGAGAACTATAATTTTGGGGTCAGTTTGGGGGATGTGTACAAACGAGAGGGATCTACTGGATAATTCTACTGCTATGATCAAGTATGGTCTATTTTTCTTTTAGCACCTGACAACTACAAAATAAAGTCTCTCTTTCTTCAGATTTTTTTAAAGATCAAAAGATTTGTTAAAATCTTTTCTAATTTTTAAATCAAAAAAGAAATTCTCTGTTTTAATCAAGACTCTGTCCAAAATGAAAGTGAGAAATAATTTCCATTTTTTAACAGTTTTTTTTTAACCTAATTACTTGTGTTTCATTCTTCTTAAAAGCACTCAAACATGCTAACCCTAAACGAGAATCCTGGGAGTTTCATCCTGATAAGCCTACGGCAGCAGTATCAATATAGCTATAGGAACTGATAATTTATTCATTTCTGTTTCAAGTATTGCTATTCCACGTTCAACTCTACACATTTTTTTCCACTAGAATGTCAGAATTAACTTATTATCACATGTCTGTGCTCAAACCTACATTTTGAGAAAGAGAACATTTAGCTCTATCACATGAAACATCACTCCAAAACTAAAATACATAACAAATGCATATGTTAGATTCTCAGAACTTGCTATCAGTCTTTCTCTCATCTTTCCTCTTCTACTTCTCTTCCTACTTTCTTTTTAGTATTATTATTCTGAGAATTAACTACAACTTTAATAAAATGCCTTCAAGTACACATACCAACTGAAAATCAAGTAAAACCGATGTGACGTAGTGTAACTGCTACCATCCTCATCACATCAAAAAAACTTATGAAAGATTGTTAAAATTTCTAACCAATTTCTTTGTTCTGAAAACTAGCCTCAGGCCTACAGTGTTGTGTGCTATTGATTGGAGCTTTGAACAATTGATTACCTATATGTTTGAGATGAAAAGGGATTAGATAATTGAATTGACAAGTAATTTACTGTACTTTTATCTTAACTTCTTCTGACTTAATGATTTAGACACATCTGGAACCTTTCTGAGTTTCCTTTTTATACAACATCTATACTACATAGGTTACCTGACGGATTTGGAGATCCAGGAAAAGGAATGCAAAAGAGCAAGAATATTTTTCTTTCCTTGGCAGGATTATGAAACAGATTATGTTCTCAAGATGATGGGAGTGATTTTTAGGATTTAATCAGAAGTAGGACAGCATAACTGTGATTACCCCAGCAGAGCAATTTGCAGAGATATTTAAAGTCTATGTATATAGAAATATGGGATGAAACAAAGCCACACTCAAAAAATTCTTTGAGAGGCCTGAATTAGCCATATCATAAAAGCTCCTTACTTAAGCACTCGAAATTTAAAATAGATTTTTATGTCAAATTGTGGAGTCAGGGATTTTGAAAGAATCTGTAGTTAGTATCATAATAGATTATAAACTCCTGAAAAATTTTGAAGTCAGAATGTAACTCACTGTCTCATTGAAGTAAGCATCAATTAATTCCAGTGTTTCATAAATCACTAAACAATTATTTTGAGCCCTAGCTAAAATCCCAAACTCCATTTATATATTAATAAAGCTTCTGAGAAAGATCCAAGTTGATTTTAGTCCTCAAGTAAAATTCAACTTCACATAGATTAAAAGACCAGATTTTCACATTCCTAAAATAATTAAAATTACATTTCCTTACTAAGAGAGTCTTCCATAAAACTTAAAGGGTTGAATTAAATAGGGAAGAATGAATCACAGTGATTTTTTTTTCAGTTTTGCAATTTTTAGATGTCCTTTTTAAAGAAGCACAAAATAGAGACTGATAATTTATCCTAAAATACTGTAAGCAACTAAAGTCATCTAAAGCATGTAATAAATAAATACTATTGGGATCACATTAGCTTACTGGATAAATGTGTTTCCAACTGGACTGAAAAGTTTAAAAGGGTCTTGATAGCGTGCCTTAATATATTATATTTTGTATTCAGTTCTATAGGGCTCAGATATTAGTTTATGCTGTAGCAGCTTGAATCTCAGGAAATGAAGTCACCCATCTCTTTTTCAGTGTCTTCATTCTAACAAGCAGGTAGCAATATTCCCTTCTCCTCCCTATCCCAACCCATAATTTAGATGACTAATGGGAAGTCAAGTGGAGAAGAAATGATTGGATATGAGTAAAAAGAGAAAGGAGTAGCTCTCATCCAAACCTCATAAAAAGTCAATATTTTCAGTATCTTGATATGAATGAAAGCATTATTCAAAAGATTTAGATTTTCTGTAATGAAATAGATCATTTTGAAATGTCTCAATAAATCTTCCAAATTTAAGCTAATAATCCATTCAGAAAAGTCTGAACAATCCTTCTGAAACAATTATAATGATATTAACACCTTTACAATGTTTTAGAACTTGCAAATTTCTTGATTGTATCTATAATCTTATAATCCTATAACAGACACACTATAGTTCAGGAAATAATAAAGTAGACAGATACAACTTTGATTCACCATAGTTTTTAGTTTCATTGTAAAATTTTCTGTGGAGTTACCTTAAGATATTTACATTAGACACTGTTAAAATAATGCGTTGTTTGTTTATTTGCAAACTTTGGACTCTGATCTTTCTTGTTTGGCCTATCTACTTTATATTATATTTAACTATTTCCATCTTGTTGAGAAACATTTTTAGCCAAGCACATTATTGTATATAGTTTGAAGCCCACATTCATTTTACAGCTTTGATTTGGTTACACTAACACTTGTGTAAAGGGCCATTCTAATATTAATTAATTGACTGGTCTAAAATGGGAGGGGAAAGTAGCTCCTGGTTCAAAATAGAACTAAAAAAAAAAAAATCACAGTCTAAGCTAAAACACATGGGTGCAAACTTAATCGGGTTGAAAGCCAGAAAAAAAATTATGCCCCATGATTCTGATTCAATCTGACATAAAGATAGTCCCAGCATTTAAAAAAAAAAAAAGTTACGGAAGGATGAAATATTCTATATTGATCATTTATTATCCACAACTGTTCACCATTTATTGACACAACAATTGATTTCTTATAATTCTCAAAAAGTTAAACTACAAAAGGAAGGATACATCCAAATACACACACATGCGTATACACACACACGTGATTATAGAGTTTAAAATTTGAAAGATTGCTTAGAGCAGAAAAATTTATGATAACTCAAATGTATGGTCTACAGTAGCAGAGAATGGACAATTGAGCTAAAATACAACTAGAAGTCCTCCAGCAAAGCAGAGAGTACTGGAATAAAGTAAGTCTGCAGTCCTTGTAACATATGCTAGTACCAGGTATTTTTCTCCACTGTCTGAAAATATGACAAAGAAATCCATTATGATTTACAAAAAAAATCTCCAAAGCCAAGGGTGTTGCCAAGTTGATACTTAAGTGAACAAATACATATTTTCAAAATCGATATTTGTCTTTCTTGTCAGAAAACAGGAGGAAAAAATGATGACAATGTGAGAATGATTTCCAGTCTCTAAGATGTGGAGTATGATCTGATGACGCATGCATTGCTAGCAGAAGCAAATGCAGGGTACCACTGGCAGGCATGCTGACAACAGACATTGACCATCTGCTCAACACAGACCTCCAAAAGACCATCATGTCCTGTGATGGGTAGATACAATGTTTTTAGTATTCTGACCAACCTAGTAAAGCAAGGTAGTTAATGATCAATAAAAAGAATAAAAAGTGTAGATGCTTTAGTACTATCTAACATATTAACATGGATAGAGGGTTTGTTCTGTTCCATAACATGCTTGTAGACGATCAATAGCATTAACAATGACCAGTATTCTCGATAGTGATAGCTGCACTTGTGGTAGTTTTTTTTCTTCTAAGTGTGTTATAGACAATTACATAATAATAATAGCCAGTTATATAATACAATATATAATGATATATAATATGTTATAATTAACATATATGGTTATTGTATTAGAGATAATTCTATATATAATGCAACATATAACAATAACCACTTATATAGTAACCGCAAGCGGATAATTGTGACTACTCTCAGAAGTATCTAAAAGCATCTCAGTAGGAATTAAAAGGGTGACTATAGATCAGTGCTTTAATGTTAGTAAGGGGATGTCTTTTCACCTTTTATGGGATTGCCAGATAGGTCACAAGATGCTGCAAAACACTGTGCATTTATAAATCTAATTGCTAATTTTCAAAAAGTGATTCCAGCAAAGCATTTTCTCCAAATTGAAGTTGGATGAACAAAAGTGCAGAGATAAAAGAAAGAGTGCTGCAAAGGGAAACAGGTCTCTTTGGAGTGAAGCATTTATGATGGAATAGTGCCAGGCCTTGATTGACAATTAAACATTTACTGTATTATGGAAGGCATATATGCTAGGCAATAGAATTTGGCCTTGGTACTATGGAACCAAAGGGGGACATTGCAATATTTATATGCAAATGAGTGGTACAATTAAATACTTTGATATGACTAGTGAGAAGTTTCGTTTAAATCATAGAGATATTGAAATCATTATATCCATATGAAAAATAATAATGATTATTTTTTTAATAAAAGGACCATATTAAGGAATTCAGCTTTTTCTAGAAAAAGCAAAGTGGGGCCTCTTTGCAATATTTAGAGCCAGGTTTGGCTCAGGTGTTATGTCAATCTAGGATAATGCCATCTTCTGTTTCAAAAATCACTGATTATGGACAACATTCTTCCAATTTGAATTACCATGTTTAGGTCCTTTGGCAGTTGAGCTATCTATGGAGAGAACAGACTGTGGATTTCAAAAATGTCTCTACTTGAATCTAAACTCTGTCATTTCTAACTTTATAGTCTTAAGTAAGTTATATAGCTTAACTCTGAGGCTCAGTCTTCTCATAATTTAATTCATGAAAATAATGCTTATACCATAACTTGATGTGAAGGTTAAAAAATGTAATGTAGATAAGATGCCTACCCGTCTCTCACATGTATCAGGCATTCAGTCAATAGTAGCTTTCTTATTACTGTGTTATAACTACAACCTATGACCGTTTTTCTTCTCTTTGGTATATCATCTGTAGGCACTAGAGCATTGGACATTCTGAAGGCAGACAGACTTGTTTGGTTGGTTGGTTGGTTGGTTGGTTGGTTGGTTTTCATAGCTCTGCAACCTACTGGTGGTTAATCTGCAAATGAGGACAATGCTAATGCCTATTTCACAGAATAGAGCTGAGGATTAAATGAAAAAATGTCTTTAAAGTACTTTGTATGGCTGTTACTAACATTTTTTAGCCAGTTCTGTTGTACCTGCTTACTTGCATCCAACAGATCTATCTGTAAGTTTGGGGGTTATAGTCACATGCTTTTGGCCATCTCTTTGTACTTTGAATTTTCTTTTGTCTGATTTATGGTAAGCAGCACTGTGAGCCAATTTTTAAAAAACGCTTGATAAGTCCTATTACGGTTAACATTTACACTTTTGAATGGATAAATATTATGCACCAAATTTACTTGCGCTCTCTTTGTAAGAAGTCATTCTTGAACCTCTACTTTTAATTCAGTGCTCCTCCTCAGGTTTCTTCCTGGGTCCTTATCTTCATTTGTTCATTTATTTAACAGATATTTATAGAATAGCTTCTATCACTAAGGTTCTACATAAGAATAGGATATGCAATGCAAAACAAATTCGACATATTTGGATTCTTCAGTGAGTGTGCAGTTTTATTTTGAAGTGAATGTGCTTGTGTGTATACTTCCCAACTAAACTTTATGCCTATGACATTTATATATATAATCACTAGCCTGCAGCACAATGCCTGAGACTTTGTATACATAAATGTTTGGACTATTTAATATCATGTGAGAACAAGCCATGTTATTTGGAAATTCATTTTCTTGAAGATTTTATTTATTTATTTGAAAGGGAGAGTGGGGTGGAGCAGAGGGAGAGGAGAGGCAGGCTTTCCACTGAGCAAGGAACCCAAAGTAGGGTTCCATCCCAGGACCCTGGGATCATGATCCGGGCCAGAGGCAGATGCTTAACTGACTGAGCCACCAGACATCCCTGGAAATTCATTTTTTAGCACCATTTTAAAATTTAGGAAAATAAAAAATCTAAAATCTTGCCTGACCTAGTATTGCAGTTGACTTTTATTCTTAATTTTCCCATTTTGTTTCCTTTAATGCATTATTCCAAAATTAATTTTTTCCAAAGGTCTAGCATGACTCCATATTCTACTACAGATACTATGAGTTGTATTTTGTATTTGTGGTCTTAAGAGAGGAAAACAGACTTTTTATTAAAGTGAATCCAAATGCAATAGATACATAATATCCAATAATATACAATGCACAGTTATATATTTTCACTAATTTTAACTGAGGAAGAAACCTAAAAAAAGAACAAAGAAAAATTCAATTTATAGGATTTTCTCTCTTTTATACCTGCTCTGGAAATTTATTTAGTTCACACCCATGTGACATTAAAAAGAATCCCAAAGTTTTCATCTCTAAGTTCTCTTTTCTATACAAGGTTTCAGAGGGTAGAAACCATGTCCTTTTTTATTTGTATGTCTGGTGTGGACATCTAAATTTTTTCTAGAGTTATTTTCTGTCTACTATAAATGTTTTCATTAAGATAATATTTATTTGTGTTAATTTTAATATGACTATGATATACCAATTTTTTCTCTATTCAGTATTTATTAAAATGCCAGCTGAACAAATAACATTTATTGAAGAGGAAATATACATCCACAAGTTTGTCCAAATTTTATTCCGGAATAAAGTTAGAGCATCAGAGAATAACAATGGTAATCCATTTCAGTGAAATGCCATCATATTATTATGATTAAAAGTTTGATCTGGCTTTGTCTATAGATACTAAAAGTAATATTTCATTAATTATAACAACTGTTTAAAAATACATCCACTTCATCACTTGGTAATCCCGTTAGTAATGTGAGAAAGTTAGGCTTCAATTCTAAAAGAAAACCTTGCTTAGGCCCTGGTATTCTATTTTTTGTAATGATAATTAAATAATTGACAATGTATCCTTCCTTATATGGCTAAAAGGAAGATCAACTGTGGAAATTGTCAGCCGTCCTGTATTCTGTTTTCAATGACCTAAATTTTATATTGAATTGTGTTTTATTATTTCATCATATGGGAGTATAAAAATGCATGCAGGCACATATTTTCATTTGTGAATCTATTAATTTGGCAAATTAATGATAAAAATAATAACCGTAAGCTTCCCTGCCTCCAGTATAATCATACCGCTAATGAATACCACCGAGGTTGCCTGGATAATTCTTCCAATTAAAATATAAGGAAACCAAGGTATACAGCAGTTAAATGACTTGCCCAAGGACACAACTTTACCTAGCAACTGCATCTGATTCTTTTGTCTACAACATATTATCACTGTGGGAAAGATAAAAGGATATCAAACATAAAAGCAAATGCAAATGAAAATATTTTATTAGTACAAATAACTAAGTTTAAAGTTAAAGAAAAATGATCTGGTTTAGTTTTCTTACCCTTTCTCCTTTTTTCATGCTTGTGTATCAGCATTCTGAAAGAGGTATCTTTCTTTAGAGCATAATACCTATTATTTTTGTCTCTCTGCTTTGTTTCCATACTGCCTTAAAACTAGGTTTTCCTTCTTCCTCTTACCTTTACCTAACTAGAAATTTTGTAGCTTTTAATAATATCTTAATATAATAGTATCTTAGAAATTTTTTCTTTAAATGCATTGCAACTAATAGTTTAATTAATTCATGTCGCTAGAAAGCCTGTAAATTCCTTGACCATAGAGGTTCTGTCTTATCTTGAATTAATTCAGTTTCTTATAAATAAAGAGTTTTAGAGTCAGGTGACTTGTATTAAAGATTGACATCTACCAGGTATATATAGTTCTCTCACAACCCAGGGAAGAATCTACATTCTTTTTCAGTTCTCTGAAATTTTAAGATCAAACTTTAAAACTCAGAGAACTGAAAAAGAAGGTAGATTTTACCGTTAGGACCAATCATCAAGATTCCAAATTCCCTTTAGCATGTGCTAACATTGATACATCACTTAGTATTCAAATCATAGGCTTCACAACGACCACAGCTGTTGCAGTTTTGACACTCCAAAGTCTGGCAGGGGTGGGGTGGGGTGGGGTGGGTGGGGTGGGGTTTGGATTCTACCCTGCAAGGCTTTGCTAAGGATAACAGATGCTCTTGTATACAAACAAATCAGGAGAAATTCCAAGATACCAATGGTTGGCTTTTTTTGTTTTTTGTTTTGTTTTGCTTTGCTTTTTTTTTTTTAAACACATTATACCAATTACTATGGTGAAAACACTCAGAATTTCTGTATTATGACTTATAAGATTTAACTATGAAATTACAATTGCTTGCAGGTGGTGAAGGATGTTTGTTTTAAAGATAGATGAACTCATTTTCATGATCTTTCAAGATTAAAAGTATCTTATTTTACTTGTAAAGTCCTGAGAGTTGAGACAATTATTTGAACACTGTCTTTTAAAAGCATCACTGGATGCAATTTTAAAATAAAAATTAGATTTTTACATGTTATGGTTTCTTCTCATTATGCAGTTAAAAAGTAAAGAATCCTGATAGTTGAGATTTATGTTTTAAATATTGTTCAATATTTTAAGGAGGTGATCTTAGCCCAGAAATCAAATGAGGTAGGTAGTTTACTCAGATTGATGCATATTAAATTATTCTTCCCAAATTTATTAATGAATACAAAAGAGGAGCATTATACATAGAGATTAGGTACTTTCAGCGAGGTAAGATAAATAGTTCGTATATATAAAAACTAAATGCAATCTAATCTTCTTTCTGTGTTTTTGGAAAAATAAGTCTATGGAATGTTTGAGATATATATATATATATATATATGTATATCTATACATATATATATATATATATATATATGAGAAACTTGTTTACTCTAACTGTATTCAGTGGGCATTTTAATTGCTATCACATAATCTTTGTTCTTCTATAGCTTTTTCTGCACATCATATTTTCCAAAGTAGAGTATAGATTATACTGTTAAATTTGTTTTTATTTCTCAGCCCATCCAAGCCAAGCCCAAACTCAGTGAATATTTGTTATAGTTGCCATTATCTTTTGATTGAATGTGTAAATGTACTCATAGCAGAAACAGCATGAAGATGAGTGCTTGATGAGGAAATACATAATTATTTTTAAAAAGAAGAGAAAGGCAGATACCTGTTTATTACATGTAATTCACAGTCAGGAAGCATAGTATATAGGAAGTTCTCACTCAGCAAAAATGCTACTGCAGTCTGGGAATTGACTTAAAATAAATAAGTTTAGGTAGGAAAAGCTAAAAGTGCTATATTTACCTGATAATAGTGAACATGTTAAGGTTGACATATTTCCATGTGGTTTATGGTGGTATAATCCACTCCCATTTCATGTTGTTTGAGTTTCATAGGATCTTCTTTTACCTTTTCTAATCATCTCTTTCCTGAGAAGCATGTGTACGCACGGAGCATTTGTGTGTAAGTGTGTTGACAGGAAGACATTTTGGGTTCAGGAAATTAACATAGAATTTTACTGTATATGGTTATTTTAAGGACCTTGATTTCATATCTTTTGCCCAACATATTTAAGATTTTGTTTATTTATTTATTTCACAGAGAGCACAAGCAGGGAGAATGGCAGAGGGAGAAGGAGAAGCAGGCTCTCCACTGAGCAGGGAGCCTGATAGGGGCTCCATCTCAGGACACTGGGATCATGACCTGAGCCAAAGGCAGATGCTCTCCAGGAGGAGCCACCCAGGCACCTCTGTTCAATAGAATCCTGCCTAGAGTTGACCTTTCTTTCAAAATGGATGCTGTACAAAATCCTGCCAAGTACTATAGCAGGGGCTTTTGAGTCATAACCACATGGGCAGATTTTGTATTATAGGAAGGCAAGGCTCATGGTGCCCCCAAAGACGTTAACCTAGATCTATTCAGTAGGACTGCAGAGAATGCTGTGAAACTGAGAAGTTGTTTGATGCTTATTTTAATGTGGAGTCTCTTTAGAGTCTCTCTGGAGCTTGCACTGTGTTTAACAGCCCAGTTCTTATGTGCTCATCATTTGTGTAGATCACATGACTTGACAGGTCGATCCTCATCTTCTCAGAAGTGTAGATGATCTCACTAAGTCCTTCTAACAGGCAGAATTTATCATTCTCTCATGTTGACGTTGTGACTTAAAAAACACCACTGAGATTAAAAACAGTCTCAAAATTAGCCCCCACTTTGGGCCTTCTCATGTCTGTGCCTTGCTTCACTTGGCTTCCAGCAGATACTGCGTCCTTTGTCCATTTCTGAAGAATCACAGAAGTTACACATGGCCAGACTTACTGGGTCATCTCATCTCCTGCTTCTTTACCCTTGGCACACTCTTTTTGTGAGTAATGCCCTTAATTATAAGAGAGGACAATGCTGACAATGGGAACAGACTGGTAGGACTTGCAAGTCAAGCAGGATGACTTGTTACACCACCTGCATTTGTTCACTCATCCCCTGTGTTCCAACAACCCATTCAAAATAAAACTTGGTTCTTGGGGCCTCCTACTTACTAAAAAGCAGGTCCACTCCTTAAAGCATATATAATTTATCTAAAAATATATGTGGAGTACTTCTGATAAATGATTTATATACATGTCTGTAAAACACTTTATGTGTAATAACCTCAGTGATAGACACTTTTAAAAAATCTCTATTTAAAACATATTTGTCAAACTACGCTGTCATTAATAATCTATTTTCTAGAATTTCTGTGAGACAGTGGCTTAAGCTGTTATTCAGGGTCGTAGTAACTTTCAGGTAGCTTTTAGGTATCCAGACACTGTGCTCAGTTGAGCAACTAGCAGCAGATTCAGTCTCTTTCTGGTATTTTAAGTTGAAATGCATTTTACCTCAGCCATAAACCCAGGAGAATAGTTGTTTTTAGCTATGCGTAGATATATATATATATATATATATATATATATATATATATATATATATTTCATAGTAGGGATAAAACTCAAACAGACTTAAGGGATTAACAGAAACATGTTGACAGCAACATCTAGAATAATTAGAGAATTTATAAAGATCTTTTGTTTGGGAATTTGATACTGTCAAACCTGTCTTTTAAAATATAGAGTATCTGTTCTTTTCTGCCTCTGTTACCTTGTTTGAGCTAGACTATCTTTATGACCTTCCTGTGTGGCTACAACAGCCTCTCAATGTTTCTTCTTTTATCTAGTTTTACTTTCTTACAATTTTATGTTTTTTAATTTTTTTCCAGCCTTGTCCTCAGCTCTCAACAATTTGATTATAATGTGTCTAGTTGTGGATCTGTTTGTGTTTATCCTTCTTGGATTTGTTGAGCTTTTTGGATGTATAGATTTTACCAAATTTGGAAAGTTTTTAGCAATTATTTCTGTCAGGCGGTAGCATGTGTAATAGAGCATATTTTTTATTCATATTTTCACTTGGAGATGATAGAATGTTAAACTAGTGTAAGAAATAATACTAATGCATTGACTTATATAACAGAAAAGTGAAGCATAGATTTCAGGCATGCCTAAATAAAGATGCTCAGGATGCTTTCTATTTCCTACTTTCTTCTTTGTTGGCTTCATGTTATGGTATGTACTTCTTATTATAACATTTAATAAAATATATTTTGCTTTCTCAAAAGTTCCACTTTAGGCCAATTTTAACCATACATTGAAAAGGCAAGGGTGAGGGGACTGTAATTGATATGGTGATTTATTGGTTCCACTTATATTAAATAGACAAAAAGTGGAGGGTAGGTGCTTCCCCAAAAGAAAATTAGTAATCAGAAGGAAGTAATCAGAAGGAAGAATGGATAGAGATCAGATATAACCAAGATTTCCCCTAATTTTTTCCTTCCTTCCTTCCATCCTTCCTAACTACTTTCCTTCCTTCCTTCCCTCTTTATATTCTATCAAAAAATCAATCATCTTTGATCTGATATTTTCATTAATGAGATAAAACAGTGTTGCCTAGACTAATATCCAAAGTGGACTGTTTAAAAAAAGAGAGAGAGAGAGAGAGACAAAGGGACTGTGCTGATCAAACTACTGAATGTGGAAAGAAAATATTAAGACTGCTTTTTTGATGGAGTTCTTGAAAAAAAATTGTGTTTTGCTAATATTTAACTTATTGAGTTCATGAGCTTCTTCACCCAGACCATAAATTTTTGACAATCATAGTTCATGTTTATTACATAAATTATTTACCACGTAGAGATATCAACAGTGAGGCTCTTTTTGTTGTCTTTAGGATGTTATAAAGCATTGTAAATTATATACACTTTATAAACTAATTTAAAGATCTCCCTTTTTAGACAACCTATTCAATGTAATAAATATACCCATGGGTGTAATAAATATACCCAATGAAACTACAGAGCTGACATGTCTCCTATTCATCATATGAACACTTTTGTAGACTTAAGACAGTGACAGTTTAATTAGATCTGACAAAAAAATTAGCAGAGATTAAAAACTCTGAAGAACACTATCTGGGATACACATTTGTGTCCATTATTATTGAAGATATAGTTTATTCTATATTTATATTTTTAAAATACTAGCTAATGAGGAGTACCTGGGTGGGTCAGTTGGTTAACTGTCTGCCTTTGGCTCAGGTCATGATCTCAAGGTCCTGAGATGGAGCCCCACATTAGGCTCCATGCTCAACAGGGAGCCTGCTTCTCCCCCTGCCTCTGCCTTCTACTCCCCCTGGTTGTGCTCTCTCTCTCTCTCTCTCTGTCAAATAAATAAATAAAATGTTAAGAAAATATTAGCTAATGAAATAAATGCTAGCTAATGAGAATTGTAACAATGATTTGTATTTTAAACAAAATGTTTGTCACATCTTTATTTCAAAATTGTAATATATCTTGTTTACATTTTATGATATAACTAATAATATAGTTGTATTTATATGTTTTATAAGTAAATACATTCATACACTAATAGAGGATCATAATCAGAATGGTGTGAAAACGTTTAGTCAAGCCCTATTCTGTCTGATGTAGTCACTAATCACATGTGACTATATGTACATTTAAATCAAGTAAAATTAAAATAAAAAAAATGATTTCTTCACTCATGCTCACTATATTTCAAATGCTCATTAGTCATATATGGTCATTAGTTACCATGTCAGACAGCATAGATATAGCACATTTTCTTCATCTCTGAAAGTTTTAATGACTAGCATTGGCAGAAAATGCATTTATTTTCCATGCTCTTACAGCTACATAACAGCATATGCATAGAAAGTAGTTGTCACCGAATCATTGCCAATTAAAAAAAAAAAAAAAGCAAAACCAGTATTAATATACAAGGTTTTGTTTTGAAACTTGATTTGTTTCAAATTCATGACTTGAGTTATAATTTAAAAAGCAGTTTTTAAAATATTCAAGCACAACAATTTTATAAGGGTTAAATTAGGGAGTATATGGAAACAAAAGTGTTCTTTTGAGTGAAATCAACAAAACTTAAGTCAATCCATATGGAGATTGACTCAGTAAATTCAACAAGTTTTCTGTTTAGTTTGTTTGAGGTATGAGGTTTGGTTTGGTGTTTATTTTGGTTTGTAGTTCTTTTTTTTTTTTTTTTTTAAGATTATTTATTTATTTATTTGACAGAGAGTGAGAGAGAGATCACAAGCAGGCACAAAGGAAGGTAGAGACAGAGGGGAAGCAGGCTCCCCGCTAAGCAGAGAGCCCGATGTGGGGCTCGATCCCAGGATCCTGAGTTCATGACTTGAGCCGAAGGTAGAGGCTTAACCCACTGAGCCACTCAGGTGCCCTGGTTTATAGTTCTTAAATGGCACCATTTGCTATTATTAGTCTGGGAGATTAAACCAACAACATTATTGCAATTACATTACCAAGTACTTTGTATATGATTTTCTTTAAGATGAGCATAATATTTCTCCACATTAAGAAATTTCCATTTTTAACAAATGAAGATAAATTAGTTTTAGCTGAAATATGTAATTTTGCTAATGGTTAGAGAAAAAATTATCTACATAGCAACACTTTAATACAATCTTAACTCTACGTTAAATAAGTATATTTGAAATAAAGTCATTGTCAGTAAGATTCACCTATTCTTCCATAACTTTCTAAATTGATATGTGTGATTTTCGAGTTTAAAACTTGAAGGTCTTAATTAAATATTTTCTAAGAAATCACAGCTGTGGTACAGTATCATCATTTTACCATAAACCTGGATATCATTCTCAAGTGTAAAATCAGCAAAACAAATTAGAATAAAAACCACATGTGAGATATCTATTATGCACTGACATTTAAAATCTCCCCCTCATTTGTATTCAGAATACTATATTATACAATGCAGTATTTATCTGTGATATTTTCTAACCTGACATGATGTATGCATAGAATAAGAAAACCCAAGGAACTTCACCAACAAGGAAAGTTTCCCCTCCCTCATATAATATGTTTGATAAGTGTTTACCCTTTTTTGGTGCTTCCTCGTCTCCTGCAAGGATTTTTTTTTTCAGTATTTTGTATTTTTTTTTCTTCCCTTTCAAGTAGTACAGCACATTTCCAGTATGCCTTGTCTGCAAAACCATGTGTAAATTCCCACATCTCAGACATTCACAAATTAATCACAGATATGCATACTATAAACAAGAGACCTTGATGAGTAGCTTGAGACGTTCTATAATTTGTGCTTTGATTAACTGACTTTCCCACTTAATTTTAGACTACATTAAATATCCTAAAGTAATCATTTTAATCTTAAATTTTGCCAGCTGCAAAAACCTGATTTAAAAAAAAAAATTGAAGTGCTAATGATTTAGTAGCAAACTAAAGAATCTATAAAGAGACAAAAATTCATATTCTTAATGGCATGGCAAAGTATAAACATTTAGATTAGCTGTATTGTAGTGAAGCTTTTATACCAGTGTTGGCATGAAACATTTCTAGGCTTGTATTAAAATTGCATTGTTGTTCTTATTGTATGATGATCTATTTTGACAAAAGGATATTTTTCCTTGCTAAATATGGTTGTGCATTTTTCAACCATTTCATATGTATTATATTGAAAGAAGTCTCTAAATGGGCATTGATGGTTAGGAAAATTCATTTTAAATGTCTAAACAATACCAAAATACTTAGAAAATTAGACAAATTTGTTATCCATTAAAACTGGGAAATTTAATCATTTTAGTTTGTCTTCTTATGAGAAGTCTCTGGATTTAGTTTAAATCTTAATTTTTGTTGCATGCATAAATTACATAGTTTTTTATTTTATCTTACCTTTTTTCTTTTCATTTTTGCTACTAACAAGCTGTATGATTTTGTGAAATTCATATAATGTTAACTTAAATACAAGAGGTCTAAAATTTCCTCCAATTCTAGCATTCTAGTATATGTTTCATCAGTGATTAAGAGAAACAGCAGCACTTGTAGCACTGTTGCCCACCATTTTTAGCAGGTGGATGTATTCTGAGGGTTCAGGCAAGTCCATTAGCACACATCAACAGGAAAGC
Organism: Lontra canadensis; assembly: GCF_010015895.1. Taxonomy (NCBI): domain Eukaryota; kingdom Metazoa; phylum Chordata; class Mammalia; order Carnivora; family Mustelidae; genus Lontra; species Lontra canadensis. The sequence goes on from NW_022631005.1 coordinate 18,598,719, forward strand.
CGACCAAGTCTTCTGTGACCTTTGGAACTCATCAGTTCTTTCCTTCCTCTGTCATCTTTATGATGCAGTATTTTCCATTTGAGTTGAAAGGTGACTCAACCAAATATGTGTTGAAAAGGGATACCAAAGATTGAGTTTACCAAAATTTTTGACTGATGGAAAGAAAGTACCTGGTATTTTTGATAAGTGAACTGTATCTTATCTTTCATTCATAGTGAGGATTCACTTTTTCCTTTTTAAAGGTTAACAGAAAAATAAGGAATTTGAGAACAAAGTACAGTTTTGTTCTTCATCATGAAGATCTTCCTTAAGCAAAACCTTCACTTAAGAATGGCCAAATCTGTCATGGTTTCCAGCAAGAAACACTGATATTATTGATTTTGGGATTTAAAAAAAGAAAAAAAGGAAAAAGGTTAAGGACAGAGGATAAGTTAAATGGTAGCATTCTAGTATTTTTTTTCAAGGAAATATTTAATAAAATGCAAATTGGAAACTCACTCTATGAAATTAATGGCTAGTTTCCAATTACCTAGTATCATTAAGATTGATTGAACATTCAAACTGTTTTAAGGAATATGTAAAAGCAAGTAAGTTTATTTAACCTTTTAAATTGAAGAATACTCCAAAAGAAATTGGCTAACATTTATGTATAAAAGCTTAATTCTTGTGTTTATTTCAACTTTATACTTTATGATGAATAAGAGATTTCAGATCACAGGCAATGTTACACTACTATGTGATTTGTATGTTTATTTCCCTTTAGTTTTCTGAAAGGGAAGATTCCAGTAAATAACTCCTTGTACTTTCAATTTAGGACAATTATATCCTTAATCTACATATATTAGAAAATCTAGAGCGATCAAAATGACTAAACGATCTCTAATTTTGAGATATAGCTACAGAATAGATTTGTTGCAACAGTATGAAAACTACAAAGAAAAAAATAGAAAAATAAGAATTAATAGTTTTATGTTCATCTCATTCAAAGTAACGATTATTTAAATTTGAGATTTGTGAGAGACAACTATATTTTTAAATAGCTTGAGATTATGTGGGTGTTTCCACATATCATTTATTTCCACATGTAACTTATTGAAGTATGAAATTTTTATGTATATGTTGATCGTTATATACAGAAGAGTACTCTCCCTTGAGCTTGCATCAAGATAAGGACTCTATGCTGGATTAGATAGAAGTATGGTATGGAGGGACATTAAGCCAAAAGGCTCTAGCAATTTGATTCTACTTATGTGGAGTTTATCATAATTTGAAAAGAATATATGTTAAGTTTGCCTTTGTTTAGAAACATTTATTTACTAACTATATATTTTACTAAATGGAATTCTTTCTCAACATTTAAGGAAAAAAGTGTTTTAAATACTCTCCAATATTTTATAAGCAATATCTACCCAAAAAAGTATGCAAAAATCTTAAGTAGCTAGAAGATTCTACTAGATTTGTGTTAGATTAGCTTATTGATTAAATATAAACAAGGTTAAATGCTAATTCCTTTTTAAGAACTTCTTAGTTACTTTGGATATATATTCAGAATATACTCTGAAACTTTTCAAAGATCCATTGAGCACATACTTTGCTTAAAATGCTGTGTGAGCTCTGAATTAGAAATTCCTGAAGCAATTTGATTTAGTAACAGAAATAAAGGACATTTAAAAAATGTAATAACAGAGGGAATGCTGTGTGTCATTAAGAAAACTTAAAAATGCTGCCATAAGAGTTGGGAGAATCAAGATATATTCATTAATTTTGACCTGTATTTTGAATAAGAGATATTTTGGGCAGAAATGAGTGAGTCTTGGCTGGCTAAAGAGACAAACACATGTCTATCATATTTGGGAATAAGCAACAAGTATAGAGCTTGTATAAAGTAGTGGCAGGATATGAAGCTTTGGACCCAACTGGGAAGGACCCTAAATGTGGGCTACATGATTTGAATTTTGTTGACTGGGACAACAATAAAAAAAAAAAAAAAAGACTCTTTAAGCTGGAGAGTGAAGTAATAAAGTTGTGTTTATAGGAAGATTAAGCTGCTGGTCGTGTATCTAATAAAGTATTGCCATATTCACTAAGCTTTTACAGTGAATGAATAAGTCAATTCTCCCATTAGGTACATGTGAAAATTAAGCACATTATTACATTATTTTTCCTTCTTAATATCAGTGAGTGCTTTAAAACATTCACTTTGGTTTTCTTTCTAATTGTGAATTGGATGGATCTTAACCTCAGTTTCAAAATTATGTGAGTATGAGGTGCCAAAGTCTTTTGTGAACCTAAAAGAAGAGTAACACAACTTCTTAAGGCAGAATTTGCAATATTGACTCTGAAAATATTGCTGAATTTTGAACCAACTGTCATAGGCAGGTTTTAGAAATCTCTCTTCCGGACTTGGCCAAAAATGTCATAGTACAAATCCTAGCTGATGCAATGAGCTTTCTACCATATGCCAAGTGGCAAAGTTTTGCTGCTGGTCTAGCCACTCGCTCTTCACATGGAATTGCCTTTCTCTTGCGATGTCCATCTGCTATCTTCCTGGTGGTTCTCCCCCACTGCCGTGTCCATCTGTTGGCCACTTGCAGATGCCCTCCTATTGCCCCATGCACCTGTTAAGATGTTCTTCCCAAAATGCAATGCTTCACATCATTATCAACCAACCTGTAAATTAAATATATATGTTCATATTATTGGAAAAGGATAGAAACATTTTCCCACTAAGGGCCAAAACAAGTTTAAATATTGTTTAAGTAGATCCTACAAATAATTCTATTAAAAAAAAGAGTTGATCACAGCCTGACTGTAAAATGGTCAGCCAAGAACTCATGAAAAGACACAGTTGTGTATCAAATTTAAAAAGGTTACCTTTCCTTTTTTCTTAGATTCTAGTAACTCTAATTACTCTATACAAGTAAAAGAGAAAATTGATTTGGCTTCCTGAAGCTATTAAATCTTCATCTCCTAATATATCCTAGTTTATTAGGGCTGTTGAATGTATCTGAAAATTATCTCTCCCCAGGTCAGACATCTGTGTAGGGGTGTGAAGGTGGCAGAGTAAGTGAAAAGATAATGTGTTTGGGTTCTGGATTTGCTCTATGGAACTAAAAGTGACAGCTGAATGATACAGAGGAATGAAGTGAATGATAGACTTTTAAAAAGTAACTATCACCTAAAAAGGGTATATAAAGTGCCTGCTCAAACAGGTCTTTCTAAAAGACTTCGAGCACTCTTCTTTAGATAACTCCACATTATTTATTTTGCAAAGTATTAAAAGGTATCTTGGATACTGGAAAGAGGAAAAAGTGCCTACCTATAGCTAGTAAATACCTCAGCCCTGAAATAATGACTTAAAGGAAATGATAAATAATGCTTAAAAAAGCGTGATTTCCAATATGGCAACACATTTAGGTTATATTTTACTTTTGAATATTTTGAATCTTTATGGTTCTTAGACATTTTTTTGCCAACATTTTCTCACTAAGGAAATCACTTCTGGAATGATAACTTGTATGAGTAGACTTTATATATGTGTATAGCAACGTATCTTCTTAAATATGTTGATATGATTTTAAAATTTTAGACAAGTAAGAAATAAACTTACTCTGACAGGAAGGATAGAAATAGTTATTTCTTAAATGGGCTAAGAAAACCTGTATTTAAAAATCATTTTAAAACATGAATGAATGAGAAGTTCTGTATATATGGGAACAGCTCAACTATGTGAATCCTTATATACAACAAATGTCCAAAATATCTGTGTGGTAGCCAAAGATTGCATTTGTTTTGATACCACATTTATAGTACATTCCAGTAATAAAACTGTCACATATCTTGTTTTATAATTAAATATAAAAGTGAGATTAGGTTATAAGTAGTCTACTTTTTAGTATCCATTATCTAATGTAACAAGTTTAGAAATAATCATTCTATTATCAATTAAATTATGTGCTTTATCACTTAAATTGTCTATGTTTTTGAAGGTGCTTATTACATCTGACTTCTAAAAATGCAAGGTATAAAAGACCAAATACTTCAGTGTAATGCTTTACATTGTTTCATTTGCTAAATGCACACATTTAAAGAATATACTAAATATCTTTGTGTACTTGGATCTATCTGAAGTTCCAACTCCTTTCATCATCCTAGACTTTTCTTCCTATACATTAAATGAAAAGTATATTTAAATATGCTTACTACAGTATTTGTAGGCCCTGTAGATAACTACAAAACACCTGTCAGGGTGTTGTCCTTGTTTGAGCACCATTCTGATGTTTATTTCCATTCCAGCCTGTAAATTGACATATTAACTAAGTATTTTGATGTTGAGGGGGAGTGGTTTAGTTGTATTATCACTTTTACACTACCTGGAGTATATATTTTTCTTTCTGACTTGAGGAATTTTTTTAAAAGAAGAAAAAAAATAAAAGTGGAGAAGCAATAAACCCATGTTGAGGAACAAATTACATATTTATTTGGTAACATTTATATCCATACTGTATATTTTCATATATATATATATATATTTATAAAAAAATATGCAGTATGCCTTCAAGATAATTCTGGCATTAATTTCCAATACTGAGTAGAATAAATGTCTTAGCGTGGAGACAAAGTACTTCATTTGTGGATTTGGATATTTCTTCTCTTATATTGCTCTAATAATCATAAGTTGTTCTTTACCCCATATTGATCCACATCATTCCAGCTTAGCAGGGTCACTTTCTCAGGTCAGAGCTGACATATTAATCATCATTAAAGCCTTGCCTACTACAGTTGTTCAAAATTTAGTTCCTATAGATTAGTGACTTTAAACATTGACTATGCAAACTTTGGCAAATGTGCTCATTTCTATTGCTTGATATTTTTCTGTTTCTATTTGTTGTGTGCATAAATTCTGCCACAGCAGGAGAAGTTGTTTCTACTGCTAATGTGAATGCATTTTGCTTGTACTTTCTATAAAATATCTGTTTCATACTCTTCACAAAAGACCTCTGATATTTACAAAAGACCTTTCGCAGTTCTTGTGGAAAGGGTTATTACTAACTATTCTGGCTTATGCATGAAATTAATTACCATAGACTGACTGCTACCTGAAAGACTGTCTCCTGTTACCTTTGACCTCTTTCAGTGGCTTTCTATATTCCACTTCTGAAGATCTTCCTGGATTCTGTCTGTAGAAATAAAAACTACCAGCTTGGAACTCTTGGATTTTGCTGATTAAATATATATAGGTTTTACAAAAGCCTTCCCCAAATCAGTTATTTATTACTCATTCCTGGAACCAGGAAAAGATCAAAGAGCATATGTCCTATCTATACCTGGGACAAATGGTAACTTTTTAGACTCTGGTCAGTGAATTAAATTAGATAAATCACTAAGAAATGATTGTCACTTAGTAAATGTTTGATAAATATTAGTTAATATTATAATTATTTATTCTTTAAACCATAAGTTTAAAAAGCTATAAAATAATTTTCATAGTGTGGAACTTTGTTTTTTAAACGTTACTATGTGGACACTGAATGTAGCTGAATGTGGTAATAATGGGATAAGTAGTTGGGAGAGTAAAGATAGCACTCTACTATTACATAAAACACTTTCCAAAGAAAAATCATGTCCACATTATTAAATTCTGTCACTTATGCTTGTGAGTGAGGAACTTACATTGCTGAGTGAAAGAATTTTTGTCTGGGTGTGTTGGGTAACTGAAATATGAAGAAAATAACTATCGGCAACAACAATAATAACAGCAAGATATCCATTAGGATGATAGTATAAAAAGTATTTACAAATTAGGCAAAGAATAGATATGCTTCCACCTACCGAAGGTAAAATAATCAGATTTATTACTTTATCTTATAATTTTTAAATTTGTCATATATATTTTTTTCAGATTTAATTTATTTGTTTTAGAGAAAGAGCAGGGGGAGGGACAGAGGGAAATAATTTAATGCAGGCTCCACGCTGAGTGCAGAGCCAGACACAGGGCTCTATCTCACAACACTTAACCAACTGAGCCACCCAAGCATCTTAAATTTACCATATTTCTAAACCTATCTACCTCTCACATACAATGATATAGAAAAATAGTTACGCTTTCTAGATATATAACATTGATGAAGTAAAAAGAACACATTTACACTCTGAAAAAAATTCAAAATTTATCATGTAGAGTAATATTATGCATTAGTGGTATCTTGGTATATTCCCATTTTTACATGCTAAAATTGTGTGTGTACATGTTATTGTCCCTTCAATTTAAACCATGACCTATAATCTTGAACTAAAGAGTGTGCTACTAAAACTGCCCCTCTATCTTGCTCTCATCAAGTTAACTCTGAGTGAAAGACAGTTCCCCAAAATATATGATCAACAGATTTACCTCATAAAGTGTCAGAGATGAATGGCAGGAACTCTTACTTCTTTAATTTCAAGAGCCTATCCCTTTAAAAAAAATTTTTTTTTGCATTTGACTGTAGTTGACACCCAGTGTTATATTAGTTTCAGGTGTACAACATAATGATTCAACTTCCCTATACATTATGCTATGCTCATCACAGGTTTAGCTATCATCTGTCACCATACAACACTATTACAATACCATTGGCTATATTCCTTATGCTTTCCCTTTCATTCTTGTAACTTATTCTATAACTGGAAGCCTGTATTCCCCACACTCTACTTTGTCCATCCTTCCATTCCCCTTCCCTCTTGCAATCATCAGTTCTCTGTATTTATTAGTGTGATTCTGTTCTTTGTTTTTTATTCATTTGTTTTTTTCTTAGATTCCACATGATCGAAATCATGTGGTATTTTTCTTTCTCAGTCTGACATATTTCATTTAGTATAACATCCTCTAAATTTCTCTGTGTTGCAAATGACAAGATCTCATACTTGTTTCATGGCTGCACAATATCCCATGGTTTGTATACACCACATCTTTATCCATTCTCTCTCAGTGGACATGTAGTTTGCTTCCACACCTCAGCTATTGTAAATAATACTGCAACAAACATTAGGAAGGGCATATACCTTTTCCAGTTACTGTTTTTATTTCCTTTGGTATATACTCAGGACTGGAATTACCGGATCATATGGTATTTCTATTTTTAATTTTTTTGAGGAAACTCCATACTGTTTCCCATAGTGGCTATGTCAATTTACATTCCCAGCAATGGTGCACAAGTGTTCCTTTTTCTCCACATTTTCACCAACACCTACTATTCTTGTCTTTTTTATTTTAACCATTCTGCTAGGTGTAAGATGGTATCTCATTATGGTTTTGATTTACTTATTACTATGATGATTAGTGATGTTGAGCACCTTATTATGTGTCTGTTGGTCATCTGTATGTCTGTGGAGAAATGTCCATTTGGGTCCTCTGCCCAGTTGTTAATTGGGTGGTTATGGTTTTGCTATTGAGATATATATGTATGTATGTAAGTGTGTATGTGTGTGTGTGTGTGTGTGTGTGTGTGTATATATATATATATATATATATATATGTGATATTAACCCTTATTGGATATATCTTCTGCCATTCATGAGGTTGCCTTTTTGTTTTGTTGATGGTTTCCTTTGTTGTGCAAAAGATTTTTGGTTTTTTTTGATGTGGTCCTAATAGTTTATTTTTGCTTTTGTTTCCCTTGCCTTAGAAGACATATCTAAAAAATGTTGCCTCACTTATGTCAAAAAAAATTACTGCCTATGTTCTCTAATAGCATTTTTATGGTATTTTAGGTCTCACATTTAGGTCTTTAATCCGTTTTTAACTTATCTTTGTGTATGATGTAAGAGAGTGGTCCATTTTAATTCTTTTCACCTAGCTGTCCACTTTTCCTAGCACTGTTTGTTGAGGACACTGTCTTTCCCCATTGTATGTTCTTTCCTCCTTTGTTGTAGATGAATTGACCATATAAGTGTGGATTTATTTCTGGATTTCTATTCTGTTCCATTGATCTATGTGTCTATTTTTGTGCCAGTACAATATTGTTTTGATTACTAAGGCTTTGTAGTATTCTGAGACCGGCAATACCCTGGTATCAAAACCAGACAAAGAAAAACACAATAAAAAAAGGAAACAGGCCTGATAAACATAGATATAAAAATCCTCAACAAAATATTCAGAAACCACACTTAACAATACATTAAAATGATCATTCACCATGATGAAGGAGGATTTATTCTAGGGATGCAAGGATGATTCAATATTTGCAAATCAGTGTGATACACCACATCAACAATACAAAGGATAAGAGCCTATCCGTCTTAAGTGAAGCCCTGAGTATATACAACCAGAAATCAGTATCACAGTGGAAAGTCTAGTTTATATATTAAATTCAAGGTATTAATATACTTTGACCAAAAAAACAAACAAACAATATCTTAGGGATCAAATAATTTAATACTGTTTCATTTGAGACAAATTCAGACAAAAAAGTATTACAGAAAGCTGAAGTGGAACTGCTTTGTGTCCTTTAAGAATAGTTTGCTAGTAATTTTTCTATAGCTATGAGAGTATGTGATTCTTAATATTTAATTTTGAGGATATTTGCATTGTTTCAACACTTGCTAAGTGATTTTAAATTTTACATAAAATAAAGTTTCATCTAAATACAATACCCTATTTATTTCTACCCTTTTTCCTACCTCCTATTCCTCTCCAAGTTCTTTTCCACTGTTTCCACTTGCATACATCCTGGTCAATGAATGTACTATCTACTTAACAGCATGTCCCACTGCCATCTCATTATCATATATAAATATAATCAACTGTTTCATTTCCTACAAAATAAGAGTTTAGGTCACTTTCCTTAGAGTACTTCATTAATCTATCATTTTGTAACCTGCAAAAATTTAAATGACCTGAAGCATCAATCAATTCTGCTCTTAATGTATATAATTGTTGGTTTACTTCTGGGTTGTCTGTTCTGTTTTGTGGTTATATGTGTCTGTTTTTAAGCCAGTACCATTCCGTTTGATCACTACAGCTTCATAATATAACTTGAAGTCTGGAATTGTGATACCTACAGTTTTGTTTTTCTTTTGCAAGACTGTTTTGGCCATTTGGGGTCTTTCATGGCTCCATACCTATTTTAGAATGTTTTGTTCTAGTTATGTGAAGAATGTTTTTGGTATTTTGATAAGGATTGCATTAAATTTATAAATTGCTTTGGGCAGTATGGACATCTTAACAATATTTGTTCTTCCAATCCATGAGCATGAAATATCTTTCCATTTGTTTGTATTGTCTTGAATTTCTTTCATCAGTGTTTTATAATTTTTAGAGTATAGGTTTTCATCTCTTTCATTAAATTTATTCCTAGGTACTTTCTTATTTTTGGTACCATTGTAAATAGGATTGTTTTCTTAATTTCTTTTTCTGCTGCTTTGTTATTAGTGTATAGAAATGCTATGGATTTCTGTACTTGATTTCCTGTGATTTTACGGAATTGATTTATCAGTTCTAGTAGTTTTTTGGTGGAATCTTTAGGATTTTCTATACAGAGTATCACATTGTCTGCAGATAGTGAAAGTTTGACTTCTTTGCTGATTTGGATGACTTTTATTTCATTTTGTTGTCTGATTGCTGCGGCTAGGTCTTCCAGTACTATGTTGAATAAAAGTGGTGAGAATGGACATCCTTGTATTGTTCCTGACCTTAGGGGGAAAGCTCTCAGTTTTTCCCCAGTGAATAGATACTCACTGTGGTTATTTCATATAAGGCCTTTATTATGTTGCAGTATTTGCCTCTAAGCCTACTTTGTTGAGGGTTTTATCATGAATGGATGTTGTACTTTTTCAAATACTTTTTCTTCATGTATTGAAGTAATCACTTATATGTGAATATAAGGAATAGCACAGAGGACCACAGGGGAAGGGAGGGAAAACTGAATGAGAAGATATCAGAGAGGGAGACAACCTTGAGAGACTCTGGACTCCAGGAAACAAACTGAGGGTTACAAAGGGGGGTTGGGAGGGTGGGGGAGCCAGGTGATGGATATTAAGGAGGGCACATGTTGCGATGAGCACCGGGTGTTATATACAACTAATGAATTGTTGAACACTACATCTGAAACTATAGATATACCATATGTTGGGTAATTGAACATAATAATCATGTATTAATTATTGATGTGATATATCACATTGATTGGTTTGTGAATATTGAACCGCCCTGGCATTCTGGGAATAAGTCCAACTTGATCGTGGTGAATGATTTTTTTTTTTAAATGTATTGTTGGATTCAGTATGTTGAGAATTTTTACATCTATACAGTATGCTGAGAATTTTTCATCAGAGATATTGGCCTGTAGTTCTCTTTTTTGTGGTGTCTTTATCTGGTTTTGGTATCAGGATAATGCTGTCCTCATAGAATAAATCTGGAAGTTTCCCTTCCTCTTCTATTTTTTGGAATAGTTTGAGAAGAATAGGTATTAACTCTTCTTTAAATGTCTGGTAGAATTCATCTGTGAAGCCAGCTGGTCCTGTACTTTTATTTGCTGGGAGTTTTTTGATTACTGAGTCAGTTTCATTGCTTGAAATCAGTCTGTTCAAATTTTCTATTTCTTCCTGATTTAGTTTTGTTAGGTTTTATGTTTCTAGGAATTTATACATTTCTTCTAAGTTGTCCAATTTTTTTGGCATATAATTATTCATAATATGCTTTTATAATCTTTTGTATTTATCCACCTCTTTCATTTGTGATGTTCGAGTCCTCTTTCTCACTTGTTCTTTTTTTTTTTTTTTTTTTTTTTTAGTCTGGTTACAGGTTTATCAATTTTGTTAATAGTTTCAAAGAACTGCTTTGGCTTTCATTTATCGGTTCTAATTTTTTTTTTTTTTTTAGTTCTCCATAATTTATTTCTACTCTAATCTTTATTATTTCCTTCTTCCTATTTGTTTGGGGGTTTTGTTTGTTTGTTTGTTTTCTTAGTTCCTTTAGATGTAAGGTTAGGTTATTTGAGATTGTTCATGGGTCTTGAGGTAGACCTATATATCTATCAACTTCCCTTTAAGAACTGTTTTGCCACATCCCAGAGATTTTGTACCATTGTGTTTTCATCAGTAGTCTTTTTGAGGTAGATCATCTAGTTATAGAATCATGAGGAATATCATTACCCAAGTCCAAATGTTCTAACACTTATTATTGATTTTTTGTAATAATTCAGATATGTAATATGCAATAGCATATTACATATTACACAATATATTTACATGTTAATAGAATAATATTAATAATTTATGAGTCTTACATAGTATACTTATTACTGTTCTATATACTTATTACTGATTTGGTTTTGTGTCCCCATCTTCCTATATTTCTAACAGTCTTGTGTATTTATGTCTCCCTACATTTCCAGATCCCACAGTTTTTAAAATTAAGTTATTTTTTTTTTCATGCTTGGCTAGTAGCACCTACTGCTTCAGGCCTGTGCTAAAGCCCTATGGCCAATTTGGATGTAATTAGCTAATTCTTTATAATTTACTCATGGATATTGGTAATTTATATATTTTATTAGACTCAATTTGACACATTATCTGTTCTAGTAAATAATTTATTTTTGCCTAGCATTTATAAAAATAAGGTTTTCTGTCTCTTCTCACATATAAGCATATGTAACTTTTCATTCCATCATTTGTAGTATTTTCCTCTTAAAATAAAATTTCTATGTGCATTTTTAATAGCTTTTGGATTACCTAAAATTAAATGGTTATTTTTCCTCTTTCATTTATTTTTCTATTTGTCTTTATTATTTTATTCCTCTTACTTTTTCTATGTTTGATTTTCTTGATTCTGTTTTCTTGGTTAAATTTAGTCCATTTCTAATCTTTTTTTTAATCAGGAAATTAGGATACATATTTGCCTTTGACTACAGTTTTACTATATGACATAATCTATTCTTATTTTCATTATTCAAATTGTCTGTAACCATATAATTGCTTTCTATAGTATACATATTTTTTAAACTTTTTAAATTGAAATAAACTTTTAAGACATTCTGATTAGTCATTTAATTAACAATTAATTCAGAAACCACAGCTTTTACAGTTCTATATTTTGAAATGTAAATATGTTTTTGTGATATTATTTGATTAGCTATTTTATGATACCTGAAAACATAGTATATTATGTATTTATAGATTGCAGTGTTTGATATATATCTGTTTATGCAAACCTTCTGATTATGTCTTCATTATTTTAGTCTATATTCTCTCTCACAGAATGAGAGAGATTATGAAATTCTACAGAAAATTGTGTTTCTGTTTATTCTTTTAAGAAATACTTCCTAACCATAACCCAGCTGCCCTATCCCTCCCCCCATTCCCCAGCAACCCTCGGGTTATGGACATTGGGAGGTTATGTGCTATGGTGACTACTATGAAATGTGTAAGCCTGATGATTTACAGACCTGTGCCTCTGGAGCAAATAATACGTTATATGTTAATTAAAAAAAGAAAGAAAGAAAGAAATACCTCTTGGGTGCTATGCGATTGTCTTTTCTAATTCTAAAGGACAAAGTATTGGGCAAAATTAGTTTCATATTGCAAACAATCTAGTGCAAACAACAGACAAAAAAATTAACTTGCCAGCCACCTTCTCTTTAGAGTTGGCTAATGGTGAGGCAGATGAGATGACAGAAGGAAAATGGAGGTCAAGAGGAAAAGAGAAGCCAGGGTATGTCTTCTTGTCTCTTTTTATCAGGTAGCTGCATTTTCTTCATGGCTCCAGCCAGGAGATAACTGCTCCTTCATAGTCCAACCTGACCAGAAATGCCACCGGACTTCTAGCTTTTGTTAGAAGGCCATATTTCCCTGTGTCCACCAGCACTACTTTTTAAATTTATTTTTCTAGTCTTCAGAACGATGGTACTTTCTTGTAGTTATAAATCTTGAGTTTGCTTTATCTGTACTTTCAGCTTTTCTTAATATCTTAGAAATTAATTATCTTTATTAGGTAAATACTCAAGTTTCTAACTCTGAATATTTGGAATAGGAGGTAAATTATTTCTAGTTTCTTTATCTTTATATTCATTTTAAGTGTAACATAAGTTTGCTTTCTGAAAATGAGTTGATACCCATTCAGAAGTACAAAACAATGCACTTCCCCCCCAAAGAAACATTGTTTGTTTATTTATTGATTTATTTGTTTATTTAGTAAGCTTCATGCCCAGCATGGAGCCCAGTGTGGAGCTTGAACTAATAACCCTGAGATCAAGATCTGAGCAGAGATCAAGAGTCAGATGCTTAACCAACTAAACCACCCAGGCACCCTAAACAATACATTCTGAAAGGACAGATTACTAATGTACTCTCTATATAATTGTGGCTTCAAAGATTTTTGGAAGAGAATTATTTTTCTTCAATAAGCATATATCTTGTAGTTAGCACAGAGTTACTTGGGACTTTAAGTTTTACATATGGGCCCGTAATTATATTGTGTACTATTACAGAAAGTTCATTAGATTGTTCATTTGGGAAAACATTTTCTACCTATTAATTTCATTTGTAGTACTAAAAAACACATGTTCATGGGTTATTCATGTACTGATTATATTTAAATGACACAAATATTCTATAAAGTTCCATTTAGTTAGCCAATAGTTATTACTTAGTGAATCTGTTCATTTTCTATAGGTCCCATTTAACATTGTTTTCAGCAGCAAGTTCCAGCTGTTCAACAGTATGTTCTTTGCTATTTCTCAGTATTATGATGCAAGGTGTTTTGGGATTTAGTCATGTCTAGCTCTTGACTTCCTTAATATAATGTCTTGTTCCTTAGGTTTGATTCCTTGTAGTTAAAGTGTGGTGCCTATATTTTCCGGAATCACATTGTAAAAAAAGATAACCAGCCAAAGACAACAGATATTTCTTCTTCAAGGTCTCATTTTATTTAGCTGGAAAAAATGTTACCAAAAGATAAACACACGGGGGTATAGCTCAGTAGTAGAGCATTTGACTGCAAAAGATAGACACACATTTCCCCATCGTGTCTGATTTTTCTAGATTGGGCCAAATTATCATTTCCTATTGTGCCAGAACTGACTGAAAAGAAGGCTGGTGAAGCAAGTATTTGACTTGCTAACCTCTATATTTGGAAATGAGGTGTGATAGTTGGAACAAAGCTTTGGGTGGGGTAAAGAACAAGGTCACAGCTATTTGGTTTACAATCAAGAGTACCTGTCACTGTTCATCCATTTGGTCCTGCACAGAGTTTCCCCTGTACATGCAAACATGATTGTTTATACATGTGGGAAACATTTTTCTTCTTGAAATGAGGCAAACTAAAATTTTCTTTAATCACTACATTCCACTTCAGTATCAAAGGTCTTTTAAAAAAATTTTTTTAAGGTTTTATTTATCTATTGAGTGAGGAGAACAGAGTGAGTGGGAGACAGAGGAATCTAACTAACTGAACCACACAAGCACCCCTCAAAGTTTTCATTCTCGATAATTTCAGCAGAAAAAAAAAAAAGTTTTATTGAAAGTATATGTGGTATCTCAAGGTGTTTCTAGGAAGACCAGGATCATGGTTGAGAATCATGCAGGCTAGAGCAGTGCCTCAAATCATATCACAAAACTGGTCCAGTGCAGACTTAGCACTGTTGTCACTGGGATGGACATACAGCTAGAATTACCAACAGCAGATACTTCTTTCTGCCAGACTGCTGCCATTGTTATCTTTGGAAGCCAGGTATATGTATCATTTGTTGATAAGCATCTGTTTAAGTATTTTCTTAGTTTTAAATCAATTAACCAAGACCCAGTCCCACCTCATCATAAGGAAAGAAAAGCCATCAATTCAATAGAATAACATCTTTTCTGGAATCAAAGCAGTGTGTAAATCATGCTTATATAAGACATTAACATTAGGGGAAACTGAGTAAGTAATACATGGAAATTCTCTGTACTGCCATTGCAACTTTAATGTAAATCTGAAATTATTCCAAAATACAAGGTTCACTGAAGAAGAAGTATGCTTAAAATATGACATCATGATATTGAATATGTTTTATAGCAAATTTCTATTCATGGGTATTTATTAACTACTCAAAGAGCATAGCAGAATACCAGTAGTTACAAATAGCTGCAGATACTTATTTACTTATTTTTTTTAGTAACATATATTACAAGCTGGAAAAAAATACTAAAGTGGATCAAGGATCTAATAATTGATTTTTCTAACTTAATTTTTCTAATTTTAATGAATCAGTCATACAGCATCCAAAAAGAATCTTTCTAAAACGCAATATTATTAGATCATAATCTTCTTCCTGCTTACCTCTCCAGTCATCATCCCCATACACTTTTCCTTTAAGCACTCTTCTCTATGACAATGAATATTCTCATTTCCCCAAATATTCCATGCTGCCTCATGTCTGTAGGATGTTTGTTTATGATCCCTCAGTTCTCCATCTGTGATGCTGTAAGGCTTTTCTCCCTACTCTATGTAGCCTGACTCATATCCATTTTCATTTGCCTTTAGCTGGTTTCTAAATGTCATTTGTGCCTGAGTTTCTACATTACATTTTCTAATCAACACAAGCCCCTTTTGAACTATTTCAAGATGAGATTATATATGCTCTTCCTTAGTCTCTTTCAAGCATGTTTTATCATATTATTAAAATAAGTACTGATTATATTTGACTTTGCTATGTCTTGTTCCTTAGGTTTGTTATGTAGAAGGGGTCTGTATTATTGTGTTCCCAAGGGGTAGCACAGTCTCTGCTACATAGTAGGCCTTACTCACATTGGATCTCTAAATGAATGAATGAAAAATTGTGTGTTATGCAATGGATTTTGATCTTGAAGGAAAATGTCTTGAAAGAAATACATGTTGTATTGAATTAAGGTTTAGAGAGGCTAGGATTTCTATCTTCTGTTTGCATATAGGGCATCTTGAGTAAAAACTGAAGCGAGTTACAATGATCAGTCAATATTTGGGAAGTTAAGGAAAAGAAGAAAAGTGTAAAGGAATAAGAGTGATATGGTTGTATAATAGAAGGGGTAGAATATGAATTTAATAAAATAATACTTTTTTGAGTCAGAAAAAACCTTAAAAACTGTAAATTTGTACATAGGAACATTTTGATTCAGAAATATTCGGTGACATCTTAAAGACATATATATGAGAAGTTAGTGGTCGAATGAAAGAATATTGGTTCTCAATTCACTTGAGTTTCTTGATTCTCAATCCAGAGCTCATTTTCGTTATATCAAGCTGACACAAGTTCAGTTTATGGCTCATGTCATGAATATTTTGAGAAAAGGAATTGCCTAAAAATGACTTGATCAAACATGTAAAAAATATGTTAAACTGAGACTTAATTTTCCAGGATAATCTGTTTTGTATTATAAAAAGTTTTTCAACCAGATAAAACTTTGAAGATGACTTTGAAGATGTGATGAAAGCACATGCAAAGTGCTTTTGGTTCCATGCAAAATGTGCGATATGATGGTTTGAATTTACTCTAAATTTGATGTTTAAATCAGAGCTTTGGAGACTTTTATTGAATAGACCTTACCTCTGATTTCTGATTCCAAGTCAGGTGAAAAGACCAACATGTCTCAGGACTCTTATTATTTCTAAGTGACCATCTAGAATTCAGAAAAAAGTGCCAGGCCAGTCCAGACAAAGATGAACACTGACAAGGTTTTGGAATAGGCACATTTTCCTTTCATTTCTTTCATTTGAGTACTTTTTCTTGTTCCAGTAAGTTTCTTCTCACTTTCCCCTTATCTTTCTTCACTACTCTCAGAACATCTTCAACACCACTACCCCTTGACACTGGTATCTCTACTCTGACCTTCTCTTCCCTGATTTTAACCCCTTTTTAGTGCTTTACCTAATCCAAAATTACTTTCTTTACACAATCATATTTCCCACATCTTCACTATTACACTCTTTGATAGCTATTAAGAAGAAATTGAGGAAAGGACTTAAAGCATATTTTAATTATTTGTGTATTTTTACCCTATCTTCCACAATATCTCCTGTCCCAGAAAGTCATATTTTAAATGAAATGTGCATGCAACTTATACTTGGAGGAATCTCTAATGAGGTGAGTTTCAGAAAGCAAAATACAGTATTAGAAAAAAAACAAAAACACATTTTTACACCAGAGCGATCATATGCATAGAAAACTCTTGAATGGGAATTTACCTGTAGGGCAATTTCTCCCAAGGTAGTTGTTCTGATCAAGGGGAATGGACAGTGTTTGTATATCAAAATTATTGATAGGTACTAGTATACTACAGCGGTTTGAGTTTCACGTTCTTTACTATTTCAAGATTAAGAACTGTGCTCTGTTAAAAATCACTTTTTGAAACTGATTCTTCATATTGGATTTTTCTCGCCTTCAAAAACCACAGATCCTCTAATTGACAAGGATGATTTTTATACAGAGACCTTGATATAATGAGCACTGGGTGTTATATACAATCGATGAATCACTAAACTCTACTTCTGAAACTAATAATACACTATGTATTAATTAACTGAATTTTAATAAAACTAACCAAATAAATGGAGACCTTTGAGATGGTGGTACAAAGACTTCTGGGTGTGTGTGTGTGTATGTATGTGTATTGTGTCCACGGGGATGTTACATTAAAAGAGGAATGGGAGGTTGCATGGCCATTTGTATTTATTAGTTATTTATGGTCAATATTGGTGAGGAAATCTCTGAAATTTGAGAGTTTCTTATAAAAAAATCTAGACACTTGGGAGTATTCTGTAGTTTGATGTGGGCATAATAGACTACATTTAAGTAGATTGGTGTTCAGTGTCTGGTCTGATTTGATAGGCCTATTCTGTTTTCTGAAGTGCCATGTCATTATCTCAAGAAATGTTTTAGACATGTCATTTTAACTACTTATTTCCATTTGATTTTTGGAAGATTAAAGTTTCAGGGTAACAATTTAAAATCTTTCATCTCATGCCTTTAGTTTTTAATGCTCCATCCCTAATTTGTTATACTGCCAAAAATGTTGCTAGATCCTGATTGTAAACAAGAGTACAAATAAACTTGATGAAAATATTAGTAGCTGAATGATTACTCTTCATCAGAAACAAACCATAGAATAGTACTCTAGGGTACTGCTACTTTCTCACCCTATCTGAAAAGTAGACTGAATATTTTATAGTAGTTGTTTGAATTGAATTGGTTTTATTAAAACTTAAAAATACATTAAGTTAAATCTGATTTACATGGACATTTGAAAGCAAGTATGCTTTTTTGCAAATAAAGGAATAAGTTTGTATAACTCAATAGTTTTCATATTGCTTTAAATTATTTTTCTTGTAATTCCCTGTTGTTATTTTATTCAGAGAATGGTAAGAGGTTACCATATGGTTAAATTAACACATACTTACATGTCCCAATGTTTAGAGTAATCAGACTCTTTAACCTATCTGGTGAAGTATCTGTTCTATTTTTTGAAAGAACAGATATTTCATTGTGTTAAAGTCTGATTTCTATTGACTTTTTTTTTTTTTTTTTTGAAGAGAGAGAGAGGAGGGTGTCCTAGGAGGCAAAGGCAGCTTGAGTTCACAGGGAAGATGAATAGGGACAAGGGAGCTGCACAAGTGTGTCTGGAAATCCACAGAACAGTCCTCTCTATTATTCAGATGAGAACACTGAGGAGCACATGTTCTGAGGAAACAACACAAGGTAGTTTATAGGTAAACTTTATAGGTAAAGAGCTACCTATAAAACTTAGAGGGAAAAAATTCACAGAACTTACATAAGACTGGGAACTGTGCCTGTTCCTATCAGCCAGAGTGGGAAACTTTAAAATTCATAGGTCTACCAGTACACTTAGAAGTGTTCTACCTTAGTAATTCAGAAGCTTTAGTCCTATCTTATATGTTGTTCTGGTTCTGCTTTAACAGAGCTTAAAATAAAGACTAGAAAGAATCAAATCACTTACAAGTAACCATTTCACAAAACAAAACTCGAAATTATTCATAAGCATATAAAATATCTAGCACATAACAGTATAAAATCACAATGTGTTGACATTCAATAAAAAATTGACAGCCATTCACCAAAGCAGGAACATATCCATATTGAGGATAAACATCATTTGAAACTAACCCAGAAAATGGCAATTAGTAGACAAGACAATTAAATAGTTACTATAACTGCATTTCATGAATTCAAGAAGTTAAAGGAGAGAATGGATATGTTAAGTAGATATATAGAAATCATAAAAAGACCTCAGTGAACTTCTAGTGATGAAAATTATAATGCTTAGATGAAAAATACACTGCATAGAAATTATGAAAGATTAGACATTTCAAAATAGAAGATTAGTACATTTGAAGATATAGTAGTAGACATCCAAAATGAAAGAGGAGGAATAAAAAACATCAAAAAATTAAACAAAGTACCACTGAATCAAGGGATGATTTCAAGCATCTTTACATACATGTAACTGAGTGCTCCCTGAAGCAGACATAAGAGAGAAGGGAACAGAAAATAGAGTATTTGAATAATTATTGACCAAAACTTTTCCAAGTTTGATGAAAACTTTAAGAAACTCAGTGGAACTCACGTATGAGGAACATAAAAATTGTGAGGCATTTCTTAACTAATTTTTTAAAGTGATAAAAATCTTCAAAGTAGCCAGATTTTTAAAATAGGACATATTAGGTATAGATGAACAAAGATAAGGATGGAAGCAAATTCTTATCACAAACAACACAAGCCATGAAACACTGGATTAACATCTTTAAAATAGTGAGAAAAACAAACAAACAAAAACCTTAACCTAGAATTCTTTGCCCAGTGAAGATAACTTTTAAAAAAGGACAAAGATATTTTCAGTCATAAAAAATTAAAAGAATTCATCCCCAGTAGATCTGCAATGATAAGAAATGATAAAGGACTTTGATAAAATGGAAGATGGGAATCTGAAACTGCACAAAGGAAAGGTAAGATAACTACATGGGTAAAGACACAAACTTTTCTTATTTTTAGAATTTTAAAAATAAAGTTGGCTGTTTGATAACAATGTATTGTGGGGTTGATAACACATATCTAAGTGAAATGTATGACAACAACAGCAAAAAAGATAGGAGAGAAATGGAAGTATACAGTTGTGAAAATTTTATACCATAAGCAATGTGATCCAATATTACTTTAAGTTAGATGGTGATAAGCTAAAGATGTATATTTGTAATCCCCAAAGAAAAACATACACAGAATTATAGCTAATAAACCAATAATAGAAAATGGAATCACAAAAAAACAGGTTTGCTGATGTAGAAGGGTGTAGGAGGGATGGGGTGGCTGGGTGATGGACATTGGGAAGGGTATGTGCTATGGTGAGTGCTGTGAATTCTGTAAGACTGATGATTCATAGACCTGTACCTTGAAACAAATAATACATTATAACTTAAAAAAAAAAGGCAAAAAAAAAAAAAAGGAGAAACAAACAGGATGAGAATAGATGGGAAAATAAAATGCTAAGAGTAAGAAAATAGATGTACACTCAACAATATCAGTAATCACACGAAATATAAATCTTTAAATTCTTTAATTAAAACAGGCAAAAAGTGACAGAATGGACCAAAAAACAAGAACCAAGTATGATTTTTCAGGGAAATCTTAAACTATAAAGGCATAAATAGGTTAAAAATGAAATCATAGTAAAAAAATTCTAGGGTAGCTGTATTAACCTCTGACAAGGTAAACAAAGAATATTGCTAGCAATAGAGGGACATTTCCTATGACAAAAGCATCAATTCATCAATAGAGAATAATAATCCTTAAGATTTATACACCTAATAACAGCTTCAAAATACATGAGAGTGGGGAGAAATGTTAATGAATCAGAAGCAGAAATAGATAAATTCACAGTTGTAGTTAAAGACTTCAAACTCATTTTTCAATAATTGATAGAAAATTAAGCATAAATACTTAATCAATGTTATGACTTAATATTATGTATTATAATTACATTTTATTATATTATATATTGTTATTATGTTATTATATAAAATATATACTGTATATATCCTACTATTTATAGAAAATTGCACCAAATGACAGCAGAATCCATGTTCTTTTTGAGTGCACAGGGAAATTTCCAGGGTATCATTCATAAAACAAGTTTCCATAAATTAAAAAAAGATTCAAGTTATACAAAGTATTTGTTTTAAAAATTAAAATTAAATTAGAAATTATAAAAGATTAGCAGAAAAATCTCCAAAATTTAAGAAGCTAAACTATGCACTTATCAATAACCCATAGATAAAGAAGAACTCAAAATAAAAGTTAGTATTTTGAGCTGAACAAAAATATATATACAAAAGTGTACACTGGACATCTATATTAAAAATTAGAGATATAAATAAATGACATGTACTTATCTGACAAAACTAGGAAAAGAACAAGTGAAACCCAAAGTAAGCATACTGTAGAAATAATAAAGATTAGAGCTAAAAAAAAAAATGAAATAAGATGTAGAAAAAAAACAGTAAATCAGTGAAACTAAAACAATTTCTTTGATAAGATCAGTAAAATTGATAAATCTCTGGCCAGACTTTTATGATAAAAAGAGGGAGATACAAATTCCAATACTAGGAATGAGAAAATGGAATCAATATGGATACAATATATATTAAAAAGATAACAAGACTACAAACGATATTTTACCAATAGATTTGATGAACTTAGTTAAAATGGACAAATATTTTGAAAGACACAATTGCAAAGTTCACTGAAAGGAATGGATAATTTGAATAGCCCTGTATTAGGAGAATGAATATATAGATAAAAAGCCTACACACACAAAGAAAACCACAGGCTTAGATGGCTTCCCTGTGAATTTCAACAAATATTTAAGAGAGAAATATGTTAATTATACACAAACTCTTAAAAAATATCAAAGAGGAGAGAATTACTTCCATACTCATTCTACAAATCCAGCATCAGTGTGACAATAAATCTAGACAAAAGTATTACACAAAACAAAACCACAGAGTAACATCTCATGAATGTAGATGCAAAATTTCTTAAATTCAACAACATATGTTGAAAACTAATACTTCACGTCCAAGTGGATGTTATCTCAAGAAAACAAGGTTGGTTAAATAAATAAGAAAGCAGTCAATGCATTTCTACATAACAGAGCAAAATAGAAACACAATGTTACCTTCTCAATTGATGGGGAAAAACCCTTTGACAGTAACTGTCCGTCCCTTCCTTATGAAAGTTCTCAACAAAGAAAGGAGTTGCCTCAATCTAGTATAGGGCACTTAAAAAAACCTACAGCTAATATTGTAATGACCAAAGATAGTGCTTCCACTCTAAGATCAGGAAAAAGGCAAAGGTATCTATTCTCACCACCTCTGTTCAACTTTGCACTAGATATTCTAGCCAATGCTAAAAAAGGGAAGGGGGAAAAAAAAAAAAAGAAAGGCATCTAGATTAGAAAAAGAAATGAAACTGTATACACACACACACACACACACACACACACACACACATTTGCAGATATCAGAGTTTATGTAGAAAACTTTATGAAATCTACATAAAAATCTTCTGGAACTATTAAGTGAGTTTAGCAAGTTTGCAGTCCAGAAGATTAATATACAAAAATCATTTTTTTCTATTTAATGACAACAAACAGTCAAATTGAAAAGTTTATAGTACCATTTACGATAGCATAAAAAGATATGTGTAAATCTGTCCAAATAATGTACAAGAACGATACTCTGCAAACTACCAAACATTGTTGAAAGAAAGATCTAGATAAATGAAGAGATATACTATATTCATGAATTAGAAGGTCTAATGTTAAGATGTCCATTCTTTCCAAATTGATCTGTGGATGCCTTGCAATCCTAGTCAAAATTCAAGTAGGCTTTTTTTGGGGTAGAGTGGGTAGAAATTGACAGTCAGGTTCTAAAATTCACATAGAAATGAAAAGGGCTTAGAATAGTCACAACTTAGAAAAAAGAACAGTTCATGAGAAGTTACACTACCTGACCTAAAGAATTATTGTAAAGCTATGTAGTAAGTATGTCAGTGAGATATTGGTATCAACATTATCTTCCTAACATCAGATTGACAAATAGATCAATGGATCAAAAATGAGAGTTCAGAAAAAATAAAAAATAAAAAATAAAAAAAATTAAAATGAGAGTTCAGAAAGATATATATAAATATAAATATATATAATATATAAATATATTACATGTAAAGAACTATATATGTATATATAAATACATACACATATTTGATTTTTGACAAAGGTAAAAGTTATTCAGAGGAGAAAAGGATAGTCTTCTTGACTGTTCTAACTGGTGCTAGAACAGCTGAATATGTGCAAAACATAAACTGATTCATACCTCACACCATATAAAAAATTAACTTATCAAAACTTTTCTATATTCCAATTGAAATGGTAACTTATTGAAAATAGTATATTCTGCCTTAATATTAAAAGTATTTTTACATAAACAGTTTTTAATAACTAATTTTAGTGGGAAACTAAGTAATGTTGTTGCTCATTCATCCATTTAGTAACTATTTATTAAGTTCTGATGGGCAATGCAATTACAACAGAGAAAAAGATAAATATAGCCCCTCTCTGACCTTATTGTGAAGAGATGGATTATGTCCTCTATATATTTTCTCACAATTGAAAATTAAATATTTGCACAACTAAATCCATTTGTTACTAACACAATAGTATAATACATCCAAATTTCATGTGAAAATACATATACATCACCTTCAGAAAATATGCACGGAATAGAATTATATTAGCTGTCGTTGCTTTAGAGCCTAGCTCTCTGAGGAAAGTCTAAAGACTAGTATTGCCGTAGATACAGTTTTGAAACAGGTTTCAGCAGTGAGACCATAAATATTTCTCTCACCATAATTAAAATATGAACTCTACATCCCAAAATAGTGTATATAGTTTATAATAATTACTACTGAATAAATTAAAATTCAATTACTATTGAAGAAATTAAAATAAATAATACTTCATATCTATTTTATAAGCCAACTGTATATGTGTAATTAAAAATACATGACAATAACTTTATGGAGAAACAATAAAAAAGAACTGTGAATAAAAAATATAATAATTTTTTTAAAAAGATCTGTGAACAGTTGAGAGAAAGTTTCATATATTATAATCTAATTTGATGTTCAAAGTGGATAAACCCAAATCATGTTCCGGTGATTTATTTTAAAATCATGTTTCTATAGACAAAAGGCAAAATGGAGACTTTTGAAATGAAATTGTTTATCAGGATAAACTAGGTTTCAAAATTAGTATGGAAATAAACCAACTCTAAATTGGATGCATAGACTATACTTCTGTTTTTAGTTTTGTCCACATTTCAATTGTTTAATTAATCATGAAATTATTGGATGAAGGATAAGCTCTCACTCCACCCCATTGTGCTTTTTTAAAAAGTTCAATATGTTTGGAGTCGCTTAACTAACATTTTTAAAATAATGTGTATTGTAGAACTATTATACATGCACAATATACACACAGCCACAAACTGTGAGTGTAGTTCGATAACTTTTAACAAAATGAACAGACCCATAACTAGGACCCAGGTCAGGAAACAGACTATTACCAATACTCTTGAATAAGCTGTTTGCCTCCTCCCAGTCACTATTCCCATCGTTATCCCAGTTACTATCCCCACTTCCTGCTGGATCCAGAAGAGAATGACAGACATGTGGAACAAAGCAAGGCGACGATTCAGCTGAGCCCAGCCTTGATCAGTTGATTACCTGATAAATGAGACCAGAACAAGATGGGCAGGGCCACACACACCTCACTTACACCTAACCCTCATCAATGTCACATTCCAAAACAATAGACAGTTGTATCACCAAGACTTTGTTGATGAACAGATAAATGTAATATTGTCATCTCTTGGAATAGTGTAGAGAAATGGAATAATGAAGTTTCTTGCAATTAAGAAAGATGGGGTTCACATATAGAGGTCTGACGACAAGATGGTAGTGAAAAAGGGGAACTAACGGGTATCCATGAGAGCATAACACTGGCCTTAAGATTCTTCTTGTAGCAGCCAAAATAAACAGTTCTAGAACCAAATGGGCTTAAAAAACCTTTTTCTTTTTTAATTAGCCATAACATATTTACTAAAGTGAATATGTTTATTTCACTTAAAGCTTGGGAATGCTAACCCAGAGGCACTATGAAACTATGTCTGTGTGATCAAAAAGAAACAAGTGTCAAATGATTTGAAGTCAATAAAAGTTTCACAGTATAGGTAATAAAGGGAAAACCAAAATCTTTTTATTTCAATTACAGTCAGGTCCATACAAAATTGTAATCTGAAATCTGTCATTCTTTTTTACCCTATCATAATGTCCTACCAAATTCCTCCATCCCTAGAAAGATTTTGACATTCCATTCCTTTTTCCAGATTTACCACCTTGAAACCTGACCTCTGAGGTTTCATTTTTCTTTTCTTTTTTATCTATCTATCTATCTATCTATCTATCTATCTATTTATTTATTTGAAAGAGAGAGAGAGAGTGAGCAAGAGCAGGGGGAAAGGGAGAAGCAGACTCCCCGCCCAGCAGGGACCCTGACGACATGGGGCTGAATCCCAGGATCTTGAGATCATGACCTGAGCTGAATGAAGGCAGTCATTCAACTGACTAAGCCACTCAAGTGCCCCCATTTTTTCTTTTTTTAGTCTAGAATAAATTTGTTGAAAATAAAAATATGGGGGCCCCTGGGTGACTCAGTTGTTAAGCGTCTGCCTTCAGCTCAGGTAATGACCCCAGGGTCCTGGGATCAAGCCCAGGATGGGGCTCCCTGGTTGGTGGGAAGCCTGCTTCTCCTTCTCCCACTCCCCCTGCTTGTGTTCTCTCTCTCCCCACTGTGTCTCTCTGTCAAATTAATAAAATCTTAAAAAACATATTCCATGGGAATAGAGTTTTATAGTCTGCATTTTTATCAGAGTTTTCAATTTGTTTTTCCCAAGAGTATAGTAAATGACTAGATGAATTACGAATTTTCAGAAGATCAGGAAATTTACTGGATTGTCCAATGTCAAATAGCAAAGAACTGGCAGAGTGGGTAACACACCTCAGACATTACTGCTTGAATTTAGTGTTATTTCTGCCAAATACTGGTAAGGTGATAATCATTTGATGAGTTACTGTTTTGCCATAATATATATTCCTTTATTCAGGGGATTAAGGATGTGAGTAGTTATAGGAAATTCAGGCATCAGGCCAGTGACAGAATGATATTGGGCAAAGATACCTTTCATTGGCCTTAACATTTTTATTATTCAGGTTAGTAACAGTGGCTACTATCACAAACATCCTTTAGATACCATTATCTTTATTAATCCAAGTTTTTATTTGTGCAGTTAGGCAATTCCTCCCTAAATGATGACTCAGGTTCCAGGATCCTCCCAAATTATGGTGTTGATTCTTTAAAACATGACAGTGGAAGAGAAAAACCATGAGAATAATCCCACAGATGTTTTTAATCATACCAGTCCCAAGGTCTGGGCTTACAAAATTTTTCATCCACATTTATTGAGGCTGAGCCTTATGACCCATACCTAAGCAAAAGGAAAGCTAGAAGGTATGGTATGGCTATGTATCCAGGAAAAGGAAAATGGTATCAGTTAACATCAAGCCAATCCCTACCATATCACTGAAACATGAAGAGAGAAGTACCTTAAGTTGGGAATAAAACAAGGTGTTGTGAGAGAAAAGGGTGAGTCTAGGAGAGAGTGATAAAAGACAGGAAGAGACAGATCCAAAATCAAACACAGATGAGAGCCAATTTTCATTATTTTTTCAATGAGGAGAATTTAGAAATTGATCTAAAAGTTAAATATATGTGCATTGAGAGCACATGTAAAATTTTCATTATGGAACATGTGTTAAGGTATTCTTTTTAAAAGATTTTATTAATGTATGAGGGAGAGAGAGAGAACATGGGCAGGGAGGGACAGAGTGGAAGGGAGAAAGAATCTGAAGCGGACTCCACACTGAGCACAGCCCAATGCGCCGCTTGCTCGATCCCCCAACTGGGAGATCATGACCTGAGCCGAAACCAGGAGTCAGACTCTTAACCGACTAAGCCACTCAGGTGCCCCCAGGTTAAGGTGTTCAAAATGTTATTTTTATATAGTTCAGCGTTTAAAAAGATCCTTGTAAGAATCATTAGAGGTAAGTGGAATGAGAATTCCCTACATGATTACTAAATTCAATGTCCCAATGCACCAAATGGTCCAAATGAGGCTTTGTTTGAAATTCTTCATTTCTATTTGGGTATTTGCTAAACATTGCAGAAGCTACTGATTCTGCCTGAGTTTCAGTTTCCTCCATGGTACCATGGAGATGCCACCAGTACCAAATTCATGGTCAGTGTTATGATTTAATATATGCAACTCACATATAAAAGCTACATTTTTCTTACGTTTGCCATAGATTGAGATCTTAAAATTCAAGACTTAGATCATTCTAATCACTGGATCATTTTGACTGCCCGGACTTGGTTTTATCTGGGCATCAAAACTCAATGAAAATGGTTACTTATTTGCATATACATATAGGCAAACTCTTCCCTTGAGTTTAAAATGTGTCTTTAGCAACTTTTCTAAGCTTCTGTTTTTTTTGTTGTTGTTGTCGTTGTTTTGTTTTTAGTTAGTTTTTTGTTTGTTTGTTTGTTTGCTTTCCTGTTCAAAATGGCATCTGCATCAAAGGTGAAATGATTTATTTACACTTAAAATGGGTATTATAGAAAAACCAGCACTCTCCAAGTGGCACTACTTTGAATTCCCTTCTTTGATGAATACTAGAGAGCTAACATAATTCCAACATTACATTATCATCTTTTCTTTGGTGGGTCAGCAATAAGATTATGATAATGAAATAACTGGAGGTCCTTATTAAAGAAGTCACTTGAATTAGTCAAGTACTGCATAAAACTTTTTAGAACATTTGTTAAGGTGTGCATATAGTCATCTTGTATTTATATCAGGGTCACTGCATTTATTAAAGACACTTTTGCTTTTATAAGAATTTACGGAAGTGTTAAAGTTGCCTTTAGTATATTGACAGTAGTAGTGTTCTGGCTGTTTCAAGGACCTCATTTCCTCAAGGTGTAGGTACTCTTTCCTCACCCTCATGTAAAATGACAACAACAAAAACAAGGAAATTGTGTGCTAAAACTTTAAAATGTGTTGAACAATTGAAGAGATTATTGATGTAGTCAACAAACAGGCCTGCCTGGTGTTTCACATGTTGAGCTTGTAATAAAATTGGCAACTAAGTTGCAAGTCATCAGGATAAATAATGTTAATTGTTCTTTCCATTTTAACAAGCATTATACCAAACTATTCAAAAGTTGAAGGATTTTTCTTGGCCCAAATCTCCACAAAAGTCACGGACTTTAGTTTAAAAACTATATACAGGATAGAGGGACCAAAGAGGAAAATGAGTGAAAGTTTGAGAAACGTTGCATTGTAGTTCCTTCTTGCTATTAACCTGTGACTCAAGAGAAAAGTTATTTGCAAGCAAATATTTTATTCTGTTCTACTTTAAACTGAAAGTGTGTCAATTTCAAACTGACTGATTCTTCAAGGAGTTGTGGCATATGCAGGGAATGCTACCTTGTATCACTGCCGATCCTTCTTGCTCTCTGCTTATTTCCTTCTGCAGAGATTTGGCTGTTTATTACTAAGACTTTTATGGTTATTTGAGATTGTTTGCCTACAGCTATACCCTCATGCTTCCAAATTGTAACACCTGCAGGACATCTGGGGCTGTTGCTAAAATGCAGACTCTGATTCTGTAGGTCCAGATTAGGGCCTGAAGTTATACATTTATAACAAATTCTCAGCGGATGCTAGTGCTGCTGCTCCCTGGACCAAGGAGACACAAAACCATAGCCTCCACTTCATGTAAGCTTTCTTTCTCTCTGATTCCTAATTTCTCAGATTTCCTAATTCAAATGCATAATTCTTACTACAAAATCAACCCGGACCTCTGTCTCTGATTCCTTAAAACACTCTTGGCACATATCTGTCTCCTCATTTTTTTTTTCTTTCTTTTTTGACTTATGTGGACGACTGTTTTTACCAGACCCAATCCATTTATAAAATTCTCACCCTGAGCTCCTCCATTCTATGCACATTTTAGTGTAGCACCAAGAAAGTAAGACAAATGTAAAGAAAATATGTAAAGGAATTAAAAATTTCATGTAAGCAGTATGGCATAGTAGGAAATGCCGTGTTTTTAGAGTCAGATTGATCTATTCAAGTCCTGAGTTTGTACTTTTTAGCTTTGTGAACTCTAGCACCTGATCTCTGGACCTCAGTTACCTCACTGAGAAAACTAATACATGGAAGAATTTTTTTTTTTTCAAGATTGATTTATTCATTTGACAGAGAGAGAAAGAAAGAGAGCACATGCAAGGAGAGCAGGAGAGGGAGAAGCAGGCTTCGTGCTGATCAGGGAGCCTGATGCAGGGCTTTATCCCTGGATGTTGGGATCAAGACCTGAGCTGAGGGCAGATACTTAACTGACTAAGCCACCCTGGCACCCTTATGGAAGCATATTAGTAAGTACACCCAATAGGTTTGTCTAAAAGATGTATTTAATAGACATTCTTGTTAAAAATATATATGGCAATGATAATAATTCATCAGGGCTATTAGCTTATAATTTTCCTTTTTAGTGGGTTTCTGTGGGGTTTTGGAATCAAAGTAGTGTTGGACTCATAGAAGTTTAAAAGTGTCCCTTCTCCTTTTTTTTTTTTTTTTTTAAGATTTTGTTTATTTATTCGACAGAGAGAGCTCACAAGTAGACAGAGAGGCAGGCAGAGAGAGAGGAAGGGAAGCAGGCTCCCTGCCAAGCAGAGAGCCCAATGTGGGGCTCGATCCCAGGACCCTGGGATCATGACCAGAGCTGAAAGCAGAGGCTTTAACCCACTGAGCCACCCAGGCGCCCCATCCCTTCTCGTTTTTTGGGGGAGCAATTTGAGAAGAATAGGTAGTCACTTTTCTTTGAATGCTAGAATTTCCCTGAGAAGCCATCTGACCCTGGACTTTTATTTTTGGGGAGATTTTTGATTATTGATTCAATTTCTTTGCTGTTTATGGGTCTGTTCAGATTTTTCTATTTCTTCCTGTTTCTGTTGTGGTAGTTTATAAGTTTCTAGGAATTTATCCATTTCCTCCAGATCGCCCAATTTGTTGGCATATAGTTTTTCTTAATATTCTCTTATAATTGTTTGTATTTTTGTTTTGTTGGTGGTAGTAATTCAGTCTCTCACCATCCTTATTTATTAATGTTTGCAAGCAAATACTAGAAGAACAAAATCATTACCTGATTAATTTAAAATTAACAATGTGTATCTTCGATTGATTTTGTGTCCTTCACACAAAAGGTTTTTGTATTAACACCTGGGTTGACCTTTTCTATTTCCTTTTGAGGTCTTATATTTCTTCTTCCATAAAGTCACAAACTTTTCATTATAAAACATTTCTATTTGTTTTCTCCCATAAGCATCTTTTGAAGTAGGTGAAAACTACTTTTAGGTCAACTTAACTCATCCCGCAGAGCTAATATTTAAGAAAGAATATTTGAGGGGCGCCTGGGTGGCTCAGTGGGTTGAGCCGCTGCCTTCAGCTCAGGTCATGATCTCGGAGTCCTGGGATCGAGCCCCGCATCGGGCTCTCTGCTCAGCGGGAAGCCTGCTTCCTCCTCTCTCTCTGCCTGCCTCTCTGCCTGCTTGTGATCTCTCTGTCAAATAAATAAATAAAATCTTTAAAAGAAAAAAAAAAAAAAAAAAAAATTTT
The DNA here is from genome assembly GCF_010015895.1 of Lontra canadensis. Classification (NCBI taxonomy): domain Eukaryota; kingdom Metazoa; phylum Chordata; class Mammalia; order Carnivora; family Mustelidae; genus Lontra; species Lontra canadensis. The sequence goes on from NW_022631005.1 coordinate 18,629,572, forward strand.
TGAAAAAAAAAAAAAAAAAAAGCATGAGAAAATCAACACAAATGACTTACCTCAGTGCGTTCTTGTCATAGTAGTCCCTGAAAATTGAATAATGTCATAATATCCTTTATTTTTTTCTCTTGAGAAAAAAAAAATCACAAGTGATAATTGCAGGTACAGATTTTAAACTAGGTCCCACATCAGAGTTATATTAAGAAGATGAGGGGGGAAAAGGCAAAGGAAAAAGTTGTCATTTTTCAAATATAAAATAATAAATGTAGTGTCCTTGTACTTATGGACATATAGCTCTCAAAAACCTTTGGTTAATAATATGTTTTTAATTTTTTGAGGTATACTTGATATATAAATTATATGAGTTTTAGCTAGATAACATAATTATTCAATATATGTATATATTTCAAAATCATCACCACAATCTTAGTTAACACCTGTCATTATACTTTAGTTACATATTTTTTTTACGAGGAGAACTTTGAAGATCTACTCTTAGTAACTTTCAAATATGGAGTGTGGTATTGTTAAGTATAGTCACCATGCTGTACCTTGTATCCCTGTGACTTATTTACTTTATAAATGTAAGTTGTTACCTTTTGATCCCCTTCACCCATTTTACCCATCCCAACCACATGTTTCCATTCTCACCAACAGTGCCCAATGTGTCCTTTTCTCTGAATCCTTGCCAACACTTATTCCTTGTCTTTCTGATCATAACCATTCTCATGGATGTGAAGTGATAGATCATTGTGGGTTTGGTAAGCATTTCCCTGATGATTAGTAATGTGGAACACCTTTTCATATCCCTGTTGGTTGGCTGTATATCTTCTTTGAAAGAAGGTCTACTCAGATCCTCTGCACATTTTTTCATTGGATCGTTTTATTTGTTGTTTTGTTTTGCTCTAGAGTTCTGTGTGTTCTTTATATATTTTAGATATTAACCCCTTATTAGATATATGGTTTGCAAATATTTTCTCCACTCTGTAGTTTGCCCTTTGATGTTGTTGATGGTTTCCTTTGCTATGAAAAAGCTTTTCAGCTTAATGTAATTTCACTTCTTTATTTTTGGTTTTGCTGTTTTTGCTTTTGCTGTCAAATCCAAAAAAATCATCATCAAGACTGATGTCAAGGAGCTTACTGCCTATGTTTTCTTCAAGGTGTTCTTTGTGTCAGGTGTTATATTCAAGTCTTCAATCCATTTTGAATGTATTTTTGTATAGTGTAAAATAGTGCCCCTGTTTTATTCTTTTGCATGTAGCTGTCCAGTTTTCCCAATACTTATTTTTAAATTTTTATTGTGTTATGTTAGTCACCATACAATATATCATTAGTTTTGGATGCAGTGCTCCAAGATTCATTGTTTCCCAATACTTACTGAGGACATGGTTCTCTCACTACTGTAAATTCTTGGCTCCTTTGTCTTAAGTTAATTGACATATATGCATGGAGTTATTTATGGTTTTATGTTCTATGTTCCATTGATCTATGTATCTGTTTTGATGCCAGTGCCATTCTCTTTTGATTACTATAACTTTTTAATGTAGTTTGAAATCAGGAATCCAGCTTTGTGCTGCTTTCTCAAGATTTTGTTGGCTATCAGATTTTTTATGGTCCCATATACATATTGGAATTGTTTGTTCTATTTCTGTGAGAAATTCCATTGGAATTTTGATAGGGATTACATTGAAGTTGTGGATTACTTTAGGTAGTATAGACATTTTAACAATATTAATTTTTTAATCCATAAACATAGTATATCTCTCCATTTATGTGTTTTCTCAGTTTCTCTTATCAGTGTCTTATAATGTTCAGTGTACAGGTCTTTCACCTCCTTGATTAATTTTTTCCTAGAGTTTTGTGCGTTTTCTTTTTTAAATGTAATTGTAATGGGATTGTTCTCTTAATTTCTCTTTCTGACAATTTTTATTAGTGTATAAAAACACAATTGATTTTTTATATTGATTTTTGTATCCTGTAGCTTTTCTGAATTTATTAGTTGAAACAGTTTTTTCGTAAGTCTTTAAGATTTTCTAATATATAGTATGTAATCTGCAAATAGTGACAGTTTTACTTCATCCTTTCTGATTTAGGTTCTTTTTACTCATTTTTCTTGCCTAAATTCTCTGGCTAGGGCTTACAATACTATGTTGAATAAAATGATGAGAATGGGCATCCTTGTCTTGTTCCTGGTTTTAAATGAAAAGCTTTTAGCTTTTCACCACTGAGTATGATGCCAGCTGTGAACTTTGTCATATTTTGGCTTGTATTATGCTGAACTACATTTCTTTTACACCCACTTTGTTGAGAGTTTTTTTTTTTTTTTAATAATACATAGAGGTTGAATGTTGTCAAATGCTTTTTCTACCTCTGTTGCAGTAATCACATGATTTTTATCCTTTTTAAATGTGGTATATCATGTTGATTAATATGTCTTTAATATTTTTGCACCTTGACTATATGAAATTGAAGCACCAAGTACTATCTTCTTTTTTTCCTTCCCTTAAAATTGCCAGTTCACTGTTTCATTCACAGGTGCTCAAAATTATTTTTATTACCTAAAATGGAAGTAGGGACACCTAGTTTCTAGTTTTTTAGACTGAAACCAGAATGATGATCAATGAAACAGGTTACTGTTTAAAATGGTATTAATAAATAATGCTATCATATTGCCTCATATAGAATCATCTATTTTTGAAACATTTTATTTCATCTTATTGGTAATGATTCAGATGGTTCTTACAGTCAAAGATCTGGGTTTAAATATTAACCTATAACTTAATGTGTCTGTGTGTTTGCACAAATTTATTTAAACTGTTTAAATCTCAGTCATTTTTTTATAAAACCTATATAGTAACACCTAGCCAATGCAATCTTTATTTTTTATTTATTTTATTTATTTTATAAATTTTTTAAAGAATTTTTTTAAAAATTTATTTGAGAAAGAGAGTGAGAGAGACAGCAGGAGTGGGGTGAAGGGCAGAGGAAGAAGCAGACTCCCTCCTGAACAGAGAGCCCAATGTGGGGCTCAATCCGAGGACTCTGAGATCATGATCTGAGTCAAAGGCAGACACTTGACTGACTGAGCCACCCAGGCACCCCCAATACAGCCGTTATAAAAATAAAATTAAGTAATTTAGGGAAAACCTTTTCCACAGTATTTGGTCTATAGGAGGGATGAGTAAGTGAAAACTATGATTATTTCTGTTAATAATATTTGATCTTTAGAAAGCATTTAAAATGAAAGAGATAGGTGGCTCAGTGGGTTAAGCCACTGCCTTCAGCTCATGTCATGATTTCATGGTCCTGGGATTGAGCCTGGGATGGAGCTCCCTGCTTGGTGGGAAGCCTGCTTCTCCCTCTCCCACCCCCCTGCTTGTGTTCTCTCTTGCTGTGTCTCTCTGTCAAATAAATAAAGAATATCTTTTAAAAATTTTTTTAAAAATGAAAGAGATAGGTCAGCAATGGCTTCTATTCTATGAAAGGGGCTAATGAGGTTAAGAAATTATCCTATATAAATTGTAGATTCGGGGCTATAAACTAAGTCTTGTGAGTCCTAATTAGGATAACTTTTATAATTATTCCTTAATTTTATAATATGGATAATAAAAAGTAACATTTATTGTGTTTTGGCAACAATTGTGTGTTTTTCATGTTTTACCTTAATCCTCAACTTTTTACTACTTGTCTTTTACAAATGAGAAAACTGGGGTACTGACGGATGTGAAATTTGTTGACTGTCATACACCTAGCAAATGGTAAAGCCAAGTTTTAAATCCAAGATATGGTATAAGAGAAACCAGGAATTTTCTCAGACTTAATTTCTTTAAAAATAAAAATTATTTATTTATTTGACAGAGAGAGAGATCACAAGCAGGCAGAAAGACAGGCAGAGAGAGATAGGAGGAAGCAGGCTCCCCACCAAGCAGAGAGCCAGATGTGGGGCTTGATCTGAGGACCCTGAGATCATGACCTAAGCCAAAGACAGAGGCTTAACCCACTGAGCCACCGAGGAGCCCCTCAGATTTAATTTCTATTCCATCATCGACTCAGACCATTGAGCTTAGAATGTTCAATATGTATTCAATTAAAGTCCGTGGTTTTTTGAATGCCTATTTTATTCTAGGCATTACCTGAGGCAGAGTGAGTTTGACAAACAAAATAGCATGATTCTTGCCCTTCACTAGCTTATAGTCTAATTTGGGAGAAGTATAAAAACATAAAATCTAGAATAAAACAATACATTTCTTGGGGAAAAAAATGTATAGATAGAGATCAGAGGAAGCATGTTTAGTTCCAGTCTGGGATTCATGGAAAATATTCTGGAATGGATAACAATTCCTGCGAGTCTTGAAGGATAACAGGATGCTACCCAAGTGAAGAAAGGAGTAGAACCATAGTCCCAGGGAGAGGAAAAACACAAGCAACCATTAAGAGTCATTGATACCTGCCACATCCTGTGAATGTCAAGTTGGTCAAGATTATTTGGGAGAAGTGTTGAGAAAAGAGGCTGGATATAAAGCCAAGAGCTAGGAGAGTTGATAAAGGTCTTTTAGTCCATGCAGAGAAGTTTATGTTATTCTTTAATTCAGAGGGACACTGAGTGCTTGAAGTAGAGGTGGATGTACTAAGATTTCCATTTTATGTAACTCACTGTAGCAGTGGATTCAGGGATGGATTTGCAAGAGGACAAAATTGGCCTCACAGATTATTTAGCAAGGACTATGGCAATAGTCCAGATAAGAAATGATGAAAATTAAACTAAAATGACTGGTTCTGTTCCTGGGTAAGACAGAATAAGGACATTTCACCTCCTCTCCCACTGAATGCAGCTAGAACCTGGACAGAATGCATGGAACAGCTAATTAGGACTTTGAAAAGTTAATAGTAGCAAGCGAATTAAAGAGACCAGAATTCCAAGTGTTGCTGAATTGGTTTGCAGTTTACCACTTTTCCTTCTGACCTGAACTCATGGCAGCATGAAACTCACGTGGGACCTTGATGCAGACAGAAGACAGAAGCGGGATAGGGAGCATCTAACACTCAGAAAGTGGAAAGCCAGTGCTCTTTTTCTGTTCTTTTCTCCGTTCTTTTGATTCCTAGCCCCTTAGTCAGTCTGCTGGTGGCCACTACCTCCAGCAGGGGCCGCAGTGCAATGAGATCCCATAGAAGCCAAAACTGTGAAGGGGAGAACCCAAATGAAGCTCAGATCCTAAGGCATTAGAACATATGAGAGATTTTGAGAAGTGAACTTTAAGAGTATCAACCAGTTTCTCAGACTGAACCTGGATAGTATACATGCAGGACAGGTCTGGATAGCAGATCAAAGACTTTGAAATGGCCCTGGAATCACAGTCAACAGAAGGCAAATTGGAACTTGTGGCCAGGACCAGGTCACTTGCTAAAACTGAAATTCTAAAACATAACATAAAACATCCTCCATAGAATACAAACAAGACCTAGCATCTGTACTATAATACTGACAATGCACAGAACATGATTTAAAATTACTTGGTATGCAAAGAACCAGGAATATCTTAATTGGCTTATACATATGTTGTCATATCTAGCAAGGACTTCAAGGCAGATTTTAAAAATAGTGTTTAGTAATCAACAATGAACATTCTTAGAATGCATGAGAGACTAGAAAAAATAGAAAAGAAATTCAGCAAAGAAATAGAATACATAAGAAAAAAACATGGAAATTTAAACTGAATGTAAAAACAATGACAAATTGATAACACACATATCTGGTTTAATAGCAGAAGGTAGTTGCAGAAGAAAAAATATCATAACCTGAGGGTAGGCAAAATGTTCTCAGACATGATACCTGTGACTAGAACAAAACATCAAATTTTAAAAATGGATAAATTTGGCCTTTTCAAAATTCACAACCATTGCTCTGCAAAAAAACACTGTTGAGCCTATCAAGAGTATAAAAAAAATAAGTTATAAACTGGGACAAAATATCTGTAAATGCCATATCTGGTAAAGGACTTGTATCAAGAATATATAAAGAACTCTCAAAATTCATCAATAAGAAAATAAACAATAGACGTTTTTTAAAGGCAGGAGGCATATGGCACAAACAGACATTTCGTCAGAGGATATGAGGATAGTAAATAGTATATGAAAAACTGTTCAACATTATCAACTATTAGAAGAAAGTAAACAAAACCCAGTATGATATACCACTATAAACCTCTAACTCTATAAACCTATTACACTGTCTAAAGTAAAAAATTATGTATGTGTGTGTGTATACGTATACCAAGGATGCAGAGAAAATGGAACTCTTAATATTTTGCTGGTTGGAGTGGAAAATATTATAGCTACTCCAGAAAATAGTTTGGCAGTTTCTTATAAGCATACATACCATATGACTTAGAAATCCTATTCTTGGCCATTTACTATAGAAAAATGGAAACCTGTTTACACAAAAGCCTATACATGAATGTTTAGAGCAAAACTCTGTTCATTGTTTTTTAAGATTTTTTTTTAAGATTTTATTTATTTATTCGAGAGAGAGAGAATGAGAGGGAGAGAGAGCATAAGAAGAGGGAGGGTCAGAGGGAGAAGCAGACTCCCTGCCAAGCAGGGAGCCCTACTGGGGGACTCGATCCCAATCCCGGGACTCTAAGATCATGACCTGAGCTGAAGGCAGTCGCTCAACCAGCTGAGCCTCCCAGGCATAATTGCCATAAACTGGAAATAGATCAAATGCCTTTCAATGGATAAATGAATTGTGTCAAATCCATGTAATTAAATTCTACATAGTAATTAAATGTTATAAACTATTGATACACATAATGTAGAATATTATAGCATAAGGCATCTTGCTGAGTCATAAAGGTCACTATCAAAAGGTCACATATTACATGATTCCTTTTTCTATGACACTTTCACAAAGTTATAGTGAAGGAGATCACACCACTGATTGCCAGTGACTAGGGATAGGGAGAAAGTATGACTTCTAAGAGATAACACAAAATAATTTTTTGGAGTGATGCAACTATTCTATATCTTGATTTAGTGGTGGTTACATGAATCTACACATGTATTAAAATTCATAGAACTGTACAGCAAAAATAATTTTTGTATGGTAATTTAAAAAAACAAAAGTAAGAAAAAATCTAAAGTTATAACAGTTTAGGTAGTGATACATTTGAGAAATTTTTAGGCAAAAATTGGAAGATGTAGTTATGAGGTTCATGAAAGAGAGTAGGGAAAAGAAGGGATTTATGATGACCTCCACGCTTCTAACTTAGATGACTAAACATGAAGTTGTAACCCTATAATATGAAAGAGGAACAGTAGCAATTGAATTAACAACTTTGTGTAGTTGCCAACACCATTTTTACCTAAATCTATATATGTATGTATTTTATTTGATGCACACAAGCATATACACGCACTTACATATATATCTCTCCTTTTTCTATCTCTTTGTGTCCTTCCCTTCCTGAAATGTACAGTAGAAATTCCACACTGTTCTTTTGGCCCATATTGACTTCCTCTTCCTCTGAGGTCATGTAAGTTCTCTTGTCTATACAAGTATCTCAAAGTATTCAAAATCTAACTTGTATTATCAATTTCTTTTTATGTGTTTTCCTCCTATCTAAATGGATTTTAAGATCCTGAGAATATGGATTTTATATCTTATATCAGACTGTGCTTACGTTAACTTTGCTTAAAATTCTTTAGTGCTGGAATGGTATGTCCCAAATATGTTTGCATAGCAGACAAGGTCCTTGATAGTCTCACCACAAACCACCACACCTTATTTCAGCTGTTCTCACCTGTCATAAACATCGATCATGCTAAGATAGTGATCTCTTCTTTAAATTCCTATGATTTCTCATGGCTCTTATCTTTGCCTGTAATGTTGCCTTTGTCCAGAATATCTACTCTTTTCGTCCCTGGTAAACTTCTCTGCAAATTACATAGAATCTCTTCCCAGATACAGGCATTTTTCCTTCCTCTGGCCTCTGTCTCATCTTGGCATAGCTGTGTATCATCTTAAACTATGTGTATGTTCTGTTTCTGTCTACTCTATCTCACTGCAGATTTCTTTGATAGTGGAAACTGGTTTTTAACTCTTCTTTGAAGCTGTAGAACCTATTTTACTGCCATGTTAAAAAATAAAGATACAGAATAAATAGTTTTGAATAAAGAAATTAATGATTTTCTTCTAGAGCCTAAGAAAGTGTCATATTAAGTGCCTTAGTCAAAATCAGGTAATGGAAGACAATATAAAATATGCTAGAATGGTATCAAATATTTCATGAGGACATAGATTTGAAACCAGTTCAACCTCCTTAACAAATGATCTTAATAGATTTGATTTCTTCTTGTAATAAAAAACAAGTTATGTATGAAAACCATTTTATCTAGGAAGTTTGGTAATTATGTATAGTAATTCCTTTTGTAGGATGTTAAAAGAGGAAGCCTAGACAGACAGATATGAATTAAGTTATTTAACTAGAGCTTTTCCAATTGTTTATTTATCAACAGACCACTGTAATAGTAAAATCTTCCTTAGGACCCCAGTTTTGGGGGAGGCCAAGGGAAACAGGACATCAGGAATATCATCATTTTGCTCACATATGCACACATATACACATACAATTTTGTACACCCTGGTGTTCCCTTAAGCAGTTCTGTAATACAAACTAGATTTTTTTTTTTAAGATTTTTATTTATTTGACAGACAGAGATCACAAGTAGGCAGAGAGGCAGACATAGAGAGAAGAGGAAGCAGGCTCCCCACTGAGCAGAGAGCCTGATGCGGGGCTCGATCCCAGGGCCTGGGATCATGACCTGAGCCGAAGGCAGAGGCTTTAACCCACTGAGCCACCCAGGCGCCCCTACAAACTAGATTTTGAATACTTTGAGATAGCTTGCATAGACAAGAGATGAAAAGTTATTCTTTTAAATGATAGAAATAAAACAAAGAAAATCATATATAGGAAGACAGCTGATAAATGTTAACTTTTGAATCAGAAAATGTAGATTGATTACTTGGTTTTAATGTGTTATATTTATAGGAACTTTTCAATTCACCTAGCTTTCTTAGCTTCACCTTTTAAGTCTTTTAAATGGAGATGGTCATGCCCACCAGTGTAGGCCCTGTCAAGCCTAAGTGTGAGAAAAAAGGTAAAGTAGTTTTTAAACTGTAGAAAATTTTACTAATATGAGGCACTATTTTTATTGTCATTAAGACTTAGACAATATGGCTTTCAATTATTTATAATTTATTATTATAATGTAATTTACAATAACTATGATAAGAAGACATAATGGAAGTTATACCTATTGGCTGCCAAGAGCAGCACTTATGTCCTTCCAAATCCAGAAGAAGATAGAGAGCACATATACAGTAAATCATGGGATCAGAGTCTTGATTTGCCCAGATGAAGTAAATGATTCTATCATTGGATTAGAAATATCCTAATCCACAAAGTGGGAAGGATGAAATAATTCTAATTTAGTGACATGATATTTATCTCCTGCTAAATAACAACCATAATTCTGAAGTTAGATGCCACTTGTACAAAATACTGGACTGAAAATCATTTGTACATTTGGAAGTGTTTATGTCTTCAAGGATAAATTCTTATATTTAAGACAATTAGTCTTTTTGATGATTCTACCATTATAAACCGGAAACCAAGTCAAATGTTGTTTGTTTGTTTGTTTTTACAAAGTAAAGTGTTGTATTTGCAGTCTTTTGTTTAACTTTGAAGATACAAACATTTTAGAAAATTTAGAAAAGAGAGAAAAGTGAAGATCATGGGAAACCACAGATCTTAAGAGCTAAAAAGTAAATAATTCTACTAAACAACATAAACTCAAAATGGGTTGCCCACTAATAAATGAAAAGAAATGCAGTAAGGAGTCTGAAGTCAATTTGTGATTTTTACCATGCCTTGGTAGTTACTGTACCCTGAGAAGCAATCTTTTTTTTTTTCATTGTTAAAAGACAGTATAGAATACAAAAAGACTTTCAAGGACAACAGGAAATAGCTGCAATACTCTGCTTTATATTTCCCAAAAAAAATCAAAAAGGAAAAAAAAATCAGAACAACAACAAAAAATAAACCACCACAGTGACCTATCTGAAAAATGCTGGTAAAGGTTGGTAGTGTCTTTGACCCATTCATTTTCAATAGGAAAGAATGGGTCTGAACAGAAAGATCACAGATAGTAAGAACATTCTCTTAATCGTTTTCAGAACATAAACTTTAGCTGAAAACTAGACAATGGACTTTTCCACAATAACTCATGAAAAAAAAGTCAAGGGCCTGATATAGGAATACAATTCCATACTTTCTCCTTCTCCTTAGATACAAGAGAAATGACCTAAATGATTGAAGCGCATTGCTGAAGAAGTTCATAATAAAATTGGTGATTGAGTAAACATCATCAAGGAAAGAGAAATGGGAATCTAGGTATGACACTATATCCAAATTTTATGGAATGTATTTCATGATAAGCTTGGTGATAATAGGTTCATTTCACGGAGGAAAAATCAACAATTGTGGATTTCTGTACTTGTCAAGATAGGCACATGGATAGGATACTAAAAACATATAGAAGTGAAACTAGTAAATCTGAGTGGCTTGTCTAGTAGCTTGTCTAGGAAGCTTGTCTGCTTCACCAGAGCTGGATTACCTCTGAAATGAGTTTTAAAGTGTGGATGAGAGTTTGTTAGCAGAAGAAAAGGTGAAATCACGATGGAGATTTGTAATAGGTCTAGAGAGCTACAAGTAGGGGACTTTGGATAGAACAATAGTAATCCAATGTTTTCCTCCAAAGACATGACCAAATAGTAAAGATAAAGCTGTCTCCCTTTCCTTCCCAGAGAAGATCTGCTTACACTCCTGGGTAATAAAGACAATATTGTTCTCCAGAGAAGATGGTCAGATTTTGCTTACAGCTTCCTTATGAATTAGGGGTCTCCTGAACTCATTTCTTCGTTTGTGACATAGACACTTGGGAGTGCAATATCTATCAAGACTATTGTCTACAACACCCCCTGTAAGTCTTGAGGGGAAAGAAGAGTTGAACAAAAAGCTATTGTAGCCTTCTCTTCTATGACTAATAATTTGTCTATATTTAGTTGAGCCCATTGTCTCCTTAGCAGCTCAAGCTACAGAAGCATGGTGAGCCAAATTAGCAGTTACTCTCATGATGCTAATTAGAAACTGCTTGACCATTTGACAGTGGTGAGGGTCAGGCAGGAGATAAGGTAAGAAAGGTTAGATAAAAAGGGTGATGTATGTTAAACCTCATGCCAACAAGCCTCTTAAACAAAAACCAAATCAAAGTCTGCTCCTACCCACAAGTAAATATAGTTATGTAGAATGCTAAATTTAGATATAGGGTCTCCTTTGTTTTAAAAGATTATTAGCAAAAAAGAAGAATTTCATAATATCCTTATGTATAAGTAACCTGTAGAACTACCAGGATTTGTCTGGAAAAGGGCTAATATTCTCAGATCCTTGTGGAAGAAACTTGAATTTTACAATGACATTACTTTACAAACACACTGGGCAAGGACTTTGGGGTTTTTAAAAAATATATTCCCTGGAGTTAAGAAAAGAACAAGATACTGCTTGGTTTTATTATGTATTAATAAATCAATTCTAGAGTTTTGAAATTTTACGATGTAATGTGTCTATTCTGAAAGTAGATGTTGAATTTCTTGAATTGCTTTAAGTTATATTCAAGTCAGAGTATAAATTTTTCATATGAAACATATATAGAATGCATTGACAACCCAATATTGGTGAATAAAAGTTGTTTTAGTATGAGGTTATGATTGTCAGACTTTTATTTTGTTTTGTTTTATATTGTCTTTGTTCTGTTCTATGGTGACTGGTTTTTATGTCAAACTGGAAGTTGTATAAACCCTGTGTCCAATTCACACACCCCCAAAAAGTAAATTGGGACACACAGCTTTGTTGACAGGTTTGATTTTATCATCAGTGTGAAGGCATATTGGTTATTTATAATGCTGTTTGTGCAGTTTTGGTGCAACCATTGTTTAATCTTTAAATATTCTATGGATGTTTTCATAACAGAATAATATAAAACCCCCGCATTTAGGAGTTCAGGTACTCCTTTTGCTCCCTCTCTGAAATACAGGACATCCTCACTTAGATTTCTTATCCGTAATAGTCAATCTAAGGGAAATGTTCAGCATAATGCAGGTGTGACACTTTATCAGAAAATAAATGCATTGAGCATATAGTACATATATACAAATTCAGAAACTTGTCTGTTTTTCCATGTAACATATTTTGTCAGTATAGGCACTGACACAGTAGGATGTCTTCCTGTCTAATAAAACACTTTGTATCTTACATAAGCAAGAGCTCTCAGAGTTATCATGAATGTGGATATTTGATCCTTCTAAATCGAGATTTATAATACCTCATTTATCTGGAGCTCAGACTTCTGGTATCCTCTTCTTAAGCCTCAAACTGAATACATATGAAAATTTCATAACTACCACAGAACCACTGGTTATAAAATTATATCCCTATGGCACAGTTAATAAAGTTGAAGGAGATTTCAGAGACTATTAACATGACAGTTTTCTATTGCTGTTAAGGAAGCTAGATTCAAAAAGGTAAGCATTTAAAGTTTCCCAGTTTATTGGTAACTGAGACAGTAGAAGAATCCAGGATTTCCAGAGGTCAACTCACTGTTTTTTTTTTGTTCAAAAGTGCACTTATGATCACCTCCTATCTTCTCAGATGCTTCAAATTAGATTACCCCATGCTAAAAATCTCCACTTGAATCACAAGGATTTGCCTGAGCCTACTGTTCATGATGTTATGGTCATAGAAAAAGGATTAACATCTTACCCTTCTATTCACTCTCTGTAAGGTCTGTGAAGAAAGCAACTCACAGAACAGTAATCGAATGAGATATGAAGACAACTTTATTATTAGCTTTACTAGAGAAAGCTTTCCTAATGTAGAGCTCTCTTACAAATCAGATTAGAGGACTTAAACCTTTAGTTTTATTTGGAACCTGCCACTGCCCCTGGAATGAAATTCTGGATGTGCTGCATGTTAGAACAAGCTGAAAGCAAAACTATACTTATGTGATCCTTTGGAGGGGGTGAGGGCAGTATTGCAGGAGGGAGAAGATGAAGTGAAAAAAGAGAAGAAAACACAAAGTAGTTAGTAGTTCTTGTGTAGTTTACTAGATGATGATCACAGTTCCAAGTGTTTTATGGATATAGTCTCATTTAATAATTGCAACTCATTAAGGTAAGTTCCATTATTTTATATTTTGCAGATGATAAAAGTGTGGTAGAAAAGATTAAGTATTCTATCAAAGATCACACAGCTGAAAAAGTTAAATTCACAGAGCCAGTGTTCTTAATTACTACATTTAGTTGCCTGTTTATGCACATTAATGTTATATGTTTATATGTATATAGGTATGTACATAAATATATATAAATACATATACATTATACCTATATACTGAAAGATAGGGAGGGAAGGAGGTAAGAGTGAGGAGGGGGAGAGCAAGAGATATTGATGGTGATGATGATGGTGATGATGATGATGATGATGATTGGAAACAAATTAGATAAGTAGCAAGCTTTCAAAGTACAGCTTAAGTGATTTATCCATCTAGCTATATGAAAGAGAAGAGGAAAAATATCTAAAATATTTATTGATCACAACCACTAGTAACGGACGCCTGGGTGGCTCAGTCGGTTAAGCACCTGCCTTCAGCTCAAGTCTTGATCCCAGTGTCCTGGGATCTAGTCCCACATTGGGCTCTCTGCTCAGTGGGGATCCTGCTTCTCCCTCTGCCTGCTCTGCCTGCTGTGACCCCTGTTTGTGCTCCCTATATAACAAATGAATAAATAAAATCTTTAATAAATAAAATAAAATATTTATTGATCATGGCCACTAGTCAACATGATCTAATCAATGTTGTGATCTGTGATCAATTATCTCATATTCCTTCCTCTTAGAAACCAGTAAAGGGTATACATGTATGTGTGTGTGTGTGTGTATATATATATATATATATATATATGTATATATACATATATATATATATAAATAAAATTTCCAGGTGGAACAGAGATATCACTGTGCAGTAAAGAGAAAATTTGTTATCTGAGGAATACAGATGTGAGTTTGAAACTACTTCTGCAATTTTTGAAATTTATTAAGGTTTGCTGAGCCTCAGTTTGTTTACCTATACAGAGTACAGTTTTATAATTTCTAATTTACCCCTATCTACTCCTCAGTGCCCTGTAGTTTTCATAACTCCCACCCATCTACTCCTGTAGCCATTGCCAATAGCACTACTACACTGAGAATGTTCTTGTGATTTCCTGACTGCATGGAGCAGTTCCTTGCATTTTACTTTGCTCAAAGTCACTCACTAATTGGTAGTAAACTCCATGTCTTCAGGTATCTCAGTTTAAGGAGCCTAAAACCAGACTCATCATCTTTGTTCTCCAACACTGCTCTCTTTTCTTTGTTGCCTGCTTGAATAGCATTACCTTTTTATTTTTTTTATATATTGCATAAATGATGAGATTTTATTCTGGAAGTCAAATACTTCAACAAAAATTTTCTTCATAATAGCCATTATACTCAGCATGAAACAACAGTTTTTTTTTTTTTTTAAATATCAAGAAAATTTTATTTTTTTTTTAAATTTACTTACTTATAATCTCTACAACCAGATTAGGGATTGAACTCATGTCTCCGATGTTAAAAGCCACATGATCTTCCCTTTTTTTTTTTTAATCATTACTTTTACGCCAGTTATTCAACCTGGAACTTTGAGAACCATACTATTGTCTTTCATTTCAGACCCATTCACAGTCATCTTTCATTGTTAGTTCCTTCCTTTTATCTCTCCTTTGCTGCCACCATTATTTTTCCACTGTTTTGATGCATTAGGTTAAATGCAGGCCCTCCTATTCTGGCATTTCCCCTGGCTTTTCTGATCCAACCCTGGCACAACTGCCAGTTTGATGCACATAACTGAAAATCTTATGTTATTATGGGGCCTAAATCCCTTCTATGACTTACCAGAGCTTTCCAGATAAAGCTTGAACTTTCTGGTTTACCACATGCTAGGATTTCTTCAACATTGGCACTATTGACATTTTGGGCCAAATCATTTTGGAAGAGGGGTATTGAAGTAGAGGGATGGGAACTGTCTTAGATGTTATGCGAAGTTTAGCAGCATCTCTAGTCTTGAGTAGATGCAGTTGCACACCCTGCCCATTGTGACAACTGAAATATGTGTCCTGACATTGCCGTATGTTTCCTGGGGACCAAATCTTTAGTGGTTGCAAACTTCTGGTGTACCTGACCTGGCTACTGCATTTCTACTTCCCTGCAAAGATACACACCATATTTTATAACTTCCCCTATCACAAACTCTTCATTCCAGCCATCCCAGCCACTTCCATTTTTCTAAGCATAGCCTGCTTTTCCATGCCCCCAAGCTTTCCTATGACTCTGCTCATAGTGATCTTTTAGCTTAGAAAGCCTTTTCCTTCATCTAGGTAACTCCTACCTATCAACTTAAAAACTCAGCTCAGGCATTGCTTTGACTTTGGAAGCCTTTCCTCTCATTGATCTAGATGAATTCTGAAAATGCATTTACCAAAGTACTTAAACTGTTTGGACTAAAACAAACAAACAAACACACTACTTTATGTCATACGAGATATTCTTGACAATAAACATCGTATCTTACTTGGTTCATACTCCCAAAGCCATGCCGCAGATGACAACCTGATTGATGTTTGTTTTGTTTTTGTGAATAGAAAACACTATGTAAAGCATCATGCTCTGTCATGAGGTTAATGTTAATTGCCTTTGTTTTTCTGTGTTTCCTAAACCTCCTAATAGGATATTTATACTGGGTTAATAAAGAACAAATAAGTCTTGGTTTTGGAGTTTTCAGATTTTGAAATTTTGGATAAGGTATTATAGACCTGTAGCTCACTTGTTAGCTGCATACACTATCAATCCAGTAAGACTGGCCTTTCCGTAGTCACTGTTCAGCCTTGCTGCTTTCTCACATCAGCCTTTACATAGACTCTGACCTCTACACCTATACAGACCCTCAGAGGCCAACTCAATCCCAAGTGCTTCCATGAAGCCTTCTCTTGACATTCTAGTTTATGTCACTTTCCCGCCTATTATAAAAAAACTATTCCTTTTTGGTTTTTAATCACAAAATTCTAAAAAATTTAGTTCATTTCCCTTTTTTGCCTAAATCAGAGGGAAAGTACTATAAAAAGGACAAAGATCCATTAAAGACAGTCAACCTGGAAATCCAGATAATCTGGGCAGTAAACATAGAACTATGCTACTTAGTAAAGTCTACAGCTCTTAATTTCTCAAGAGGTAAATATTGAATAATTGCTCTGTTTGGGAAATCATGGAAATATGTAGTACATTGTAAAAGATTTCCAGCAAAAATTGTTAAAATACAGATTTAACCCTTGAAGGGACACGTAATAAACAAAAATACTTTTGCTTTTCTGCAGCTCTGTATTATCCTAGACCACAAGAAAAAATAGATACCCATGAGTGTTGGTTTGTTTTCCAAATGGTGTCTGTATAAAGCCAGTGTCTATTAAGGCTTCTTGTTGTATAGAATTTGGAAACTTATCTCATCAAATTGTGGTATTAACCCTGAAACTGCAATAATGGCGTTGCCTCTATATCCTCATTTGCAGGAGAAAAAGACCTTTGATATTCGATCTGTGAATTTAATGGCATGATTGGTATTTTTAGAACATTTTCTATGGAGCTGAAGGTTACAAATATTCTATTTGTAAGAAGAGTTCTTTATAATTCAGTTTCCTATTCCTCATTTTGAATGGAGGTCTTTGTCTTTACAATAGATTGTTCACTGGGGAAGGGCAAAACACCATGCTGAATAAAAAATCTTATTCTGGAACTATATGTGTGAAATTTTTAAATGAAAGGAAACTTACTGTGCTATTTTATATTTGCAAGGTTTTTGGATTATCAATAAGCACTTAGTAATTTCTTTCTATATAAACAAATCAGTACTTGTGTTTTTGGTTATTGACACTATCTTTCTTTATTATTTAGACTTTTAAATATAAGAAAAATGTCCACAAAATCAGGCTTCACGCTTTTGCTTTGAATCAGTAATTTAGTAGCATTTACTACAAAGATTGAACAATAGCAAATGCATAGAGACTTTGTGAAAATTGAATGAGAAGCACAAATAATATCCAAAGGAAACCTTTTCTCCTCCCCAACTTCTTAATCTAAAGTAAATATATTTTCATTTTTAGATCTCTTGCTAAAAATTATTTAAAAAATTGAGATATGTAAGGGAAATAGAAAGGACACAGTTATTTGAGGAGTATCTGAAATATCCTGAAAGAAACAAAAAGTATTTACCATAACCACCCCCCCCAACACACAAAAGCACACATACACAAAGAGGAAGAAAATAAGAAGGGAAAGAAGAAGAAGGAGAAGAAGGAGAAAGAGAAGAAGGAGAAGAAGAAGGAGGAGGAGGGGGGGGAGAAAAAGAAGGGGAGGAGGAGGAGGAGGAGGAAGGGGAAGGGGAAGGAGAGGGAGAGGAAGGAGGACAAAGTGAAGGAGGAAGAGGAAGAGGAGAGGAAGAAGACCAATAAGTGTTTGCATGAGCACACCAAGTACATTTTGATAAGGGTTCTTTCTCTTTTTTTCTCTTTTTTTTTCTTCTTCCTTATAATTTGGTATTTAAAGACAGAAACGCTTATTTTACATATTTATGTTATGATTAGTATTACTTGGTTGCTATTTCTGCTTATGTTATTGTTTGAGGGAGATTGTGCTTTTATTTTTATTTATTTATTTTTGCATGTGTTGCCTTGGCATCTGTTTTTCCCATCTCATCTGTACTCTGGGTTTGTAGAAGGTTTGGGAAGAAGTTAAGTAATGCTCCACTGGACCAGAAAATTAGTGATGAGTGAAATGTTAAGAGGTCTGGAGGTTTAGCCAAGTTGGGGTTAACATCTAGGAGTCTAGATGTTTATTGAGAGTGGTAAAAGACCTCTTGAGTCTACATAAATGACCCGTGAATTCAGTGGTAGAAGGCATTTTGACAAGGCTTTCAGGATTTCTTGCATTCAGAGAGAGCAGGAATCTTTGAGAAGACCTCATGTCTTAGGTCAGAATACAAGGGTTTAGAAAACAAAAACATGAAAGGATGGAAAAAAAAAATTAACCTCTTTACAGCACAAGAGTTGGGTTTTAAATTTAAAGACAATGTTTGCAAGTTTTCCATTTTTCTTTAAAATAGCTTGTTTCATTGGATCATTAAAAATAAAGAAAAATTTATTTTATACTTGGTTTTTGGATTTGAGAAATACATCAGGAGATTTATACTGGATTTTCTATTGCTATTTTTTTTTTTTTTCCTTTCATGGGTGAGATTGAAGGCATTGTGGAACTACATAGAGTGTTAAGTTTTAAAGTGGGAAAAAAAGATAAGCAAGAGAATACCTCAGAGTTTTCATCTGTGTCAAGGGTTCATGTTTTGTCCCAGCTAGTTTGCCTATCTCGGGAAGAAATAACTAAGCCAAAAGGGGTATTAGCAGTAGTTGTAGCAGCAGCAGCAATTTTGATAATAATCTAAAACAAAATATCATTGTTGTTGTAGTTATTGCGACTGTAATCTCCAGAATATCACACACTGTGCTAAGCATTTTATTTGTATTATCTTATTTAATCTTCTTTATAACCTGCCAAGGAAGGTATTATTGTCTTTGTTTGACAAGGAGTAAACATACATGAAAATTTTCTCAGGCTAAAAAATCAACTAATAAAGCTGGGATTGTAATGTAGAATATTGAGACTCTACAACACATGTTTTACCAGATGCACTATTTTGCAAAATCAGTAACTTGGAAGAGGAGGTGCCATAGGTTTTGAATATTTGAAATTAAATTCAAGACATCTGCAAATCTATATTTGTGACTCTAGGAATGACAGCATGAGAAGGAAAGATGTGGAATTGTGGTATAGAGGAGACATTTTAAATTAAGTCACATCTTTGGTGAAAATGCTTAGAATCTTTGATTTCTACCTCTTCTCCTATGCTCTTTATTTTTTATTTAAATTTAATTGTACAACATATAGAACATCATTAGTTTCAGATGTAGTGTTTAATAATTCATCAGTTGCATATATGCTCTTTAACAAGATGATATTTAAGGTATTGGGAAGTGTGCCATGTTTTAACTCAGCCTCATACCAAAGAGGGATATTCTTAATAGTTAAAGGGATGGTCTGTATTGGTTCAAGAATCATCCTTTCACAACTATTACATGATTGAGCACTACATCAAAAACTAATGATGTACTATACATTGGCAAATTGAATTTAAAATAAATAAATAAATAAATAAATAAATAAACAGACAATTCTGTACTTTCTGCAATAGTTTCTTTTAGACTTTTTAAAAAATTTATGATCATTTAAAATACTTAAATAAAAATATCAAAATATTGTGTTATACATCTGAAACTAATGTAATGTTGTATGACAATTATGCCTCAATTTAAAAAAATAGAATAAACTGCTTAAACACTCAAAAAAAAAAAATTTCACCTTCCTACCTGCCTTTTCCCAGATTCCAAAAAGAGATGGGTGTAGTGTTTTCTTTGCCTTCAGGTTATCCCTTAAACAATTTGCATACTTAGGGAGGGGTTGGTGAAATCTAGGGCTCAGGTTCTGATGTTTCTTTTTTTTATTTTCCCCCAAATATCCCTGTACCATGGAAATATATATATATATATATATATATATATATATATATATATATATTTTGCTTCTCTTTATTTAACATTTGTTATACTATGGGGAAGCATACCTCTAGCATGGCATTGCTGTACTATGCTGTATTTGAAAAGATATTTTGCCCACTCATAAAGCTTATTGTTTTGTTTAAAGAAAAACATGTCTGTCCTCTCTTGCCCTTGATTGATAAAATTCAGGCTCAGGTTCTAAAGTAGGTAGCTTCTAAGGAATATGATTTATGGTGTAAAAAATGTATTGGTTTATTTTCTAATAATAAGATTAATTTAAAACTTACCAAGTTTCAGGGGTGCCTGGGAGTCTCGGTCATTAAGCATCTGCCTTAGACTGAGGTCATGATCCCAGGATTCTGGGATTGAGTCCCACATCTAGCTCCCTGCTTAGTGGAAAGCCTGCTTTTCCCTCTCCTACTCCCACTGCGTGTATTCCCTCTCTCATTGTGTCTCTCTCTGTCAAATAAATAAATAAAATCTCAAAAAAAAAAGAAGTTTAAAAAAAAAAAGAGAAACTTTCAAAGCTTCAGTAATCAATGCTACTGTTGACAATGGGATTTCCACAAAAGGGAGCATTGCCTCCTGTGAGCCTATGAAATACGCTATAGAGAGGAGGTGAGACAATTTCCTTTACAAGACTAGAAGGCAGAAGAACATATTGCCAGGACCAGTTGTGTGGCTTTGAACAACTCTTTCCTCTCTCTCTCTCTATTTATTTTTTATTTTTTTCTCATCATAGCACATACTACTCTTCCTTATAAAATATACTGTTTTTCCTACCATATGTCTAGATAATGGAGGTGAGATTGCTTTGTAAGCTACAAAATTTAAAACAGAAGTTTTTAGAATTTATTTTTATATTCTCTGAGACATACAAGTCCAATGGAGAAAAAAGTTACTGTTCATTTATCTACATCATTTAGAGCTATAAAAAGATTAGGTTTTTAATTTTATTTTTATATTCCAGAACTCTTTCTTTGCACACTTCTTATAATAATTCAAAACTAACAGAAAAATCCCAGGTATGAGCAGTGAGAAAGATATAAATAAAACACTTGCCAAGATAACCTTCTAACCTGGAATGGATGTTTCATCATAGGTATTTTGAAAAAATAAGGGCTATTTAGTGATTTATCAATCCACAGTATTTTCCAGATATATGAAGGCCTTTTCCATGAGCATATATATTGTACCTTATTATTGTGGTGGTTTCAAAAAGGTTTACAGGGAAACGAAGACATATAATCCTAATCTTAAGGAGACCTAACACAAGTAAAAACTCTTCAGTATATAGAGGAAATTTGTAAAAATACACATTTCTTCTGTAACAGTTACTTAAAGCACAAAAGTTTATCTTATAGATACCCCCGAGTTCATATTTGTTATTTTTGTCAAAGAACCCAATTTTTTTAAACTAAATGATCACTCCTCTACTCTACATTACTTTAAGTTCTCTAAGAAGGCGACACTAAGACAATATTAAACATTCAATTGATTTATAAGAGGGGAGGGTACCAAAAATCAATGAGAACCTTCAGACTGCCATAACTTCTGACACCTGTGGTGAAAGAGAGAGTGAAGGAGAAAGGAATGGAATAGGAGAAGTTTCAGATTGTGGCATCATTTCAAGAAAGGTTAAGCTAAGCCAGTGGGGGTCCTTGAGCCAATGTCATCCATTGAAAGAGTCCCCTGTGTCCTGGGAATGGGACCACACTGGTCCTCTGCTCCTCCAGGGTGTCGGTAAATGTCTAAGATCAGCACACGTGAAGCATGGCCACAGCATAAATGCGGTAGTAGGTGGATCCAAAGTGGTAATTTCTGGGGTTGTCAGGCAGTTATGATGCCCTCATTAAGAAGTCTGAGTGGTCCACATCATGGCTGTCGCAAGTCTCAATTCACCTACTTCTTGGGGATTTAACTTCACTTCCGGCTCCAAGGGGTGGACACATAGATTAGTTTTGGCCAATCAGAGCATTCTATTTCCAGAGGCCAGAGATGTTGGTTCAGAGATAGGCATGTGTAGTGCATATAATCAATGAGAAACAATTAATTGTTTTTGGTATTGTTGAAGAGGAGCTTATATTCTCTATTAAGACAATCTAAACACTTAGCTGTAGAAAAATCTTTTATGGAGTACAACTAAATCAGTACAGCAAAGTCAGAACTATGAAATAGAGAGACTGAGCTCTGATGACAATTTTTCACTCCTTGAATAAAGCTGTACCTGATTTCTTGACTTTTTAGTTTTATGATCAATGAATTTATTCAATACTTCCTTATATAGCTAAGTATTGCTGAAATGATTTGGGTGACTAAATGAGGACTGACACTACAAAGGTTTCAACTAAGGATGTTGAAGTCCACAGCATTGGGACTGCCTTATATGTTCTTTATCCACATATCCTAACACTGACCTGCCATGCAATATTTTTTTTATACCACATACTTTGCAGTTTAATAAAGATTTGTTTAATGCATTAACAGAGTTTTCACCAAAGAATGGTGTTTTAAGTAAAGAAATAGGGAACTCTGTAACAAAAACATTTTCTTTTGTCTCATAAAACTTCATGAAATGAAGTTCTTTCTGAGTGTTCTTAAATACAGTTCTAACTCTAAAGCCTTAGAAAAACAGTGCAAAAGGCCCTTGTTATTCCTTATCTGTGTGAAATAAAGGTCTCATTTATCATTCCATTGAATCATTTAACAATAAACAATGGAAGGAGCAGATGTAGATAGAGTTGAGTACCTTCTCTTTAATTTTAATTGAAACAGCAAGCCCTGTAAGTAGAATGTCAAGTGAATGAAGAACTACATCATAACTTTCGCAGTTGAAAGTAAAAATACTGAACAGCCAGTTTCCTGGTGACATCTCTCCTTAAAGCATCTTAATAAACTGCTAACATACAACTGCCTGGTCAGATCCAACTGCAGGTTTCTGTAGGTCGTATACACCACTGATCATTGCCTGCACTGGCTTCAAGGAGCAAGAGAGCCTAAATGAGGTAGGAGTGTCAACCCACAGTAGGTAGCATCATTGATTTTAAATCACACTTTTATTTTTTTCCTTTCCTACATTCCACAAGATTGAGAATGGAGAATTTCAAGTTTTAATCAAAAACAGTCTCTAATAGTTTGGGTTTTTTGTTTTGTTTTGTTGTCATCTGTAAAAATTTGTAATTCTACATTTTGTTACTTTGTTTTTCTATACCGTCATGAAGAAAAGTGATTCTAGAACTAAACATCCACTTGTAAGAGTGATCGCAAAGAAGTCAAAAGGTTGGCATAATTATTACCAAACTAAATTAAAATGAATAGGCAGGCACAATTATGTCTACTTAGGAGGGCCTCATTTCGTTTACTCTGAAGATGGTTATAAAATCTCATGATAAGGGAGCCTGGGTGGCTCACTGGGTTAAAATCTCATTATGATGGGGCACCTGAGTGGCTCAGTGGGTTAAGCCTCTGCCTTCAGCTCAGGTCATGGTCTCGGGATCCTGGGATTGAGCCCTGCATGGGGCTCTCTGCTCAGCGGAGAGCTTGCTTCCCCTTCTCTTTCTGCCTGCCTCTCTGCCTACTTGTGATCTCTCTCTCTCTCTGTCAAACAAATAAATAAAATCTTTTAAAAAAAAATCTCATTATGAATTGTATAAAGTTTTGCTGAAGAAGTTTACCATTCAAGTTATGGTCCATAGTCTAGAAGCATTGGCATCATCTGAAAACTTATTAATAAGACAGAATTTCAGACCCCATTCCAGACCTATGGAATCAAAATCTGTCTTGTCACAAAATCTGCAGGTAATTTGTATGCTCATTAAAATTTGAAAAACACTGCTGTAGATCACAATATCATAGGATCAGGAAGTATTATGTCACATTAAAGTTAAAAATCCAGTGGTTTAGTATTTAGGTTTTCTAACCTATAATATCATTGAGACTTTGCATTCCAATTTTTCTTCTCCTTTTCTTGTAGCCCAGCAAGACAGATTTGACTCATGTCTTACATGTTTCTATATAAAATTGAAACAAGAAAAGCACTGCAGGTTCCAATTTGATACACAGTGACAGATTATGGATCAAGAAGACTACATTTGACAACTGTTTTATCTACCTTAATATGCATGCAACAATTTGGCTAATCCCCAAATTCAATGTTGGTTACAGCTGATTGATAAAAATGTGGTTCCTTATTCAAGGTCAAATTAATTTGTAAGAGTTTTATTTTGCTTACTGAGCAGTTTCCATGCAGAATCCCAGTCTGACATTACAGTTGTGCATGCACTTTCTAAACATATGAAACTAAATGTATAAACCTAAATGTACAAACCTCCTCTCTACTTCAGTGTATCTGATACATTGTATGACACATACACTCTCTCTCTCTTCTGGAAAATTTCAGTTTACTCAGATTTGCCTCCCATGACCTGAAATAATTTAAAATTACAGATGGTAATTGAAAATGTCCTGAGAGTACTTTTATACAAGAATAGAGAACAAAACTACTTTTTGGAGACTATGTAATGAGCCTGATTTGACAATGTTGGTGGTTGAAGAATAAATATACTTTAGGTTCATGAAAAACAATATAGGCTTTTAGTCTCAAGTATAGCCATATTTGTTTATTGTATTATAAAATTGTCAGTTTGCTCTACTAAAGTACACAATATGGCCCTTAGATGTTAGAATTAAGAGCACGCTGTTGAAATATATGTCAGTATCATTTGATCTAGGGAAAGGCATAAAGGAAGTTTTTCATCTCTTTCAATATGAAGCCTTGTCTTATTAAGCAGAAGGAAACCTGAAAGTTTAATTTCGCTGAACTGTTTTTGCATTGTAAAAAAGCTACAGCAATACTGAAAGCTTATCTCCCCCTGGGATTATAATGAATATCCATTTATTACAGTGATACAGTTTTTAAATAAATAAAAATGCATGACCACCTTTTCCAGTTATAGTTCATAAGGTCTGAAAGAGGGAGATTTTATCAGCAGATTAAATGAAGAATTTGTAAAAGTGGTCACCTAATCTCAACAAATAAAAATGGATGAGATTTAACAGTTGATTTACAATATTTTGGCAAGTACAAGATTTGTCCCTCAAAGGACCTCTTGATTGCTTAAACTAACCTTGGAAGTAGCATTCTTATTTCCATATGCAAACTTCTCAAACATTACTTGTGCCTCTTCCAGATCTTAATCATGACCTCCATTTCTTGAATGTTGGATGAAAGAGCCAATATCTGCACCTTCTGAAAGAGCCATGAGAGAGAGTGAAGGCTTCTGTTACATATTCAAAGTGAAAAAAATTTTCAAAGAATTCTTCCTTCCTTTGCTGGCTTCTCTCTACCACTTCCTATTTGTAGGAAGAAAGAAAGAAAAAAAGAGAAACAGAAAGAAAGAGGAAGGAAGACAGGAAGGAAAAACAAACAAACAAACACCTCCATAGAGTTATTTAAAATTTGATTTCTTTATGAAACTGAACCCTAAATCATGTATATAAAAATGATTCTTCTTTACTTCATTCTAATATGCTGATTCTTATCTCTAACGCTTAAAATTTCTTATTGCTTTGTTTGTATTTATGTTCATAATACATTTTTCTAACTTAATTGAGAACAAGCAATTAATTTATGAATCTTTGCATTAATATAATTCCTAGGACAACCTCACACATTGCTGATTTAATTAATGTCTGTCAAGTGTTTCAGTAATAAAATGGATGAATCCAGTTGATCAAAATAAATACGATTTAGAAAATCCGGGTTTTGCCTGGCAAATATCAGCGGTTAACTATGAGTGCTTTTTGATAGTCTGAGGTATCTACAGTGTGAGAATCACTCAGATGGATTAACATGTTAAGTCTTAGCAGTTCAAGATATATGCCACAAAGAATGCACTTGGCCTTCAGGATAATGCTGAGATTTCACCACCTAAAAAATAAACATCAGAGAAATTTTTACAACTATTAAATATTGTGTTAGGTTATTTTTCATAGTTTGTCTTCCCAAGTCTTTACAACAAACTTGCTATAGAATTATTAATATCTCCATTTTTACAGAGAAAGACTTGTTATCTTGTCCAAGGTCAAGCTAGAATAATAATGGCCAGCTAGAATTCACACTCTGTTCTGACACTCAAGTTCATCCTCTTTCCAATACACTATTCTACTTGGAAGATCATCTTCAAAGAGACTGTTAGGGACTAAATCTGGCCCTCATTCTACCCTCTCCAACTCTTACGTTAAAGCTCTAAGGCCTAAGAGACTGTTTTTAGAGACAGCACCTTTAACGAGGCAATTAAGAAGGTCATAAAGCGAGGGTGTAACCCTATATGACTGATGTCCTTATAAGAAAAGGAAAAGACCAAGGATGTGCATGCACATTTAAAAGGACATGTGAGGACACAATGACTAAGAGGCCAAATGCAAGCAAGGAGGGAAGCCTTAAGATAAACAAACCCAGCCTGGACCTTGACCTTGTCTTTCCAGCTTTCAGAACTCTGAGGAAATAAAATTCTGTTGTGTAAGCCACCCAATCTGTGGTATTTTGTTATGGTAGCCTTAGTAGTCTAATACAGAGATACTAGTAAAAATTAAAATCATGCAGTAAAGGAAAAATTCTTAGGTCTAGAGACTAGGAAATGATCTGGAGATACAATGTCTCCATGCTTTGTGCAGCAGCCTTGTGCAATCATTCAAAACCAGAGGTATCATTGAATACTTCCTACACCCCTGCCAAGTCACTACCAAGTGCAGGCAGCAAGGCTTCTCAGACTCTAGATTTGGCATCTCTTTATAATCTCACAATGAGTCTGGTGATGGGTATTAAGGAGGGCACAGATTGCATGGAGAGCTGGGTGTTCTATGCAAAAAATGAATCATGGAACACTACATTAAAAAAAAAAACTACAAAAAAAAATCTCTATGATTCCCTTTTGTAGAACCACCTTTCAAGCTTATAGCTTAATAAAACTTGGCATTATTGCATGTTGCCAAATACAAACACTGGCGATTCCTAAAACCAAACTGCCTAGTACTTACTGTGAACTCTCTTTTCCTAGGACTCTGATGAATTACAAAGGAACAGTGTGGCAGACTCTGCTTTGTGAAGATATATTACAGTTTCCTAGTTATTCGTTTTCCTCGTTTTCTCTGTTATACCTCTTCTATGCCCAGAACATTTTTAAGGTTATGTGTGTCAATTTTTTCCTCAACTCTGGGAGATTGGAAAGATATTTAACAGAATGACTGGTCAATCATTGTTTCTAAAATGTAGTTCCCTTTCCTCCTTTTTGCCCTTGCCTCTTGATTTTTCTGGGTGCTGCATTTTTAAATGATATTATTTACATAATATTTCTTCAAAGGTGTTGCTCTCTTTCGAAGGAATACAGTGGAAATGGAAAGAATATGGAGAACTCTTAGATAAAAAATGTATTGCTTTCTTGTTTCAGCCTGACTAGTGGGATAAAAAGTTTCTCATGGTAATAATTATGTTAAATGACAAGGCAATCAAGCCCTCAAACTTCATTTTTCATTTGAAAAGACAAACTTACAACTAGCATTGTGGGAGGCATGACATCTATAATCACAGGAGCTTGACTTTAAAAGGAAAAGAATCTTATTAGGCTATCCAAGACAGAAGATTATTCTTGTCAAAATCATTAGCTTCCCATTAAGTTCAAATAGAATAAAGCCTTTCTTAAATTACTGGGAGATGATTCTCTTGTCAGAATCTGATCTGTCCAAATTCCCTGGGAGGAACAACAGTAATACAATGGAGTTTAAAGTTTGTTACAACTGAGCATTTTGGTGGAAAGTTTTTTGTTTGTTTGTTTGTTTGTTTGTTTGTTTGTTTTTAATGAATCTTGGTCACAATTGGAAAAAATACAATAGCCAGAAAGTCTTGTAGATGCGAATGTAAAGATATAAAAGGAAGGCAGAGTAGCAGTTGGAGAATTTTCTGCAATTTGCAGCAGTATCTTCAGAATTTTGTAACACCAGGTGTTCCCAGGGGCAACTAAAATAAAAAATTCTTAAAGGCCCTCGTCAGGATAAGTGTCAGGCCAGTGAATTTCATCTTTGATCAAATTTGAATGCCCATCAAGATCATAGAGCTTTCCTCAGTTTATTAGACTATTTCCTTTTAGATGAAATAATTAGAAAAATGTTCTAGGGATTCAATTTATAGGGATTTGTAAATAGTAATAATGTATGCATTAAATACATTGATGATTTATAGTACTTCTATAACTCGTAATAATCCTGAGTTCTACAAATAGTAATAATCCTAATTGTGAGATTACCACAAAAAGAGTGGTAATCTCTTTTATAAACATTTTTCACATTTGTCTAATTCAAAAAGGTTATATCTCTCCTCAGATGAGTATCCAAGATAAGGCTAAATCTGTGTTCCTTTTATTCTAAATCCAGTGCCCTTTGTGAGGATACCATAACAGTTTCTATATGTTTATTTGGATGTCATGAGATAGCTAACAGCCATTCACCCCCCTTCTTTATTTTCTTTCTTCTTCTTCTTCTCCCCACTTTTCTTTCTTCCCCTTCTCCTATATCAATTGAATGATTTCTTTTTAATCCCATATGTAATCTTTAACTCTTAGGCTATTGGGGATAGGTCTAAATTTCTGAAAGATGTCTTGTGGATCATTTTAAAAAGCCCTGTTAAATCACAATTATTTGCTTCACAAGAAAAAAAAAAGTATCCTGGTTTTCTTTTAACTATACATCCACTAGGGGACTCAATTCCCCACCCCCATCCCCCAAAACTTAAGCAAAATGTAGTTGATTTGCAGTTAGATGAAAGGGTTGGTAACCATGAGATTATGTAGTTCCATTTATAAGAAAGAGAGAATTTATGCCTCTAGAGAGCTTAGCAAAGAATGTTATATTCAAAAGACAAGAGTCTTAAAAGAAATCTCATTTGAAGAAAGACATATCAAGTAGTCTCTGGAAGGTCTTTAAAACTCACTGTCGCTAAAGGGGGGAAAATATATATATATATACGCACACACACACACATATATAATCCATGATACAGAATATAGAAATGATTATAGTCACTGTATAGCAGCTTTTATTCTAGATTAAAGCAGAAGTGAAAACATAAAAATGCTGAGAAAAGGTAGCATTTTTGTTTTCTTAATACTAACTCAAGAGACAACAAGTAAACTATTAATGAGAAATCTAATGAGTAGGGAAATATCCTAACAGAGTTAAAGGCAGAATTAATTTGGAAATGTTGCATGAAGACTTGCAGAGAAATTGGGGTGAAGAGAGTGCCAAAAAAAATACTGATATTTGAAGGAAAATAACAGAAGTAAAATCTGGAAAATAATATTTTTTAAAAAGCTGTGGAGACTAAATAAAAAGAGGTAAAGGCAGAAAGAATGCAGTGAAGAAATTGCACACATATTGTTATACAGAGCTCAGTTCTTGGAGTTATTTTTATAATGTTGCTGCTTCCAACATAACCACCTACTTCCAGTGACCACTAAATGTTCTTACTGAGAATGATTTTTCCCTGAAGTGCCACCTTTGGAAGCTTGAGCTGACAGTTAATTGAGTTCTGATGTTTTCTTATTCGAAAAATATTCAGAATCCAGGAAAGACTAAAAGAGGGGCAAGAAAAATGTGTTTCTTGGCTCCTGGGTTTTGACCTAAATTCCCTCAGGCAGTATACACCGCTTATTTAAAAAAAAAAAAAAAATAGAGCAAACTGTTCCTTGCTGATTCTGAAAACGTCTCCATTCTATTTTACATCTTCCCCATCCCTGAAAGCTTTCAGTGTTCTTGTAGTTTTAAATTACTCTTCTTTCAAGTGTCTGTTCTTTTTATAAAATAGTGAGAAACTAAAAATTTCTAGGCAACACGCAAGTGGCAAAACTCTAGCATGTGTAACATTTTATAATCGAAGAAATAACCTGATCAAGGGGAAGAAACAAAGTAGACCAGTAATTGATACATTTATTATTACTACCCTAGGCAAACAGAAATACCTGCTGGTTAATCATAAAGAACAAGGCAAGATAATCTCTTGAATTTTTTAGGTTAAATTGACATAACATTATATTAGTTTCAGGTATGCAACATAATGTTTTGATATATGTACATAACAGAACGATCACCACAATAAATCTAGTTAACATCTGTCACCACTTGGGTGACTGGTTGGCTCAGTGGTTAAGCAACTGCCTTCGACTCAGGTCATGATCTTGGAGTTCTGGGATTGAGTCCCGCAATGGGCTCCCCAGTAATGGAGTCTGCTTCTCCGTCTGACCCTCTCCCCTCTCATGATCTCTCTCACTCTTTCTCTTGCAAATAAATAAATAAAACATCTGTCACCACTTATAGTTACTTTATTTTTTCTTGTGATGAGAATTTTTAAGATTCACTCTCTTAAAACTTTCAAATATACAGTACAATATTATTGAATATAGTTACCTTGCTGTACATCACGACTCCAGGATGTATTTGTCTTATAACTGGAAGTTTTTACCTTTTGATTGCCTTCACCTATTTCTCCTACCCCATATCCCACCTCTTTCAAGCAACAATTAATTCTCTCTACAAGGTTTTTTTTAAATAATTTTTTTTATTTGTTTAGATTCCAAATATAAATAAGATCATAGAGTGTCTTTCTCTATATGACTTATTTTACTTAGCATAACACCCTTAAGTTTTATCCAGTTGCTACCAATGTCAAGATTTCTTCTTTTGTTGGCTGAGTAATATTCTGTTGCATATATATCAAATTTTCTCTATCCACTTATTCACCTATGGACTCTTGGGTTGTTTCCATATCATGGCTATTAGAAATAATGTTCAATGACAATGGGGGTGGAGATGAAATGTCTTTATGAGTTAGTGTTTTCATTTCCTTCAGACAAATATCCAAAAGTGGAATTGCTCTGGCTAGGATGTCTAATACTATTTTGAATTAAAGTGCTATGCATGAGCCTCCCTGTCTTGTTCCTGATCTTAGGGGAATAACTTTCAGTTTTTCACATTGAATATGCTGTTAGCTGTGGGCTTGCCATGCATGGCCTATATTATGTTGAGGTACCTTCCCTCTAAACCCACACTGATGAGAATTTTTTTCTCATATATGAATGTTGAATTTTTTTCAAATGATTCTTCTCCATCTATTGAGATTTTCATATGATTTTTATCTTTCATCTTGTTAATGTACTGTATCATATTGATTGACTTGTGGATGTTGAACCATCCTTGTGTCCCTGGAATAAATTCTGTTCAATCATGGGGTATGACTTTTTCATTGTATTCTTGAAATCAGTTTTCTGATATTTCATTGAGAATTGCTACATCTATGTTCACCAGGGTTATTGATTTCTTTTTCAAATAGTACAATCTATTTTAATCTATTTTAGCACTTAAACTGTGATGTGTGTGTGTGCTTGCATGCACACATAAAAAGAAACATTTCTATACAGTTATCATCTACAGTAGAAATTTGTATAGAAAGCTATTTTATTTGAATTTATTTCTTATGATACAATTATCTTCATAACCCTGAAAAAATAAGTAAACAAATTACATTCTCAGAAGGGAAATACTAATATAACTATTTAGCCTATACATCAACTTTGAAAAAAAATTCAGTTCACGTTATAATATTTTGATAAAGCCACCAAGGTACCCAGTCCACCCATCCTCCTAAAGCATCTCCAGAAATTGTGAAATTATATAAAGGGAAGGACAGTGACCCTTTTAAGAGATTTGGTCCAAGATCTAGAATTTAGTTTGACAATACTCAAGATTAAATTACACTAGAGAAAGGAGATGATAAAAAAGGAAAGTATGTGTTTGTATCTTTGTGTGCTAGAGAGGTACCAGAAATGACAATAGTGACAAATTAGTCAATACCTTTTATTTTGTATATGCAAATACAGGCTTTCTCACTAGTCTACCTAGTGAGATGGATACATAAAGTGAGTAAAACCCAGAATTTCTTTATGCAGTCAAAATGCTGGTAAGAAACAGGGGTCAGACACTGGAATACGTTTAAGAAAAGGATTGTGAGCTGGAAAGAGGGTGAGGTCTTGTCATACTTCTTAATAGAGGTCATATTTTCTATTAAGAGACCACAGTGGAGAGGGCAAGATTCTGTTTTCATCCCCAAAGAAGTTAAAATAAAAGAATGAGAAAAAGACTGGTTGGTAATAAGTTTTATTCCAATTTTCTCTCTTTCTTTCTTCCTTTCTCCTTCCTTCCCTCCCTCCCTCCCTCCTTTCCTTCCATTCTCCTTCCTTCCTCTCTTTCTTCCTTCTTCAAACATCAAACTTTTCAATGTCTTTCATGCTGTCATGAGCATCAGTGTTTTTCATGAATCTTCCATATTTCTCTCTCTAATTTATATTGGTTTATTTTGCTTAAGGCATATTAACAAAGCATGATAACGACCTCTTGTCATGAAGTTTATGTCTTTTATTGCTCGGTTGTATGTTTGTGTGTATGCATCTATGTGAAAGAGGGACAGAGACTTATCTAGCAGTTTCTTGTGTTCATTTTTAATTGTTTATGTTATGATCTCCAAGTGTCACTTGTCAGAATTTTGTCTCTGCAACCATTATATAAAAGGCTTAGTAAATGGAGGTGAAGGCTCACTATATGTTAGATATTGTGCTAAATGTTTTAAACAGATGATTAGAATTAATCCTTACAATAATCCTATTAAGTATATACTAATACTATATTTATTTTACAAGTGAGCAAAATGGGTCACAGAAAAGTCAGATACTTTGTATAAGATCAGTTTTAATAAAGCTACTCAAATGAAGGACTGTATTTAATGACAGAGCTCAGTTTCTTGGCTGTAATTGTTAAAATAAGAAATGAAACTGCAGTAAAATGTCTGTATTTTATGTCATGAGTCTCATTTCTTCTGTACATTCATAGAGGCTGTTACAAACTGAGATTATATGGACCATCTTGTCTACCTAGTACACCTAATATTCCTCATCAAGTTTCCATTACCCCCTTTTGAAAGGGTGGTCCCTCTACCCACCACATCTAGTTCTACCTCTTCTTCATCTTTGGTAAGAGAAGATAGCAAATGATTAAAATCAAAGCAATCAGAATCTTTTTTTGTGGAATTTTAAGAAGTAGAACAAAGAGTAATGACTGATATCCATATTTCCTGATGCTTAGAGGAAGCTATTCTATAGTTGAAGATAAACAATCCAAGCTAGAGGCAATGGAAATGGACGGAAAATGATGATAGTGTCTTACATGTGATTGTAGCCAATATGTTAAAATTTGGCAGAAATAATATCAGAATAAATTCTCAGTTGAGAGTTGGATGACTTGGATTTGAATTTCTGTTCTTACACCTTCTTAGTTTTGATCATCACTGTTTAATATCTTAAAATGGTAATAGGAATTTTAGAATCTCATATTGTCTTTAGGGAAAGTTAAATTATATAACATGAGAAAGCTCCCAGCACATACTATATAATCAATAAAATTATTATCTTAGCTTCATTTGTGTGAACATGACTATTTGATAACAGGTTGATGCACAGATCTATGTGAAGGAAAGATATGCTGAGATGGTAATTTTTTAAATGCTTTTATCTTTAAATTTTTTTAATTTTTAAAATTCTTACATTGTTTAAAACTCAACAACAATTTGATGTCTTCTATTTTGAATGTTTTAGAAGTTGTGCTGATAGTTGAAGGATATTCAATAAATCAGAAATTTATCCACTTTTTTGACCAATTTTTTTTTCAAATTTGTATAATATCAACAGAACATGTTAAACCAATTAAGTGGTTATCAGGCTCAGTAAAATATATTTTGATGTTGGTAATAAAAAGTCTTAGATGATCATATGGACATTTTAAGAAATACAAAATTACTGAATTCATTGAAAAATGAATGTGTGTGTGTATGTGTGTATTCATGCCTGTTGGCCCAAATAAAGGAATTGGCTGGCTGGTGGAACTGAAGAAAGAAGATACATATATGGCTTTCTGGATAACTCTTATTATCAGTTAGAAATTAGTTGTTTGCAAGAAAAACTGTTTAAAGCATAAAAGAGAATTTTTTTTTACTTACATCATAGGAAATCCAGAGGTGTGTTTGGACTCAAAAGATGTCACCAAGGCCTAATTTATCTCCAAAGTTTCCTACCGTATCAACTTTATTCTCCTTCTCAATAGTTTATCTTGTGTTCAAGTGCTCTTTGTAGGGGCCTGCATTTGCACCTCACTGAGAGTCACACAGAAAGCCCATGTTCCAGAAGGAGAAGGTTTCACTAGGTAAAAAGTTATCAAATAATAAACAATATATTCTAGGGATCCCAAACTGCCAAATGTCCATTTGAGTCATTCACTTTTAAAAAGATATATCTATAATTATTGTGTGGGAATCAAGGTGCGTATAGAACATGTCTAAGTTTGTTGGTCCTTGGCAAACATCTGTTGGTGGAATTTTCATGACCGGTTAAAGACCATTTACTTCATTCTTAGCATTCATTATATGCCAGTCTCTTCCTAGTCATTATTCAATTAAAAGCATGTGGTAAAAATTCAGTTATGGATTGCAATTATTTCCTTAATTAATAAACTAGCAGTTTCCCGGGTAGGATTAAAGCCATTTTATCTGAAGAGTTTAAATCATATATAACAGGAATCATCTAATACAATCAATCCAAATAGATTTGACATTGATATATCATCCATTTATTTAACTTTATATGTTTTGGTTTAGTTATAAAGGTTTTGAAGAAGAATAGTTAGAAAATGAAACAAATGGAAATGGATGGAAAATGATGAGATATTAAAATGATGAGATATTAAAATGAAAAGAGACTTGTAACAATAGAGCTGTTTTCAACATGTTATATGTTTTCAGCATAATTAATAAACACTATTCATGTTCTGTGACCAAAGTGAGCAGTTAGAAAAAGAAGTGTTACCATTCTAAAAGAGATTAATTATATAATCTGCAGAGCAAGGATAATTTGGGGGGTAGACTTGAGGAAATACAATATTTTGAGTAACCTGATTTTTCACACTTCACAAGTTCAAATTGCATTTCTATTTATGGATAAATTAAGTTTCCTTTTGAGTTAATATAGCTAATTTTTTGGCATTGTTGTTATTTCTATGTATTTATTACATACCAAATACAGGGTGACAGAGCTG
This sequence comes from Lontra canadensis, assembly GCF_010015895.1. NCBI lineage: Eukaryota > Metazoa > Chordata > Mammalia > Carnivora > Mustelidae > Lontra > Lontra canadensis. The sequence goes on from NW_022631005.1 coordinate 18,664,595, forward strand.
AAATTTTCTCTTCTACCTGTGAAAGAATGTCACACTTAAATTTTTCTAGGAGTTAACCCACACCTTTATTTTCAAGTTGTTTTGATTTTTTTTTTTTTCAGAAATGTCCTATTGCTTATTTTTGTTTTATTAGTATGAATGATTTAGGGGGTTTGTTTTATCCTTGTTGTAACTGCTTTTTCCTCTTTATATTCAACCAAGAGAATTAGCATAGACAGACTAACCTTTAAAAAAATATCAGACTTCAAGCAAGTAACAATGTGGGGTTTTTTTGTTTTGTTTTGTTTTGTTTTTTTCCTAGAAAGGGTCTGTTCTCTTAGGCCACTGATTTATTACTTTGCCAGAGGCTTAATGGTTAGGCCACTGAGTTGTGTGGGCAGTCTATGAAAATGCTGCAAGCTGTTCACCTGTCTGCAAAACACGAAGTACATTGAAATAATCAAGCATCCATGTCAATGTATGTATGTGATGGATAACCAGTGATAGTCTCCTGAGGCAACAGAACTGTTCAAGAAGTGAACTAATATAGACCCAAATTGGCCACTTGTTTTCTGGCAGTGGCAAGTCATTCAATTTCTGTAGGTCTCAGCCTTTCTATTTGGAAAATGAGAATAATAAAGTATGCCTCATAGGGACATTATACACACTTGGAAACACAGTGAGACACTCTATATACTATAGAATAGAATTAGATTTAAACTAGTTTGCCTTACTGGGATATTTTCTAGAGATTGTTTGGAAGGTAGAGTTGGTTTCCCACACTGGGCCTTCACAGAGTGATATTACAGTATCTTTTTTTTCTAAAGATTTTATTTATTTATTTGACACAGAGAGAGAGATCACAAGTAGGCAGAAAGGCAGGCACAGAGAGAGGGGGAAACAGGCTTCCTGCTGAGCAGAGAGCCCAATGTGGGGCTCGATCCCAGGACCCTGAGATCGTGACCTGAGCCAAAGGCAGAGGATTAACCCATTGAGTCACCAGGCATCCCTGATATTACAGTATCCTGACATCATTATGGCTGTGGATCAGTCTTTAAGTTCATAATCACATGAGTTTGATTCTATTACTATAACAATAACTTGCTAAGAGTTCAGCATCTAAAACTGGAGATCAGTTCATGATTTATATAAAATATATATTTTCAGTGTTCATAATAATCATATATCTCTAGCATCCCCTGCCTAATGTTTGAGCCCTGGGAAGTCAAATAAGTGAAAATAAAGTCACCCTAGTGAATGTGGAATAATAAATGAGGTAGATGGAAAATTCTGATGGATAGTTTTTTTTTTTTTTTTTTGAGCCTGTGTTAAAAAAAACAAAAACAAACACTTTTTACACAATATCTATCTCTCATTTATACCAATGACACCCAGAGACTTCTTTCACTTAGAGACTAATAAACATGGACAAATTCTTACTCTGACTCATTTTTATTAAAGCATCCTTAATCCAGTAGAATCCAGTAAAATAATCTTTTTCAGGCATCATACATTACTATTGATTAGTTTCAATTTACTTACTTCTAATCCCATTTTGTACAATGAATGATTCCAGAGAGGTGTTTTCCTATATTCAGATCAGTTTCTTAGCCCGAAATGTAACCTCAGTTAACTGAAAGTCAAAAGAAAGACATTAAAATTTTTATGAATTTACTCAAATGACCTGGGGATTCTCTCAGTCTTAGGGCTTCCATACTCCAAAGCCATGGTGCCCAATATAATTACCTGTTTTTAATACTGTCAAAATCTTGGGCCCACAAACTAAACATTCTGATTAATTCATAGGAGTATTAGTATTTCTATTTTCATTTTACTAATTAGGTAACACACAGGGATGTTAGATTGATTAGTTATAGAATGAGGTTTTTGGGGTTTTATTTCTCAGGTAAGATTTAAAAATAGGATTCATTCTGTTCTGAGATATTGTATATATAATCATTGCCAGGAAAGAGGAAGATGGATGGCATTTCGATGACCTATGATTCTGCAACTGTTTAATTGACTAAATTCATAATTAAATGGAAATTTTGCTCTGGCCACAGAAGGGGTTATCTAAATTACAAAACTATGTAAAAGTGAATACGATCATTAAATTTCAAGTACCAGTTCTTTTAGAGAGGGTCACACATTTAAAATAGTAGTATGATATTTCCTAACATATTTATAACTAAATATTCTGTAATAAGGACAATATGTATTCTATTATTATGACAGTTAATAATATTAATCATTTATTTTTTCTTTAAGATTTTATACATTTATTTGAGAGAGAGAGAGTGAAAGCAAGAGATATTACAGAGGGAAAGGGAGAAGCAGACTCGCTGCTGAGTGGTCTCAATCCCAAGACCTCGGGATCATGACCTGAGCTGAAGGCAGTCGCTTAACTGACTGAGCCACCCAGGCGCCACAATCACTTCTTAATATGTATTCTTCATGATAGCCTTATTAGATGCTCTAATATTATTTAGAAGTTGCAGATAGTGAAATTAAAACCTGAGAGATTAGATGGCTTTCCCAGAGTTAAAACACACATATGTAGGGGGGCATATCACACTATCAAATGTAATGCAATCTTCTCTGACCATTGCACTTCAAGAATTATTTAGCCTCCTACCCAGAGTTAGCCAAGCTGTGCGGGTTGAGGGCAAAATTCTCCAGAAGACCACCCTTACTTCTAACACTGTGTACAAGCTTGGGGGAGTTCCCAAGACCTACCTCCACTTTGATAATTTACAGTAAGAACTCACAGAACTTATTGAAAACTATTATACCCACAGTTACAGTGTATTATAGGGAAAGGCTTTATATTAAAATCAGGAAAAGGAAGAAAACACAGAGAAGAGCCTAGGAGGATTATTCTTGTCACACTCTGTCATCGTTCCCTGTGACTCTGATCCCACCCCTCTACCCCAGCCATCACCATGCAACAACAGAGTATTTTCAAACAGGAAAGCTCACCTGAACTTCAGTGTCCATAATTTGTATTTGGGTCTTCATTACAAGTCCCGATTGATTGCCCACATGATCAAACTCAACCTCCAGGTCAGTTAATAACAGAGAGCTACAGAACTCCGCCCTAAATTACATTGCCTTACCTGGAGAGGCCAGCCCTTACCCTAAACAGACACTCTTATCAGGTATGGCATTGGGTTCCTCCCAGAAGACAAAAGGCAAGACTTTTATTGAAGAAGGCCAAATAATTTTTTGATACATACTTCCAAATGCTCCATACAGGCATTTATTTCCATTTATTTAATCAAGAGCTATTCATTTAGTCTCTATTCTATGACAGACACTTTGCTGGATGCTGAAAATCAGTGAATAAAAGAGATAAGGTCCTTGTTCCTGAAAAAATTTTGTAAGAGTAAATATTAACATTTAATCACAGAAATCATCATATAATGAACACCACTGATAAAATGGATTAAGGAAAGTAGAGTATTTTATGAGTAAAAAAGGTCAAGATCTAATATAGATGCAAGACGCAAGGAAAGCCTTATTGAGAAAAGGACATATGAAATCAGCCTGCATTAGCTGAATCAAAATCAGATTTAGTCATGTTCACCATAGACTATTTTCAGATTATACTTAATACTTTACTTTTATATCTTTCTTAAAATAACAACAACAACAACAATAATAATAATAATAATAATAATTGTTTCTGGTTCATCCCTGAAACCAAGGCTTATAATGCACATCAACGCACATACTTAATATGCTATTTCATATGTATCATGGGAATTCTGTAAACAATCATATATTGAACAGCTATCATAATCACTATTCTAGGCATTGAGTAGATAACCAGCAGTGAACAAAATAGAACAAAACCTTGTTCTTAAGTAGCTGCATTCTAGTGATTTAAATAACTGAGTTTGAACTCTGAAGGTAGTTAAGGTAGTTATGGTACTTAGAATATTATATCCTGGATTAGGTTGCCTATTTAATACCACAAACTATCTGTGTGATTTAAGTAAGCCACTTAATTTCTCTATGAGTAGATTTCTTTATATGTAAAATGTGAATAATAAAAATTCTTACCTTTTATAGTTGTGAAGACTGTAATTTCACAACTTAAATAAGAACTTTGACTTGCACATAGGAAATGCTCAATAAATGTTGGCTATTATTGTTTTTAGAGAAAAAATATGATTTGTGAAAAAAAGTTATTGCAAATGGGTGAAGGGTAGTGAGAGAGACAGGCATCCAGTTATGGCATGAATATGTCATAGGAGTAAAAAGCACAGGGTAGAAAAATAGTCAATGATATTATAATAGTGTTATATGATGACAGATGGTAGTTACACTTCTGGTAAGCATAATATGATATTTAAACTTGTCCAGTCACTATGTTGTATACCTGAAACTAATATAACATCTAAATTTTTAAAAAATTTTTAATTTTATTTTTAATTTTTTAATATAACATCTACATTTTTTCTTAAAGAACCTATGGGGAAAAAAAAGAAAGAAAAGCTATAGTGTAAATTGGTCCACTATTATTTAAATACAGAATGCAGTTTGATATAGACTTTGTTTTCACTAACTTCTAGAACAGCTATGATATAATTTACATTTCTTGTCCTGTGTTTCCTCATTAGAGTAGGATAGCTTATCACTAGAGTCTTTTCAGCGTACATTCAATTTTACATCTTTAAAATGATCCATGATTTTTATGACATTAGGTGAGCTCCTAAAGGAAAAGTCATTCTTGTTTGTACTTAACTTTGAGGAAAACCTAGTGCAAAAAAGTGACTATCTTATACTTGCTTTCATTATCTTTATTGAAAGCTTAAAATTATTCCCTAGCCACAATTTCCATGTCTATTATGACAGTTAACTTCCTTGTCTAAGGTGAAAATCAACCAAGAGCACAGCCTCAGATAATGAGATCTCATGGAGAAAGACAATTCATTAAGGTGCTACCAGAAAGCTATATTTTGAAAAAAGCCTTGTGAAGTCAGTACCAGAAAACAGAGCTTGGCAGAAGTTAATGGCCAGGTGCTCCACTGTTTTTTTGTTGTTGCTTTTTTCCTTCCCTTATAGTAAAATTTGGGGGTAGTTGGTTGGCAGTTCCCTCTCGACAGGAGGTGACTAAGAAAAAAAAAGACATCTAGAAATTGCTCTCCTATAAAGATAAAGTAAAAGCTAATTTACTACTGTCCTACGGAATGTCATGCCTCACTTCAACAGATCAAGGTAGAGTTAAGTGATCAGAGAAATCAAATGCTAAGGAGATGTCAGGGAGACAGTAAGCAATTGCCCTATTGACTGCTACTGATTCCAATAAAATTAGTTCAGACCAATGACAGGATTTTTTTTTTCCCCCTTTCCTAAATTGTGAGAGGAGTTAAAACCCAAGCCAAATTTTAGATCATCTGTGAAAACTAAAGACTTGTGGATTACAAGAAAAATGACAAAATAAGGTACAAACGAAGCAATGAAACAAAACAAACTTTTCTCTTCTGAAAGAAAAAAAAGTGAGCATTTTTGGATTTGCTTAAAATCTTAGAGACATACTAATCTGAAATAAGATGAAACAGGAATTACATACACGATAATTTAAGGCAACATCACCAAAGTAGGATGCTGGAAAATCCATCAGTTGAAATACATAATTAACATTGATTATGAAACTAGAAGATTTGAGAACCCTAGGAAAAATATAATTTGATATTATCACAATGTCATAATGTCAAAATATTGAACAAAGATTCTAATGAAGAATACTACTTAGCCATTTTGAAAAATATAAGATTACTAAAGCCATTAGAAAACTGAGAAAAACTCTTAAAAGGAATTTATTAAAATTTTTTTTTACATAAATAAGAAGTAAATAACAATACTTATTGGCCAAATTTATTTACTGAGTACACTTAATTTAAAAAATCATCTCACTAAGAACAAAGAAAAATTAAAAAATAAAGATCTTGTTTAATAATAAATTATATTTCTGGGGAATATTGCTGTGCATCTTCCTTCTGGAAAATCAAATTTTGTTTTAGATTTCATAGCAACTTACTTAATTTGTTTTATGATAAGCTCTATTAAAAATTTAAAATATTTTATTATGAGCTTGTTTAAAACTTTTTGATTTTCCTTAAGGCAGACTATGTCTGTTAATACAAAATCAGAGTAAAATTTTCACAACTCTTAAATGTTGGAATCAGAATTCTATAATTATTTCATATGTATTGCATTCTTTTTTGTATAATCTCAAATCAATGATTAGTCACAGGTCAAGAAACTCATTTTTTTGAGTTGTGTGTTTTCTCCCTTTTACCTAAAGTGCATTCTGGAGTTTAGGTATATTTAAATAATAAAGAAAATAATAAATTTAAACTAGAAAAAGTAAAAGATCATGTTAGAAAAAAAAAATCATGTAGTGATTCTTGGTGTCAATAATTTAAATTTATAAAAGTAATTGCCAGGCTACCTTTTCATTTTTCTGAGCAGCACTGTTTCAGCATCTGCATGGTCACTATTCCCTGCACTCTGCCAGCTCTGCAAAAGCTGCGCTTCCTTCTCTAGAAGATCTCTGATTCTTGCAACAGCCCTTCTAGACAGGCACTGTTACCCATTTCACAGATGAACGCAGGAATCGAGAGCTCTGAGAGAACAAATGATTTGCCTAAAACAACATAATTATTCAGTGGTAAGGCCAGAGAAATAACGTGTTTTTGGTCCAAAGTGAAAAAATCTGTAAGATACCAGATGTACTTTTTTTTTAAAATATTTTATTTATTTATTTGACAGACAGAGATCACAAATAGGCAGAGAGGCAGGCAGAGAGAGAGGAGGAAGCAGGCTCCCTGCCGAGCAGAGAGCCCGATGTGGGGCTCAATTCCAGAACCCTGAGATCATGACCTGAGCCGAAGGCAGAGGTTTTAACCCACTGAGTCACCCAGGCGCCCCCAGATGTACTTTTTGATGTATGAAATTTGAGTCACATCAGCCTACTTGCTATTTTTCTGAGTTGTCATTCTTCCTCTCTGCTGTGAATTTACCCATTTCTTCTTTCTGGACACATTTCTTCATGCCAGAAAGTCTCACATACCAGAAAGCCCCTCTTCTTCATCTGATATCTTCTCATCCTTTACAATTCTGCTTTAGAAGTACCTTTAAAAATTTGACTTTAATTTTTAGAATACCATGGTAATATAGTCACCAGAGCATCCATGGAAATACTGATATATTATTGTTATTAGAGTCCATGGCTCATTAAGATTACCTTAGATTTTACCCAATGTTCTTTATCTGTTCAGGATCCCACCCAGGATTCTGCACTGTGCTTTGTTTTCAGGTCTACTCAGGCACCTCTTAACTGTGGCAGTTTCTCAGCCTTTGATGACTTTGACAGTTTTAAGGAATACTGATCATGTTTGGTAGGATATCTTATTACTGATTTCCTCATGATAATTCTGGAGTTATAGGTTATTGGTAGGAAGACCACAGAGGGAAAGTGTCATTTCACCACATCATATCAAAGGTCCATACTATCAACACGATTTATGAGTATTGATGTTAATTTTGATTATTTGGCCCTTCAGTAAAGTTATTGTTTTGATTCCCTTTGCATCCTGCACTCTTCGGAGTTATAGGTCTTCTCTTTATCCCTAAGAAATTTTATTCTCATTTAGTGAGGAGGTGGGCCATTGTGCTGAACTACTGTTGGACAGAGGGAGGGCTGGTTATCTCTATACTCTAAGCAGAGCACTTTTCCTTTGCTAGGATAATCGTATGTTTGAAACTGTGTGATGAATATATGCCTTAATATTAAAAATTAAATTCAAAAGTAAACTCTTATACACAGTGCAGTGTATAAGAAACACACAAGTAAACATTTGTTGAATAAAGAGCTATTTGTAATAAATTAACATTTTTAATTCAAAATAGTTTTGAATTAAATCCAATATAGCATAGTGAACAGTATCTTGAAATAGATTTTGCCATGAAATTGAGATAGAGCCTTCAATGTGACTTTAGTTTCCACGTCTTTACAACAGTTAGAGAACATTGATAGAAGACAGACCGTTAATATTTTTAAGCAGGGGATGACTTACAAAAAAACAAAAAACAAAAAACAAAAAACATGAAAACTCACGATATAAAACGGGAAAAATTGGGTAACTGTTCATGTCAAAGTGGAAGTACATTTTCATAAAGATTAAAAGCTCTAGAAGAATTTTATGAACTTATTCATAGAAGCAAAAATACCTTAGTATTTGTCCTATTCAACACGATTGCTTTTTAGAAGTAAAAATTACATCTTTGAAATACACTCTGAAATGAGTTTTTCTGTAGAGTAGAAATTGTATTTAATGTTGCTATCTGAGGCAAGAAATATCTCATCTAAATGTCCTGTGTAATCCTATTAGGAGAGTTTCTTGATTTTTGCATTTCTATTTTGATTCCAAAATTAACTTTAAGGGTTGTTTGTTTGTTTGTTTGTTTTCCTTTCAGTGGTAATATTGCCTTTGAGATAAGGGATCTTAAAGAGAGAAATGGTTTACCTTATACTCAGGAACTGAGATAAAGTTCCTCAGAGGTTTTTCTGTTTCACTTGGCTTGAAACATGGCATTTTTGCATTTGTTAGAAGGCAGGCTCATTGTGAAGACAATATTTGGACTTATTCTTTTGTTGGCTTGGAAATTAATCGCCTGCTACCCAGTAAAACTCTCTTTAACTTGCAGTCCTTATTCATTCCCAAAATGAAAATTTAAAATATCCATGTGTCGTAAATCTGAGAACACTAGCTCTATTTTTTTGAGTTGTTTGTCTGTTAGTTTGTTTCTATTCATCCACGGATACCTGTTTAATATTTGCAGGTCCAAATATTTCAAATTAAATCTTAGAGTATGGACTGTACCATAGCTGAAAAGAAATGAATTAGAACTGTTATCCACATATAACAGCTTCCTAAGAACTTTACTTCCTAAGAATTGTTTGTCAAGGCTGTGGAATTTATTGTTATTCAATAGGTTCATACTCTGTAATAAATATAGCACTGAATAAAGGCAAAAAATAGCTATTACTTATTACTAAAGTTATATGCTACATAAACAACCCATTATTAAATTAATATTTGTCTCCTATCCAAAATGTATATTTTTAATTAAAATATAAATACTAACAGTTTCTGAGATTATTTTAGACCACTTGGTCAATGATATTTTAATATTAAGTCTCATTCTATTATAATTATCTAATTAGTTAGATCCTCCATATATGTTGAAATTTCCACCATGAAATAGTGAAATAGAGCCATAACTTTCTAAAAAAAATAGATTTTCACCCAAGGTTATCTATAGATACCCTTCCTTTTCTGCGTTTCTCTTGTGAAGCTGGAGGAACATATATTAAATGTGCATGAGCGAAGACTGAACTTACACAGAACTTCACCTGAATTCTAACTCTTTCATTATAAGCTTGGAGAAAGAGTACAGATTATTTTAACTCTCTAAGCCCCGATAACTTCCTCCATTAAATGGGAAAATAATGAATATCCTGTATGGATTTGCACTGAAGGTTAAATGCAAATATTCATTGTAAAAAAGAGGATTTGGCACATTGGTAGCACTAGTAAGTAGCAAATACATAAAATGAGAGTAGGAAGAAATAAACAAGTAAACAAAAACTCATATATTCACGTTTTTTACAGTCTATAGAGAACCCATGTTCCCACAACCATAAATACATTGTTCCTTTGAGGCTTTGTTGTACCTTTGCTCAGTATAAGTCTTAGCCTTTTAGAATCTTTAAAATACAAAAAAAAAAAAAAAAAGTGAATACATACTATCTATGCTATGTGTTCATAAGCAAGGGAGTATTACAGATTTTTTTTTTCAGTTTTTATTTAAATTCCAATTAGTTAACATATGGTATAATACTAGTTTCAGTACTAGAATTTTGTGATTCATTACTTACATACAACACCTTGTGCTCATCACAAATATCCTCCTTAATCCCCATCACTCATATAATCCATACCCCCCACCTGTCTTCCATCCAGCAACCCTTAGTTTGTTCTCTGTAGTTAAGAGTTTGTTTAATGGTTTGCCTTTTTTTCTCTCCCCATGTTCATGTCTCATTTTTTAAATTCACATATGAGTGAAATCATATGGTATTTTTTTTCTCTGACTGACTTATCATAATACATTCTAGCTCTATTCCTGTTGTTGTAAATGGCAAGATTTCATTCATTTTGGTGGCTGAGTAATACTCCATTAAATATTGATACAACAATTTCTTTTGTGTTTCTTAAGCAGAGCACTTTTCCTTTGCTAGGATAATCGTATGTTTGAAACTGTGTGATGAATATATGCCTTAATATTAAAAATTAAATTCAAAAGTAAACTCAATGAGAGGATATAATAAATGTAAATAATGATGAAAGTAATATTATATATTCTAGCACCATATTGTAAATTATGTAACATTATTATGCATGCAGATATTTTTATGCATTTGCATTCTACAACTACTTACTTATCTCATTTTTATATTGCTTTAAAATGTTATTATCAAAACATTCTCCAGACATAATAAAGGAAGAAAAAAGAAGAAAAGCACTTAATTTCTAAATTACGTGTACAGACACATAGGTTGTAAGTGGTTTTGGTCTCATGAAATTGAAGACCATTTTCTTAGTGGCTCTAAGGCTTAACACTGCACCCACATGGATAACTAATCTTAGTCAAATGTGAGAAAATACAAATGGGAGCCTTCCCTCCGTGAGGCAGACCATAAAAGCGAAACCTCTTGTTCTTCTGTCCCAGTGAAGTGAGTTCTTTTAGGGCAGAATGTAGAGAAATGATGTAGATATTTGAGAGTTGTGAGCATCAAATTAGCTAAAAGCAAATATCCTAAGTAGGTAAAATTAGGGGAGAAAATGTCAGAGACATATATTCAGATGATTGAATACAGTCAATTTTAGACAACATAGAAAACTCATAGGCTGCAAGCTGCTTGCTTATAGAACTTTCACTTAGTTACTATGCCCCTCAAAACGCCTACCATAGTATCTTCATCACTAATATCTACACAATAGATACAAATAAAAGTTCATTCAAAAGTTACTGAGGTTGTTTTTCTCTTGGGTTTGTTTTCCTCACTCCGCTCATTTGAATTTTTGATATATGGAAACAGATTTTCTCACTGCTATATGAAAGAAAAAAAATGACGCTATGCATTCTTAATTATGATTAATGCTACCTTTTTTTCTGGTCTTGATACATGAGTACGTTTAAACAGGTTTTTTTTTTTCCTCTTAATTTCTGAGAAATACATATGACAGTTGGAAGCAAAAGTTACAACATTGTCCTCTCAGACTTACCACATATGTAGATGTAATATAGCTGGCCAGTACAGCATTAATTATTAGGAGGTAGGGAGAGTCGATGGACCTATAGAGTTGAAAGATTTCTGCATTTCATCTGAACTAGTAAAATATTAATTCTAAAAAATTAGTTCTAAGTAAAATATTGAAACTTAAGCATATACTATATCCATAGAGCCATCTGTATCTCTTTCTCTCTCTCTCTTTCACACACAAGCAAAATTCATCTAGTTAAAAAAAAATAAGTTAAATGGAATTAAAAAAAAATTCATACAACCCAAAAGAAGGCAGATTTTGACGAATACAAGAAGGACATACTGAGAAACCAAACAAAACCCAAATAATATGATAATATACCTTAATGCAACTATATTCATATTAATATTAAATTTTAATATATTAAGCCCTCCAATTAAAATTATTAGGAAGGCTAAAACACAAGACACAGCTATGTGCTATCGACAAGTGATGCATTTTAAATGTAAAGTCACAGGATGAAATTAAATTGATGGAAAAGATACATTAAAGAAAATAATAATAGCCATGAGAAAGACTGGCATGGCTAAATAAGTATCAGATAAATAGACTGCAGTACAAAGATTTTTACTACATTTAAAATGGAGCATTTCTTAATGATAAAGTTAGTTATTCATGAAGACATAGTTATAGATGTTTTGTGCCTAATAACAGAGTTCCAAATTCATGGAACAAAATTTACAAATTAAAGGTAGAAATATCTAAAGATCTTATCGGTGAAGATTTTAATATCCCTTTTTTATCAATTGATAGAAAAAATAGAGAAAAAGAAATCACTTAGCAGTTGCATAATCTACATTCATATATATAAGCCATATACTGGTCCTTTAAAAAATCTTAATACATTTAAAAGGCTAAATCATGCAGAATATATTCTCTGACCACAATTGAGAGATAGTAAAACCAGTAACAATAAGATTTTCTATGACTATGCTACTATTAGACAATTAAACCCATGTTTCTAAATGACCTAATGACTAAAGAAGAAATCAAAGAGAAATTAGAATATACTTTAAAACAAAACAAAACAAAAAACAAAACAAAAACATTATTGGGTGTAGGTAAAGTGATACTTAGAGGAAAACTTAAAGGTTGAAATGCTTTTATTGGAAACAAGAAAGTCTAAAATTAATTATATAAATTCTCCCTTAAGACTCTAGTTAAAGGATAACAAAGTAAAATCAGAACACGTAAAAGGAATGAATTTATAAATATAAGAATAGAAATCAAGGAAATGAAAACAAATAATAGAGAATATTACAAAGCCAGCAGGTGGTTCTTCAAAAAGATCAATAAAATTAATAAACTCCAAACTAAAATAATAAAGATAAAAATAGAACGTAAATTGTCAGCATCAGGAATGAAAGAGAGGTTATCAATAGAGATGTATAAACCTTTGTTGTTCAACATAATTGGCCCTATGTGTAGCTACTTAAGTTATAATTAATTAAAATGAAATAAAATTAAAAGTTCAATTTTTCTGTCACTCTAACCTCATTTCGAGTCCTCACTAGTCATATATGGCCAGTGGCTACCATATTGGGCAGTGCAAAAATAGAACATTTCTATCATCACAGGAAGGTTTATTAGAAAATATTAACATTGCCCATTGAAAAGAAAATATGAGAATGCTACAAACAAGTTTATATCAATAAATTTGACAACTCAGGAGAAATGGACAAATTCCATGAATAACACAATTTACTAAAACTGATAAAGGATGAAAGAAAATCTGAATTTTAGGGTGCCTGGGTGGCTCAGTTTGTTGAATGACCAATTCTTGATTTAGGCCCAGGGATCTGCACAGTCTGCTTGTCCCTGTTCCTCTGCTTCTCCTCCCACTTGTGCTCTCTCTGAAATAAATAAATAAATAAAGTCTTTAAAAAAAAGAACAGAAAATCTGAATTATGGTATATCTATTAGAGATGTTAAATTTCTTATCTCAAATCTTCCCACAAAGAGAACTCTAGGCCAAATTACTTAATTGTTTAATTTTATCAAGACAGCACAGTCTAACACAAACTCTTTCAGAAATAGAGAAGGAAACACATCCTAACTCATTCTGTGATCCTAATACCAAAACCTGGCAGAGACATTGAGAGAAAAACTACAGGCAAATTGTTTATGAACATAGATGTTCCAATATGTAACAAGGATATCACATTTTAATAATAGAGTTTATCCTAGAATAACAAGGTTGTTTTAACATGTGAAAAATTATACAATACTGTTAATTAACAGGATTTTTATAAATGAAGGTTTCATAGGTGCAGTAAAATAATTTGACAAAATTAAACTCATGATGATAAATCTTTCAGCAAGCTAGGAATATAACTTTCTCTTCCTAACACCACTAACTCTTCCTAACTTCACTAACATCACAACAACTATTCAAACCACCGAATTAATCCCTGCACATTTTATATCCTCTTCCAGTCTTTTTGTCACATTGCCAATGGACAAATCTTTCTAAAGTATTGCTTTATTCAAGTGATTATAAATATCTTTAGTGGTGCCTCTTTTCCTACAGATCAGGTTATTATTGTTCACCAAAACCCAGTGCCTAATGGAGTGCATTCATTTATTCATTCGAACGACTGAGTCTCTAAGCCCCAATTAATCCATCTGTGTGCTGGTTCTTGCTTTTTTATTCGGCTGCTGGAGAAAAAAACAAAACAAAACAAAACAAAAAAAAATGAAGTCTATAGTGTGAAATTATACAAAATGCAATCAAACAATTAGGACCCACTCTCTATCTTTATTTCCCAACCTCAGATAAATACTTCAATGTTTTCTGACTCAGCAATTATTTGTGTTCTCCTTTCTGACCTCATTCTTTGTAAATCCCTGACTGTGCCACCTCCTCCTTAATTATCAGCATATGACCCTGTCTACTCTATCCAAGAAAAAAATAAGAGCCAAACAATGAAAGCTTCAATAATTTAACATTATCTAAACCAATAAATATGGCTGCAATTATATCTATATTATCCTCTTTCTCTTCTGTGAGAAGAGGTGTCATTCCTTTTTTAAAAATATGTCTTTCTTTGACTATATACTCTGTCACCTTTCTTATTTCACTTAGACCTCTGATCTGTCATGTCACCCTCCAAGTTCTGTTATGATTCCTTAATACTTTTAAGATAATTTCTGAACTCCTTAACATAGTTCACAAGCTTGTCTAGTTTTTCTTTCCTCCCTCATTATCTATGTTTTTGTCAACTCAAACTTCCCTCAATTTCCTGATTATGCTGTGTTCTTTCTCACTTTTGAAACTTTTTCAGTTCCTGTTTCTTTTTGAGGAGCACTCTTTCCCCTGACTCTGCCTCGTGAATTTCTATGTAACATGTAGGTCTCAAATGGGATGTAATTTACTTCAGGAAATCTTCCAAAATACCACTGGTATTTTTTTCCCCACTGAACCCTGCATTTTCCCTATCATAACACTAACCATTTGGTATTGTAATTACTTATTTACTTGTTTTTATCCTTTGAGTCTGAAAATGCCATTAGTACAGATACCTTGTGGATAAAGTGGAACAAATGAACACTGAATGGTTAAAGAAGCCGGGTGTTATGCTTGGCATCTGGATAAGGAGATGAAAGACAGACTCTCTGCTCTCAATGTCTTAACAGTCTAGTGAAAAAGACAGATAATTTAAACAATGATAATGACATATTAAATACTATACTATGGTATTTGGTCCCAGTTGCCTTTCAATTTTATTTCTAACCACTTGGAAATAAACCTATCAGATATTTCTACTAATTATTACTTGAACATATCTTATGCCTTTTTATTCCTATGTTTTGCTTATGACTCTGAGATTTCTAGAAATTATGAATACTTCAACGATCATAAAGAGCATTCAGGCAGTTTTTTCAAGCTATTCTGGACCAAAGTGTTGTCTCCTTCCTCTAAACTTCAGTAGCATTTCTAGTACCACTGTCCACTTCATGATTATGTAATAAGGCTTGC
Source organism: Lontra canadensis (assembly GCF_010015895.1). Classification (NCBI taxonomy): domain Eukaryota; kingdom Metazoa; phylum Chordata; class Mammalia; order Carnivora; family Mustelidae; genus Lontra; species Lontra canadensis. Next base: position 18,679,952 of record NW_022631005.1, read on the forward strand.
TTAATTATTTATATCTAATTATATTCTCTTTCAGATTTAGAACTCTTAGAAGGCAGAGATATTATATAACTGCATATATATAACACCCTTGAAAGACCCATCAGGGAATAGAAAAATATCTTGCTCATTGAAGTTTCATCGTAATTGATTTTCTAAAAATTTATGAGCTCTCCTATCACTCCTCTCTATGTTCATCCTATTGAATCCTATGGATTCCTTATCTTATCTCCAGATTTGCTTTGAAAAATATAGATCCCATTTGTCCTGAACAGTTGAAGACTAGTGTTTTATTTATAATATTGACTAGCTTTACATGTCCTAAGAATTGTGAAGATAGTTTATACATAATCTGCCATTTAATCTTTCTAGTAAACCTGTGAGACAGGTACAATGATAGCTCTATTATTCTTCTGAAAAAAATATGGATCCAAACAGGAGTTCAGCTACTTTTAAAAGATTATCCAACTAATAAGTGGAAGTCTTAGGATAAGTCTCAATTGTGATTTCTAACTTCTGAACCACCACCATATTCTAGTGGTGAATAATGCGTGTGTGTGTGTGTGTGTGTGTATAATCTCCTGATGTGTGTATATATATCTATATCTATCTATATCTACATCTAAATCCAGATCCACATCCATATCCATATCTATATCCATATCTATATCTATATCCTGATCCTTGCACATCATGCTGATGAGCACTCTCGCTAGATAATTCCATAGACTCAAGAAAATTGTACAGGTGCTAGAATATACCTTTAAAAAAGCCTACAAATGTAACAAGGTATATTGTTCAGAAAAGTAATTATTATTTATAAGAGGCAGAACATCCTTGGAACTTTGCTAACACTATCTTAATTTTTTTTCCCTGAAAAATATGTAGGTTAATATTCCTATGATCACTGCACAGATTAGAAACCTGAGAATTAGGTCAAGAGAACTCTTAAGCGTAGCTCATGTAGTTAGTGAGTAGCATACCATGGATGTGAACCAATCTATTTGTCATCAAAGATTATGCTTTTACATACACTGTGACACTACTTTGTTAACCCCTTGTTTCTGTGCTTCTCGGTTTGTTTAATATATCTTTATCTTTGGGGTAGAGTGCAAAATAGGAAGGTGAATAGAGTTCTGTTATCTAAATTTAATGGTTGTGTTCTGGAGAGCTGGTTTAATAGTATCGGACTTTGTACTATAGGTAAAAGCTGCCTCAGATAATATAATTTCATCAAATTTTAAAGACATTTTATAAATAGAAATAGCAACATTTTTTTTTTATCGAGTATATGTGATCAAGTGCATGCCTTCCTGGCATATCTATTTTTTTCTAGAATTAGTGAGTAGCCTGTTTACCCTGAACTCATTTTATATTTTTACCCATGTCTACGTTGTTACTCTTAATCCAAAATGCTCAGATGCTTTTCCTGCAAAGTCTATATTCTATAATGGAGGCAAAATTATGGGCCCAGGTGGGAAACCTAAAATCATTACATTTTTGTCACATTTTTTCTCACGTAATAGGTAAAACTAATAAAAGGAGGTACTAATATAAGATAAAAGCCTGCTGCATTATTTCAACCCAGCAATTGAATTCTATCAATCAAGGTATCCTTTGCTGTCAGAAAAGAAAGCTAGAAGGTTCAGTATGGATAAAAATAAGGCTTAGGGTAAATTAAAGTAAAAAGCTTGATCTGTAAAAGAAGTATACTTCTAAAAATTTGGGAATATGAATTAGGAAAAGCAGACACCATTTGATAAGTCCTGTCTAGACATTGGTATCTAGAATGTGAATATTGAATAATAAAATTGAAATGAATAACATTATGATATGATCAGGTAAATTCATGAAAATATAAATCAGCAACAGAGAACAAAAATGCTGTGGCACTATCATTTTAAGGACTGAATACAAATATGGGTTAGATCTTTATTTGGCAAAATCTAATCAGCTGACCAATTCATAATGCCTGCAGTGTAAATAACCATAACTTTTCAGTCTAGTTTTATTGTGAATTTTGGAAACTACCTTCATCATTTTGTACTCTTAATAAAATTCATTTTTTACTGTTACGAAGTATAACATACTAATTATAAAAATTTAGAAAATTTAGGATGTACAAAAAGACAATACATTTTACCAAGTAGCCATTTATTCTTAGTGAATCATTTTTAATATTTTGACTCTTGGGACTTTAAACAAGCTGATATCAAGAATTTTCTACTCTAAGTGAAACCATAATGAAAAATTCTTTGTCTATGTATTCATTGTTTCTAGAAAGCATTTTATTTTTTTAACATAATATATATATTCAACATAATATATGGCAGAGGGAAATATTTGTGACAAAAAGTCCACCTATTCAAAACCACAAGGTGTGAGAGACTCCCTAATTTTCATGCCATTTAGACTGTGTCTTCCACATTTACGTGAAACTAAATAAATGACCAAATTGAAGTTGGGAGGTTTGCATTCATTTCTTCACAGCTTGTCTTCCTTGGGCTATGTGGTCACTTTGGAGAAAGGCAACATAATTCAGGGCCCATGAATGTATAGATCATATTCACGACTTGGAAAAGTGACAAGAGATGTTAAAAGGTCACATTGATTCACCATTTTTAAAAAATTCTAAGATTGGCCATAGCCATGGTTTTCTTTCACCTAAAAGGATTTATACATGCTTACTTGAGTTTATGCTGCCAAACTCCAGAGGAGCCCATGTCTACTCTGGTGGAAGAGATAGGGACGCAAGGTCTGTGAGCTTGCATCCACAAAGAAAAAGTGCAATTGCCAATAGAAAGTATAGCTTTCAATTGGTATAGTGTCTGGTTTGTCTTGAAACATTAACTTTATCTTCACCATTTTTTTTTTAAAAGCAATGCATTTTGTTATCCCTCCCCTCTAAAAATCAAAGCTACTTAAAGCATGATACATGAATTATCAACATGGGCCTCTCCTGGGAGCTTGTTAGAAATGCAGAATCTCAGGCGACACCCCAGATGTTCTGAATCATAATCCACACTGCATTTTAACAAGTTCCCTAGATAATTTGCTCTATATTAAGTTTACCCTAATAAACCAGGTCTCGAATTGTATTACCTTCTTGAGGAACTCTTCAGGGATATCCCTGATTGTGTCCAGTGCCCTTAAATCCTCTCACAGCACTAAGTCCCTCTCATCTGTGGTTCTTACAACATAATTTTGTATTTTTCAGTCTATCATTTGATTGTTTCTCCAGTAGACTATCAGCCAAGGATGAAACTTGCTTCTGATCATCATGGTATACCTGGCACAGTGTATTATTCATAGCATTTAATTAATAATTAATTAAGCTTTCCTGCCAGTTAATAAAAAAATGTCTGTATTGCTACCATGTATAGTGGATTACAACTTAAAAAAAATAGCTTTCGATTTAAATTGTTATCATGGTTATTATTATAAACACCAACTCTTTTTTTGAATGGCTAATGTAAGAAAGCAGTGTGCTGAAAGTTGAAGTTACATAAGAATATAATAAAATATCTTTGTGATTCAGGAGCTTACAATCTTGTAGAGTTGTCAGAATTTTCACATGGAAAGACAAATTATAACTCATAGCTTGTATATATTAAGAGGCCAAGAGATGAACAGTATCTTCATTGAGAGAACTGATTTTTCTAGGCTCTGAAACAAGCAATGAAATATTCTAAAAATTTACTTTTAAAGTTGTTTTACTTTTTTTTGAGTATAGTTGTTAATTGCAGGTACTCAGCATAGTGATTCAGCAACTCTAAACATTACGCTGTGATCACAAGTGTACCTACTATCTGTCACCATACAATGCCATTATATTAAGTGTATTCCCTATGCTGTGCATTTCACGCCCATGACTTATTCATTTCACAACTGGAAGCCAGTATCTCCCACTCCCCTTCACTCATTTTGCCCATCCCCTCCACTCTCCTCCCCTCTGGCGACTTTCAGGTTGCTCTCTGTATTTAAGATCTGATGCTGGTTATGTATGTATGTATGTATGTATGTATGCATTTATTTATTTATTTATTTATTTATTCATTTGTTTTATTTTTCCAATTTCACATGAAGAAATCATGTGGTATTTGTCTTTCTCAGTCTGATTTATTTTACTTAACATAATACCCTCTAGGTCCCTTCATATTGTCACAAATAGCAAGATCTTATCCTTTTTATGGCTGCATAATATTCAATTTTGATTACTTGTTCATCCATTGAAAGACATTTTGGTTGTTTCCAAGGTTTTGGCCACTATAAATAATGCCACTATGAATGTTTATGTACAAGTTTTTCTGTGTTCTTCTTATCTTGGGGGTATATATATATATACACATATATATGAATAAAATTGCTGGACCATACAGCAACTTAAGTGTAATTTCTTATGAAATGCCAAAATGGTTTCCAAAATAGCTGGATCATTTACATTCCCACCAGGAATGTAATGATGGTTCGTTCCAACTCCCTGCATCTTTCCCAACAGTTGTTATTGTCTATTGTTTCAGTTATAACCATCCTTATAAATAAGAAGTCTTTTCACTGTGTTTTGATTTTTATTGGCCTGATGAATACAGATGAATATCTATGTATTTATTGGTCATTTGTGTAACTTCTTTGAAGGATTGTAGATTCATGTCTTTTCCCTGTTATTATATTGGGTTATTTCAAATGTTTTTTTTTGTTATTTATATTGAGTTATTTGATTCATTATTGAATTATAAAAGTTATTTATAAGAATTATAAAAATTATGAGTTGCTTATCTCAATACAAATAAATCTCTTACTGAGTTTTATTTAAATTGTTTCTCCCATTCTGTGGGTCAGCTTTTCACTTTCTTAATGGTGTTCTTTAAAGCATGCATTTTTTTTTCTTTACATTGAGCATAGTTTATCTGTTTTTCTTCTTTGTCACTTGTGCTTTTTATATAACTAGCAAGGCTTTAAAGATTTACCCCTTTGTTTTCTTCTGAGAGTTTTATCATTTAAGTTCTTACATTTAGACCCTATAATGCATTTTAAGTTAATTTTTGTATGTGGTATAAGGTAGGAATCCAACCTCATTTTTTTCATTTTGCATGTGAATTTCCAGTTAGCTTAGAGATATTTGCAGAAGAAAAAAAAAAAAACAGAAACAAAGAAAGAAAAAAGAAACTATACCTTTACCACTTTTTTTCGAAACTTATTAAAAATCTATTGAACATAGCTGTGAGAGTTTATTTCTATACTCTCAGTTCTGTTCCATTGACCTACATACCTATCTTCATGCTAGTACCACACTCTCTTGATTATTACAACTTTGTAGTAAGTTTTGAGATGGGAAAGTATGAGTTCTCCAACTTTGTCTTCCATTTTGAGATTTTTTTTCCTTGTTATTCTGGGTCCCTTGTTTTTCCGTAAGAATTTTATATCAGCTTGTCAATTTATGCAGAAAAGGCAAGTTAGATTTTCCTAGGGATTTCTTTGAATCTGTAGATCAATTTGGAAAGTACTGTCATCTTAACATTATTAAGTCTTCTTCCATAAACATGGAATTCCTTTCTTTTGGTGAAATACTCTTTAATTTGTATCAATAATATTTTATATTTTTTAGTGTATAAGTCTTACACTTCTTTTGTTAAATGTATTCCCAAGCATTTTATTCTGCTAGGTGCTATTTGCTAATTGTTCTTAATTTCACTTTTCACTTTCAAACTGTTCATTCCTAATGTATAGAATATGGTATGTTTCCATATATAGGATATTCTATATAGAATATATTTCAATATATAGATATATATAGTTCTATCTATATCTATATAGCCATTCTTCTGATTGTATAATCTGTTGTCATGTTAACCAAATATTTTGTTAGCTGTATGTTTCTCTAAGATATTCTATATAGAGTATTTTTATATACAGATTATATTTATTTTTATATATAGGTGTATATATATAAAGCCATTCTTATGACTGCATAATCTTATATATTCTTAGTTCAAATGTATTATGGAAACCTCCTACTAAATTTCTTCATTTTGACTATTTTTACTTTCAAATCAGGACTTTCCATTTCATTTTGTAATAAATTCTGATTTTCTTTTTAAAGAGGTACTAAGGTACTGTCAGGACTGCCTTTACTTTTTTTTTTAAATTTTTTAATGTGGTAACATACACTTGACGTCAAATTTACTATTTTAACCATATCTTAAATGTCCAGTTCAATGTCATTAAGTACATCCACATTGTTGTACAATCATTGCTACCACCCATATCCCCAATTTTTCAACTCTCCAAACTTGAAATTCCATATAAATTTAACAGTAAATCACCATCCCCTCCCCCAGACTCTGGCCATTACCATCTTACTTTGGGTATCTCATATAAGTGGACTCATACAATATTAAATCTTTTTGTGACTGGCTTATTACACTGAGCATTCTATCTTTGAGGTTTCTCTATATTGGAACATGTGCCAGAATTTCCTTCCTTTTTAAAGCTGAATAATATTCATGGGGCTCCCGGGTGTCTCATTCATCAAGCGTCTGCCTTTGGCTCTGGTCATGATCCCAGGGTCCTAGGATCTAGCCCCATATCAGGCTCCATGCTCAGTGGAGAGCCTGCTTCTCCCTCTCCCACTCCCCCTGCTTGTATTCTCTCACTGTGTCTCTTTCTTTGTCAAATAAATACAATCTTTTAGAAAAAGCTGAATAATATTCCATTTTATGTATACAACATATTTTGTTTATCCATTCATCATCACATAATAGTGATGTACATTTAGGTTGCTTTTATCTTCTGGTTATTTTGAAAGATAATACCATACACATGGTATTAGAATAGATGTTCATATCCCTGCTTTCAGTTATTGTGGGTATATACCCAGGAATAGAATTGCAGGATTGTTTTGTAATTCTATGTTTAACATTCTAAGGAGCCACCATACTGTTTTCCATAATGACTGCACCATTTTACATTCCTACCAGTAATATGCAGTATTCTAATTTCTCCACATCCTTGACAACACTTGTTGTTTTCTGTTAGCTTATTTTAAAAAATATTTTATTTGTTTATTTGAGAGAGAGAGAGAGAGAGAGTGCACGAGCAAGGGGAGAAGCAGAGGGAGAGGAAGAAGCAGACTTCCCCTTGAGCACAGAGCCCAACACACCATAAGATCATGACCTGAGCCCAAGTCAAACATTTAATCGACTAAGCCATCCAGGTGCTCCTGTTAGCTTATTTTATTATTATTATTTTTTAATAACAGCCATTCTAATGAGTGTGAAGTGTATCTCATCGTGGTTTTGGTTTGCCTTTCTCTAATGATTAGTTATTTGAACATATTTTCATATGACTACTGACAATTTATTTATTTTCTTTGGAGAAATGTCTGTTCAAGTTCTTTACCTGTTTTTTAATTGGGTTGTCTGATTTTTGTTGTTGAGTTGTAGAAGTTTTTATAAATTATGGATATTCATCCTTTTATCAGGTATATAATTTTAAAGTATATTTATATGTATTTTCTCCCATGTCATAGGTTGCCTTTCCACACTGATAGTGTCTTTTGATGTACAACTTTTTTAAATTTTGATGAAGTCCATTTATCTATTTTTCCTTTTGACACCTGTGCTAGCACTATCATATTCTCCTCCTCTTTAAGCTTTTTTTTTTTTAAGTTGTTTTAACATATTTATAATAATTGCTTTGAAATCTTTGTCTGCTTACTTTCACATCTTTCACATCTGGGTCCTCTGTAAAGCAATTTCTTTCACTTGTTTTTTTGTTTGTTTTTGTTTTTGTTTTTTGTTTTGTTTTGTTTTGTTTTTCTTTTTTCCCCCCTTATGTATGAAACAGGTCCCTGTTTCTTTACATGTCTTATAATATTTTGGTTAAAAACTGGGAATTTTAAGTAATACATTTTACCATCTCAGGAAACTATTCTCTGTCGCTAACTGTAGTGATTGGTGGAATGTATTTGTTTTGCATGTTTAATTTTTTTTATTATTACTTTGACTATTTCAGTGAAATTTATTTCCCACTCAGGATGCAGTCTCTGATATCACCTCTCACAGGGTATAGCCCTGGTCATGTGCACAGTCACCCTGGGATTACAGTGGCTTTCTAAGGGCACTCTTCGATTGTCCATTTACCAGACCTATTGAGTTGTGTGCCCCGGTTGGTATCACTCAGCAGTTAGCATGCACTGATTTTATTATTTTTAAAAAAGGGCATTTGGCATGAATTTCTCCACAGTTTTACTCAATAAAATTTTGTCCATTTTTCAAAAGTAGACTTTGAACTTTGTTCCAACTCTAGAAAAGTTCTTCTTGTTAGCCATCCTTTTCCCCCAATTCTAGCTGACCTGTGTCAGCTCCTCCCATGGAGCCATCATCTTTATCTGATTTGCTAGATAGTTTGCTATCTCCCATGAAGCCATTATCTTTATTTTGCCCCTCCCGTGGAGCCATCATCTTCATCTTAATTAATTGCCACCAAAATCTCCATTGTTTGTGACAACACCTGTAGGTTTGAACTTCCCCATACTCTGTTGCAAATAAAACCAGTTCCATTGGGAAAAATAACACTGCTCTTTGTTCTTCAAGCCTGCCATTCGTCCTGGGCAGAATCTCTGCATTGCTCTTGAGCTGAAGATGGGACGCTGCACCACTTTTTTCAGAGTTACAGTTCTGCTTTACTAGTGGCTTTCTTGGTGGGTGTGGTTGCCTTTGATTTTCTTGATTTGGGACCTCTGCCTTGTGAGTGATCTGGATGAAAGCAGTTGTAGCCCAGAATTCTTCATCTGTTCACCTTTTTGTGTGTATTACTCCTGTTTTTAATACTGTACCTGTTGTTTTCAAGGTAAGAATTAGTCTAATTCAGTCTCTTCAGAGAATAACCCTCCAGTGTTCTGTTGCAAGGATGTGGAGGTTTAGCTTTTCTTTTCAACCAATACGGTTTCCATCCCCACCCTATCTTATTTCCACTCCCACTCCTTTTGGCGCTATGCAGTAATCTTCAGTTTTTGAGACTTTCCAGGATTTTGGTGTTGTATACACGTGTTTTGTCTCTGTTCTGAGGGCTTCCAAGTACAATTTGGGCTTCATTCATATCAGTTTATTTTAATAGTGCCCCCTGGAATTGTGCAATGCACAATCTACATGCTTAGAATGCAGCAGCCTCCATCATCACCCCTCTCATCTCCTTTAATCCTTGCCTTAGAAGGTTTTACTCCCTTAGTACTATAAAGGGCTAAGTTAGTGAACACTCATTTATTGCTTCTTTGCTTCTAAAGTTTTGTTGACATCCTTTTTCTGTTTTAGTCTTCTTTCTTATTCTCTTTCTTCTTGTGGGATTGTGTCTTTCTTATCTTCATTTCATTGAGGATTTTGAAAAGTATAGAGGTGAAAAGGAGTGATTAATCGCTGTGTTTAACAGAGAGAGAGAGATCTTCTTGACCTGACATATGCCAGGAACTATGCTGCATTTTCCTTTTTCATTCTCATAGTGTTGAACTTGTATTCAACATTACCAAAGTTATTGGTGCATTGTATGGTCTGGGAATAATATAAGGATTTGAGGGGACAATATTTGTCCTTTAAAGGGAAGGAAACCTCTACCCTCTATTTGCAAATAGATTTAGTCACAATAGATTTAGTCTTACCTACTAAATGTGCAGAAATTGCTAAAAGTTATGAATTCCCTGTACAAAGAGTGTTTCTTTATTCATGCTGCCTCACTGTTCTAACCCAATTTCTATTTCCATCTTATTGTGTTTGTCTTACATAGTTGTGTAATACACTTATACAGTTTATATGTATATTGTCCTTTCACTATATATATATATATATTTTTTTTTACTCTTCTACTCTAGACATGAAAAACCTCATTACTAGATATCTGTTAATTGTATTTTACTCTGGCCCTTTTCGTAAATTTGCTTAATTTTTTTCCCCTCAAGCATAGGTTTCCATGGTTGTAATTAAATGAATTGAGCCAGGCAAAGACCTGGTATGGGTTAGCTTATTATTAATAAATTTAGCATGCCATCCTAACTGTAAAATCAAATGCAAAACACTAAAATACGATGTATAAACCACAGAAGAGTTTGGCTTCACCAATCCAAAGCACCTAGCACTTGCAGCTTTCTCTCCCTTATCTCTCCCTATACTGGTCCAAATCTCACCATTTATATAATGCTCTACAAATTGTAAAGCATGTTTACACTCACTGAATTTTTTAATATTCATAAAATCTTATTAAGACATTTTCTAGGTAGGATGCCAAGGCTTAGAAAGGTTAACAATCTAGTCAATAGTTAAATATCTGGTAAGAGATACCACAAATAGATGTATGTTTTCTACCTTTAAGTCTAAAGTGCATTTCAAGATACCATGTGTAGCCAATCTCTTCTTTTATATAAAGAAAAGATGGAAGTTAAAATTACTGTATTTTATTGATGGAGATGTTGTTGATGATTTATAATGGCAATAATATAACTGCCAACCTATAATGGGTATTTACAATGTGTCAGACACTAAGAACTTCTATTGAATCTTTATGTTTAAAACTCACAGCATACCTATGAAGTTAGTGATGTCACTATCCTTATATTGTTTTAAGAGGAAAACCCCACACAAGCATGTGTTGTCTTATCTTCTCATATTCTTTTATAACTAAAACTGAGGTAAACATTTGTTTTTATTGTACAAACCCGTCAGATTAGAGGGTGATTATTTAGCAAATTTTCTCAGTGTATATGGAAACCACGTCTACCTTTTCATAACATAAATTAATCTCTTCTCATTTCACTGTGCCTTGGTAACTAGATTTTAATTTTCTATTTAATAATAACTTTCAATGTTTTGCATATTTGATTTTAGAATGCTGAACATCGTTTATAGTAAAGAGTTTCAAAAGAAATTAGAACCTAAAGTTCCTAAATTGTTAGAAATGGTTTTATTTGAAGATCCAAAATAAATAGTTCTTTATTCTCTGTTAGCCAACAAGTTGAGATAGTTGGAAAACCTTTTCTGAGTAAACCCTTGGTTTGCCCCATAATATAAAATGGGAAAACTCTAAGCATTGGTGTAGTACACTCTCAAGTTGTTGTTACTTTGGTTTAGCTTTTGTTTATACATTTCAGAGCATATATTTATATATTTCAAGGCATATCTCAAAGTTGTATTCCCAGTATAGATGGAAAAATATGGAAAAACAGTATGAAAAGCAGAGCAACAAAATCCCTTTTCCAGACAGTAAATAAGAGAATAAAAGAATATTTGTCCAGAGAGACATGCACTCTTAATCTTCTGATGTAGAGGTAATACAGATCATGTCCACAAATGTTCCATTGAGACTTAGTTATAAGGCCCTAACCAAATGAAAGGAGAGCAAAGGTTACTCTGGCTGTGTAAGCACTTCTTAGAAACATCTAAGCAGTATAAAGAGGAGGGTTAAAAATACACACACACACACACATTTATAAATATAAACATAGTATATAAATATATAATTTATATATACATTTTGTGTTATATATTATATATTAAATTTATATATAAATTAATTAGTACATACCTAATTTACATTTATTTTTGAGAGAGAGAGTATATAAGAGCATGGGGAAGGGTAAAGGCAGAGAGAATTCCAAGCAGCGCCCCCTATGCCAAGCATGGAACCCAATGCCAGGCATGGAACCATTCAGACCAGGAATCTCAGATTTACTCAAATGAAATGATAACCTGTATTTACATAAAATTGCATGTGAACGTTTTTGCCAATTTTATTCAACTCTAGAAGTGACTTAAATATCTGTCACTTGTGAAATGCATAAACAAACTGAGATACATTCATACAATGGAATACTATTCAGCAATACTGATAAGATAATTTGTCTGAGTCTCAAATACTTTATGCTAACTAAAGATGCTACAGGCTGGATGATTCCATTTATAGCACATGCTAGAAAAGGCAGAATTAGTAAGATAGAAAAAGACCGGTGATTGCCAAATCTGGCAGTGGGGAAATGAACTGGCTATAGAAGGGCACAGGAAAATATCTTGGGATAATGGTAGTGTTCTGTATCTTGATGGTGCTATTGGAAAGACAATATGTATTTTTCAAAACTCACAGAACTGTACATAGAAGGAATCATGTTTACTGTATATAAATTTATACCAGAACAACAAAAATAGAACTAAAAATAATAACTTTAAAAAATGCCTTAATGTTGTATCTTTACATATGAGAACACATAGAAAATTTGAAGCCAGGACTGTAGTTTAGCACTAAGCAAAGGATTCTGAAGAAATCCACATTAGTAGTCATAAGCAGCAGCCTAATCTCTGCAAGCCAGCTCACACTGCATTTTACTAGGCCAAGGAAGCAGGGGTGAGAGGATGAATGATGTGACACAAATTATCACCATTCTAAATATGTCAAGCATACGTCCTGCTGACAAGAGGGACTGTCTGGCATGGTAAGTAGTTGCATCAGCTTTTCAATCTCCAAGCATAAAAAGTGAGTGAAAGACTTTTTTAATGTGCTACATAAGGAAATGATTTTTTTTCCTTAGAACTATGATTATGGTTGTTGGTTAAAAGACATTTTTGTAAAAGCCAAATTCAAGGATTGATTTGATTACTAAAATTGAGAATTAAACAGTGTCTCATTATATAAAATGTCTCAGATAACTTCTGTATTTAGAAAGCACCTATAATTTTTGGTCCTTCCAAAGAGTTCATAAAAGTTCTAATTTCCTATCAAGGAGAAACATGTAACCTAGAAACACGTGAATAAAATAGCACAGTTGTTTTCTCACTGCCCTGCTAAATCCGATACATCAATGTGGATTGTGATCAACATGAATTGTTCAATTATAGGTCATAAAGGCAGCCAGCATAATTGCTATTGACCACACCTTGGATTGAGCCAATGGCTAATATAAGACTGCAAACAGTGGTTCTCTTTTTTAAAAATATTTATATAAACTAAATTGATGAGGGGAAAATCCTCCTAATAGTAATAACTTGTAATTTTTGGAATCTGGTTATCCACTTCAAATCGCCTTTTCTACTGTCCTGTTTTTACTCTAAGACAGGTTAGCAAAATTTATCTGTATGTGTTTCCTAAATCATAAACCTGTATACATTTGTGGAAATGTGTTCTAAATCCCAATGCTGTTAAAAAAAGCATAACAGCTACTTAAGACCTTGCAGATTAGCAAAAGTATTTGGTAAAAATGTCTTGTTTCATTTATTAATTGGCCTGTGCTCATGTAGCAAATTAAATGTGCATGCACAGTGCCCCAGAAGAGTAATATTCATATTTTATAGAAAATATGTTAGCCAGTATAGAAAAATCTTCATTTCTTATGGTTAGTATTTCCCTGTTAGAGATCTTTCATTTGGGTAAAGATTTTAGGAGAATTTACCAAAAAATGAAAGTACCTCCACCAAAAGGTATCAAATGATACACAAGTCTTTTAGGGGGCAAAACTATAACTATGAATCATGTAACACCCAAAATTAAAGACCCAAAAATAAAAGAGAAAATCATTCTATCATAAAAAGAAACACCTCCAAATTGCTTGAAACTTATATAAATTATGGAAGAATACTGACTGTAGGTATAGCTTAAATGGTAACATGATAAAAAATAATAATGCAAAGAATTACATGCGTCAGGCAATATTTTAAGGACTTTGCATGATTTACCTCATTTAAGCCTCATAACAACCCTGAGGTAGTTTCTATTATTTATCTCCATTTTAGAGACAAGGAAAAATAAATATAGAGAACTTAAGTCATCTGTCCATCACCATAATACTATGTAAAAACAACCCTGTTACCTCAGGGGTTGAATGCAGCAAAAATCCAAATTTTCACTCACATCAACACCCAAATAGGTCATCAATGGATGCTTACTATTTCAGGCTCCCTCCAGTGTGTAGGCCTGTTGGCAGAAGGTTCTATGAGCCTTCTGTTGGCTTCTTTGCATCCAGAGGGCTGACAAGTAAGTAAAGATAGAGTGGAAGATCATCAGAATGCTTTAGAGCCCAGTTCAGAAAGTAGCACACACTAATTTTGCATATATTGCATTATCTAGAAGTCAGATACATGGCTCTAACTGAATACAAGTCAACTGGGAAGATTAATCTTTTTATTTGCTCAGGAAGATGAAACAGGATTGATGAATATTAGTTTTGTTTTGTTTTTTTCTTTTTGCCACACCCACATAGCCTGAAATTAGTAAAGCCTGGGTTGGAGCTTAGGTACTCTAGCTTCAGCACTTAAGGTCTTAATTATAATACTGTACCATGACTTAGAAAAAAGAAAAAAGGTGGTGAAAGAGATACGAGATTTAATATGAAACAACTTTCTATCCTTCTAGAATCCCTGTTGCCATTTATTAGTAATACAAATCTAGAAATATATTTCTTGAATCTATTTCTTGGTTAAAGAACGGTTTAGAAGCTGAGTACCTCAAAGTTACCCATTACTTGTAAGCTGTTCAGTTGCATTTGATGGAGAAGATACATTCACATTTTTATAATCTCCTATACAACTGAAAAAAAAATCTTAAAAAAAGATCCCTTAAATACCAGAGAATGGAGTCGGTCTTTATTAGGAGAGTCCCCATCAGTTGAATTATATTTGACTCCTGAAATAATAGCTCCTCTCCTTTTAAAATATTTTATTTTTATTTATTTGACAGAGAGAGATCACAAGTAGGCAGAGAGGCAGGCAGAGAGAGGAAGGGAAGCAGGCTCCCTGCTGAGCAGAGAGCCCAATACGGAGCTCCATCCCAGGACCCTGAGATCATGACCTGAGCGGAAGGCAGAGGCTTTAACCCACTGAGCCACTCAGGTGCCCCGCTCCTCTCCTTTCATTAAAAAAAGACACTTTTCTTTTATGATAATACTGAGAAATATAGATCAAATACCATATTATATATCTGGATTCAGGGATGCCTGGGTGGCTCAGTTATTAAGCATCTGCCTTCTGATTCAGGTCCAGATCCCAGGATCCTGGGATCGAGCCATGCCTTGGGCTCCCTGCTCAGTGGGGAGCCTGCTTCTCCTTCTCCTGTTCCCCTGCTTTCTCTCTCTCTCTCTCTCTCATTCTCTCAAATAAATAAAATCTTTAAAAAAGTATAATTGGATTCAGTCTTTCATATTTCATTACCTTAGATGCTAGTGGTCTTCCTACTTCAACCTAAGATCCAAACCAATGGTAATGTTACATGAACCAACGAGCATGCTTCATGTAGAGCATTCTATTGATACTGATAATTCAAGTACAGAATTTCTGTTCTTCCCAAATAAGCTTTCTAACAAAATTAATCTGATGCATTTTTAATTATCTACATAAACATTATAGTGTTACATGTAATTAAACATAAATGGTAAGCAGCTCTAATAGATAACATTACAGTAATTAGTATTGCTTTCCCAGAGTTAAGCCAAATTTTAAATTTTGTTCTTCATGTTGTTAGTTCTTCATAATTCTTCATGATCTGATAGAAGAATCACAATTTACCATTTCACCTGATAACATGCTTTCAATCTCTTTGCATATACACACGAGTTCTCATTTGATGAACCACAAGTTGCGTTGCCCTTTTCTGTTTTGTTATTTTCAGTCATTAGACCCCACTTAACATTCAAAACCATGTGTGAGGTCTAGTCCTTCATATCCAGTTTTCCCCATTTTCTGTCATTTTTCCATAATTCTCCCCATCACTATCCCCATGCTGGTAACATTTTCAGCACCAATTCCAGATATTTCAAGGTTAGAGAGAGTAGAAAGATGAAACCAATGGTCTGTGGATTTTGTACTTTGAATTGAGAGGGAAAACAAGGAAGTGGGCTATAGAAATTATATGGAAAAATATAATATATTTAAGCTACTAAGCTAATATGCCTGCCTTAAAGTACAGGGTAAATAAATTAAGTCAAACCCCTACATTTATTCTCTTTATCTCATAATATATTTAATTATTTTCTATGAGAAAACTTTCCTATTTCCTCTTATGTCCCACCCCTTATTACTATGTTTATCATTATCTTCTCTGTTCCACTGAAATCTTTTTTAAAGGTCTTATTTGATCCTATTAGAAAATGCAATGCATTTTATGGGCTCCATCCAAGAATATTTCATAAGGATTTAACATTTATTGCTCTACTTACTTCCATTAACTCTTCTTCCTCCTCAGATTTTGTGAAGTTTTTCCGCTTCCTCCATCTATATATTGATTATTTCTCACTTTTTGTTGTTGATGGTTCTTCTTCTGCTTGCCTTTCACATATAAAAGTTCTCTGGGGCTTATTTGTGTTATAAATATTCCTTATAAGGGATGATTCTTTCCTTTTCAGGTTTTAATTACCTACTTTATGTCTGTGACTTCCAAAGCTACATCTCCGGTCCAGACTTCTCTTCTTAGATAGACTCAAATTCTCAACTCTCTCCTGGCCATTTTTGTCAACATTTGGAACTAAATAGTCAAAGGCAAATTTAGTATTTCCCTCCAAACTTCTAATCCTCCTGTTATTCTTAATTCATTTTATTGGTACTATTAACTCACTGTCATTATGCTTTCACCAAGTGTTTGGCCATCCACTCTTCTAAATCTTCATAATCTTAACTTGTGCCATTGCCATGTCTAGTCTTTTAGATCGCTTTTCTTTCTTCATGATATGTCACTCATCTTTATCCCTGTTGTTAGGTACTAATGAACACTTCTGTCTTCAATTACTAGTAGTGACTCTCATTATCAAAACAGAAAAGTCTACTTAATCTAAGAATTAATCCACTTTGACTTGGCCCCAAACAACAATTCCAGTCCCATTTTCTGCCACATCAAACACTGTGAGTTAGCCACACAGAATTATTTATCGTTATCCACATTTTTTGTATCCTTTCCTGTCATATTTATTTTCTCATAGTTTCTCATACTTTATCTGGAATACACTCTCACAAACTTTGTTTACTGAATTCTCCTTATTTCTAAATTTCTGCTTAAATTAAACTTTTTAAAGGATTTTATTTGTTTGAGAAAAAGAGAGAGTGAGCAGGTGAACATACAGGCCGAGGTAGGGGCAGAAAAAGAGGGGGAAGCAGACTCCCCACTGAGCAAGGAGCCCAATGTGGGGCTTGATCCCAGGACAAAGCAGACACTTAACCCACTGAGCCACCCAGGTGCCTCCAAATTAAACTTTTTTTCACAACTATTTCCCATATTATCTCTGCTCATTTCCAGTTTCTGGAGGATTCCTTCCCTTTCCAGCTCATGTCACTTCTATTTTTATTTAGCATATGTATTTTTCAGCTTTGAATTCTACTGTTGTTTACATTGTTATCCTTCCCACCTAACCCCACCCACTTCCACACTCATGTTGTTAATTCCTTAATTTGTCTAAAGTAATTTTGCATTTGTTTTTTGCATTTTGCATTTGCTAACCCCAGCAGAATGCTTAGCATTGACTATGTGCTCAATCAATGTTAAGATAAAGTAGCATATATATTCAAAGCAATTTTGGACTGATTCCACCATAATCAAACAAGATTTGACAACTCAATTACCTAACCTGAAGATGTAAATGAACTATCTTTAGGACCTAGTTTAATTTAATGGACTAGAAATGACACCTGAGAGTGTTAATCCTCATCTTAGAGTTAAGCTATTTCATTGAGTCATTCATCCAATAAAAATTATAAAATGCTCTATCTATAGCACACTATTAAAACTAGAATGAAAAATAAAAATAAAATACACCAGATTTCTAACCATCACCATATTGTACATTGGAATTAGAGGCATAATTAACAACATGGGCTCTGTAGGCAGACTGACCTTGTTTTGAATGGCAGCTCTGTCATATATATTTGCTATATAAATCTTGGGATAATTATTAGCCATCAGTTCCCTCATCTGTAAAATGTAAATTACAATAATATCTGCAAGTTAGACTATTACGGGGTTTCAAAAAGATTTCATGTTTAAATAACTTGATATATGTTAGGTTTATAATTTGTAGCTATAGATACTAGTGAGGGAAACTAAAATGTAAATGGCTACCATAATATAAAGCAAAAATGCCATAATTTCCAAGGAACCATTTATTCTATATTTTTTCTTAATAATGTATTTTTTGCAGAACAAATTACTGGTCTTTGTACATTACATAAATACCAACATTGTATTGTTATATAATTAATGATGAGCCAAAATTCAAGCCTACACATCAGATATAGTTGATCTGCATATTGGTTGAATCTATGTCAAGGAAGCAGAAATTGTTCTGGGTATTTCAAGGAGAAAAAAATTTAATATAAAGTATTGATTGTAATCAGAGCAGTGAAAATTAGAAATTTAAGAATGCATAACTAGCTTTCAAGTCATGGTACTGGTGTTTATGTTCTAGTGAAAGGGGATGCCATGATACTTGATGAGTTCACCAGTAGTAAATTGAGAGACAAGAGACAAAGAACATGATTTCCGCCTTGAGGCACTCCAACCTTATGTGATTGACTAGAATGGAAAGAACCCTGCAAAGGGGACTGTGAAACAGGAGGAACATCAAAAGTGTAGAGCTCTGGAAGCAATGCAATTGTGTATCAGAAAGTAGTTAACTGTCAAATACTGCTGATAGGTCAAGTAATATGAAGACTGAAAAAAGGTGATTGCACTTATCAACATCAAGATCATTGAAGGATTACTTTCCAGTGGCTAACTTCTATCTATCTGCACAATCCCAACTCCATCTTTTGTACCTCTCGACTGATGATTGACTATATATATATATATATTTTTTTTTCTTATATATATTTATATATTATGTATTTCATTTTTATATATATTTTTAAATTATATATATATATAGTCCTTTTTCCCCTATTCAATATTACCTTTATATATACACCAGTTTTAATTTCCCTGTATCTCTGGGAAGTAGAGTTCTCTAATAAAGAGAACAAAATACACCCAGGAACAAATGAAATACACTTCCTCACCCACATCAAAGGATTATAGCCACCTTCCTGTCACCCTCCCATCCCTTTTATTTTGTATTCCTTTTTCTGTTTTGTTTGTTTGTTTGTTTTTGTTTTTGTTTTGTTTTGTCACTCTTTTACTTTGTTTTTGTTTTTGTACTTTATAAATCTTACTTTTGGGTCTCATATTGGCTGATTTATTTATTTATTTATTTTCTTTTTGGTGGTGACTACCAATTGCTCTAAACCTTCCCTTGCCTAGATTGTGGTTGATGTTTTCAGCTATGCATCTCCTCAACCACAGCTCAACAGAATGACTAAGAGGAGGAGCCCCCAACAAAGAAAAGACCCAGAGCCTCTCCAGCAGATCTAATGGATATAGATCTAAGCAAGATGTCAGAAATAGACATCAGGGTAGCAGTTATGAAGACAATAGTTAGGCTGGAGAAAAATATTAATAGCAATATAGATTCACTGAGGGCAGAAATGAGAGTGAATCTGGCAAAACTTAAAAATACTATCCACAAGATACAATCTAATCTAGATACTCTAACAGGGTAAATGAAGCAGAAGAATGGATTAGTGATCTTGAAGACAATCTGATAGAAAAGAAGGAGCAGAAGGAGGCCTGGAACAAACAGGATAAAATCCATGAAAACAGAATTAGAGAAATAAATGATACCATGAAAAGTTCCAATGTCAGAATGATTGGGATCCTTGAGGGTGTGGAGAGAGAGACTAGAAGATATGTTTGACCAAATCCTAGCTGAGAACTCTCCTAATCTGGAGAATGAAACAAGCATTTGTACCCTTGAGGCAGGGAGAACACCCCCCAACCCCAGACTAAAGGATTGCAGCCTAATGCTGAGGCATGTAATAGAAAAACTTGCATATCTTAGAACCAAGGAAACCATTTTAAGGGTAGTTAGGGTGAAGAGATTCCTTATGTACAGAGGGAGGAACATCAGAATAACATCAGACCTGGCCACAGAGACCTGGCAAACTAGAAAGGGCTGGCAGGACATATTCAGGGCACTAAATGAGAAGCCAAGAATTCTTTATCTGGCAAGACTGTAATTCAGAATGGATGGAGAAATAAGGGTCTTCCAGGATGGGCAGAAACTGAAAGAATATGTGACCACCAAGCTGGCCCTGCAAGAAATATTAAGGGGGGGTTCTATAAAAGGAGAAAGACCCAAGAGTGATATAGAACAGAAATATACAGAGACAATCTATAGAAACAAGGACTTCACAGGCAACATGATGACAATAAAATCATATCTTTTGGTAATTACTCTCAATGTGAATGGCCTAAATGCTCTCATAAAATGGCACAGGGTTGCAGATAAGGTAAAAAGACAGGACCCATCCATATGCTGTCTACAGAGACTCATTTTGAATCTAAAGATATATCCAGATGGAAAGTAAAGGAATGGAGAAGTATCTTTCATGCCAACACACCTCAAAAGATAGCTGGGATAGCAGTTCTTATATCAGACAAATTAGATTTTAAGCTAAAAACTGTAGTTAGAGCTACAGAAGAACACTTTATCATTCTTAAAGGGTTTATCCAACAATAAGATCCAACAGTTGTAAATACCTATGCCCCCAACATGGAAGCAACCAACTGCTAACCATAATAAAGAGACATATTGATTATAACACATTAATAGTAGGAGCCCTCAATACTCCACTCTCAGCAATAGACAGATCATTTAAGAAGAAAATCAATGAAGAAACAAGAGCTTTGAAAGACACAGTGGGCCAGATGGACCTCATAGACATATACAGAACATTCTAAAACAACAGAATACTCATTCTTCTCGAGTGCACATAGGACTTTCTTCAGAAATAGACTGCATACTGGGTCAAAAATCAGGTCTCAACCAATACCAAGAGATTCAGATTATTCCCTGCATATTCTCAGACCAACTTTGAAACTGGAACTCAATCACAAGAAAAAGTTTGGAAAAAATTCAGACAGTTGGAAGCTAAAGATCATCCTGCTCCAGAATGTTCAGGTCAACCAGGAAATCAAAGAACTTGAACAATTCTTGGAAACCAATGAGAATGAAAACACATCTATCCAAAACCTAGGGGATATGGCAAAGGTAGTCCTAAGTGGAAAATACATAGCCATCCAAGCCTCACTCAAAAAAAAAAAAAAAAAAAGAAAGAAAGAAAAGAAAAATCCTGAATACACAAACTGTCTTTATACCTTAAACATCTGGAGAATCAACAACAAATTAAGCCTAACCTATGTGCCAGAAGGGACATAAGATTAGAGCAGAGATCAATGAATTAGAAGTCAGAAATACAGTAGAACACATTAATAAAACTAAAAGCTGGCCCTTTGAAAGAAATAAAAAGATTGATACATCACTGGCCAAACTTATCCAAAAGACAAGAGAAAGAGCCCAAATTAATAAAATTATGAATGAAAGGGGAGAGATCATGACTAATACTAAGGAAATAAATAGAATTATCAGAAATTATTACCAATGGCTATATGACAATACATTTAGCAATCTGGAAGAAATGGAGGCATTCCTAGAAACCTATAAACTACAAAGACTGAAACAGGAAGAAATTGATAACCTGAATAGAGCAATAACCAGTAACGAGATTGAAGCAGTGATCAAACACCTCCCAAAAACAATAGTCCAGGGTCTGATGGATTCTAGAGAACTCTATCAAATATTCAAATAAGAAATAATAGCTATTCTCCAGATGCTGTTTCAAAAAATTGAAACAAAAGGAAAACTTTCAGACTCTTTTTATGAGGCCAGCATTGTCTTGATCCTGAAACCAAGAAAAGACCCCACCAAAAAGGAGAATTTCAGACCAATATCTGTGATGAATATGGATGCCAAAATTCTCAATAAGATCCTAGCTAATAGGATCCAACAATACATTAAAAAGATTATCCACCATAAACAAGTATGGGATTTATCTGTGGGATGCAAGGGTGGTTCAACATTCACAAATCAATCAATGTGATAGAACACATAAATAAGAGAAGAGACAAGAACCACGTGCCCCTTGCAATAGATGCAGAAAAAGCTTTGACAAAATACAGCATCCTTTCCTGATTAAAACTCTTCAGAGTACAGGGAGAGAGGGAACATTTCTCAACTTCATAAAATCCATCTATGAAAAACCCACAGTGAATATCATTCCCAATAGGGAAAAGATGAGAGCCTTTCCATTGAGATCAGGAACATGAAAAGGATGCCCACTCTCACCACTGTTGTTCAACATAATACTAGAAATCCTAGTAACAGCAATCAGAAAACAAAAAGAAATAAATATATTCAAATTGGCAAAGAAGAAGTCAACTCACTCTCTTCAGGTGACATGATTCTCTAGTGGAAAACCCATACTCATACAGCAATTCAGTAAATGTGGCAGGATACAAAATCAATACACCGAAATCAGTTGCTTTCTTATATACTAACAATATAACTGTAGAAAGAGAAATTAGAAAATAGATTCAATTTACAATAGCACCGGAAACCATAAGATACCTTGGAATAAACCCAGCCAAAGAGGTAAAGGATTTATACTCTAGGAACTACAGAACACGCATGAAAGAAATTGAAGACAAAAAGATGGAAAAATATTCCATGCTCATGGATCGGAAGAATAAACATTGTTAAAATGTCTTTGCTGCCCGGAGCAATCTATACTTTCAACGTCATCCCGATCAAAATAACAATGACATTTTTCAAAGCACTGGAACAAACAATCCTAAAATTTGTATGGAATCAAAAAATACCCTGAATCGCCAAGGAAATGTCAAAAAATAAAAACAAAGCTGAGGGCATCACGTTGCCTGATTTCAAGCTATATTACAAAGCTGGTGATCACTAAAACATCATGGTACTGGCACAAAAATAGACACATAGGCCAGTGGAACAGAATATAGAGAACCCAGATATGGACCCTCCTCTAGGTCAACTATTCTTTGACAAAGAAGGAAAAAATATCCAATGGAAAAAAGACAGTCTCTTCAATAAATGGTGCTGAGAAAATTGGAGAGCTATATACAGAAGAATGAAACTTGACCATTCTCTTACACCATACACAAAGATAAACTCAAAATGGATGAAAGACCACAATGTGAGATAGCAATCCATCAAAATCTTAGAGGAGAACATAGGCAGTAACCACTTTGACATTGGCCACAGCAACTTCTTTCAAGACTCATCTCCAAAGGCAAGGGAAACAAAAACAAAAATGAACTCTTGGGACTTCATTAAGATAAAAACTTCTGCACAGCAGAAGCAGTCAACAAAGCAAAGAGACAACCCACTGAATGGGAGAAGATATTTGCAAATGATACTACAGACAAAGGACCGATATCTAAGATCTATAAAGAACTTCTCAATCTCAACATCCAAAAAAAACCCAAAAAAGTCATAAAATAAGCAAAGAACATGAACAGACACTTCTTAAAAGAAGATATACAAATGGCTAACAGACACATGAAAAAAAAAAGAGTTCGTTATCATTAACCATCAGGGAAATTAAAATCAAAACCACATCAAGATACCACCTTACACCAGTTAGAATGGCAAAAATTGACAAGGTAGGAAAAAACAAATGTTGGAGAGGATGTGGACAAAGGGGAACCCTCCTATACTATTGGTGGGAATACAAGTGGGTACAGCCACTTCTGAAAACAGTGTGGAGGTTCCTCAAAAAATTAAAAATAGAGCTACCCTATGACCGGCAATTGCACTACTGGGTATTTACCCCAAAGATACAGATACAGTGAAAAGGAGCACATGCACTGCAATGTTCAAAGCAGCAATGTCCACAATAGCTAAACTGTGGAAAGAGCCGAGATGCCCTTCAACAGACAAATGGATAAAGAAAATGTGGTCCATATACACAATGGAATATCATTCAGGCATCAAAAAGGATGGATACCCAACTTCTGCATCAACATGGATGGGACTCGAGGAGATTAGGTTAAGTGAAATAAGTCAAGCAGAGAAAGTCAATTATCATATGGTTTCACTTATTTGTGGAACATAAGGAATAGCATGGAGGACATTAAGAGAAGGAAGGGAAAAATGAAGGGGGGTAAACTGGAGTGGGAGATGAACATGAGAGACCATGGACTCTGGGAAACAAACTGAGAGAAGGGGGCAGAGGAAAGAAAGAAAGAAGGAAAGGGGGCAGGGGAAGGGTGAACCTAGTGATGGGTAGTACATAGATTGCATAGAGCACTGGGTGTTATACACAAACAATGAATCATGGAACACTACATCATAAACTAATGATGTTAAAAAAAAAACCTAATGATGTACTGTATAGTGACTAACATAACATAAAAAATATGTTATATGTAAACAAATGGACATGACTGTATTCCAAAAAGTTTTATTTGTCAAAAAGAGATGTGTTCTTGTTTGATCTAATATAAATTATTTAAGAAATGATAATGAGAGGAAGCAGAGAATAGTTGAGGAGATACCCTTGAATAGGTGAGAGGGGAGGGAATTTGTCTACAGGGATTGGAGTTAAGCTTTCATTATGAATTCAACCAAGTTTGAAAAACAAAAACAAGTATATGCTGAAGTAGGTAAATGTGAAGAATAAATCTGTGGGAAAGCTCTTGTATTGCTTCTGTTATCTCAGGAAAAGTAGGAAGTACGATCACAATATTTGAGTGGCCATTAGGAAGAAGATTTGGGGTTTTAAGAAGGGAAGATGCATGAAATAATTGCATGAAAGAGTTGAAAAATAATTGGGCTGAGGAAATACTTTATATAGTAAATAGCAAATTTTCAGTTTGGAATGTTATAGCTGTTCTTTTCCACATTGGACCATTCATATACTTTTATTATAATTTATATATATATGTGTATATATACACATACACACACACACATATATATATATATGTATTTTTCTCAAGCACTGGCTAAACTTGTAGCATTATCAACATATTTTGAATCATTTAACTTCAATCTTCAAAACTCTTATTTTTCTCCCCAGGGGAAAAAGAGATTGTTGCAGTCTATTAATACCTCTCTTTTCAGACAGCAAAATCAGTAACACATTTTATCCATATATTTTTCTAGTTTAGCAAATCTTATTACTGTTAGAAATTGTTTGTACAATGAATATGCTTCTGTCACTTCATCTCCGTTTCATGCATTTATCATATTGAATTCTAATCTACTCTGAGGGTTTGCTAAACTTTTGCTTCAATGATGTATCTTCTCTGAAAGAGTTCAGATATAATGAAATATATTATGTCCAGTATTTGTTTAATATTTTGTCACCAATGAAATATAAATTATTGAAATGGAATATATTCACATTGATTGCTATGAAGTTTACACATGGATTATAAATCAAAACAAGTCCTTAAAAGATAGAAAATCAATTGATGTGTCAGATAAAAATGTATAAATGTTGAAATCAACCACTGAATGGACATTTTTCCTCTTGAAATAATTTAATATACCAGAATTTGAAAAGATTTGTGTCTTTGAATGCACATAATAAGGTAAAAGTGAAAGACCGAACATCTGAAATTTTGTTAACAATACTTCAAACAAATACAAGCCAACATATTTTAGAGCGAATAGTTGTTTGTTCTCTCAACCAATCACAGAAATTTTCAAGGAGACCAATCAGAACTGTAATCTTGTGGTTATGCCCTGAGTAAATATTAACAATATTTAAATTTATATAGGACACATGTGTACACAGTTATATTAACATAGTGTCTTTGTTTTTCTTCTCCAGAACTGTTATCCAATTGTCAGCAGTTGAACTGTCAGTATAAATGTGCAATGGTCAAAAATAGTACAAGATGTTACTGTGAGGATGGATTTGAAGTAAAAGAAGATGGGAGAAGCTGTAGAGGTAAGTATGACATGTGATTTTTTTTTTTTTTTACAAAACCTTACTTTACAGAAATTAATCAAGTATCTTTGAGCACCTATCATGTGTTTCATACAGAGGTTAAGCTAACTTTTTTTTTGTTTGTTTCTTGAGATTTAAAAGATGATACTCCTACATAAATCATATACATAAACATAACAGATATGCATTTTACCAGTCAGTTTTCAATTCATATTTCAATAATATCAAATATGGGAAATGTCAAAAATGGGAAGTGGTTTGGGTTAACCAATGAAATCATTGAATTTAACAGTTTTAACTTCCTAGATGTTTTCTGGCAGTTATACAGCTGCAGTGTAGTAGACATTTGTTATTAACTAAGTTAGGTTAATAATATTGTGCAATGTTCTTTACAATTTTTCCATTTTTTGCATTGGTAATTCTGGCAGTTGGCATTTTGCCAACAGCAATAATGAACATAAAAATATTTATGTGTATTTTTAATGTCTTAATTCTTGCTTTTGTGAAAGCTCCACAGGACATGTTTATAAACCTCTGAAATGACTCCACTCTGCCATACTGAACAATTCTAGGTTACTTCTCCATTCTATTAACATCTATTATATATATGTTAGTATATGTATATAAATCTGTAATATAAGTAATACATTATTTTGTATAGTACTTAGAATCTATATATAGAAACATAAAATTTAGAATCTATACATAAAATCAAAGAATATCTGCATTGCTAGAGCCACTAATAACAGACTGTTTTACAAAGAAACTGGTGCTTTGCCAATTGCTTTAAACCTTTTCTTTAATATTATCATTTTTACATAGAAACAGAATCTTAAGGTTGAAAGAGTTCTCAGAGAGAATATTGTTCAAACTCTAATGACAAAAGTGAGAAAAGTGAGACCCTGATTAAATTAAGTAACTTACTTAAGTCCTACACATCTTCTTAGTAATAGACTTGGGACTAAAGCTCAGGTCTGCAGAGTCCACTTATTCTTGTCTTGAAGAGGTTCATTGCTTTTTAATGTACATCTGGGGTTTGAGTTTTTCACTTGTTGTTTGTTTGTTTTCTGCATAGTACAAATATTATAGAAACATTTATTATTAAGTGTTTGTTAGACTTGGAGGTTATTTAATCTGACAATAGGTGGATCAAGCTGGTGTATTTATTTGACTCACACCAATTTTAAACCAACATTTAAAAATCAGAATATTGCACACAAAAGCTCAGACTATTTTTTTTTTCAGATGGAAGACCTTGCAACATTAGACACCTTATAAACCCAAATGTCAGCCATATATGAATAGTACTTCTGCATTCACTCACACATGCATGCAATTTCCAGTTCAAAACAGCTCTTTCCATTCACACAGGGGAGGCTAAAATACCTATACAGTATTCTTACCCTTTTGCTACAACTGACTCTTATAGGAGTCAAGATTTTCAGCTCTTGTTACAATGGATCTCTTTCTCCCGAATCTCCTCATTAAATCCATAAAGGTAATCATAATCAATATCTTCTTTTGACTATTGATAAGGAATTACGCATCGATCAGTATGGAAGGTCACTACTGAAAGAGGAGCTCTTTTTACTTTATCTGCCACCCTGGACGACCAGAACTGAGCATCATTAATGCTTTCCTGAAGCCATATTTCCAGGGTAGTTTCTGTCCTCAGAGGGAGAAAGAAGGCAGCATTATAAGTAATGACATTCCTATTCCTTTGTGGCCAATTTTGTGGAGTTACATAAATGTCATAGCAGTGCATTCTGGCTAAAAAGAACAACAACAACAATAAAAATCATTACTCATATTGCTCTCCTGGATAGCATAATCATGTCAGAAAAGCTAAAATAGGAATCAATAAAATTAAACCTGAAAAATCTGTGAAAAAGAAGAAGAATCATTTCTGCCACTAGGGGCTGGATTTTACCAAATGCAAGATTTAATTTCTTTAATTATCACTGTAAACTTAACTTCAAAAACTTTTCTTTTTTTTCCCAAAGCAACTTACTTCAAACAAACCATCCACGAATGCAAGCTGTTATATGAAGCCAAGGAAATCTGAGAAAAGTGCAAATTAATGCCATACAAATGCATCGTTTCCCAATTTAAATGGCCCCTTAACTACTCAGGAATATTTTTGCTTTTCCTTAGTAAACTCTTTTCTTAGCTCAGTGTTCAGAGGGTGGGCTTTAATCATCCGTTTGGTCTTTCTGGTGAGGAGCTCCCCCCACGCCCATCCTGGCATCATCCAGTGGCCCCACCCTGAGTCACCTCATTGACACAGACTAAGGTATATTCCAAATGGGCTCATAAATAACAAAAGACACTCCTATAACTCAGAAAATTGCAAGGGCTTTAGGAACTCTGTGCCAGAAACTGAGGATAAAGACCAAATACATATTTTTATATACCACTTATTCCTATTTTAGTATAGCACCATTCATTTCCATCTATCCAGTTTTCACATGTTGTCTCTTCTAGTTCTTAAACATTTCCGTCCATTCCCTCTTCTCCATCTGCACTACCACTGACTTAGTTCAAATTTTAATAGAATTAAAATACAGTTTCTTGCGTGAAAATAGCACATAACTAATTTTCCAGGATCTCTTCTCTACTTTCACCAGTCCATGTTTTATTTGCATTATAAAGTTCATCCAATTAATGCTTTCACAATGCCTACATACAATGTACAGCCCTTTACTTTAGCATACAAATAACTTCATTATCTGGCCCCAAAACTACTTTCTCAGTGCCATCTCTTATCTCCTCGCTTATCCACCCTTATTCCACTTGACCCTTTTTACTTCTTCGAAATCCCTACTATGTCATCCCAATATCATTTCACATGCTATTTTAACTGGAATGCCCCTTTCCATCTTATCCCTTCTTATTGAATCTGAGAAAATCCAAATCATCCTTTAAATCCAAGTCAGTATTCAGCCTTCACTTAATATTCTCCCTCTGATTCCAAGCAGGTTCACTTCTCTGTGTTCTCATAACCAGAGTATGCCCCTATTACAAGGAAATGCATAGAATTGCAATTATATTTCATTAAACTTGTTTCACTTAGAAGTAGGAAACGTGTTATCATGTTTTTTGTTTGTTTGTTTCATCAGGGATTAGTAGAGTACACAGTACACAGGACAGACTGAATATACATTAGTCCAAATTAGTAGCTGACATATATATATATATATGCCTAGTTGGTTAAGAATCCTTAAGCACTTGCTGTTTAGAGAGACTTGAACAAGATGCAGGAGGCAGGAAAGGGAGGATGGTAGGGAATAGAAATAGGACCATAGATATTATTAAAATTTAAGATGAAAGTTTTCTTTTCAATGAATGCTTAATAGTTTCCTGTTTTTGATCCAGTGAAGGTGATTTGTATAGCTGAGCTCAGAACTCTTAATCTGTTCATTGAAAACCACATTACCAGACTAATTCTTTGTTAAAATAGTGAAAAAGACATACACTCTTTATTCTTTAAAGTGCATTTCATATCTTTGCAAAAATATCCAAGGATTTCTAGCCTTAATATTATCTTTTAAAATTAAAAATTAGATACTAAATTTGATGTTTTATCTCTGTAACTATTAAAGCAACTTTGAATTTTGACGTTCAGTTAGTGTGGTTTGGAAAAGACTTATTGCATTTGTTTCTTCCTTTCCAAAATAATTATCTATTTCCAAAATTTGAAAAAAAAAAAGTTTTCTTCTAGGGGAAAAAATGCCTAACAATAAATCTGCTTAGAAATGATGCCCATTTTCCTTGTAGATCAAGATGAATGTGCTATTTATGGCGCATGCAGCCAGACCTGCATAAATACATATGGTTCCTATGCCTGCAGTTGTGTGGAGGGCTACATAATGCAGCCAGACAACAGATCTTGCAAAGCCAAAAATGGTAAGTTATATATATTTTTTTGTCCTTGTAGAATTTCTTGTTTCCCTTTTGCAGTTCCTTCTCACTAGAAATGTAGTACAGTACTATGGACTTGGAAGGAATAGATTTTTCCTTCATTTTAATTCACTGATCTATACCTAAAAATCCAGAGCAGTTATTTCAGTTGTCACTGATCATCATAAAACTCCTTCCATTATAGGAAGTTTCTAGTTTTGAAAAACCCGTTCAAAAGAAATGGATTAATTGATCTGAGTTAGCCATCTCTCTCCCACACTAGGCAATAGATTCCTGTTTTCTTTGAGCTCCTGCTTTCCCACCAAAATTCATACTCAGCATAATAAAGTGATCTGCTAAAATGTAAGCCAAATCATGTCATTCTCATGCTTAAAATCTCCCAATTACATTTACTCATCTTGAGAATAAAATCCAAACTTTTCACAATACATGTAAGGATCTAATGCTGTGGTATCATTTACCTCATCCATCTCACTTATTGCTACTCTCTGTTCATCACTCATCAGCCATACTGGTTTCCTTGTCCTTCTTCTACCACATTGCTCTTGCTTTGAGGTTGTTCCACTTCCTGTTTTATTTGCCTGCAGTGCTTTTCCCTGTGATATTCACATTCTTATCATTCAAGTCTTAGCTAAAATGGCAACATTCAGAGTGACCTTCACTGACCATTCTGCTTAATGGCGTATACCCTCTCCATTGCTATCTTATTTCCCAATTTTATTTATTTATGCATTCCTACTCAATCACTATATGATTTTTCACTTTTATTTTCTTTATATCCCTACCTTTTGAAATGAACTCATTATGTATTTGCTTATCATCTGATTTCTCCAGAATAATGGGAGTGTTATGAGAGTATGGAACTTGTCAGTTTTGTTTATTGTTGTTTACTGATATCTGATCATAGCCTGGAACACATAGATACTTGATGAATATTTGTGGAAGCAAGGAAGGGAGAAGGGAAAGAAGGGAACAAGGAAAGAAAAGAAAAAGAAAGAATGAACTTCTCTTTCTGGTTAAAATTACTAAAATGAACGTTCCTCTTTTAAGTGTTTGAATTTCATGTTTTAACACATGTTTTCCTTTTACTTTGTCCCTGCAAATAAAGCCTATAGTTTCTACACAGCATTCAGCCTACAGTAAACACTCAATGAATATTGATGATTTGCTCATGAAATAGCCTTGAGATGTGTTAGTAACAATAGGATAAATCTAATTTTTTTGTGGGCTGAATTAAGAATAATACAAGGAGATATGTACACGCTGTTCCATCTAGCTTCTTTTGACTTTTCTGAAATCTGGTTTCATTTTATGGATTTTCAAATTATGCTATTTTGATAAATTAATTGAATGTCCCCCACCCCCTTTTATTAGTGAATGGAAAAGTAGGAAGAGACGAGATTCTCTTTTTTGAAGCCAGATTGAACAAAGCATTGGATTTGCTTAGCAAGCTGCCACAGCTATTTCTTTACAACATAACCTCATGCTGTACTTTCAACAATTTCCCTGAGTGTGTTCGGTTATTAACTAAACATATTTGTATACCAAATTAGAAAGAACTCTTCTATTTCTTAGTTTATTTCTTTGAATTACTGACTTAGTTTGTGAAGCCCTACTTATGTTTCGGAGGCAATCCCTGAAAAAAATTAAGTTAGTAGTATGTTCTTTTTGTCTACCAATAAGAGTTCTGATTTAAAGTATTGATGGGCTGAAGATGTAGAAGGCTTGTTCTTTGCTGTTTCTATTGATCCACACAATATCACTGTGGCTATACAGGGAGGGTGTAATGTGATAAACCCTACACAGAGGCACTTCCTCTCTTTCTATGTGGAGAAGGTATCTGCCAGTAACAGAATGTAACTAGGGAGGGATGCTACTTGCTAATGTAATGCTGACTCAAGGAGATTTGATGACTCCAGAATTGATAATAGGACATATAAAAGCCTCCACCTCTTGGTGGCTGGCTTGATGACAGTATTGGTCTACAGACTTTAAAAAATACAGTTTTTATGGGAATGTTCCTGGTGTTTGTAGTTTTAGAAAAAAAATGAGTTGCTGGTAAGGCAGTAAATGGCACAATTCTAGAACATATACTGACTAGTTCTAAAGGTCACGTTGGGTATTTAAACCAAAGTATTCATACAAAATTCACAAGGAAAACTATCAGTTTTCTTTTAGCTGTCTCAAATTGATAACAAATGAACCAGAGGGTATTATGGCTTCAGGTATATACAATTTTATATAATGCATCAACCTTATATTTTTGTGGTGATTTTTTCATATTATAGTGCTGCCATAACTGATGGGTGCTAGGAAAATGTTTTAAATTAAACTCCATTTGTCTTAAGTCTTTGCCATTCTCCTTTTCCTTTACCTGGCTGCTTAGATTGGCCCCACTTTTTTCTTCCTCTACAATCCTATCCTCCTGGGCTCTGGAACCTACCTTTTTCTCCCAGTCAAGCCAGAGTTCCAGGTGTCTCAGAAGTTGGGAACATGGGAAACTATGGGATATTAGGATGGGCTGGCCCAGAACCCTGGATGTGTGTAAAAGATCTATAGGCTTTACAAAGGGAAAAAAAAAAAAAAAAAGAATGAAAGAAAGAAATATCAAGCCCAAAGGATACGGTGGGAAGCTAGTACTAGACTCAATAGGAGGATTCTGTAAAGGCCTTACTAGATGATAGACGGGAAAATAAAAAGGATCTTAGGAGATCTGCATTTTGAAGGCAGAGAGAGGCAGAGTCAATTGTCTAGGAATCTGCTTATAAATTTCAGCATGGAATAATATCGTGGTCACTCTCCAACTGTTCACCCCAGAACTTATTTGTGGGATCTTATTTTCAATGTAACAATTAATAGTAATTAGGTAAATTAATGTAAATTGATCGATTATCCCTCCTTTGTAACATAATACCTGAATCCAAGTAAAATTCATAAGCCTTAAGAGTACCTTCAAGAAATAATTCTAGTAAGGGGGAGGGGATTTTAGAACCTGTGGCAGATGGGGGAGGAAATTAATGTTAGGCAGGAGGCCTCCTCATTGCTGTTAATTCATGCAATGCAGACAAATTCTTTTCTTTTCTACCCTCTGTAAGATTGACTTGACTACTGAAATGTAGAATCAATTATTCAGGGCTGGGAGGAACTCAAAGGTAATTTAGTCCAACTATCCATTTGCTATCAAAATAAATAATTTCCAAATGGAAGAAAATTTTAAATGTACATTTAAAGATAATTTTAAATAGTACTTGATAGTTCTGTGTAAGAGGAGACATACTGGCATATGAATGTCATAGTGGAGTGTTGATAAATGGAATGGGACTCACATTAAAAGCTAGTAATTTTTGAACTAAACATTAGGATTTCTCATTTGAAAAGAATGTTTAAAAATAATCATTAAGGGGTTCCTGGGTGACTCAGTTGGTTAAGTGACTGCGTTATGCTCAGGTCATGATCTTGTGGTTCTGGTATTGAGTCCCACATCAGGTTCCCTGCTAAGCTTCTCCCTCTTCCACTATCCCTGCCTCTGTTCTCTCTCTCTATGTCAAATAGATAAATAAAATCTTAAAAATAAGTAAATAAAAATAATCATTAAAATATATATGTATGTATCTAGTAAAACTTCCTATATGCTTTTACTTTTGCTTTTTTTTTTTGACATTAGAGTTCTAGAGAGTTGTCAAATCTGAAAATGGGAAGTTTTTTTTCATTTTTAAAAAATTTAATTTAGCTTCTTTTAACTGATTTAGACCAATTTTGATGTAGAAATATGCATTAAATGTAGGCACCAAGGGCTAAAAGTGGACACTTGTAGAACCTGTAAAAATGAAAGTAATGGCCAAGGGTGTCTAACTTATGAACTGTTGCCAGTTTTACTCCTGATCAATTCAGGCTCATTGGACTGTACTTTTCCGTCTCGTAACCACTCGCCAAAGGCAGGCATTTAACCCAGTTTAAAATTCTGCAGCACCAATAGGACTCTACTGACTGCGCTAAAGCAGTCCCGGAACAAAGAGCACTAAATAATTATATGCTCATCGGTGTAGAGACACTGCAGTAAGTGGCACCATGAGAGAGAGAGTGTGTACCTCTTTGCCATGTAGCAACTAGAGTAGTGAGAGAAGAGAGCCCATTAAATAACTTCAGGATTCTATTACAGTTTATACTGTGCTATTCACTGATTGGAATGATGGGGAGACCATTTAGGCAATAGAAATACAAATAAGAAATACAAATCATAATCTCTATATAATCCATGGAAACACAATCCTAGGTGATGCTAAGGAATGTGTTCATACCACTGGTATTCTTTGCTGGTATTCTTAAAAAGAAAGAGAGAAAGAAAGCAAAATATAATGTCCTATGGCTCCTACACCTAACCTCCAACTCTATTATTATCTAATGTATATTTTAAAATTTCCTTTTAGAAGGTAGAGGAATCATTCATGGTTTTCTGCCAGGGGAATTCTGCTTGTAGGGAGAATAGGCAGGTGCCTGTCTAGAGAGGGAGGAGTTCTATGTTTAGAGTATATCATAGTCTGTGCAGCCACTTGAAATGCTTGGAATTCAGTAGTTACAATATAATTGCCTGCCTGATTTTTTTTTTTTTTTACTTTTTTAAAAAAGAAAGCACTCTATATTAAAATGCGAGTATTCTTAGGAAGGGTGACATATTAAATCTTAGTAACCTTGATAATTTATGAGACTAGTGGATCAAATCTCTTTCAGTATACCATCTGGCTAAGAATGGCTCCCAGCAGAATGATAAATGATTATGTCTTCACATACAAAGACTCACTATTCATAGTTTTTACTATTTTTAGGTAGTCCAAAGGTCTAGTTCTTGCACAATTCGTCATTTTATTGAGACATAACTGAGAATGGTATTTGATGACATGATAGTATATGAGACTGTGAGATAGGAGTGAGCCTAGTGGACCATAATCATAGTAACCCAGATTTGTTGTTGTTCCTTATGCCTTCACATATTCACGGAGGAAATGATAGACACTGTGGTAAACAGTAGATGGCAGAGAAGTAGCTCAGTGCCTAGAACAGAGTATGTGGTTGGTAAGTGGTTTTTTTGTTGGTGGTGGTTTTTATTTTTTTGTTTGTTTTGTTTTGTTTTATTTTAGATGCTTTAAGGAATTTTGTGAACATTCAGGAAGCAGAATAGGGGACTGGGATTTTGAGAATTAATGAAAGGAAAGCTAGGAGGCTGGAAGAGATTAAAAAACAAACAAACAAACAAACAAACAAACTGAGGTATTTTACTAGTTTTATCCTATTATTCAGGATTCATGCTACCTTTGCCATAGTATAGATATTGGAGTGGTTTGGGAAGACACGCATAATCTCCACAACTGTGCCCTCTTCCCCAAGGCCCTCCTCAGGTAAGCATATAATCCTAGTGTGCTTACTATGGAAATACAGTTGCAGAACAAGCTACTTCGCCTGCAGTCAGGCAGTATTGTTTAAAATCTCTGTCCTAGAGAAATACTGGAGCTTCCCAGGCTGCGTTTGAAAACCGAGCCTGGCCATTGAACTTATTTCTCTATTTTCTGTACCATTCATACCCTACATCTTTTCTGGCTCTTTACTTAGATGGAAATCACATTCCATGACAGAACAGGGCAATGATTTCTGATAGAATTTCCATTATCAAAATTAAATATCACACTTTTATTTTTTCCACCCAAACACTATTAATGAGTATGCCATGTTAAGGTATGAAAGTACTCATGAATATTCTATGTGTGTTTTTCTGTTTTTTGTTTTGTTTTGTTTTGTTTTTTGCTAGAGGACATTACTTTCACAGTCTAGCACCTTTCTTCATATCTTAAACAGAGAATGTAACTATGGTGTCTTATGTGTCATGACGCCTTTGATTTATTGAGAGTGTAAGAAAATATCAGACACAGAAAAAAATGCATGTTCTTCCATTTGTTTTACTACTTAACATCATAAATACAATCTAGCTAAGGACTTCTTTGTATGGGTATAAAGAATCTCATGGCCACATTTATAAGCTCTAGATTTGACAATTGATAAACTTTATTTTTACAAATGGCACAACATATAGGTATAAATTTCTATCATATTATTTAATTTTTTGTGGAAAGGCTATAGAACTATTAGTTAAATTCTCTATTTAGAATATGTGATAGATCATACATGCTCTTCAATTAACTCCCTTTTTTGTCTTAAAATTGGACATATAATGAAAATTAAAAACAAATAAGGCACATTTAAATTCATAGAATTAGAAGTTGCTTAATTTTAAGATGAGACGATACATATATATAGATATCTATAGATTTAGATTTAGATATATATCTACATCTATCTGTCTAGTTGTAGATATATATCTATATCTATAAATCTACATCTGTTTATATCTCTATATCTATATCTATCTATGTACAAAACTTCTCTATTACTTTGCGGAAAGTGGAAGTATATAGCAATTAAAATACTCAGGGAAAAAACAAAGGGAAAAAGGAGAATATTTTGCCCTTTCTAATATGAAAAAAAGTTTTGTTTGTTTTGTTTTGTTTCTGTTTTTGTGTTTTTCAGAGTGCCTTCAAGGCATCCCCTCTATCAACAGCAACCAACAGAGAAATACCCACAGTTAGAGAATACCTCTCGGGCACTCCTCCCAGTAGAGTCATGCTTCCCTTGACTTTGATTGCTGATACTCTGTGTATTCTCCTGTTTCAAGATGCTTAGAATCATTTTAGTCCTGAGAAAAGAAAATCCATTGTGTTGATTGTATTTTTAAATGTATGTGAGGCTTTCTTCTTAGCATGAGGACTCACAAAGCCTCCATCTGTGCTTTCTATGACAGGTAAAATTTGCCAAAATAGTAGATAAATTATATCTTAATAGTCTTGAGAAGTTTAGAACAACATACCCTCAAATTGCAAATGATATATCTAGTAAAGTAGCTAGAAGTTTGGTATATAATCACTATTGAATACTTAGAACTAATCTGTCTTTTGAAACGCAAAGTAGGAAATTGGAGTCTTAAATTTAGGCTGTATGTTTACATCCTTTGGCAGCCTTGTCAGAAAACAATGAAATACATTAAAGGACCTTTTCCTTTCCCACCTCTAGATAATGAATTTTCACATACCTACCTTGCTTTCTCCTTGTTCTAACATGATGATTTTGTTTCATAT
Organism: Lontra canadensis; assembly: GCF_010015895.1. Lineage (NCBI taxonomy): Eukaryota > Metazoa > Chordata > Mammalia > Carnivora > Mustelidae > Lontra > Lontra canadensis. Next base: position 18,716,922 of record NW_022631005.1, read on the forward strand.
TTACTCAAGAAAATAGAAGTAATCAAAAGAGAACTTTCTCTCCCTGAACTTTATTAAATCTACCAATCTGTATCTAGAACTAATCACTCTGCCTTCTTCTTCTTTGAATGGAAGAATACACTGTGATCCTATCTAAAGCCAATTCCTGCAATTATGCATCAATCCCATCTACTCTTGCCTACTCAAGAATTAGACTCATACAGTGGTCTTCTCTGTTCCTCAAATCATCAGTATTTTGACTCTCCTGGATCATTCTCATGAGTATACAAGCTTGTTGTAAAGATGGTACAAAACAACTTTCTTGAAACCTATATTCCTCTTCAGCTACTCCATTTTTCTTTTCTCTTTATAGAGTAACTCACAGGAAGGATTTTCTTCTTTCTCTACTTCCTCCCCTTCTGTCTTAAACCCACTTAAATCAGTTTTACATTCTTATGATTCTCTTATACCTCTACTGTCAGGGTTACAAGTGATCTCCAGTTGCCTAGGCATTCAGTTACCAATCCTTAGCACACAACTGATCCTTGTCTCCTCTTTGAATACGTCCCTTTATAAAGTAGTACATTTTAGAGTCTTCCTTTTAGCTTACTGGGGAATTTTTTTCTCAGTTTATTTTGCTGCATTATCCTCATTATTTTTGGAATGATCCAGTGTTTAGTTGTTTGGAAATCTCTTCCTTTGTTGATTTCCTAAGTACTCTCATCTTGTATTGTGACTTTAAAAACACATTCTCTTCCATGATTTGATAAAATATCTGGAGACTGAGACTCAAGAGTTTTAGTCATCAGCCCTGACTTCACTGTTGAACATCAAACTCACTTGGATATTGAAGTCCAATTAAGTATCTTGTTTAGAAATTTAATAGAAATATCAAACTTTTTGTGTCCCAGAATTTTGATCCCCTCTCCTGACAGTGGTGTACATCACCCTCTACCCATTCATCCAGTTGTTCAAGCCAAAACATTGGAGCCATCCTTGACTCCATTCTTTCTGTCAAATCCTTTGATTCAAACTTTTAGGTGTATTCTAAATTGGACTACTCTCTTTAAGGAGCAAGCCTGCATCTTTATCTGCATGCTTTATCTTTCTTCATAGAATCTCTCACTGCCAAACAATATTAAATAGTATTTGTTTGCTTATTGTCTGCTTCCTTCACTAAAATGTAAGCTCTATGAAAACAGATTTTCTAGCTTTGTTACCTGCTATATTGCTAGCATCTAGAGCAGTGCCTGACAGAAACTAACCATGTTAAACAAAAAATTTGTTAAATGAATAAATAAATGCACAAATACTAAGACAGTACTTTCTCAGGGAAAAATTAAATGTGTTTGTTTTTTTTTTTTTTAACACACCCATCCTTTCAAAAAGGAACTATTTATGAATAGGAGTTATTTAAAGGCAGTTTTTAAATGATCCAACATCTATTACAATTTGAACTCAATTATTAGCAATTTCTAGCTTCAATGGACATATCTGAATTGGGGGGAAAAAGTATTTCTATAGCTAAGATAGTTATTATCCTATAATTAGGAAGATGATGAAGAGATTAAAAGGGGCCACCTCTCAGTAACTAATCTTAATTGGTACCCCTAGACCATCTGCTACTTCTAATATTCCCCAATAACCTAAATTTTGAATGAATTATCCTCTGAGAGTTTGAAATTTACTAATATAACCCTTTAGTTATCAGTTAAATTTCTTTCATTTTGCTGATTAAAAATCACAATGCATTATTTATTTCATTTAACTTACTGAAATTTGAATACAGTATCATTCTAAAATTTGAAAATTTAGTAAAATACCTTTAGAAACACTGGAGAGTCCGTATCCAAGCATCCTTCCATGGGTCATTCATTTATTGAATGATGAACATGTGCCAGGTAAGGTTTTCCAGATAATAGGGGAAATTATGTCCTTGTTCTGGTAGACCAGCTCTTTAAGAACAAAGAAACTATGAGAGCTGTTCATTTGCAAAATGAAAAGCTTTTTTGTGTGTGTGCATCGCATGATATTACTGACTTAAATTGTTTCTGTAAAATGGTCCTCTTTCCTCAGAAACAGCATATCTCATCACTTTTCAATCATAACATTTCAAATTGAAATATACTCTAAAAGAAGATACTTGCATTCACTAATAAGGTGTAAATAACAAAAAAGTTCAAACTGTTAAGAAGTCTGTGGCTAATGCAGGTGGATAAGTAGTTTACCTGATGAGCTTTTATGATGCCAAAGACAAGATTACAAAACACAACACTATACTAATAATATGCCAACACTAAATTCATCATCATCTCTTAAAGCCAACTCTGCTTTCTTTCCTGTTTCTTTTAATAATACTAGTATTCTCCCCATCACTTCCCTCTAAAATTTCTGCATAATTCTGGACTCCATGTCCCTTCTTGTCTACATAATTTAGAACATGTAATTCATTACATGAATCCATCTCTACTTAAGAACTCAACACCACCTATTTTAGATTCTTATTACCTATTTTCTGAGAAATTAAAATAGCATCTCTGTATCAATAGTGCCAGTATTCAAAGCCTATGTCCACAAGTTTTTCTTTTTTATTGTTATGTTATTCACCATACAGTACATCATTAATTTTTGATGCAGCATTCCATGATCCATTGTATGTGTATAACACCCATTGCTCCATGCAATCCATGCCCTCCTTGATACCAACCACCAGGCTCATCCATCTTCCTAATTCCATCCTTTCTAAAACCCTTCATTTGTTTCCCAGAGTTCATAGTCTCTCATGGTTTGTCTCCCACTTTGTTTACCCCTCTTCATTTTTCCCTTCCTTCTCCTAATGTCCTCCATGTGATTCCTTATGTTCCATAAATAAGTGAAACCATATGATAATTGACTTTCTCTGCTTGACTTATTTCACTTAGCCTAATCTCCTCCAGTCCCATCCACATTGATGCAGAAGTTGGGTATTCATCCTTTCTGATGGCTGAGTAAAATTCCTTTGTGTATATGGACCACATCTTCTTTCCAGTTGTCTGCTGAAGGGCATCTTGGCTCTTTCCACAGTTCAGCTACTGTGGACATTGCTGCTATGAACATTGGGATACAGATGGCCCTTCTTTTCACTACATCTATATCTTTGGAGTAAATACCCAGCAGTACAATTGTTCCATCATAGGGTAGCTCTATTTTTTTGAGGAACCTCCACACTCTTTTCCAAAGTGGCTGCACCAACTTGCATTCCCACTAACAGTGTAAGATGGTAAGATGGTTCCTCTTTCTCCATAACCTTCCCAACTTTTGTTGTTTCTTGCCTTGCAAATTTTTGCCATTCTAACTGGTGTAAGGTGGTGTCTCAATTGTCCACAAGTTTTTCTTAAAAAGTTCAGATTGCCTTCTTTATAATTAAAAACAAGATTAATAACAAGGTCTCTTTACACAATAGAGGATGTAGTATGTTCTGATGATTCTCTGGGGCTTATGTTTCTCCTCATAATGTCTGCTTCCAATAGGACTGTTGGCACACATAGCCATTCTTTATGCACTGCATCAGTCTAAACAGGAACAAAGATACCTTTTTCTTTCCCCTAACTCCTTTCCAACCTCACTCCAGAATGTGGTAGCATTACATATTTATTACCTTCCTGTCTGATATGAATTATACTATATAACACTTTTTAATAAAATAGTTATTAATTAATTTATTTATTTGAGAGAAAGAGAGAAAGAGAAAGCTGGAGAGAGGACAAGCACTAGCAGAGAGAAGGGCAGAGGGAGAAACAGGCTCCCCACTGAGCAGGGAGCCTGATGCTGGGCTGAATCCTAGGACCCTGGGATCATGGTCTGAGCTGAAGGGCGGATTTTTTTTTTTTTTTTTTTTTTTTTAGTTTTTAAAAATTTCTTTTCAGTGTACCAGAATTCATTGTTTATGCACCACACATAGTGCTCCATGCAATACGTGCCTTTAATAATACCCATACCAGGCTGACCCAACTTCCCACCCCCTGCCCCTTCAAAACCCTCAGATTGTTTTTCAGATTGTTTGTTTACCATATTCTCTCATGGTTCATCTCCCCCTCCAATTTCCCTCCCTTCTCCTCTCCATCTCCCCATGTCCTCCATGTTATTTGTTATGCTCCACAAATAAGTGAAAACACATGATAATTGACTCTTTCTGCTTGACTTATTTCACTCAGCATAATCTCTTCCAGTCCCATCCATGTTGATACAAAAGTTGGGTATTCATCCTTTCTGATGGAGACATAATACTCCATAGTGTATATGGACCACATCTTCTTTATCCATTCGTCCGCATGAAAAAATGTTCATCATCACTAGTCATCAGGGAGATTCAAATCAAAACTTCACTGAGATACCACCTTACACCAGGTAGAATGACCAAAATTAACAAGACAGGAAACAACATGTGTTGGAAAGGATGTGGAGAAAGGGGAACCCTCTTACACTGTTGGTGGGAATGCAAGTTGGTGAAAAGCGGATTCTTAACCCACTGAGCCACCCAGGCACCCTAGAATTATATCATACTACTTTAAAAGTAAAAGTGAGTTGGGAGAATTTGGAGGGGGAGAGAAACCATGAGAGACTGTGGACTCTGAGAAACAAATTGAGGGTTTTGGAGGTAGGGGGGTGGGTATCATGGAGGGCACGTATTGCGTGGAGCACTGGGTGTGGTGCATAAACAATGAATTTTGGAACACTGAAAAAAATAAAATTTAAATAAAAAGACAAAAAAAAGCTAAAGTGAAAACAATTTAAAAATTTAATGGGAAATGTGTCCACCCATGTATTATTCTAAGTATTATTTCCAGCTTGATCTTAAAGCACAGTTTTGATCAAAATATACTTTCTTTCTAAAATTTATGTGGTTTCCCATTGCACCCCAAATTAAAAATAAGTTTATCATCTTGACATTCAATGACCTATGTATGCATTCTTTCCTAAACGTAATTTCTCAGCTACTTCATCCTCAGAGTTTTAATCCAGTTCTTTTCACTTGGTGACTATGTGATTTTAAGCAAGTTACTTAAACTCTATATAACGTCATTTTCTTACCCATAAAATGTAGGTAATGGTAGCACCTGATTAATAGATATGTTGTAATAAACTAATAAATATAAATCATGTATTATAGTGTCTGGCTCCCAAGATAATACTCAAAAGAGGTTAACCATGTTACTGTCATTATGAAGTACTTTCACCATTCATGCATGCTCTACCCTCCAGAAAACTGAAAAGTGAGGTCACTATTTTCCCAACATATTCTAGTCCTTATATCTATGCTTTCAACAACATTGTTTGTTCCACCGGCATTTCCATCTCTACATTGCCATTTCTGTTCCTCTACTAAGGCAAAGCTGAGATCAAATGCCATCTACCATTAAGGAACTTTTAACACTACTAAACAGGTAGGTCTTACTCTGTTTGTGCTGCTGTAACAAAATGCCCAATTTTGGGGTGCCTGGGTGGCTGAGTGGGTTAAAGCCTCTGCTTTCAGCTCAGGTCATGATCCCAGGGTCCTGGGATCAAGCCCCACATCGGGCTTTCTGCTCCCCAGGGAGCCTGCTTCCTCCAATCTCTTTGCCTGCCTCTCTGCCTACTTGTGATCTCTGTCTGTCAAATAATTGGGTAAAATCTTTAAAAAAAAAAATTAGCCCAATTTGGGTGACTTGTGAACAATAGAAATTTATTTCTCAGAGTTCCAGTATCTGGGAGTCTGAGAGCAGGGTGCCAGGTTGGTCTGGTGAGGACTTCTGGGTCACAGACCTACTGTACTTTTATATGATGGAAGGGGCTAAGGATCTCTTTGGAGACTCCTTGGTAAGGTATTAATCCTATTTATGAAGGGTTAACTACCTCTCAAAGCCCCCACCTCCTTAGTATCATCACCATTAGGAGTTAGGGTTTCAACATACGGATTTGGGGGGATACAAACATTCAGACCATAATAACATATAGCTAATCTTTCTTTGAAACTCAATGCCACTATACATCTTTTATAAAAGGCATCAAACCTGACTTTAAAAATATAGACCTTTTATATATACTTTAACCTTTCTACTAGATTATATTTTTCTTAAAGACAGACTATTTTACTAATCTTCAGATTCCAGTTGGATACCTTAGATCTGTAAATAGTAAATAATAAAATAAAAATACAATAAATAAACCATTTCCATCCAAACAATAGTTTAGCATAAATACATTGTGACAAATAGTGCTAAGATAAATTAAAACATAATTGTAGTGATATGCTTTTTTTTTTTTCTTAGTTCAACTCTGTTTTTAAGTCAGTTTAATGTTTCCACATTTGGTTCATGTTTTATTTTATAATTTATAAAACATGATATAATAGTTTCCTCTGATATATGGTATGATATTCCTAATGTTACTCAGTTCAGTAAATATATGTTTCCATTAAAAAAATAATTGAGGGAAATAAACAAATTTGGCCATCTAAATTTCCAACATGAAAAGAAAAAAAATTTAAACCCCATAACATTTTTTTGTTTTTTCCACTTATATTAATTTCATTCACATTTTTAGTTTGGCTGACTTTGCTTTCTATTTTATTTTTGAATAATACTTTCCCTCATTTTTTAAACTATGTAATTTCCTAATACTTCATATTCAGCTTTTTCTGATTTTTGCACAAATTTGGAAGATTTTTTTTTTTAATTTATAGTATCTTTATACAGATTGCTCTATTTTTTGTTTCTTATTGTAGTTCACCTTCCTATGGCAGGTTGCATCATTTTTTTTTTAAAGATTTTTATTTATTTATTTGACAGACTGAGTTCACAAGTAGTCAGAGCAGCAGGCAGAGAGAGAGAGAGAAAGAGAGAGGAGGAAGCAGGCTCCCTGCTGAGCAGAGAACCCGATGTGGGGCTCAATCCCAGGACCCTGGGATCATGACCTGAACCGAAGGCAGAGGCTTTAACCTAATGAGCCACCCAGGTGCCCCGGTTGCATCATTTTTTATTACAAATTGTTAGCATTCTTATTTCTCATTTCTAACTTTATCCCATTTTCATTATTTTTAAAGACTTTATATAATTTGTATATGATAAAAGTAAAACTTTGAAAATCCCTCTTTCTATTATTTCAAGTTATATTTGTTAACAACTGATTCCTTGGGCTGCACAGATAATAGTTTTCTGTTTTCTTACACATTCAGCCTTACTGTGACTCTTCATTTTATATATTTTACATGTGAGTCATTATTTAACTTTTATACAGTTGAACCTGAGATTCTTTTTGTTTTTTTGTTTTTTCATCTTTGAATCAAGATGTATTAAGGTGCAGCTACTGAACTTCATTTAGTGGAGAAAATTGCTCACAATTGCAGAATAATTAGAACACAATAAAACTAGTTAATAAACATATATGTATATATCCATGTACATACATTTATTATGACATAAATATTTATTAGGTTGACATTTATGTGTAAGTAACTGAATCCATAATTCTAATAATATAAAAGGAAAATAGTTGAACTTATATTCTTAGAAATGAATGGAAGAATAAGAAGTTTAAAATAAACCTGAAAAAATGAGTTTTATTCATTCTAAAAACATTCATTTAGAGTGAACCATCTGTCAAAATCATATTATTATAAGTATATACATATACATTTAGTATATTCCTGACTATGAGAGGATAAGGATATGTTTGCAAAGATGTGGTTATAGTGGCTTGGAATTTAAATAGGGATTTTTATGAATCTACTCAGATTCATAGCTTCTCCATATTTCCAAGTTTCTCTTTTTAATTTACAGTTTCCTATTCAGTCTTCAAAAATTATAGAGCTAATTAATGTAACATGTGTAATAGAAAAAAACACATACTTATCATACAGAGCATAAATACACATCCTTATAACTGTTTGGGAGAGAAAATACCTGTTTTTTATGCCATTGACATATGATGAATGTTGAAGAAGATGAGGACAATTTTCCTTCCCCACCACGACACATTTGACAGGCTGTTGGAGAGGTTTATTCAAGTGAAGTCTTCATTCTCTAAGTTAGAATATTCATTGAGTGCTTTCTTATGTTTCAATCTCTTCTATATGGAAAGTTAATATTTATTACTTCTCACTAAATGTTGGTGTATGTATTCCTTTGACTAAAGTGATCTAACATGTTTTCCAAATATTCCTTTGGAAAAACTGTCCACTGACTCTAAGGATGAGATTTTTTTAAGAACATCACATTTATTTTGATGAGACTTATATCCTTATTACCCAAGCTAATGGTGCTCTTACCTTGGTATGTGGAAATTTGAGGTAATGATGAACACTGGAGATCAGACTTAGTGTGGGTTGAGACAGATTACCTATGCAGGCTTTCATGAAGTAGGAAAAAAAGATTTGTATCCTTAACCCCTGACTATTTTTGTGGGTTCTTGTGTTTCACTGGCTTCCTCCCACCACCATAAGTAGGCGCTATGTTACTTGTGTAAAGAGGGAAACCACGGCTAATAATTAACTGAGACACATGAACGTTAATTCAATGAAGCATATCACAACTAATAAGCATCCTTCCTCCAGTGTGTCATTTGAATTTTTAAAGTCACCATTATCAAATCAATCTACTTCAAATTATGAAGCATCTGACTTTATTGGTTTTCTGTTTATCAGAAGTTACAGAATCAGTGGTTGCTATATTTTACATTAAAACAATCAATTAATTCACTCAAAAAGCAACTATAAAAATCAGATAGATTGATCAGTTCTGTCAAGAAAGCATTGACTGTGTTGACCATTAATTCATTTTCATCTCAGTTTCTAAGAGGAATCAGTGTTCCTTCATATTCTAGCCTCACTCCAAAGAATGTTTATTACATAAGTAAATTTACTGACTAGTAGCCAGTACGAAGTTATTGTCTACATCTGGACTTGTCATAAAACTTGGAAGCAAAGAAACTTTCTGTAATGGTTCACTTTTTAATGAGAGACAATTTTCACTAAAGGTCATTTCAGTTGTCAAATGAAAACTGTAAGTACTGACAGGCTAGCAATATGTCTTTGTTAACCTCATAATACGGCCACCTAAGACCCTTTCATAACCTGAGAAATCTATGATCCGATAGGTTTTAGGAATGCTTAGCTCAACTGGAAAACAACAGAGGTAGGAGTGTTGAAAAGGGACTAAGTTTGGACTTCTAAATTAGGGAATGGCAAGGGCAAGCATTGCATGGTTCAAGATGGATTTAAGAGGTTGAGAGAAAAGCCAACTAACTAACCAAGCTTAGATGTGGTCCTTTGACAAGGTTACGTCAAGCAGATATAATCCACGATTTTATTAATTCTTTTGAGAGAAATCTGTATTGTAGAAATTATCTCAGCATTTTAGAGACTTCTTTTTTGGGGGGTTAATTAATTGCATAATCTCATTGAGACTTTTTATTGTTGTTTGTTTTGATGTTTTGATTAAATCAAAAACTTCTAGTGTCTCTCTGAAGGTGGAGAAGAATTTTATCCCTTGATTGAGTTAAATCCTTAGCAGGTAAAATCCAAATGCTAGTCTATCTGCATAAAACACAGGGAGCCTGATATCTCTACTCACATCAGAAATGATGAGAACCATTAAATAATAATTTAAAAGTTCAGACTTATTTAATTATATTACTCATAATATACATATTTACCTTTCTCCTACATTCTCAATGTTCAGTGTCAGTTTCTTGAATAATCAAATGATGTTTATGAAACTTTCTGTTAGCCAGTCTTTCTCTGGATTCTATTTTTCAGTTAAGAAAACCAAATTATTTTGTAATATTTCACCGAATGCTTCTAAAGAAATCTACCCTGCAAGAATTCCATGTGTCCATTTTATGTATTCAGAAGTTTGTATTGAATAACCACTGGATTCTAAATGCTAGAGATACAGCAGTAGAAGTAGAAAATAATAAATCAGCAAAAAGGTTTTTATACAATGTTTGGTGGCGATAAGGGGAAAATGAAGCAGGGAAGGTTTATAGGGAGTTTTCATATAGAGTTTGTAGGGACTTGTAAATTTTACAAAGTAGAGTAGTAAGAGAAGTCTTCACCAGAAAGGTAACATTCAAATAACACCCTAAGGGAGGTGAGCGAGTCAGGCATTCTGATACATATGAGGTGATTACTCTAGGAACAAGGAAGCGCTTCTGAGATGGAAGCTTATTTGGCTTGTTGTTCAAGGAATGGTAAGAAGGCTGGCGGGTCTGGAGGGAAATATAGATCATGGAGGGCTTTATAGGGCATTATAAAGGCTTTGGCTTTTATTCTGATTGGAATGGGAGCCTTTTGAGAAATTGGACAGAAGACTGACTAGATTGACATTAATGTTTTAAAGATATAACCCTGGCTGTTGTGTTGAGATAGACTAAAGAGGAGGAGGGAATTGATGAAAGCAGAGAAATCAGTTAGAAGGTTTTGGAATGATCTAGTTGAGAGATGATGGCAGCTTGGAGCGGGGTGGTAGCTAGTAATAGTCACTGAGAAACGGTGGGATTTCTGATAGGTTTGGCATCAGAATCAAAGATATTTATTGATACTTTGGATATAGGGCAGAAAAAAAGAAGAATTGAAGGTTTCCAAATTTTTTATTTCCTAATTAGCACAAAAGCTACACTGATTATGACTGTATCACTAAACTCTTTCAATACCTTCACATGATAATTTCGGTCAATTAGTACATATTCATTAAAAACTCACAAATCCTAACATGAGCAAAGATGAATTATTCTAAAAGTAATATCAAGCAAATTTCTTTAATTTCTACAATCTTATTTTCGTGACTATAGAGGAAAAACATGGAAAGAAGTAGCTGAGTAATCATGGGGATGGGGGTCAGTCAAGAAGCCAGTGTGGTTGAAGCCACACTATGGGCCTATGAGCTTTACATGTTTAACTCTAGAAAATCCATTTCTGGCTTTATACATCCACTTCAAAAACGCATGCCCTTGCTCACAAGGGAATCCTATAACACTGTATGGAGATAGGTAATCCCAGATCCATCCTCATTGCTAAAAAAAAAACAAAACAAAACAAACAAACATAAAACCAAAACAAAACCAAAAAACAAATAACAACTCCCATCACTTACTTTATTTACCGACAATGAAAGTAAATAGCATTGTCCTCACATTTACACAACACATTACAACTAAGAAAATAAAGAATACGAATGCTCAATGGTGTAGGTTTTCCTTAGAGAAGTGAACCGAAACATATAGTGAAGCATATAAAAGAATCATTAATAAATACTTTTGCAAACTTTTTTTTATTTTAAAAATGCATTAAAATATAAGGATAAGTTCTAGAGAGTGATGTAAAATTCGGAAAATATTTTGACTCTTATTGAACTCGCTTCTTTCTCTTTTATTCCAGAACCTACAGATAGGTTGCCTATGCTATTAATTGCAAATTCTGAAACAATTGAGGTTTTCTATCTCAATGGAAGTAAAATGGCAACCTTGAGCTCAGTCAATGGAAATGAAATTCATACTCTGGATTTTATTTATAACAAAGACATGATTTGTTGGATTGAATCAAGAGAATCTTCAAATCAGCTCAAATGTATCCAGATAACAAAAACAGGAAGATTAACAGATGAGTGGACAATCAATATTCTTCAGTCCTTTCACAGTGAGTATTTCAATTCATATTCAATTCAATTCACCCTTTAAGGATTTCATTTATCAATAAACAGGATTCTTAGATTTTTCTAAAATACTATTTGGCTATCAGAAACCTATATATGCAAATATGAATATGCTTAAATAAATGTATTCACTACCTGTTTTGAATATGCACACACATACACATTTTCACTGTTTACATAAGTAGTAAGTTACAGAGCTAATTTTAATTCTTTCCTTAATGCTTATTACAGTGTCACTTAAATGAGAATTGTAATTTGCCACTGAGTGATAGTTCACGATGTGGTAGTGAAGGTGGGATTTTTAAAAAGCAAGAAACAGAATTTATAATTATAAGCTCATCAGCTGTAGTGTTTGTTAAAATGCTTTAAAACTATCAGATTTATGCTAATTGGTAACAACTACCTGTGTTTGTTGACTTTTTTCTTAGCAAATCAGAGTTTTTATGCATCTTCCAAAAGAGTGATTTGTGATTTTGATTTACTTTGATTTCTCATGCCAGAAATTCACAAACTAGCAACTGTACTTCCTACATATTACCATAAATTGAAATCAAATTACATTGTTACACAGACCCACACATTAGTTTCTCCTTTTGTGCTGGTGCTTGCTCTCTCTCTCTCTCTCCTGACCTCTACCCCTCCAACATAAGAGTGTAAATTTTATTTGTGCTTGCCTGGAGAAACTGTATGCATGAGAAATTCAAGATATGTCCACTTATTTTATGATTTACAGGAAAAAAATATTCTTGAAAACACTGTGAAAGTAAAAGTTGGTAGAAAATAAAGAAAAATGTGCAGTCAAGTTAAGAAGGAAAAAAAGTGCTGTGAAAGAATAAATATAGTTTTCAGATGTAGAATGTTTGATGATTTGGATTCAATAATTATATTTTATTAATATTTTTGACATGCAATTAAAGGGATTGACTATTAATCTTTATTAAACATAAGAAATAATACCATGTAATATGTAATAAGTATGATTATATTAAATGAATCAGTGGCAAAAATTATAAAAATGGAATATAAAAGTATGATTGTATATAGTTAAGTGAACATAAATAAATGTTTAACAAATCAAATCCAATGCTTTGAAAATCCTCTTAACATAAATAAAAATTGCTAAATCCATTTATTGTGACACTGGACCACAATGACTAGTGAAAGCAGTAGACACTGGCCATTTTCAATGATTCTATGGAAAATGATAATTCCTAATAAATTATAAATAACAAGGGCTACCTGCACAAGGAGTGCTGCTATGTGATTTGAATATTTCATCCATTGGCTGAGCCAGTTGTTGGAAACTGTTCAAAAAAAAAGACCCCAGTCTCTGCCATGTTAGTGATTACCTTAACTAATCCAAATGCATTTGTCCCTCACAAATGGAATACTGACAGTCAGCTAGGATATTCACTAAGTTGCCATGTAAAATTATCTTCCAGGTTCACTTAAACAACTTTTCTACATTTAATATGCTTTACTAGTAATAGCAATTTCTTCTATAATATGTATTTTTAAAACTATTTTTTAAACTTTTTTTTTTTTTTTTAGTAAATCTAGGGATTTACTAAATTGGTCAAGCAATTGCTTATTAGAACATCTACAGAATATAGTTTGTAACTTAGATTGCATTTGAGTTATATGACAATTCTTGGCAAATCTAGAAAACTGAAGAGATTTTTGTTAAGCAATTCACTGAAATGCTGAATAGAACATTCATTTTGAATGGTAAATAACAAATGCAATGGAAATCTTCTAATTGTAATAAATATTTTTTGATAAAGTAAGATAAAGTCGTATTTAAGCTATGCAATTTCAGTCACTGTAGAAAAGAGTAATTAAATGTGTGGAAGTAATTTAATGATGGGAGTGGAGAAGAGGTGTGAGCAGGGCTGGGCTCCTCTACCATTGCTTGTAAACCAAGCATTTTATCAACATGTCAGAGAATAGCTGCCCTTGTATATGGTGGGCTCTTCATTCACTGTGACAGTGTTTGAGTTGATAATGAAGTTGCAATATTCCTTGCATGTATAATTACATAAAATCCCTGCTGTACGATATAAGCAAAAATAATGAACTGATGGGAGTATGCCTGAATACCTGTCATGATCCACTCTTGAATAGATGCTTTTCTCTGAATTTGCCTGAGGAAAGCATTCTTTTTTGAAAAAAAAAAAAATAATAATTTTTTTTTCCAAAAATTTACTGTGAGGAAAAAAGCAGTCATTATAGGTCAAACTGAGTTACATTTAAATTTTGCATAATTGTTTATTTTAGAAGTTTAGTGTAATATTAAAATCTATATTTGCTATCTCATCTCACTGGATACATAGTACATTTCTATATGACCTTCCTTTTTTGTCATAGAAAAAAATTTTAGCTACAGATCTCAGATATATTAGACAATCCTGAGTGGCTAAAACAAAGACAGAGATGGAAAAGCTAAATGTTCTGTTCTTTCTTCTACATTAGAAAGGCAGATACTGGTACTTTCAAAGAAGATGCCAAATCTCCCACAAATAATATATATAACTGCTGTGTGTGTGTGTGCGTGTGTATAGCTAGTTAATATGACATATTCCTGCAGGATCTGGAATTTTAGCAAAATGATCAGGCCACCCATTGAGTTCTAAAAAAAAAAAGGTAAGGTGGAAAGAGACACTCAAAATTAGCAAAGATGATCTGAGGACACATTTCCAGAGAACTTTCAGTATTCCCTTTCTGTACCATATGCTTAATGTTGTAGGCACGGATATTAAATTGTGTCTTAATTTTTACATTAACCTTGGATGAATTTATACTTTGAAATAAGTTAACCATTCTGATTTACAATCAGTATGCAATCATAAAAGACTGTCCTGAATGCCTAGTAAAAAGAAAAGAAGAACAAAACAAAAACAAAAACAAAAAAACACTCTCAGCACTCTGTTCCTCTGTAAATTTGTCTTTACTGTTAGTTCAGTTGTCAGGCTGCAAAGAATTAAATTACTGGGGTACCTGGGTGGCTCAGTGGGTTAAAGCCTCTGCTTTCAGCTCAGTTCATGATCCCGGGGTCCTGGGATTGAGCCCCGTATCGTATCGGGCTCTCTGCTCAGCAGGGAGCCTGCTTCCCCCCTCTCTCTCTGCCTGCCTCTCTGCCTACTTGTGATCTCTGTCTGTCAAATAAATAAATAAAATCTAAAACAAAACAAAACAAAACAAAACTAAATTACTATTTATTGCCATTTGGCAACATGCTTGAAACTCACCAAAGCAGATATTAGACATGTGCTATGCTTCAATTGTTGTTTTTTTTTTTCCTATGAATTTGGTGAACTATACCTTGCATAATAGAAATGTATTCCCCCACAAATTTCTCTTGAGGTTATGTAGAATTTTAAATCATTAATCTCATAGTATGTTTTTGTCTAGATTCTCATGTCTGTTTGTTTCATTATAGATTTTAATAATCAAATGATCCCATCATGATGCCATATACCAAGTAGAACAAAATATTTTAGTTTTTTTTTTTTTAATCTACCAATTTGAAACTTGGAAGTTAAAATGCTCTTTTCATGATGATTAAATAAGTTTTTGTCCTATATATGAAATCCATGACATGTAATTACTGAAATCTGTTTCTGTCTTAATAAACTCTATTGTGATAGAAGAAAGAAGGAAATGAGGGAAGGAAAGAAAAGAGAAAGAAAAAAAGAAGCTATTATTTTTATAACAAGTAGCCCTAGTAAAATAATTTCTGAAATAGTATTTATTTGATAATTTTCTTTATAAATATGCTAATATAATTGTTTACTTTAATCTTTTCCTTTTATTTCTCATTTCTTTAAAATAATTTATGTTAAGTAAAATGCGCATTTTTTTCTCCTAGTATTCCTTGACCATTACACATTTTTAATGTTGTAGACACATTTACAATAAGCACTTAGCATCAACTCTAAAGACAGTGAGAAGTAGGAGCATAGTTAAGCAATGTAATAAAACTACCATGTAGCACTTCAGTTTTTGATTAAGATTCTGGGTTTTTAATTTTAAATTTTATTTTTTTCAAGCTCTAACATCTTGTGACTTGTACATTTATTTTAATACTGGTTTATATATCTATCACCACAATATATGGGGTGAAACGAATGGTGAGTTGATATGGTCCTAGCTCTGTTATTAACTGGCAGTCTGACCTTATGCAAATCATTTTAAAATGAAAGAACTTATTCACATAACTGCTGAGATCCTGCCTGGATTTAAACATACTTTTGCCTTCCATTACTTGATGTTTTTCTTGTAATTTGAGATATTTCAGTGTGTGTGTGTGTGTGTGTGTGTGTGTGTGTAGGAATATTTATTTCTTCTCCCTTTTTATTCCTTTCTTATTTTTCTCCCACCTAATCACTCACATTAGGTACACTTCAGTCTCTTTATAATACAAGTTCCTAAAACATGCTCCTTGGGACACATGTTCTGTGTTCTGTAAGACACTTTTGGAAAAATGATTTTGTGGTCAAATGGGTTTAGGAAATTTTGCATGCTATGGAACCTATTGGAGATTTATATGTATGTAGCATGTTAAAGATTATTCAGAATTCTTCAATAAAGTACCTGTTTTACTTTGTGTAGCCCAGGATTTCCTTTACTTAAGTATTGAACACTTGATTGATATTTTTGTGGGTACGTCTGTGAGTGTCTTTCTTTGGGTACTTGTTTCTAAGGAGGTGATATGAGTGTGTGTATAGGCCTAATATGTACCATTATCCCAAATATCTAGGGTTTTATGTTATCCACTTTGAGAAATATTGCTTTAAATGTCTTAGGGAGAATCACTCAGATTGGATTCTCTCATCACTTTTTTTTTATATATTTACTGTCTTTGTGGCTAAAGAGCTATACAAGCTGTGTGTGCAAGAAGCTGTAGAGACTGACTCTAATCACAGTTTTCTAGCTATTTCTTCCTAATGGCCCAATTCATTTTAGTCTGCACTCAAAGAATATAGGGTCCAGATACCACATACGCTGAGATTATGATAACACACCAGAGTCTGTTTCAGAATTAGAGCTGACAGGAATCAGATATGCAATAAAGATTTGCACATATGTGAAATTCATTCCAGGAAAAGCCTAGCCTAAAAGATCATTTGTGTTTGAGGATGGTAACAAGGAGTATATGTTAGTCCTAATTTTAAAATACAGTGTCTGGTAACTTTTAAGTTTTAAAACTTTTTTCCAGAGTTAGGTAAGAGTATGGTGACAAAATCTTTTGAGGATAGAAGAGCAATGTCAGTCAAAGAAAAACAAATACCATATGATTTCACTCATATGTCGAAATTAAGACACAAAACATGAACACAGGGGAGGGGAAAGAAAAATAAGACAAAAACAGAAAAGGAAACAAACTATTAAAAATTCTTAACTGGGAAACAAACTGAGGGCTGCTTGAGGGAGGTGGGTGGGGAGATGGTATAGCAGGGTGATGGGTATTAAGGAGGGCACTTGATGGAATGAGCACTGTGTATTATATGAAACTGATGATTCACTCAATTACCTCTGAAACCAGTAATATACTATATGTTAATTAAATTGAATTTAAATTAAAACATAGCAATTTCAAACAAGGAGATGTTGATATAGATGGTGAAGGATTTTTTAAAATGTTTGTGAAAGACAGATCTAGATTAAATAGGTATATATATACTGTGTTGGAAGCATATTCATAGCTGTTCTAGTTGTCAAAAAGGTAGCTTTCCATAGTGTAGTCCTGATAATTTTCTAAGCACCTCCTAAAACTTAGAAGGCCTCAACTCCATTATATGCAATTCCCTTTGCTTTGATTTTGTGCTTAACAAATAACTTTTAGGTTTGGTTTCTCACATACCATAAATTCCTCTTGGGAGGAATTTGTTAGGAGGGTGCCCATTAGTAATTGTGTCACTGGAACATCCCATCAGTAGTTAAAAATTGACAAATTGACATTCTGGTTGATGTCTTGGTCTCCTGGGAGTCCGGTAAACATGAAATAATTCTCCAAAGCCTGCTAAGCCTTTGGTTAACAACTCGAACAGTGTTCCTAAAATTGCAACTCTAATGATTAAATCTGGGCTTAAGATGTTCTGTAAATCATTATCCTTTTAATGATAATATTTACTTGATAAAATTTTGTTTTCATCTTCCTTCATGGCCATCAAAACTAAGCAACAAAGGGTTATGTCTGGCAGGAAGAAAGATGGCATCATTTAATTCTACTGACATAAACATGGAGGTTTTAAAAATAATCGTTCTATTGTTTGCTTTTGTTATCACAAAGAGAGATACTTAGTTGTTTCTGAAGTTCTGAACAGGAACAACACTCAGTTAAATTTTTAAGAAGACATTTAAAAATGAAATAAATCTTTCTTTTAAACTTTTCTCTGTATCAGATGCAAGTTTTACTCTCTATACTCTTTGAGGATTTGATTTGTAAGAAGAATATAACTGACTAAATTAGAATTATCATGGGTATTTTCACAAACGTTCTGAACTTGGACAGGCGCATTATGATTGTGATTACTCACACAAAAGGCCATTGAGAATTACATCAGGTACTTAGATAATTTGTGAAAAAAGATGTTTGTCCTTAAACTATAGATAATTGAGGCAAAATGCTTCTAATGTGTGAATTATGCAAATAATCATCTCAGTGTTCCATCCCATTCTGTGTTAAGCCTGAGCTTTTATTTTGGGACTCTCAATTAATGTTGGCCATCGTATTTCCATGAGATGAGATTCACACAAAATTATAAGGAGAATCAAGGTAATTATTTTGATAAACACAAGCTCAATTTTCCAACTTTTTCCCCTTGAATTATATTGGCTTATCCTGGACATATCCGGTTCAGTTCTAGACCACCATAATAAAGTGAATAGCACAATAAAAGCAGTTGGGTTTTTTGTTTAATTCCCAGTGAATATAAAGGAGAATTTTACACTGTACTATAGTTTATTAAGTGTGCAATAGCATTATGTCTAAAAAAAACAATGTATATAACTTGCTTAAAATATAATTTAAAATATACTTAAAATATACTTGCTTAAAATAAAATAAACTGATTGGGTGGTACAGTCAGTTAAGCCTCCAACTCTTGATTTCAGCTCAATCATGATCTCAGGGTCATGAGACTGAGCTTCATTTTTGGCTCTGTTCTCAGTGTTGGAATCTGCTTGAAATTCTCTCTCTGGCTCCCTCGGCCCCTTTTGCTCATGTTCTTGCACTCTCTCTCTCTCAAAGTAAATAAATCAATCTTTTATATATATACCTTATTGCCAAATAATGCTTAACCAACACCTGAGCTTTCAGTGAGTCATAACTTTGCTGACAGAGGGTCTTCTTTCAGTGTTCGTTGCTGGCGGATCAGGGCGGCAGTTGCTGAAGGCTGAGGTAGCTGTGGCCGTTTCTTGAAATAATATAGTGATGAAGTCTGGCATGTCAGTGGGTTCTTCCTTCTGCCAACAACCTCTTTGTAGCATGCAATGCTATTTGATAGCATTTTATGCACAATAGAAATTCTTTGAAAATTGGAGTCAATCCTCTCAAACCCTGCTAATGCCTTGTCACCTAAGTCTATGTAATATTCTAGATACTTTGTTTCCATTTCACCAGTCTTTGCAGCATCTTCACCAGGACTAGGTTCCATCTCAAGAAAACACTTTCTTCATCCATTCAGGGTTTGTCGTAATAATGCAGCAATTCATTCACGTCTTCAGGCTCTGCTTCTTAATGGTATTGACTGGCAGGGATGAGTCACTGTGTGTAGAGGGGGAATGAGGTGGTATTTTTAATATCCACTAGGAAGAGAGGCGTTTCTGAGAAACTGACATTTGAGTGGATATCCAAATGAAGGGGGGGGGGCACAAACCATGCCCGTTCAGATACTCTTCTCTTAAAGATCAAGTACAAATGTCCTAAGGTAGAAGCTCTTTTTGGGCCAGTGTGAGTGGACTAGAGTGAGCAAAGCAGATATGAGGTGGAAGGGAGTTTAAAGACATAAGCCAGGGCACCTGGGAGGCTCAGTGGTTTAAAGCCTTTGCCTTAGGCTCAGGTCATGATCTCAGGGTCCTGGGATTGAGCCCTACATTGGGATCTCTGCTCTGCCGGGAGCCTGCTTCCCTTCTTCTCTCTCTCCCTCCCTCTCTGCCTACTTTGTGATCTGTCTGTCAGATAAATAAATAAATAATCTTTAAAGAAATAAAAGACATAAGCCATGTTAAGGACTCTGGATTTTATGCTAAATGTGTTAAGAAGTCATTGGAGAGTCTAAGGAGAGGAGTGATATTTTGGAAAGTAAAAATATAGACTTAAAATTTAGACTAAGACCTGTTGTTGATTAGAACCCTGAGGAAGAAACAATACAGATGTCCGTTGGAGCCATCTCCTGGGTGGTATTGATGGTAAAATGTTACAAAGAGGAAACACTCCATAAAGTTTTGTCTAAGATTGAGCTAAATTTCAGCAAACTTAGATATTTATAAAAATATCAGTGATATCATTTTGAAGGCATTAACACAGGAGAGTAAATTCCATGAGTCTTTTCAGTTTGTTAAGACTTCCCCCCATCCCCACTGACAATCAAGTGTAACACAGAACTCAGATTATAAAGAGAACACTGTTTTCTTTTTTGGTGTCCTGATATAATCTGGGTTTAAAATGACCCTTTAGTTGAAAGATCAGTAAAGAAGCTATTGCAGCCATCCAAAGGAGAGAAAACTGTGTCTTGACCAGGTAGAGTAGTATTAGAGATGGAAAGAAGTGTATTATTCCAGGTGAAGCTCTTAAGATTTGTGAATAGATTTGGTCTGGGGTGGAGTGAGAACTAATAAAACTAAAAGAAGGGATGAGCCATTTGAGATATGAGCCAAGTAAGAATGCCAAGTTTTGCCTAGTGGGAAAAACACTTGTGCAAACTGGTTTTGTTTTTTGTTGTGTGTTTGTTTTATTTTGCTTCATTTTTGCTGTAGAGAGAGAAAAACACTTGCATGTTTTCTAAGTGCATCCACCATAGGAAAGAAGTAAGATTGGTTTGTAGCGCAGGTTAGAAGATGGAATTGAGAACTAGCAGAACAGTGAGAGGTCAGTCATCTTTGTTCCCTCCTCAGAAGAGAAAACATAAGAACACTGAAGACTAACTCAAATACCTAGTATTTACCACCATCCTGTGTCAGAAACACTTTCCTTGTCTTTTCTCATAAAGACATATGCAGATTGTATGTAGAACTTCGTGACTATTTGTATAAAGAATTGGCCTTGATGATCATTTTGACTACATTTCATGTGTTTAAGAAATAGTTTTGGTGCCTAGGAAGAGGCAGTCTTTCATTAGTTAAAGGAAGAGGAGAATGTTCTGTAATATGTAAGAGTCTATTCCTGATTAAGGATGTGCCTGCCCACAGTACACCCAAATTAAACTTCTGTAATACCATTTTAATTATTACACCAAGCAGACAGAGACTTTGTTTACTCAATTCAGTTTATTTAATGTCATGTAGGGATAAAGTGAGTGCATGCTTCTTGAGAAAGATTATGGTGACATATAAAAATAAATGGAATTACATCTCATCATTCAGTGAGCATTTTCAAATGTTCTGGCAAAGAGATATATAAAACTTAAATGTTAATTTACCTCTTAAACCCAAAGACACATAAATTGAGGAAAACAGTTTCTTTATAATTTTACCATTTAAAAAATTTTATTTTTACCTTCTCCTCTCTGTATTTACATTAGAGATATATAACTCTCTTTAATGAAGGCAACATCACAGCTTGAGGGACAATCTTTTTGTGGCAATAAAAATGCCAAGTTAAAATATTCATAATATAGAAAAAGAATAGACATGTGGCTAGAAGTAATCTGAGTCTGGAATGTTTCTGATCTTCTGTAATGTCTTCAAATTTTCTATCATTCTTGGCATCTTCATCTAAGCTAGACTATAACTTACTTACATGTATTCCTTTAAACATAAGTGTATGTTTAATTTTGACAAGGGGAATATGGGTAGTATGTATTTCATAGGCTCTCCTTTGCTCTGACGCCCTTCAAAGCCACCATCTCTTTCCTGGAATTTACAGAATCTTCCTAACTGGTCACCTGCTCTCAGACTTATCCCTTTTATCCACACAACAACTAGAATGATCTTTTTAAAAAGCTAAACAAACATCTAACTTTTCTGCTTGAAACTGTCCCCAGGGATTTTCCATTAAAAACTGCAGATTTAGCAAAAGTGTTTATATTATATCTCTTCTTATTTGGAAGTCCCTGTAAATGCTATAAAGAAATGTCTTGAATTTTATTAATCCAAAAAGAACTAAAGAGGAGACAAAACATGTGAGATAATTTTGAACAATAAGGAACAGATGATTAAATGATGAATGAATTGTTTAGTGTTTCTCTGCTTCGCTGAGTGCAGATGGGATGCCAAGATGAAGAACCCCAAAGAACCTCAAAAATAAATGTGGGGTTATAGGATAGGACGATTAATAAGTGGATTAGCTTAGAAGCTGTTTTGAAAACAGCTCAACTACTAAATCCCCTACAGTAGTCTCCACCAAGAGGCAGCCTCTTATCCCTTACATTAGCAGAAAATGAGATGTTTGATTTCTGAGGCAGTTAAATGATAAATGTCTGGACTGATTAATAAAAAAAATAAAAATAAAAATAAAAAAAAGGAAGACCCAGGATCATTGCTATGGAGCGAATTAGTACAGATTGGAACAAAGGGATGTCAGGCAACAGGAAGGATGTCGAAAGAAAAAAAAATATATTAATAGATGAGCGTATTTTTGGTTTTTTGTTTTTGTTTTTGTTTTGATTTGGCTTTTTTTTTTCCATTTAGGGAGGAGTTTTGGAGTTCTTTTGTAGAATTATGCAATAATAAATTGTACAAAAGGAAAAAACAACAAGAAAAAAATGGAACTCTAAAAAAACAAAAGCTTTTCAAGGAAGGAAGTATGAAACTATGAAATTTTCTTTGCTTTTCAACAGAAATGTATATAGTCATAATTATATAAACACTGAATATTAATATCACTAAAAATTAAGATTGTGGGAGGATGAAGAGAGAAAGCATGAATGCATAACTCTATGTATGTGTGGAAGGGTATAAAGAATTAAATCCTAATGTGTAACAAAAAGTCTTAGATTATATAAAGAACTTTAAAAATACTAAAATTACAGTAGAAACATGTTATATAGAATTATAGAAGTGAATATGGTTGAGATAGCTAAAACAAGAAGAGTAGAGGTGAGGGAGGGACTGCTACATTTTACTCTCAGCCTTGATGGGTGTTTGACTTTTCAAATCATGTACATTTACAGTATGATAAAAATAAAAATTGCATTTAAAATAAAAATGTTCCCTGTTTTTTTAATATAATGTTTATGAAATCTGCCCATCTACTGTAGTTTGCGTATACCTGCCAGTCTCTACTACCTCATCTATTCTCATTCATTCATATTTTAGCTATGATACAGCTCCTCACATTCCTGCTCCTCATTTTGAGAATATGCCAAGTTCAGCCCTGCTTGGTAGACTGTGCCCTCTAATCTCCACATGGTCAACCATCTTATTTTGAACTTAGTTAAAATGCCATACTTCTACAAATATACTCTCTGACCAGTCACTCCATAAGTTGTTAATTCTATCTGACACTGCCCTTCTTGAGAAGGGACCTTGTAAGAGGTCCACACCTTGATCATGCTTAGATATATTTGTTTCAGCACAGAACTATGCTTTGTAAAAGTAAGGCAAAATTTTTCAAGAGAAACGAGAAAAGTTATCTTTAAATCTCCCAGGTTTCATTTATGAGCATTTATAGAGTATCCTCTGTGTTTTAGCATTTATCTGCACTACAGGTAATTTAAAGGAAGCAAACCAGTCATCTGTAGAGACAGTTTAGTTCAGATATGCTTCTATAAGTGATATCCAGGTGATAGGAAGCCAATAAAATCTCTTTAAAAACTACAGGGATTTGACTAGTATAGTAGTTATCTTCTGCTGCATAACAAATTATTATTAATTTAGTGGCTTAAAAAGAGTACCTATTGCCTTATACTATCTGTGTGTCAGAAATTCAGGAGATGCTTAGCTAGGTGATTGACACAAAGTTTCTTGAGGTTTTAATCAAGATGTTAGCCAGGAATGCTAACAGGCATCCAATGATTTAACTGAGCTGCAAGATTTATTTCCAAGTTTATTCTTGTGACTGTTGGCAGTAGGTATCTGTTCCTTGCAAAATGGGCCTTTGCACAGGGTTGCTTGAGTATCCTCATAGTATGGCATTTGGCTTTCATCACAGTGATCCGAAGAGAAAGAACAAAAGGAAAGTTATAATGCCTCTTATGGCTTATCCTTGGAAATCACACTGTGTCATTTCTACCACATTCTATTCAGTACAAAAAAGTCACAAAGAATATCCTGAACTCAAAGGGAAGAAAAGTAAGCTTCACCACCAGAAAGAAACAATATCAAAACATTCGTGGGCATATTTTAAAGTTATCAAACCCACTACATGTCCATCTTATCATTAATTATTTAAGATTTTATTTAATAACATGCCATTCCCTAGTAATAAATATTACAGGAATGCACAAAGACATAAACTAAAGGGCAATGTTTTAGTCTTTCTGCCTCTGGAAGGCAGCTAATATTTACAAAATACTTATTTCATGTCATTGTATTGGATTCTTAATATTTGTTTTCTGATTTAAGCTCCTCACCACTTTGTAAATTGGATATTATGTTCATTGAATATAAGAACAATGACTTTGATAGATGTTAGTGACTTTCTCAAGAACATACTTTAAATAGAGTGTTAGACTGAAATAAATTATATATACTGTTTGCTTTGCTTTAGTGGAATCACACTAGTGATTTGATCCACTTTGGCAACAGAAAAGTTTTGTTTGATACACACAATGCTTTATAATATTTCATCTTTATTTATTTTTTATTTTTTATAAACATATGATGTATTTTTATCCCCAGGGGTACAGGTCTGTGAATTGCCAGGTTTACACACTTCACAGCACTCACCATAGCACATACCCTCCCCAATGTCCATAACCCCAACCCCCTCTCCTGACCTCCCTCCCCCCAGCAACCCTCAGTTTGTTTTGTGAGATTAAGAGTCACTTATGGTTTGTCTCCTGCCTGATCCCATCTTGTTTCGTTTATTCATCTCCAACACCCCTAACCCCCCACGGTGCATCTCCACTTCCTCATATCAGGGAGATCATATGATAGTTGTTTTTCTCTGATTGACTTATTTCACTAAGCATGATACTCCCTAGTTCCATCCACATTGTTGCAAATGGCAAGATTTCATTTCTTTTGATGGCTGCATAGTATTACATTGTATATATATACCACTTCTTCTTTATCCATTCATCTGTTGACGGAGATCTAGGTTCTTTCCATAGTTTGGCTATTGTAGACATTGCTGCTATAAACATTAGGGTGCATGTGCCCCTTCGGATCACTACGTTTGTATCTTTAGGGTAAATACCCAGTAGTGCAATTGCTGGGTCATAGGGTAGCTCTATTTTCAACTTTATGAGGAACCTCCATGCTGTTTTCCAGAGTGGTTGCACCAGCTTGCATTCCCACCAACAGTGTAGGAGGGTTCCCCTTTCTCCACATCCTCGCCAACATCTGTCATTTCCTGACTTGTTAATTTTAGCCATTCTGACTAGTGTGAGGTGGTATCTCATTGTGGTTTTGATTTGTATTTCCCTGATGCCGAGTGATATGGAGCACTTTTTCATGTGTCTGTTGGCCATCTGGATGTCTTCTTTGCAGAAATATCTGTTCATGTCTTCTGACCAATTCTTGATTGGATTATTTGTTCTTTGGGAGTTGAGTTTGCTAAGTTTTTTATAGATTTTGGACACTAGCCCTTTATATGATATGTCGTTTGCAAATATCTTCTCCCATTCTGTCAGTTGTCTTTTGGTTTTGTTAACTCTTTCTTTTGCTGTGCAAAAGCTTTTGATCTTGATGAAATCCCATTAGTTCATTTTTGCCCTTGTTTCCCTTGCCTTTGGCGATGTTCCTAGGAAGACGTTGCTGCGGCTGAGGTGAAAGAGGTTGCTGCCTGTGTTCTCCTCAAGGATTTTGATGGATTCCTTTCTCACATTGAGGTCCTCCATACATTTTGAGTCTATTTTCGTGTGTGGTGTAAGGAAATGGTCCAATTTCATTTTTCTGCATGTGGCCGTCCAATTTTTGCAACACCATTTATTGAAGAGGCTGTCTTTTTTTCCATTGGACATTCTTTCCTGCTTTGTCGAAGATTGTTTGACCATAGATTTGAGGGTCTATTTCTGGACTCTCTATTCTGTTCCATTGATCTATGCGTCTGTTTTTGTGCCAGTACCATGCTGTCTTGATGATGACAGCTTTGCAATAGAACTTGAAGTCTGGAATTGTGATGCCACCAACTTTGGCTTTCTTTTTCAATATTCCTTTGGCTATTCGAGTTCTTTTCTGGTTCCATATAAATTTTAGGATTATTTGTTCCATTTCTTTGAAAAAAATGGGTGGGATTTTGATACGGATTGCATTAAATGTGTAGGTTGCTTTAGGTAGCATAGACATTTTTACAATATTTGTTCTTCCAATCCAGGAGCATGGGACATTTTTCCATTTCTTTGTGTTTTCCTCAATTTCTTTCATGGTTACTTTATAGTTTTCTGAGTATAGATTCTTAGCCTCTTTGGTTAGGTTTATTCCTAGGTATCTTATAGTTTTGGGTGCAATTGTAAATGGGATTTACTCCTTAATTTCTCTTTCCTCTGTCTTCTTGTTGGTGTAGAGAAATGCAACTGATTTATATGCATTGATTTTATATCCTGACACTTTACTAAATTCCTGTACAAGTTCTAACAGTTTTAGAGTGAAGTCTTTTGGGTTTTCCACATATAGAATCATATCATCTGCAAAGAGTGATAGTTTGACTTCTTCTTTGCCGATTTGGATGCCTTTAATTTCTTTTTGTTGTCTGATTGCTGAGGATAGGACTTCTAGTACTTTGGTGAATAGCAGTGGTGATAATGGACATCCCTGCCGTGTTCCTGACTTTAGCGGAAAAGCTTTCAGTTTTTCTCCATTGAGAATGATACTTGCAGTGGGTTTTTCATAGGTGGCTTTGATAATATTGAGGTATGTCCCCTCTATCCCTACACTTTGAAGAGTTTTGATCAGGAAGGGATGCTGTACATTGTCAAATGCTTTTTCAGCATCTGGAGAGTATCATATGGTTCTTGTTCTTCCTTTTATTAATGTGTTGTATCACATTGATTGATTTGCAGATGTTGAACCAACCTTGCAGCCCTGAAATAAATCCCACTTGGTCGTGGTGAATAATCCTTTTAATGTACTCCTGAATCCTATTGGCTAATATTTTGGTGAGAATTTTCGCATCTGTGTTCATCAAGGATATTGGTCTGTAGTTCTCTTTTTTGATGGAATCCTTGTCTGGTTTGGGGATCAAGGTGATGCTGGCCTCATAAAATGAGTTTGGAAGTTTTCCTTCCATTTCTATTTCTTGGAACAGTTTCAGCAGAATAGGAATTAGTTCTTCTTTAAATGTTTGGTAGAATTCCCCTGGGAAGCTGTTTGGCCCTAATCTTTTGCTTGTTTGGAGATTTTTGATGACTGTTTCAATCTCCTTACTGGTTATGGGTCTGTTCAGGTTTTCTATTTCTTCCTGGTTCAGTTGTGGTAGTTTATATGTCTCTAGAAATGTATCCATTTCTTCCAGATTGTCGAATTTGTTGGAGTAGAGTTGCTCATAATATGATCTTATAATTGTTTGTATTTTTTTGGTGTTGGTTGTGATCTCTCCTCTTTCATTCATGATTTTATTCATTTGGGGCCCTTCTCTTTTCTTTTTGATAAGTCTGGCCAGGGAGTTATCAATCTTACTAATTCTTTCAAAGAACCAGCTCCTAGTTTCGTTGATTTGTTCTATTGTTTTTCTGGTTTCTATTTCATTGATTTCTGCTCTGATCTTTGTGATTTCTCTTCTCCTGCTGGGTTTAGGGTTTCTTTCTTGTTCTTTATCCAGCTCCTTTAGGTGTGGGGTTAGGTTGTGTATTTGAGACCTTTCTTGTTTCTTGAGAAAGGCTTGTACTGCTATATATTTTCCTCTCAGGACTGCCTTTGCTGTGTCCCACAGATTTTGAATTGTTGTGTGTTCATTATCATTTGTTTCCATGAATTTTTTCAATTCTTCTTTAATTTCTTGTTGACTCATTCATTCATTAGAAGGATGCTGTTTAGTCTCCATGTATTTGGGTTCTTTCCAAATTTCCTCTTGTGATTGAGTTCTAGCTTCAGAGCATTGTGGTCTGAAAATATCCAGGTAAAGATCCCAATCTTTTGATACCAGTTGAGACCTGATTTAGGACCCAGGATGTGATCTATTCTGGAGAATGTTCCATGTGCACTAGAGAAGAATGTGTGTTCTGTTGCTTTGGGATGAAATGTTCTAAATATATCTGTGATGTCCATCTGGTCCAGTGTGTCATTTAAGGCCTTTATTTCCTTGTTGATCTTTTGCTTGGATGATCTGTCCATTTAAGTGAGGGGAGTGTTAAAGTCCCCTACTATTATTGTATTATTGTCGATGTGTTTCTTTGATTTTGTTATTAATTGGTTTATATAGTTGGCTGCTCCCATGTTTGGGGCATAGATATTTAAAATTGTTAGATCTTCTTGTTGGACAGATCCTTTGAGTATGGTATAGTTTCCTTCCTCATCTCTTATTATAGTCTTTGGCTTAAAATCCAATTGATCTGATATAAGGATTACCTCCCCAGCTTTCTTCTGATGTCCATTAGCATGGTAAATTGTTTTCCAACCCCCCCCCCCCACTTTAAATCTGGAGGTGTCTTCGGGTTTAAAATGAGTTTCTTGTAGGAAACATATAGATGGGTTTTGTTTTTTTATCCATTCTTATACCCTATGTCTTTTGATTGGGGCATTTAGCCCATTAACATTCAGGGTAACTTTTGAGAGATATGAATTTAGTGCCATTGTATTGCATGTAAGGTGACTGTTATTGTATATTGTCTCTCTTCCTTTCTGATCTACTACTTTTAGGCTCTCTCTTTGCTTAGAGGACCCCTTTCAATATTTCCTGTAGAGCTGGTTTGGTGTTTGCAAATTCTTTCAGTTTTTGTTTGTCCTGGAAGCTTTTTATCCCTCCTTCTATTTTCAATGATAGCATAGCTGGATATAGTATTCTTGGCTGCATGTTTTTCTCGTTTAGTGCTCTGAATATATCATGCCAGTTCTTTCTGGCCTGCCAGGTCTCTGTGGATAAGTCTGCTGCCAATCTAATATTTTTACCATTGTATGTTACAGACTATTTTTCCCAGGCTGCTTTCAGGATTTTCTCTTTGTCGCTAAGACTTGTAAATTTTACTATTAGATGACGGGGTGTGTACCTATTCTTGTTCATTTTTAGGGCACTTCTCTGCACCTCCTTGATTTTGATGCTTGTTCCCTTTGCCATATTAGGGAAGTTCTCTACAATAATTCTCTCCAATATACCTTCTGCTCCCCTCTCTCTTTCTTTTTCTGGAATCCGAATTATTTTAATGTTGTTTTGTCTTATGGTGTCACTTATGTCTCGAATTCTGCCCTTGTGGCCCAGTAGCTGTTTGTCCCTTTTTTGCTCAGCTTCTTTATTCTCTGTCATTAGGTCTTCTATATCACTAATTTTTTCTTCTGCCTCATTTATCCTAGCAGTGAGAGCCTCCATTTTTTATTGCACCTCATTAATAGCTTTTTTTGATTTCACCTTGGTTAGATTTTAGTTCTTTTATTTCTCCAGAAAGGGCTTTTATCTCTCCAGAGATGGTTTCTCTAATATTTTCCATGCCTTTTTCGAGCCCAGCTAGAACCTTGATAATCGTCATTCTGAACTCTATATCTGACATATTACCAATGTCTGTATTGATTAGGTCCCTAGCCTTCACTACTGCCTCTTGTTCTTTTTTTTTTTTGTGGTGAATTTTTCCGCCTTGTCATTTTGTCCAGATAAGAGTATATGAAGGAGCAAATAAAATACTGAAAGAGTGGCAGACCCCAGGAAAATGCACTTTAACCAAATCAGAAGATACCCCAAATTGTGGGAGGGAGAAAGGGGATAAAAAGAAGTTCAGAAAAAAAAAATTAAAAAAAAGAAAACAAATGAAGAAAAAATATAAAAAAGAATATATATATATATATTAGATAAATTAGTTAAAAAAAGTTAAAAAAGAAAAGGTTAAAAGTTAAAAAAAATTGAGTAGAAGAAAAAAATAATAAAATTAAGAATAAATTAAATTAACCACAAGACTAAAGAATCATGGGGAGAAAGCCATGAGTTCTCTGCTTTGCTTTCTCCTCCACTGGAATTCTGCTGCTCTCCTTGGTAGACGAACTTTGTCTTGGCTGGATTTCTTGTTGATCTTCAGGGTGGGGGGGGGTGCCTGTTATAGTGATTATCAAGTGTCTTTGCCCCAGGTGGAATTGCACCGCCCTTACCAGGGGCCGGGCTAAGTAATCTGCTTGGGTTCACTTTCGGGAGCTTTTGTTCCCTGAATACTTTCCATAGAGTTCCAGAGGACGTGAATGAAAATGGCAGGCTCCCAGTCTCTGGCCCGGAGGAGCCGAGAGCTCGGGGCCCCACTCCTCAGTGCGCCCTCAGAGATAAGAGCCCAATCACTTCTGTCTCTCTGGCTTCTGGCCGCGCTCCGAGCTCACCCTGCCTGCAACTGGTTCAAGGTAACCCCAAGCTGAGAGCTCACTCCTCGGCTCTGTCTCTGTAGCTGGCTTCCCCGGTCTAATACCTGCAAGCTCTGTGACACTCAGACACCCCCGATCCTTCTGTGACCCTGCGGGACCTAGGGCCACACTGGCCCCACGTGGGCTTCACCCCAGTTTAGGCTCTGGAGCTATGTCCCTCAGTGGAGCAGACTTTTAAAAGTCCTCCTTTTGTGCTCTGTTGTTCTGCCACTTGCCAGGAGCCTGACCCTCCCCCCACAGTCTATCTTCCCGTCGCTTTGGATTCACTTCTCCGCCAGTCCTACCTTTCAGAAAGTGGTCAATTTTCTGTTTCTAGAATTGCTGTTCTTCTTCTCTTCGATCTCTCATTGGATTTGTGGGTGTTTGCAATCTTTAGATAAGCTATCTAGCTGATCTCCTGCTACCTGATGTAGTCTCAGCCTGCTACTTCTCAGCCATCTTGACTCCTCTCCCCCCCGTGCTTTATAATTTTTAAAAATTAGTTTACCATATTTGAAAATTGGGAGATTTCAAATGAAATCCAAAAATCCATATTTTGGGTTTCTTTGCTATTTTTATTTATTTATTTTTATTGTCCCCCCCCTTTTTTTTTCTTTTTAACCGAAGAAAAATTAATATACATTGTTAGTCTCAGATCTATTACATAATAGATATTTATATGCATTACAAAATGGTCACATTCACTTACCATCTGTCACCATGAGAAATTGTTGAAATGTATTACTGACGGTATGCCCTATTCTGTACATTACATTGCATCCCTGTGTCTTATTTATTTTATCACTGAAATAGAGTACCTCTTCATCCCCTTCATGTATTTAATCCAGCCTCCCACTTCCCTAACCTTCTGCAAAATCTTCACTTTATTCTCTGTATCTATGAGTCTATTTTTGTTTTGTTTTGTTTGTTAGATTTTACATTTAAGTGAAGTCATATGGTATTGGTCTTTCCAGGATTTATTCTATTTAGTGTCATGTACTCTGGGTCCATGAATGTTGTCACAAATGGCAAGATTTTTTTTTTTTTAAATGGTTGAGTAATATTATATTGTACGTTTACACCATGTCTCCTTTACCACACATCTGTCAATGGACATTTAGGCTGTTTCCCTGTCATGACTATAAAAATAATGCTGCAAATAGGGGTGCATATGTCTTTTCAAATTACTGTTTTCATTTTCTTTGCATAAATATCTAGAAGTGGAATTGCTACATCATATAGTAGTTCTATTTTTAATTTCTAGAAAACCCAATACTATTTTCCATAGTGACAGCACAGATTTACATTCCCATAAAGAGTGCACACGTGTTCCCTTATCTACACATACTTTCTAACCCTTGTTATTTTTTGTCTTTCTGATAAAAGCCATTCAGACAGGTATGAGGTGATATCCCACTGTGGTCTTGATTTGCGTTTGCCTGATGATTAGTGATGTTGAGCTTCTTTTCATGTGTCTGATGGCCATCTGTATATCTTTGGGAAAATGTCTACTCAGATCTGCCCATTTTTTAAATCAGATTGGTTGCTTATTTGATATTGGTTTATAAGATCATTATATATTTTTGGGTGGTAACCACTTATTGGGTATATTATTTGCAAATATCTTCTCCCATTAATACATTGACATTTCTTTTGTTTGATGTTTCCTTTGCTATGCTAAAGCTTTTTACCTGGATGTGGTCCTGTTTTTTTTTTTTTAATTTATTTATTTTTATTAACATATATTTTATTATTTGCCACAGGGTACAGGTCTGTCAATCATCAGGCTTATCCATTTTGCTGCACTCACCATAGCAGATTCCCTTCCCAAACTCCATATCCCAGCCACCCTATCCCTAGCTCTCCCAGCAATCCTCAGTTTATTTTTTGAGATTAAGAGTCTTTAATGGTTTGTCTCTCTCCCAATCCCATTTTTTTTTTTCATTTTTTCCTTCCCTACTTTCCATGACTGCCCACTCTACCTCTTGAATTCCTCATATAAGAGAGAACATTTGATAATTGTATTTCTCTGATTGACATATTTCGCTCAGTGTACTACCTCCTGGTTCTATCCATGTTGTGGCAAATGGCAAGATTTCATTTCTGTTGATGGCTACATAGTATTCCATTGTGTGTGTGTGTGTATACACACACACACACGTATATACATACACCACTTCTTCGTTATCCATTATCTGTTGATGGATATCTAGGTTCGTTCCACAGTTTAGCTATTGTAGACATTGCTGCTATAAATATTTGGGTATGTGTGCCTCTTTGGATCACTACACTTGTATCTTTAGGGTAAATACCCAGTAGTGTGATTGCTGCATCATAGTCATAGGTAGCTCTATCTTCAACTTCTTGAGGAACCTCCATACTGTTTTCCAGAATGACTGCACCAGCTTGCATTCCCACCAACAGTGTAGGAGGGTTCCACTTTCTCCACATTCCTGCCAGCATCTGTCATTTCCTGACGTTAATTTTATCCATTCTGACCGGTGTGAGGTGGTATCTCACCATGGTTTTGATTTGTATTTCCCTGATGCCAAGAGATGTTCAGCACTTTTTCATGTCTGTTGGCCATCTGGATGTCTTTGCAGAAATGTCTGTTCATGTCCTTTGCCCATTTCTTGACTGGATTATTTGTTCTTTGGGTGTTGAGTTTGCTAAGTTCTTTATAGATTTTGGATACTAGCCCTTTATCTGATATGTCATTTGCGAATATCTTTTCCCATTGTCAGTTGTTTTTTGGTTTTGTTGACTGTTTCCTTTGCTGTGCAAAAGTTTTTGATCTTGATGAAGTTCCAATAGTTCATTTTTGCCCTTGCTTCCCTTGCCTTTGGCGATGTTTCTAGGAAGCAGTTGCTGCAGCTGAGGTCGAAGAGGTTGCTGCCTGTGTTCTCCTCAAGGATTTTGATGGATTCCTGTCTCACTTTGAGGCTTTCCATCCATTTTGAGTCTATTTTTGTGTGTGGTGTAAGGAAATGGTCCACTTTCATTCTTCTGCATGTGGCTGTCCAATTTTCCCAACACAATTTTTTTTAAGAAACTGTCTTTTTTCCACTGGACTTTCTCTCCTGCTTGGTTGAAGATTATTTGACCATAGAGTTGAGGGTCAATTTCTGGGCTCTCTATTCTGTTCCATTGATCTATGGGTCTATTTTTGTGCCAGAACCATACTGTGTTGATAATGACAGCTTTATAATAGAGCTTGAGTTCTGGAATTGTGATGCTGCCAACTTTGGCTTTCTTTTCAACATTCCTCTGGCTATTCAGAGTTTTTTCTGGCTCCATATAAATTTTAGGATTATTTTTTCCATTTCTTTGGGGGGGAAATGGTATTTTGATAGGGATTGCATTACATAAGTAGATTGTTTTAGGTAACATAGACATTTTTGCAATATTTATTCTTCCAATCCATGAGCATGGAATATTTTTCCATTTCTTTGTGTCTTCCTCAATTTTTTTCATGAGTACTTTATACTTTTCTGAGTACAGATTCTTTGCCTCTTTGTTTAGGTTCACTCCTAGTTATCTAATGGTTTGCAGTGCAATTGTAAATGGGATCGATTCCTTAATTTCTCTTTCTTCTGTATTGTTGGTGTATAGAAATACAACTGATTTCTGTGCCTTGATTTTATATCCTGACACTTTATTGAATTCCTGTATGAGTTCTAGCCGTTTTGGAGTGGAGTCATCTGGATTTTCCACATGAAGTATCTTATCATCCATAGGACTTCTAGTACTATGTTGAATAGTAGTGGTGATTTTAGACATCCCTGCTGTATTCTTGACCTTAGGGGAAAAGCTCTCAGTTTTTCCTCATTGAGAATGACATTCGCTGTGGGTTTTTCATAGATGACTTTTATGATATTGAGGTTATGTCCCCTCAATCCCTACACTGTGAAGAGTTTTGATCAAGAAAGGATGGTGCACTTTGTCAAATGCTTTTTCAGCATCTGTTGAGAGTATCATATGATTCTTGTTCTTTCTTTTATTAATGTATCATATCACATTGGTTGATTTGCAGATTTCCTTGCAGCCCAGGAATAAATCCTACTTGGTCAGGATGAGTAAACCTTTTAATGTATTGTTGGATCCTACTGACTAGTATTTTGGTGAGAATTTTTGCAACAGTGTTTATCAAGGATATTGGTCTGTAATTCTCCTTTTTGGTGGGGTCTCTGTCTGGTTTTGGGATCAAGGTAATGCTGGCCTCATAAAATGAGTTTGAAAGTTTTCCTTCCATTTTTATCTTTTGGAACAGTTTCAGGAGAGTAGGTATCAATTCTTCTTTAAATGCTTGTTAGAATTCCCCTGGGAAGCCATTTGGCCCTGTTTGTTGGGAGATTTTTGATGACTGCTTCAATCTCTTTACTGGTTATGGGTCTGTTCAGGTTTTCCATTTCTTCCTCATTCAGTTTTGGTAGTTTATATGTCTCTAGGAATGCATCCATTTCTTCCAGATTGTCAAATTTGCTGGCATATAGTTGCTCATAATATGTTATTATAATTGTTTGTATTTCTTTGGTGTTGGTTGTGATCTCTCCTCTTTCATTCATGATTTTATTTATTTGGGTCCTTTCTCTTTTCCTCATGATAAGTCTGGCCAGAGGTTTATCAATTCTTTCAAAGAAATAGCTCCTACTTTCATTGATTTGTCCTACTGTTCTTTTCATTTCTATTTCATGGATTTCTGCTCTGATCTTTATTATTTCTCTTCTCCTGCTGTGTTTAGGCTTTCTTTGCTGTTCTTCCACTTCTTTAGGTTTAGGGTTACGTTGTGTACTTGAGACCTTTCTTGTTTCTTGAGAAAGGCTTGTATCGCTATCTACTTCCCTCTTGGGACTGCCTTTGCCATGTCCCAAAGAACAGTTGTGTTTTCATTTTCATTTATTTCCATGAATTTTTATATAAAATTATTTTTTAATTTCCTGGTTAACCCATTCATTCTTTATTAGGATGCTCTTTAACCTCTATGTATTTGAGTTCTTTCCAACGTTCCTCTTGTGGTTGAGTTCTAGTTTCAATGCATTGTAGTCTGAAAATATGCAAGGAATGATCCCAATCTTTTGGTACTGGTTGAGACCTGATTTGTGACCCAGGATATAATCCATTCTGGAGAATGTTCCATGTGGACTAGAGAAGAATATGTATTCTGTTACTTTGGGATAGCATGTTCTGAACATATCTGTGATGTCCATCTGGTCACTTAAAGCCTTTATTTCCTTGTTGATCGTTTGCTTAGATTTCAGTGAGGGGGTGTTGAAGTCCCCTACTATTATTGTATTATTGTGGATGTGTTTCTTTGATTTTGTTATTATTTGGTTTATGTAATTGGCTGCTCCCAGGTTAGGGGCATAGATATTTAAAATTGTTAAATCTTCTTGTTGGATAGACCTTTTAAGTATGATGTAGTGTCCTTCCTCATCTCTTATTATAATCTTTGGCTTAAAATCTAATTCATCTGATTTAGATGAAGGATTTAGATGAAGATGAAGGATTGCCACCCCAGCTTTCTTTTGATGTTGATTAGCATGATAAATTGTTTTCCACCCCCTCACTTTAAATCTGGAGGTGTCTTTGGGTCTAAAAGGAATTTCTTGCAGGCAGCATATCAATGGGTCTTCCTGTGTTGTTGTTTTTGTTTGTTTGTTTGTTTTTTAATCCATTCTGATATCCTGTGTCTTTTGATTGGGGCATTTAGCCCATTTACATTCAGGGTAATTATTGAAAGATATGAATGTAGTGTTATTGTATTGCCTGTAAGGTGACTGTTACTGTATGTTGTTTCTGTTCTTTTCTGGTTTGTTACTTAAGCTCTCTCTTTGCTTCTCTGATCCCTTTCAATATTTTCTGTAGGGCTGGTTTGGTATTTGCAAATTCTTTTAATGTTTGCTTGTCCTGGAAGCTTTTTATCTTTATCTTTTTATCTTTATCTTTTCAGTGACAGCCTAGCTGGATATAGTACTCTTGGCTGCATATTTTTCTTGTTTAGTGCTCTGAAAATATCATGCCAGTCCTTTCTGGCCTCCCAGGTCTCTATGGATAGGTCTGCTGCCAATCCTATGTTTCTACCATTGTATGCTATAGACCTCTTGTTTCTGAACTGCTTTTAGGATTTTCTTTGTGACTAAGACATGTAAGTTTTACTATTAGATGATGGTGTCTGGACCTGTTTTTATTGATTTTTGAGGGGGGCTCTCCATGCTTCCTGGATTTTGCTTCTTCCCTTTGCCATATTAGGGAAATTCTCTACTATATTTTCTCCAGTATACCTTGTGT
Organism: Lontra canadensis; assembly: GCF_010015895.1. Lineage (NCBI taxonomy): Eukaryota > Metazoa > Chordata > Mammalia > Carnivora > Mustelidae > Lontra > Lontra canadensis. The sequence continues at coordinate 18,753,647 of NW_022631005.1, forward strand.
GCCCTCTCTCTTTCTTCTTCTTCTGGAATCCCAGTTACTCTAATATTGTTTCATCTTATGCTATCACTTATCTTTCGAATTCTCCCCTCATGGCCCAGTAGTTGGTTGTCTCCTTTGCTCAGTTTCTTTATTCTCCATCACTTGGTCTTCTGTATATTACTAATTCTCTCTTCTGCCTTATTTATACTAGCAGTAAGAGTCTCCATTTTTAATTATACCCCATTAATAGCTTTTTTCATCAACTTAGTTAGATTTTACTTCTTTTATTTCTCTAGAAAGGGATTTTATTTCTCCAGAAAGGCTTTCTCTAATATCTTTCATGCTTTTTTTTTTTTTTTTTTGAGCTCAGCTAGCACCTTGATAATCATCATTCTGAATTCTTGTTCTGACATATTACTTGTGACAGTATTGATTAGGTCCCTAGCCTTCAGTACTGGTTCCTGTTCTTTTTTTTTGTGTGTGTGTGATGAGTATTTCCACCTTGTCATTTTATCCAGATAAGAATAGATGGAATGAGAGAACAAATTACTAAAAGGGTAGCAATGACCCCAGAAAAATACATGCTATCCAAAGTGGAAGAGACCCAAAAGCGGGGAGAGAAGAAAGGGGGAAAAAAGGAAAAAAAAATACTATATATATATATATATATATATATATATATATATATGACTAGAGCAGAGTCACACACTTCATTTTGAGTGTATTTTGGTTTATTAGAAGAATCTACCTCCCAAAATTTTAAAAGAAAGAAAAACTTATGTATATATAAAAAAAAGGATAAATACAATTAAGTGATGGAATATGACAGTAAAGATGAAAATTTAAAAAGATTCTAAAAAAGGAACAGATAAGATAAGAATTTGGTTGAAAAAAAAAGGGGAAAGAATGTGATGAGGCTGCTGGAGACTAGAACAAATGCATGAGCTAGACTTAGGGTATATTTTGATCTATTAGAAGAAATTGTATTGCAAAATTTTAAAGGAAAAAAATATATGTATACAAAAAAATAAGGTTAAGTACAAAGAAGGGATAAAATATGACTAAAACAATGAAAATTTAAAAAATTTTAAAAAGGTATTGATAAAATAGTAAAAAAAAAATTAAAATAGGAAAGAGGAAAACTTTTTAAAGATGGAATAAGAACAAATAAAATTTAAAAGATTTAAAATTGAGGGTGCTCGGGTGGCTCAGTGGATTAACGCCTCTACCTTTGGCTTGGGTCATGATTCCAGGGTCCTGGGATCAAGCCCCATATCTGGCTCTCTGCTCAGCAGGGAGCCTGCTTCCTCCTCTCTCTCTCTGCCTTCCTCTCTTCCTACTTGTGATCTCTATCTGTCAAATAAATAAATGAAATCTTTAAAAAAATTAAAATTGAAAGACTGAAGGATCATGGGATGATTTTCCCTATCTCTAGAGTTCTGCTGTTCTCGTTGATCTGTAAACTTGGTCTTGGCTGGATGTTCTTGATGATTTTGGGGGGAAGGTACTGTTGCAGTGATTCTCAAATGTATTTGCCCCAGGCAGAATTGCACTGCCCTTGCCAGAGGCCAGGCTAAGTAATCTGCTCAGGTTCACTCTCCGTAGCTTTTGCTCCCTGAATGCATTCCATACAGCATTGGAGGAGAAAAATGAAGTTGGTGACCTCCTGATTCCCGGCCCCATAGTTGCTGAGAGCTCAGGGCCCCACTCCTCAATACACTCTCAGAAAAAAGCAGTGAATCTCTCCCATCTCCCTGGTCTCCAGCCACACTCCAAATTCACCCAGCTTGTAACCAAGCATTTCCATCCTTGGCGCAGGGCCCCATTTGGACTCTCCAAAACCAGCAGATTCCTGCCACGTGCTCATGCACCACTCCTCCCAGAGGAGGAAGGAGGAGGTCTCTCCAGATCTGCCCCTTGTGGGGTCCCTGCTCTAAGAGCAGTGGCCTTACTGTGCCTTGGATCACAGTTTAAGGTAACACTGAGCTGAGAGCTCCTTCCTTGGCTCTGTCTCTGCTGCACGCTTCCCCGCTCCAATACCTGGGAGCTCTGCCACACTCAGACACCCCCAGTCTTTCCTTGACCCTCCTGGGTCCTGAGATCACACTGTCCCCATGAGGGCTCCACCCCGCTTAACCTCTGGAGTGATGTCTCTCAGTGGAACAGACTTCTAAAAGTTTGATTTGGCTCTGCTGCTCCATCACTTGCCGGGAGCTGGCCCCTCCCCACATGGGCTATCTTCCCATGGTTTTGGATTCACTTCTCCATGCTCCAACCTTCCAGAAAGTGGTCAATTTTCTGTTCCTAGAATTGCTGCTCTTCTTCTCTTCTATCTTCCATTGAGTTTGTAGGCATTCAGAATGTCTTAATAACTATCTAGCTGAACTACTGCGACCTGATATTTCAGTCTCCTTCTCCTCTGCCATCTTGCTAACAACCTCTAGGCTCCAGCCCTGTTTTGTTTTGTTTTGTTTTGTTTTTAATTTTTGTTTTTATTTCCCTAGCCTGAAAATAGAGAGTTAATATATGTATCACTAAGACCAATGTCAAAGAGCTTATTACCTAATTTTTTCTTGTTTTATGGTTTCAAGTTTTAAGTCTTTAGTCCATTTGGTTTATTTTTATATATGATGTTAGAAATTAGTCCACTTTCCTTCTTTCACATGTAGCTGTCTAATTCTCCCAACACCATTTATGGAAGACACTATATTTTTTCCATTGTGTATTCTTGCCTCCCTTATTATAGACCAATGGACCATATAAGCATAGGTTTATTTCTGGGCTCTATTCTGTTCCATTGACCTGTTGGGCTTATTTTTGTGCCAGTACCATAATGTTTTGATTACTGTGGCTTTGTAGTATAGTTTGAAATTCAGGAGCATGATAACCTGTGGCTTTGGTCTTCATTCCAAAGATTGCTTTGGCTATTTGGTGTTTTTTGTGGTTTCATACAAATTTTAGGGTTATTTATTCTAGTTTTGTGAAACTATATGTTGGTAGTTTGATAGGGATTGTATTGAGCCTGTAGATTGCATGGATAGTATGGACATTTTAATACTAATTCTTCCAATCTGTGGATATAATTCATATTTCCCTTATTTGTGTCATCAACTTGTATCATCAATGTCTTAGAGTTTTCAGAGTATAAGTCTTTGACTTTGTTCATTCAGTTTATTCCTCCATATTTTACTCTATAATGTCATTATAAACTGGATAATTTCCTAAATTTCTTATTCTCATAGCTCGTTATTAGTATATAGAAATGCAATAGATATATGTCTATTGGTTTTGCATTATGCAACTTTACTGAATTCATTTATTAGCTCTAATAGCTTTAGAGTTTTTTAACATATAATATTATGTCATTTAAAAGTAGTAACAGTTTTAGTTTTTCCTTAATAATTTTTTTTTACTTCACCTTAATAATTTGAACAACTTGTATTTTTCTTTTCTTTTTTCTTTTATTTTTTAATTACAAGAAACCCACTTTATTATTTTTTAAATTTTAATTCAGTGTAGTTAATATATAGTGTTATATTAGGTTCAGGTGTACAATGTAGTGATTCAACAATTCTATACATTACTCAATGCTCCTAATGATAAGTGTACTCTTAATCCCCTTCACCTATTTCACTTATCCCCATCAAACAACTTACCTCCGATAACCACTTTGTTCTTTATAGTTAAGACTCTCTTTTCTGGTTTGTCTCTTTTTCTTTGTATTTGTCTATTTGTTTGTTTTGTTTCTTAAGTTCCACATATGAATGAAATCATATGGTATTTGTCTTTCTCTGACTGGCTTATTTTGCTTAGCACTGCAATCTGTAGATATACCCATGTTGTTGCAAATGGAAGAATTTCATCCTTTTTTTATTGCTGAGTAGAAATCCATTGTATGTATGTATGTGTGTGTGTGTGTGTGTATGTTGTAACACATACACTACATTGTTTTTCTGCAGGCATCTGTTAATGGACACTGGGCAGCTTTCATAATTTGGCTATTATAAATAGTGCTTTAGTAAATGTAAGGGTGAATATATCTTTTTGAATTAGTGTTTTCACATTCTTTGGGTAAATACCCAGTAGTAGAATTATTGGATTACATAGTAATTTTATTTTTAATTTTTTGAGAAAAAAATTAAAAATATTTTCCATGGTGGCTGAACCAGTTTGCGTTCCCATCAAGAATACACAGGTTTTTCTGTTCTATCTACATCCTTACCAACACTTGTTGTTTTTTGTGTTCTTGATTTTAACCATTCTGATTTACATTTCACTGATGATTATTGATATGAGCATCTTTTCATGTAACTGTTAGTCATATGTATGCCTTCTTTGGAGAAATATCTGTTACTGTCTTATGCCCATTTTTAATTGGATTATGTCTGGGTTTTTCTTGGGGCTGAGTTGCATAAGTTATATATTTTGAATACTAATTCTTTATCAGTTATGTCATTTGTAAAGCTCTTCTCCCCTCCAGTAGGATGTCTTTTAGTTTTACTGTTTTCTTTGCTGTGCAGAGCTTTTTATTTTTATGTAGTCAAAATAGTTTATTTTTCCTTGTTTCCTTCACTTCAGGGTATGTATCTAAAAAAAATGCTGCTATGGCCATGTCAAAGAAAATGCTGCCTATGCTCTGTACTAGGATTTTTATGCTTTCGGGTCTCATTTTTAGGTCCTTAATCCATTTTGAGTTTATTTTTATCTATGATGTATAAAGTGGTCCATTTTCATTCTTTTGTTCCTAGCTGTCCAGTTTTCCTCACAAAGGAGGAAGATACTTTTTGTTTTTGTTTGTTTCATTTCTTTTGAAGAGACTTTTTCCCATTGCCTATTTTCGCCTCCTTTGTTGAAGATTACTTGAACATATAATCATAGGTTCATTTCTGGGCTCTCCATTCTGTTTCATTGACCTATGTGTCTATTTTTGTGTCTGTACCATATTGTTTTGATTATTACAGAGTTATAGTATATATTGAAATCTAGGATTGTGGTACCTCCAGTTTTGTTCTTCATTTTCAAGATTGCTTTGGGTGTTTTTTGGGGTCTTTACCAATTTTGGCTTTCACTTCTTTTTGTTGTCTGATTGCTATGGCTAGGACTTCCAGTATTATATTGAGGAAGAGGGTGAAAATGAATGCCCTTGTTTTGTTCCTTAACTTTGGGAAAAAGCTCTGTTTTTCCCTCATTAAGTTTGATATTAACTGTAGGTTTTTCTTATAAGGCCTTTATTATGTTGGTTTCCTTCTAAACCTACTATGTTGAGGGTTTTATCACGAATGGATATTCTACTTTGTTAAGTGTTTTTTTCTCCATTTATTGAAATAAGCATATGGTTTTTATCCTTTCTCTTATTGATGCGGTGTGTCACTTTGATTAATTTGCAAATACTGAACCACCCTCACATCACAGGAATAAATCCCACTCAATTGCAGTGAATGATTTTTTAATGAATTGTTGGTTTTAGTTTGCCAATATTTTGTTGAGGATTTTTGCTTTTATGATCATCAGAGATATTGGCTGGTAGTTTTCTTTTTGAGTGATATCTTTATCTGGTTTTGGTATCAGGGTAATGCTGGCCTCAAAGAATGACTTTGGAAGGTTTCCTTCCTCTTCTATTTTTTGAAATAGTTTGAAAAAACAGGCATTAACTTCTTTAAAAGTTTGGCAGAATTCGCCTGTGAAGCTTCTAGTCCGCACTTCTGTTTGTTGGGAGGTTTTTTATTACTGATTTAAATTCATTGCTGGTAATTGATCTGTCAAATTTTCTATTTCTTCCTGATTCACTTTTGGGAGGCTGTCTGTTTCTGGGAATTTATTTCTTAGGTTGTCCAATTTGTTGGCATATAATTTTTCATGATAATCTCTTATAATCCTTTGTATTTATGTGGTGTTAGTTATTATTTCTCTTTCATTTACGATTGTTTGAGTCTTTTTTTTAATGTGTTATGTGGCTTAAAGTTTATCAATTTTATTGATTTTTTTCAATGAACCAGCAGCTCCTGGTTTTATTGATCTGCCCGATTGCTTTTTGTCTGTTTGTTTTATTTTAGGGCTTTTTGGGAGGTTCTTCTTTTGGTTTCCATTATATTTATTCCTGTTCTAATCTTTATTATTTCCTTCCTTTTACTGGTTTGGGGTTTTGTTTGTTCTTTTATTTCTAGTTCCTTTAGCTGTAAGGTTAGAAAGGTGTTTTGTTTTGTTTTTTTTTTTCTATTTCTTGAAGTGGACCTGTATCTCTAAACTTCACTCTTAGAACTGCTTTTGCTGTGTCCCATAGATTTTGGACAGTTGTGTTTCCATTTTCATTTGTCTTGGTGGTATTTTTTTTTCTTTTTTTAAAATTTCTTCATTGACATATTGATTGTTTAGTAGCATGCTCTTTAGTCTCTTTGTATTTGTTTCTTTTTCTTTTAATGTTGTTCTTATAGTTGATTTCTAATTTTGTAGTGTTATGGTCAGCAAAGATACTTGATATGATTTCAGTCTTCTTAAATTTATTGAGACTTGTTTTATAGCCTGCTATGTGATCTGTCCTATAGAATATTTCATGAACACTTGAGAAGAATGTGTATTCTGCTGTATTTATTTGGAGTATTCTGTTAAGTCTGTTTGGTCTAATGTGTTGTTCAAGGACATTGTTTTTTTTATTAATTTTCTGTCTGGACATCCACTGATGCAAGTGGAGTATTAAAGTCTCCTACTATTATTGTATTTCTACTAATTTCTCTCTTTGTATCTCTTAATATCTGCTTTATGTATTTAGTTGTTCCTATGTTGGGTGAATAAATATTACAAGTGTTATATCTTGTTGAATTTTGCTCTTTATCATTATGTAATGCCCTTCTTTATTTCTTGTTGCAACCCTTTTTGTTGTTGTAGTTGTTTTTGTTTATTTATTTAGTTAGTTAGTTAGTTCAGTCTATTTGGTCTGATGTAAAAGCATTCCACCTCTGTTTTTTTCCTTTCCAGTTGCATGGAATATGTTTTCCCATTCCTTAACTTTCAGTCATTGTCTGTTTTTAGATCTGAAGTGAGGCTCTTGTAGGAAGCAATAGACTATATTTTGTTCTCCTTTGAAATAATTAAGCATTTCTATGAAGTCAAAACAATCAACTGGAATTAAGCCTGCCTTTTTAAGTAGATGTATACTCCAGGTTATCTTCTAGCTTTATCATAGTTCCTTCAAACAAGTTTTGCTTTTTTATGTTATCTTTCTCATTCTTGTGGACATTTGCATTTTCCGTCTCTGGCTAGTTAAAGATTATATAGCAAATAAATTGAAAAGAGACCAAGAAGTAAATTTTGTCATTGTGTGACTTTCAAAAAAGTTAAAAACGTGACTCACACCAATATGTAGTGAATATGTATTAAGGAGTCACTTAGCTCACTGATGAGAACTATAAGGATGGTAAGTCTGGTTCAAAGGTGTGCAGAAGAGACTGAAGTGTTTACAGTCAATGAAGCAAAAACTTGCTAATTTAAGATTGTAAAGTTAGATATAAAACTATTTAATGTCAGTGGACAATGAAACTAGGGTTATCTTTACTACCTGATGGAAATCATTTGCATCACTATTAGACATAAATTATTTGCAAATTACCAGTGTACAAATTCAAAGAGACTAGGATCTGATTGGTATTGAATTGTAAGTTAAACAGAGGTATATTACTCAGGAAAATTCACTGATTTTTTTAAGGTATAACAGACACTGATTCAGTATGACATTGATAGGACATGTAGATATTCCTTTATATTTTTTTCTTAAAAAGATTTTGACTTTTGTTCTCAATAATATTGTGGCATGGACAACTCTCTTATACTTGAGTAGGTATGTGATTTTGCCAGAGTACCACATCAGTATACCACAGACTAGATGACTTAAACAACAGAAATTTATTTTCTCACGATTCTGAAGATAGGAGGTTCTAGATCATGGTTTCAAATGGTTGAATTCCTCTGAGGCCACTCCTTACTTGCAAATAGCCTTTCCTCTATGTATAGGGATTCCTGCTATCTCTCTTTGTATGTCTTAATCTCATTTTATAAGGATATGGGCCAGATTAGATTAGGGCTCAATTTATGGCCTTGATTTCATCACCTCTTTAGGAATTATCTCCAAATACACTCACATTCTAAGGCAATGGAGGTTAGGACTTCAACAAATGAATTTTGGGGAAAAATGATTCAGTCCATAATAGTTAGTATACATTACATTTTAGTGAATTAAAATCAGTACTGTATTCACCAACTCTGGAAATTAATTATTTGCCTAGTGTCATGATGAAAAATCTGTTGTAATGTGTGTGTGTGTGTGTGTGTGTGTTTGTGTATCCAATTATAGATTATAAATAGTTGCCTTTTGTTTAAAAAAACACATTTTCCTTGAATTTTTCATTTTATTTTAACTGGGTACAACTTTAAGTTTTTAGACCTAACAAATATTGTGTTTTAAAACATTGTTATTTAAAAAAAATGTTATTAACTACTTATATGATGTACAAGTTTGAAAATGCTTTCAATGTTTTTTCATTATTATTTAAAATTTTACCAATATTGATATATTGTAGCTATGAGTAGAATAGTAACCTTTATATTTGCCAATTAGAAAATTCTGAGTAACCATAATAAAAGCCATTTCCAAAAAAAAAAAAAAAAAGAAAAAACAAAAGAAAAAATTCAGTTGATTTCAGTTGAAAAATGAATGAAAAGCAATGAGGAAACATAATAACAGGAATATATTTAAATTTTTGTTCTAGTAACAGTAAAGTAATAAGGGTCTAACTAAAAATTTAGAATTTTTTCATAATGTCCTAAAATGATTACAATTTCCTATGATCTTGGTTATATTTCCACAAAATTAAGATGAAATACTGAATCCATTGTCTGGAAGATTCATCAATCTCCTGAAACGAGTAAATAATTTCAGTCAAATTTAGTTACTTATTGTCTATTTATCTATTGGCTTCCTTACTTGAACTTTTTGTCTGATTGCCTCAGTTCTCCAATCTTAATAAAAGATTACATTAAAACTAGATAAATTCAAATATAAGAAAAAGAAACAAAACCAATACCCACAATTACTGAGTGTTTGGCTAATTAATTGATTATTTAATGAGACCTTTGTGCTTCAAACTTGGATGGTTGTTAACAAGACCTATTGTTTCAGTAGCAGAGAATCTTTCTTTAATGATAAAGAGTTGGAAAAAGGTGTGAGTGCTGTCAAAAAGCTCTTTTGTCTGAAATTGCAATTGCATAGACTACACAAACTGCATGCCTAGCATGAAGGATAGACCATTGAATGGGCTCTGGCACATACTTTATCTGAACACAAGGTATTTAAAATGACATTTGAAACAGTGGGTTCTGTGCTGTAGTTCATATAATAATGTAAAAAGAATTTTAAAAAAGCATGCATTTGCAGATTTCTGGAGACAGAGAAATAGTTCAGCTTTTTAAAAATCCTCGTTGCTGAGCTGGCTGAAAAAAGTCGCATGTAGTTTGTGGAACATTTAAATGGTTATGTTTCCATAAAGACTGTGCAATTCAGGAATAAAACTGTAATCGATAGCTTGAAAACGTGTGTCCAATGAATTGCAATATCCACTTTCTGCTTGTTCTTGTAAGGCATGATAGAAATTCCCACAAACTTGTTACTTTCTATACTGGCTTTGACAATATACCATTAAGAGTGATAATAATGACACATGCATCTATGTTAGTCTTTCTGTTGAAAGGATATCATTCACTGAAGCCGCAGGTTACTAAAGAAGTATTTTGAAGCAGAGTAGGAAGAATGTTTAGGTTCAGATTATAGAAAGAAACTGCTTGGTGAATGAATCATAGATCCATAGTAAGTTTGAACAAGGAGGTATCAAAGGATAATTTCCAATAGATAAAAACATGATTGTCATAAAATTCAAGAATAAGTATGAACCAGAAATTTATTTATGAATTATTGAGGAAACAAGCCCAGTATTGAAGATCTAAGAGCATTAGTGGAATTAGATATTTGCAGACATTTTAAAGAAAAAGAATATATAAATAAAATTTATAAGAAAGAATAAAAATGGTTAATGCCTCACAGGACAGTATGACCATAGCCTTTGGAGTTATCTTTTCTACCAGATAAATATCTACAAATCAGCATGAAATTCCACCATGGTATAGGTCTGATCAAATAGAAGATATTCAAGTCAAACACAGATACATTCTCCTACAGCTGCTCTTTTCATTGTAACCACTAACTATATCTTTTAAATTTAAATCTGAGATCATTAAAATGAAATCAGTACAGATTTGGTTTCCCATTCACACTAGTCACATTTTAAGTGTTCAACTAGATACATTTGGCTAATGGATACTTGATTAGACAACACGGATGTAGAATGTTTCCTTCATCAGAGAAGGTACTATTAAAAATACTCTTGAGAGAATTAATCTTTGAGCAGGCCTGTTTTATAATGCCTGTGTATGCCACTGAAAAACATATCACCCCTCTTTTTGCTTTCAATATTTTTTTAAACAAAGAGATTTTACAAATCTCTTTTCCACCCCTCCTTTTTTTTTTTTAATGGAAGAGAATCTGAAAATATGGGTTCACCCTTAGATTTATTACTACTAAAGAGTTTAGCTGTCATTGAACCATTGTGTTGAATAAACTATTTTGTATAAATGGAGGACATAGGACAAAGATTTTATTGTAAATGCGTGTATTTTAAGATTTAGAAATTCTTTACCCATATCCCTAGATCATTCTTACTCCTATATAACAAGAAGAAAGGTATCAAAGGTAGTCATTACTTTACAGAATAATTAAATCACTTATTTTGTGATTTTCCTATTTGGTATAGCAAAAAATTATCTTTGCAGGGTTTTTTTGTTTGTTTTAATCATAAAACTGCCTTTCCTTTTGAAATGTCTTCTGTGATGGTCTGGACAGATTTCTGTACTCTTTGGCTTATGATACAAAATTTGTACCTGTAATGCAATGATTTTGTATGTGTGTTTTTCAGATGTGCAACAAATGGCGATTGACTGGCTTACCAGAAATCTCTATTTCGTGGACCATGTCAGTGACCGGATCTTTGTTTGTAATTACAATGGGACTGTATGTGTCACCCTGATTGACCTGGAGCTTCATAATCCTAAGGCAATAGCAGTAGATCCAATAGCAGGGTAAGAAGTTTTTTTTTTTTTTTCTTTATTATAGTGTTTGATCTGAAATAGTTACCAATTAAAAATTAAAAAAAAAAAGATCAATGTCTTACAGGAGTTGTGGAATAGAAGATCATTGGTTCAAAATATTTTTGAATGTCAGTTTCAACATCTGCATTGCAAGGAGGAGAAAAGGGTTACAATTTACCATGCAGAACCTGGGGAATACCAATTCCTTAGCCCATTAATATTGCTGGTCTAATCTGAGGTAAAAACAACCTGTTACCCTCTTAAGAACTGCTTTGGGGTCATCAGACAAGAACATCAGGATAGTTTTAGGTTAAAGAGAGAGGATTTTAAGTTCCCTTAGCAGTATACCTTGATGTTAGCAAGCTTCAGAAATACTCCTTGAAAGATGTACTATTAACAAACATATCCAACACATTTGGGATTTATAAAAGGGGCATAATACAAGTTCAAGGACAATACTAAATCATTAAGATCATCTTTTAGTTGAAACCTACTTTTTTTCTCTCTAACTACTGATATGTAAAATACTATATAATTATGGAGTTACTGAATTTATCGGAATCTATTTTCTCTCTTTTTTGTTTGTTTGTTTGTTTGTTTTTAATTTTGCAAGCCTCTTTGTTGGTTAAAAAGAACTTATCTGAACTTCTTTTAGCTAATAGGTTCATTAATCTTTTCCAAATATTTCACAATTTGTCAAAATACAGTCATAAATGTTTAAATTCCCATCAAGTTTGTTCATATGGTTAGAAAATCCATATAGGAATTATGTTTCAATTTTATAAATACTATGGCATTATTGAGGGTAAAGGGCAAAAAAGATGTAGAGTCTTATAAATCCAGTTGTTTCTCCAGTCAATACTGTGCATGGATACTCTCAAATCAATGACATAATGTACAATTTTAATTGTTTTAAAAAATATATTGATTTTTTTTCAGATGTAAGTTGTAGCAAAGATTTGAAAAATAAAATTTTATCCTTGTTACTGTTTTAATTGTACCCAAGCAGTTCAGGCTGATGGAATATATCCTGAGCTGCCATAAGCCTCCATTCAATAAATGGGAAAATATTTACTGAAGAAACAGCTGTCATCCATATGTGGACTTTTGTCACTCTTTACTTAAAGTCTGATTGAATATTAAGATGCATCATCACAATGGTTCTGATTTTGACAAGAACAGCTTGCACGTAAGAACTTTGCTAGGAAGGCTGTGTAATATATTTTTGAATGTAGCTCTATTTGTATTTGTAGCAGATGGTTACTTGACTCAATCTGACTGCAGTGATGCTTCAAAAGACATTAGTAAAAGAAGTTGTATTTAAACTGATTTGTTTGGGTTGTTAGATAAGGGTAGTAAGAAAGAATTAGAAATTTACAAATATGCTAACAACATTCTTCTGGAATTCTGTTTAGAAATATATTTGCTTGCACGTTTTTCCCTGGATGTGCTAACTGCATTTCAGATTAGCCTTTAGACAGTCTTATCTGTCAAAAATGTTAAGAGGTGAAGCTATTGCATTTCTCCCCTCATTCTACCATCTTATCCTTCCCCATTCTTAAAAACAAAGACCCAGAGACCCCTTTTAAATAAAACTGTCAGTCTGAAATATATGTGAATGCCATCTCCCTTTCTGAATAGCAATGTGTTTTATGTTCTCAAGCTTCCTGTTTCTGTCATTACATGAAAAAACCATATTTTGTCATTTTTATCAAAGGAATTAGGAGTAGAAAACCCCCATATTGTTTGTGCTTATTCTCTGTAGGATGCCTTTGGGCCTAGTAACTGTTTAAATGTAATTTTGTCATGTATCATTTATCACAATAGGTTCTCTGGAATTTTTTGTTTGAGTTTGCTCTGTGCCTCTAACAGTTTTTCAATCATGAATCGTAGAAATCAGAGATAGCAGAGATCCACTCTTTTATCAATATAAACCAGTTTGTAATAGAATACTTTCATATATATCCTACTTTTCTCTTATTATCAGAAATTTGGCTAGGATTAATATGATACTATCTAGGATAGGAACAGTAGGTTTTTCCTTTAACTTCTACTTTTGGTCCTGCTCCATACTATTTTGAATAGTCAAGGCTAGAACAATTCTGCATGACCTACTAAAGGCGACACGTGCCACCAGTGAAATTTCTCCTACCTTTTCTTAATTGTATGGGTTGAATGATATATTTTTGGCTTGTTCTCTTGTAACTTTGGAAAACACTGGGATACATTAAAGTCAGACCTGATTCTTAGAGCTTGACCTTAATAGCATTAGAAATGGAAAGAGATTTGCCTTACCTCTTCAAAAGCAGCATTGAAAAAAAAAAAACAAAACAACTTTTAGTTGGCTATACTGTTAACTTTTACTTATAATAATGATAATGAAGTTGGTTTGGCAGTTTGGGAAAAATGTATTTTGGCAGATGTGTGGTACGATGTATAAAACCCAAACTCTCTAGAGTTATGTGAGATGAATAAACTGAGGGAGAGGGGAAATCATGAGAAACATCAGGAATTGCATATTTTCTAAGTATAATGTATACCATTTTTCTATATAGTTTGGATTTTTAACTTGTAAAGTATGAATGACAGAGTGTTTGTAGGATTTATTTGTGAATCTGTGACCCCATGTAAGGAGCCAGGGAAAAGACTATTATCATCTTTGTTCTCTGTAAGAGCAGGCCAAATGCCAGAAAGCAGAAGAGTGAAGATCAAGTCTTGGAGTTGAATGCACATAGGAGTGATTGACAGTATTTAAATAGTTAATAAACACTTCTCCATTACCTACCTGGATTCCTGCTGCTGGCAAAACTAATCATAGATGAAAAAATTAGAGATAGAATCAAAGTAAACAGCTATCAGGGAGTAGGATGGACTTATGAAATTCTAATCTAAGATGCTCTGTGAATTTGGGAAACCAGAAATGAGGTAGGTTTGCCCATGCCCATGAAAGGGGTTTTGTAACAGGGAGATCCTTGGGGTGATAACAGGTTTTTCAATTCTATTCAGTGGCTCCTACAGCAAGTCTCAGTTTCAAATGAGAGCCTGCACTCACTATTCACCTGTTACAGGACAGAATTGTTGCTGACCTTTGTCTGTTAACCTCCTCAAACTACACTGTGGGTTAATTAAATCTATAGACTACACCCCCACAACTAACTATTATCTATTAGTTTGTTGATTCAGATAGTTCTGAATTTGCTATAGGTTTGGACATTAGGAAGTATCTAAAGACATGCCACTATGTGTTCTTGTTCTCATCATGGAAGTATGATCTTGAAGAATATGTAATTCACGAGTATGTAATTCATGAATGCCCCTAAATTTCAAATATTCATATTCACATTTTTATAGGTTACAAATTGTGAGTCCTATCTTTTTGAGGAAGAACTATCCTCTACACATATCCATAAAAATGTTTCCTGAAAAGGATGTAAATTTAGTTTCCCTTAAAATCTTTTTGCATATTTCTCTTTATTAGAAGAAAACTTCAGAGACATATCTTGAAAGAAGTTGCTGTGGTTGATATCGAAGAGGTTACTACCTATGTTCTCCTCCAGGATTCTGATGGATTCCTGTCTCACATTGAGGTCTTTTATACATTTTGAGTTTATCTTTGTTTATGGTGTAAACATATAGCTGTCCAATTTTCCCAGCACCATTTATTGAGGAGACTGTCTTTTTTTCCACTCTATATTTTTTCCAGCTTTGTCTAAGATTATTTGACCATAGAGTTGAGGGTCCATATCTGGGCTCTCTACTCTGTTCCACTGGTCTATGTGCCTGTTTTTATGTGAGTACCATGCTGTCTTGGTGATCACAGCTTTGTAGTAAAGCTTGAAATCAGGTAATGTGATGCCCCCAGTTTTGTTTTCCTTTTTCAACATTTCCTTAGCAATTCGGGGTCTCTTCTGATTCCATACAAACTTTAGGATTATTTCCTCCAGCTCTTTGAAAAATACCAGTGGAATTTTGATCAGAATGGCATTAAAAGTATAGATTGCTCTAGGCAGTATAAACATTTTAACAATGTTTATTCTTCCTATCCAAGAGCATGGAATGATCTTCCATCTTTTTGTGTCTTCTTCAATTTCTTTCATGAGTGTTCTGTAGTTCCTCGAGTACAGATCCTTTACCTCTTTGTTTAGGTTTATTCCCAGGTATCTTATGGTTCTTGGTGCTATAGTAAATGGAATCAATTCTCTAATTTCCCTTTCTGTATTTTCATTGTTAGTGTATAAGAAAGCAACTGATTTCTGTACACTGACTTTGTATCCTGAATTGCTGAATTGCTGTCTGAGTTCTAGTAGTTTGGGGGTGGACTTTTTTTGGGTTTTCCATATAAAGTATCATGTCATCTGTGAAGAGAGAGTTTGACTTCTTCATTGCCAATTTGGATACCTTTTATTTCTCTTTGTTGTCTGATGGCTGTTGCTAGGACTTCTAATACTATGTTGAACAAGAGTGGTGAGAGTGGACATCTTTGTCGCATTCCTAATCTCAATGGGAAGGCTGTGAGCTTTTTCCCATTGAGGATGATATTTGTTGTGGGTCTTTCATAGATAGATTTTATGAAGTTCAGGAATGTTCCCTCTATCCCTATACTTTGAAGCGTTTTAATCAGGAACAGATGCTGGATTTTGTCAAATGCTTTTTCTGCATCAATTGAAAAGACCATGTGGTTCTTCTCTCTTCTCTTATTGATTTGTTCTATCACATTGATTGATTTGCGAATGTTGAAACATCCTTGTAACCCAGGGATGAATCCCACCTGGTCATGTTGGATAATCTTTTTAATGTGCTGTTGGATCCTATTTGCTAGGATCTTGTTGAGAATCTTAGCATCCATATTCATCAGTGATATTGGTCTGAAATTCTCCTTTTTGGTGGGGTCTTTGCCTGGTTTGGGGATCAGGGTAATGCTGACTTCATAAAATCAAGATCAAAAGCTTCTGCACAGCAAAGGAAACAGTCAACAAAACAAAGAGGCAACCCACAGAATGGGAGAAGATATTCACAAATGACAGTAAAGACAAAAGGTTGATATCCAGGATCTACAAAGAACTTCTTAAACTCAACACACACAAAACAGATAATCATGTCAAAAAATGGGCAAAAGACATGAATAGACACTTCTCCAATGAAGACATACAAATGGCTATCAGACACATGAAAAAATGTTCATCATCACTAGCCATCAGGGAGATTCAAATTAAAATACCACCTTACACCAGTTAAAATGGTCAAAATTAGCAAGACAGGAAACATCGTGTGTTGGAGAGGATGTGGAGAAAGGGGAACCCTTGTTGGTGGGAATGCAAGTTGGTGCAGCCACTTTGGAAAACAGTGTGGAGATTCCTCAAGAAATGAAAAATAGAGCTTCCCTATGACCCTGCCATTGCACTACTGGGTATTTACCCCAAAGATACAGATGTAGTGAAAAGAAGGGCCATCTGTACCCCAATGTTTATAGCAGCAATGGCCACGGTCGCCAAACTGTGGAAAGAACCAAGATGCCCTTCAACGGATGAATGGATAAGGAAGATGTGGTCCATAGACACTATGGAGTATTATGCCTCCATCAGAAAGGATGAATACCCAACTTTTGTAGCAACATGGACGAGACTGGAAGAGATTATGCTGAGTGAAATAAGTCAAGCGGAGAGAGTCAATTATCATATGGTTTCACTTATTTGTGGAGCATAACAAATAACATGGAGGACGTGGGGAGGTAGAGAGGAGAAGGGGGTTGAGGGAAATTGGAAGGGGAGATGAACCATGAGAGGCTATGGACTCTGAAAAACAATCTGAGGGTTTTGAAGGGGCGGGGGGTTGGAGGTTGGGGGCACCAGGTGGTGGGTATTGGAGAGGGCACGTATTGCATGGAGCACTGGGTGTGGTGCATAAACAATGAATTCTGTTACACTGAAAAGAAATAAAGAAGAAGAAGAAGAAGAAGAAGAAGAAGAAGAAGAAGAAGAAGAAGAAGAAGAAGAAGAAGAAGAAGAAAACTTCAAGGCACTTGGGTGGCACTTGGTTAAGTGTCTGTCTGCCTTCAGCTCAGGTCATGATCTCAGAATCTGGGATTGAGCCCTGTATTGGGCTTTCTGCTTAGCAGAGACTAATTCTCCCTCTCTCTCTCTCTCCTTTCATTATCCCTGATTGTGTGTGCATGCTCTCTCTCTGTTAGATTAAAAAAATAAATAAATAAAAATTTAAAAAAATTAAAAAGAAGAGGAAACCTCAGAGAAGGGAGACATTTCATTAACTTCAGTTATCATCCTACTGAGTTGATGTGTTGACTTGCTCTAATTTTCTTATTGGAGATACTAAACTTAATGTTTCTTTAGATAGATAGATAGATGGTAGATAGATAGATAGATAGTTTTGTTTATCTAAACTAACTGCTAAAAGTGTATTTTGGTTTATCAGTGTATCTTTGAAACAATCTTGATCCTGCACATCAGAGCAATATTTAGGTGGGTAGACCTCCAAATTCACCTATGTGAAGAGTACCAAGGAGTTATTTGCTCATTTCTTATACTCAGTGAATGGAGTGCAGTGATTACATCTTACAAGTTTGTGTTAATTATTCCCCAAGTCTTACCAATGTGTCGTCTTCTCTGTAACAACAAATTCAAGTGAGTATCATTACAATAGCTTTATTTTCATTTTTTATCTGTCCATAGTTAATCTAAATATCTACATGTTTATCTATTTACCTATTACACTACTACTACCTTCTTTGGTGACTTTAGCACTCCTGATGCCATTTAGATTCATAGAGAATTATCTAAACAATAGGCATCTACTTAAATTGGCCAGTCTACTAAGTGCTTCAGGAGAGTTACCACTGCTACTTTTCAATCCAAAGTTCCTTTCAGGAGTTGCTCTTGTGATTAGGCAAGACAACATGGACATGTAAGTTTGTCATGGTCTGCACTATTCGGAGTGAAGTCAGTGGTTGAAAGGTAAAAATCCATATTAGCTCAAGGGTAAAAATCCGTATTAGCTGTCTTATATATGACTCAGATTATTCTCATTAATTCATTTTGTCTAGGGTCAAATGCTACAAATTCCTCTCCAGGCCTCTCCTCGAGTGGAAGTTCATGTATGTCATTGCCTTTAATCACTGTCTCCTTCAGATACAAATTATATGGTGATTTTCCTGGGATTAAGAAAGAGTAGTTTGGAGTGGTTTATGTTCACTACAGCTTTACTGGAAGCTTACCCCAAATTGATTCAATCTCACTGTGTTCTTAGCTGACATGATTCATAATATTATAAATAACTCAAAGTAGTGCAAAACATCCTATATCTCTATTTGCTCTCTTTGCTGTTCTCTCTTTTTCTCTCTGTAAGTTTTCAGTGTTTGTTAAGCTTATCTCTAAATTACTGAGTTCATAGTGCTATTTATAGTAATTATATTTAATATCTTCCCATACCTCTACTCCATATAAAAGAGATTTCTTCTCTGAATTCTGACTCTGATTAATGATGTCCCCTCAAGTAGATAAAGTAATAGAAAAAAAAGAAACTATATATAACTTAAATTACAGAGGAATTTATTATTTCACTTAAAAATCTAGATATAAGACAGTTCCTGTATTGGTTATTTGAGTGGCTCAACAATATCATTAAGGATGTGTGTCCCTTTACCTCTTTGCAGTGTTATCTTTAGTGTGTGCTTTTTAGGCGAATTCCATTCTTGTCACAAATGGCTATTGAGATTCTAGGGATCCTGTGTAGAAACAAGACACTCAGTTTAAAAATAAAGAAAAAAAAGGGGGGGGGGACCATTGTATTTTTCTTGAGTATAGAAGAGCTTCTTCTTCTTCTTTTTTTTTTTTTTTTAGATTTTATTTATTTATTTGACAGAGAGAGACACAAGTAGGCAGAGAGGCAGACAGAGAGAGAGAGGAGGAAGCAGGCTTCCTGCTGAGCAGAGAGCCTGATGCAGGACTCAAGCCCAGGACCCTGAAATCATGACCTGAGCCGAAGGCAGAGGCTTAACCCACTGAGCCCCCCAGGTGCCCCTGTAGAAGAGCTTCTAAGCAGACATACTTTCATGTCTTCTTGGTCAGAAATGGGGTAGATGCCTACTGAATGGGACAACAAAAGCCATTTTTCTTTGTTTTTTTACCATTGGCATGTGAAAGACAGATGGACATGGGAGCGAAATTGGGACCAAGCTAACCTGGAAAAAGAAAAATGGATTAAGAACCGACATCATCTACCACAAGCAGTGTTGTGTGATATAGAAATATCATACAAAAGAAATATCTTTTGTGCAATTCTTTGACTTTTTCTTGTTCTTCCCATGCATTTATGGGGTCTCTTTCAACTTAGCTA
Source organism: Lontra canadensis (assembly GCF_010015895.1). Lineage (NCBI taxonomy): Eukaryota > Metazoa > Chordata > Mammalia > Carnivora > Mustelidae > Lontra > Lontra canadensis. The sequence goes on from NW_022631005.1 coordinate 18,773,162, forward strand.
AACTTGTTTGGAATATGGACAAATACTTTGTTCCAATTCTTCATTCCCTTTTCTAGGAGAGTTCTATTTCCGTTTGGCCAAGGCCATTCAAACTCATATCGAGGAATATTTTTTTTTTAATCTCTTTTCAAGGAAAATGGCATTTTTTTCCAGGAACATTTTACTAACATAATACTAAGAAGAAGCTGGGGTGGGAGTACAGTCGGGATAACAGTTCTAGTATCCCTATTTTTATCTTTAAAGATATACTTTAAGAAACTGATGGTAGTATTTATACTATCAGATTCTCCATACTTTTGGAATCTATGTTAATATTCTAAGCCATGGGGTTAACATTAAGTAAATTATTTTCACTTATAAAATGATTCTCAAGTGACATGAAAGCTCTTATACTCCCTGCCAGATAATACTTTCCATACTGGAAGAATCTGTGCCATTATTAGAAAAGAAAAATTTTATATTTCCAAGTAGTTTAAAATTATTTCTAATTGTTTCTTACATAGAGTTCTGTGAAAACAAGAAATTCATATGAGCCAGTGGTACTGCTTTGGAAAATGCATGGATGGATATCCTATATCACTCAGGTGTAATGAGGACATCAAACACAATGATGTGATGTATTCTCTTATGCAGCTTGGAGTATAACAGAGTTATGCATCAAATATCAAATGTTACAACCAGAAGATATAGTTACTATAGTTTATAAAAAAATACATTGTAAATAAGAAAATACTAAGCTCTAATTTATTTGAAGTTTATGAGGTAAATAATGGGTCATGCACAAATATTATTTTCAAAAAATAGAAAATTTTGGTTTGGAAATGCCACCACAAGGGAAAGGAAAAGGATTAAAAACAATAAAATAAGTACTTGACACCATTCCCCTTGTATATTACCACTCTTTCATATATAACATAAATTCAGAATTTTACTGTAGGTTATATAATCATATTCAACTAAAAAAAAAAAGAACAAGAAGAAAAAAAAAAAAAACAACAGCTTTTATGCTGAGTTATATTTTGTTCTGCTTGACTGTTGAGCTTTGCAGGATATTGATCCAAAACTGATATTTTCCCTTGAGCCAGATTCTTAGTGGTTTGTCTGGGGAGAAATTGGCCTGGCCTTAGGGTCAAGGTGGATGTTTTACAGTGTCAAGTAGTGTTTACTCAAGTGTTTTTTTGTTTTTTGTTTTTAATCATGCAAAGGAAAAAGTCAGATGCTGAGAGTATCTGGTCTTTTTTCAGTTTTAGTGAGATAATTATCTTTGTAAGCACTTTTAAAAATTGTGTTTAGGCAGGAGGCATCACACTTCCTGATTACCAGCTATACTATAAATTGTAGTCATCAAAATAGTGTGGTACTGGCATTAAAATAGACAAATAAACTGACTGAATAGAATTGAAAACCCAGAAGTAAACCCAAGCATATATAGTCAACTAATATTTGATAACAGAGCCAAGGATACTTAATGGAAAGGAGACTGTTTCTTCAATACATTGTGCTGGGATAATTGGATAGGCATATGTAAAAAGAAGGAAAGTAGACTCATATTTTACACCACTCACAAAAATTAACTTGAAATGGGTAAAAAGCTTAAGTGTAAGACTTGAACCCATGAAACCTAGGAGAAAACATAGGAATAAAGCTCCTTGACATGGGTACTGGTAACCAATCTTTGTATATGACATCTAAAGCACAAACAACTAAATAAATAAATAGATAAGCAAACCAGTAGGACTACATCAAAGTAAAAAAGTTTCTGCGCAGTGAAAAAAACCATCAAGAAAGTGAAAAGACAACCTATGGAATGGGAAGAAGAAAGTATTTGCAAACTTTGTATCTGATAAGAGGTTAATATCCAAAATATACAAAGAACTCACACAACTCAATAGCACAAACAAAAAACAATCCCATTAAAAAAATGGGCAAAAGACATGAATAGATATTTCTCCAGTGAAGAAATATGAAGGCCATCAGGCACACGAAAAGTTGCTCAATTTCACTAGTTATTAGGGAAATGCAAATTATCAACAAAATGAGATATGATCTCATGCCTGTGAGAAATGACATCAAATCATCAAAAAGACAGGAAATAGCAAATGCTCTTATAAAGGTAGAGCAAGGGGAACACTTGTGTACCATTTGTGGAGTTGTAAATTGATATAGCTATTGTGGAAGGCAATATGGAGGATACTCAAAAATTAAAAATAGAACTACCATATGATACAGTAACTCCACTTCTGGGAATATATCCAAAGACAATGAAAACACTAACTCAGGGGTATCTGGGTGGCTTAGTGGGTTAAACCTCTGCATTTGGCTCAGGGCATGAATGCAGAGTCCTGGGATCCAGCCCCACATCAGGCTCTCTGCTCAGCAGGGAGCCTCCTTGCCCCCCCACCCCGCCTGCCTTTTTGCCTACTTGTGATCTCTGTCTGTCAAATGAATAAATTAAATCTTTAAAAAAAAAAAGAAAGAAAACACTAACTCAAAAAGATATCTGCACCCCATGATCACAGTAGCATTATTTACAGTAGCCATGGCATGGGAAGAACTTAATGTCTATCAGTGAGTGTATCATTGCACTTTTATCCAAAGAATTTGTCATATACATGTAGATGACTGTATACACGCACACACACACACAGTGGAATATTATTCAACCATTAAATAAAAAAACAAAGAGGAAGTCCTATCATTTGTGACAACATGGATGGACCTTGAAAACATTATAATAAGTGCAATAAGTCAAACAAGGAAAGACAGATACTGTATGAACTCATTTACATATGACATCTAAACAAAAAGTGAGAAAACAAACTCATAGAAAGAGATCAGATTTGTGATTACCAATGGCAGAAGTTGGAGAAAGGGAGAATTAGAGGAAAGTGGTCAAAACATACAAACTTCCAGTTATATGAATAAGTACACATGTACAGCATGGTGACTATAGCTGTTAACTGTATTACCTGATTAGGCAGTTTCTTGCCCATGACACCACCATACTACGGAAGTGAGAACTTTCAATAAATACTTGCCATTTCTGTCACAGTCTTTTCTTCTAGCTATGAAATATCTATATTCAACCTTACATATCTAATCGCATACATAGAATACTACATTTAGGTCAGAGTGGAGGATCTCTAGGTGATGTGTAAACCTCTTCATTATGACCTTTTGTGCTTCGTTGTATACAGCAAACTGTGGACCAAAAGACAAATGCCCACAGTCCCCTCCATATTGTTTATAAATGGATAGATCAGTGATAGAATGACAAACAAAATTATCAGCTAGAAAAGAAGATTGGAGGCACACAGTAGTCATTGGCATAAAGCAATAATGAAATCCTACCAGGCAAAGAAAGGAAGGCCCTCCTGCCCTGGTGGTTATCTAGATGCTGGTTCTTTCCCTATAACATTTCCTCTTGTCCATTGTTCTTTACCTATGCTTCCCTGGGAGGTTTTTTCTAGTCTGTTGTGTTCAATACATCAATACATCAATGCATGTCAGTACAAAATTGGCAATGGGGAATATTCTCTCCCTGTGGACTCCATATAGACTGTTTCTTGTTCCATTCAAGTTGTTTTAATGCTTGAAGAAACAAATAATTTTGTAAGCTAGGCTCATAACTTTTGTGGTTATAAATTCCCTTGAAAATTAGTAGAATTTTTATTTCTTTGCTTCTCATTACTTTTCTATACCAACGGCCTCACTAAGTTATATTCTAGAAATAACTATCAAACTCAGATTATTTTTTTGTTCCTCACACTCTTGGTTTTCTCTTTCAACCTATTGATGGTCACTTTGAGACCTGAAAACAATGCTTCAGTGGGAAGCAAACACCTTATGTCTGAAGATGAAATTCTTCTGTTTAACTGTGAAGTTTTAATTGACTTTTATTGCTCAAAGACATTTTTAGTACTTTTTCTTACTGATTCATCAGCCTTATATAATACCCAGTGCTCATTACATCACATACCCTCTTTAATGTCCAGGACCCAGTTACACTATCCTCCACCCCCCTCACCTCCAGTAACCCTCAGTTTGTTTCCTATGATTAAGAGTTTCTTATGGTTTGTCTCCCTCTCTGATTTCATCTTGTTTTATTGTTTACTCTCTTCCTCATGGTCCTCTGGTTTGTTTCTTAAATTCCAAATACAAATGAGATCATATGATAATTGTGTTTCTCTGATTGACTAATAAGTCAATCACATAGCACAATACACTTTAGTTCCACCCAAACTGTTGGAAATGGCAAGATTTCCTTTCCTGGTGGCTGAGTAACATTCCATGGTGTATATATATATCACATGTTCTTTTTTCATTCATCTGTCAATGGACATCTGGGCTCTTTCCATAGCTTGACTATTATGGACATTGCTGCTGTGAACATTGGAATACAGGTGCCCCTTCAAATCACATTTGTATCGTTGGGGTAAATACCCAGTAGTGCAATTGGTGGGTCATAAGGTAGCTCTATTTTCAACTTTTTGAGGAACCTCCATACTGCTTTCCAGAGTGGCTGTGCCAGCTTGCATGACCACCAACAGTGTAAGAGGATTCTGCCTCCCCTTTCTTCACATCCTCACCAACATCCTTCATTTCATGACTTGTTAATTTTAGCCATTCTGACTGGTGTGAGGTGGTATCTCATTGTGATTTGTGTTTGTATTTCCCCAATGCTGAGTAACATAGAGCACTTTTTCATATGTCTGTGGGCCATTTGGTTGTCTTCTTTGGAGAAATGTCTGTTTATATCTTCTGCACATTTCTTGATTAGATTATTTGTCCTTTGGGTGTTGACTTTGTTAAGTTCTTTATAGTTTTCAATTACTAGCCCTTTATCTGATAAGACATTTGCAAATATCTTCTCCTCGAGAGTCCTCTGATTTTTGACCAGAGAGAGAAAAGGCACATCTGACTTTTTTTCTTTTTTCTATTTCTAGCTCTGTAGTGACCTTTATTATTTCAGTTCCATTCATAGTTAGTGACATCTACTCACTTGGTCACATCTAAAGATAAGTGGCTAGAAAATATGGTTTCTAAATGGAAAGTTGCCAACCACTCCACATTTTGGAAAGGGAGTGGCATGAACTAGGAGCTTCTGTTGATGGATGACTGTCTCTGCCACTGTAACCACTCTCTGATTTTATTATTTTTTTGTCTTTTGGTTACTAACAGTTTACATGTAGAAGAGGATAGTATATCAAAGAGTTTGTTTCTAAAAGGTATTTTAAATGGAGTGGGTTCATATTTTGCCTTTTTTTTTTTTTACATTCCCCTGAATGTTCAGATTTCAGGTTTATCATTTACCTTGAATGAGTTATTTTCATTAGGTTTACATTCCTCTTGAGACATTCACAAATACACATAATCTATTAAAAGTTTTCCTGGCAAACATACACTCAGAGAAACCAGTATATTTATACCCTGGCCAGTAAATGAAATAACATACATCTCTTTATTGGGACAATTTCTCTAAATAATTTGTGCCAAATTCCTAGAACCTGAACACTCTCTTCTCTGGAAAGGTTAGAAACACCAGGAACTTTCTCTACTCTATTTCCAACTCTTCAGATGTTTGAATGATAATTGTTCTTCTATTTGTTCTTCCTGAGATCTTACTACTACTACCAGCCCATAGATGGCCTTAGCTTCCAGAATGGCTATCTTGGATTTTGTTTGATATACACTAAGTTTTTTTAATTTATTTTTTGTTTTCTTGTTTGTTTTGAAGCATACTTTGAATAAATGTAATGTTAATGGAAATTCAATCTGAGTGGATGACAAAATGGAGTATTGGTAGGGGTAACACCAGAGGCACAAGAGAATGAGAAGACAGTTGAAACAGTGTAAATATAGTATGATAATGATCAATATATTTTTTAATACTTTAGACACTGACAAAAATCCTAACTCTACCTGCTTAAATGATAAGAGAATTCATTTTCTCACTTAGAGGAAGTCCAGAGAAGACCAAGCCTGGCTGGATCCAAGCTTGGTTGAATTGACACCTCAATGACATCATTAGAGAGTCACATCCCTTCCATATCTCTGCTCTGCCATCCACAGCTACATCCTTTTTCCCCATGGTCCTAAGGTTACTGCCAGTAGCAACTGAGGGAAATTTATTTATCCTTATGCAGCAGAAAAAAGAAAGAAATCTGACTACAATCTATTACTTCAATTTGAGGGCTAAGTAAGGTTGATTTCTCACACCCAGAAGAGTCTCAGTTGCTGGGAGAATACCATGTGCTATTTGGAAAATGTATTAATCAGAATCCACCCCAAGATCTGGAAGTGTATTCAATTTCTCCCAGTCATGTGGGATTTGGTGATGGTGAGGGAGCTGGTTGGGGAGGAGAATGGGGAATGATGGCATCTGTACATAATCAAGTTTCTGTTAGGGAAAAGAACTGGAAGAAGCCAAACAGATAATTATAGTGAGAATAGGAAAGAGATGCATTGTTGATTCAGTGCCATGGGAATATTTGCTGTGGAATCCAAATTACTGTACTTGAGAGCAAATAATTTTGTTCATGATGGATGTTTTGAGGTACTTTATCAAAACCCTGCCAATACTGGATTGGATAGAATGGAGGTGATAATGATGATGATAATGATGATGACAAAGATGACAGTGAAAACTGCATCGATAACATCTATGATGATTTAACAAAGCAATTATTCAAACTGTGGCTACCAAACATGTTTTTATTTTGTTTTGTTTTGTTTTTGATGCTGAAGCATGCTAAATTTACAGAGAAAGCCCTGGTTTATTCCATAAGAAGAGATATTTTAGGGATCTATAGTGACTTCCTGGTGAATAAGACAAACATAGGTTTAGATGATTGAAGACAGGGAAATTTTTAATGAGAAAAAGAACTAGTTGCTGGAAACTCTGCCTTCCTTAGATACTCCTTCTTACTATTTGGATGTGTCTGCTTATATTATTCAAAGACAAGTACCTGGATATAATAAGCAGAATAATAAATACATTTGAGGTTGCTTAGTAAAGATGTTCCTTAAGCTATGCCTGGTTTTTATTTTTTTTAATTTTTTGTAGGTTATCTCATGCATTAGATTTCAGTTATCAGACAACTTAATATTCATGATTTAAAAAATAATTTTAGGTATATTTTATTAAAATTAATTATATTAAGATGAATAACTCATAAAACTTTGTTTTAGAACCTAGAGGATTAATAGCTGAAGTATGATCATTGTGATTAAATGGCAAAATCCCATTTTTCTCAAATTAAATAAGAATATTTATTTTAGCCAATACTATAGGTAAATTTAGAGGATCAAAGTCTCTGCCTTAGGGGCACCTGGGTGGCTCAGTGGGTTAAAGCCTCTGCCTTCAGCTCAGGTCATGATCCCAGGGTCCTGGGATTGAACCCCTCATCAGGCTCTCTGCTCAGCAGGGAGCCTGCTTCCTCTTCTCTCTCTGCCTGCCTCTCTGCCTACTTGTGATCTCTGTCTGTCAAATAAATAAATAAACAAAATCTTTGAAAAAAAAAGTCTCTGCCTTAAACACTTTGCAATTAATAGTATTTTTTAAAACCTTATGTCTGAGCTATGACATTTTCTGGAAGGTAGTTTTGAAGTAGAGAGAGCTTTATGTTACATATTTTTCATAATAATATTCTTAGTGTTTATAATATAGAAGCATATATATGCTGAGACAAATTATAATACAGTACTTTCTGGAACATTCTGCTCTGCTCCTTTGTCCTGATTAAACTGATGCTGAATACATCACATGGAATTCATATAGTGAGCTCCTCTGTGCTCTGGGAACTTCTCCATGATGGAGGGGATTTTATTGAGCATGTTCTCATAGATGATCTCAACTACCCCAGTACCTCAAGTCACTCTATCATTATTTACCTAAAGACTAGTTACACATAGAATAGAGTCAATTAACTCCTTTTGCATTATTTATCTTGTTTCCTTTGTGTTTTGTATTACATTAGAATGTGAATTTGCAGAATGTGAATTTGAATTTTTTGAGAGACAGAGAAAGAAAGAGATTAATATCAATGTTACTGACTGTCTACTTTGGCCAGTCATTATTCTAAGCATTCCCTGTACATTGATCAATTTAATCATCACAGTATCTTGTGAGGTAATTAATACCTTTATCTTCTTTTACAGATGAGGCTTTGGAGCGGTAAATTACTTGCCTTTAGTCAAAGAGCCAGTAGGTGTTGCAGTCAGGGCTCAGACTCAAGCAACCTACACCCTAATCCACTACACTGTATCCGTAATGAGTCAGCTTTAAACTGGGAGGAGGAGGGGATTAAGATGAAGAATTTGGGGGTTTGTGGTGAGCTACCACTTATAGATAAGACTGGGTACTCAGTCCTGAGGAATATGGCACCTGGGAATATGCAGTGTGGTAATTTTGTACCTTAATATGGGATACCTGTAAGTTTGCATATGTGTCAGTTCCATGAAGACAAATAGAAACGACACACTGGGTTTGTTCTGAAAATTTAAAGAAAATAACTATATGATATTATGAAAAAAGAAAAAAAAAAAACCTGCAGAGAAAGCAGAAAGATCAGTGGTTGCCAGAGGTTGGAGCAGGGGCTTAAGGGAGGATGAACAGGTAGAATAAAGATAATTTTTAGGGCAGTGAAACTGTTCTATATAGTACTGTAATGGTGAATAGGTGTCATTATGCATCTGTCAAAACCCATATAACTAACTAAACAATACAAAGAGTGAACTCTAATGTAAACTATGGACCTCAGTTAATGCAATAGTATTGTTTCATTAATCTTAACAAGTGTAACAGGATAATGTAGGATAGAAGAAACCATGAGTGAGGGAGAAAGGGGATGTATGGGAACTTCATGTCTGCTCAATTTTCTATAAACCTGAGGCTCTAAAAATAAAGCCTGTTCATATTTTTTAAAATATTTTTAAAATTTTTTATTAACATGTAATGCATTATTAGCCCCAGGGGTACAGATCTGTGAATTGCCAGGTTTATGCACTTCACAGCACTTACCATAGCACATACCTTCCCCAATGTCCATACCCCAACCACCCTCTCCCACCACCCTCCTCCCAGCAACCGTCAGTTTGTTTTGTGAGATTAAGGGTCTCTCTCTTATGGTTTGTCTCCCTCCTGATCCCATCTTGTTTCATTTATTCCTTTCCTACTCACCAAACCCACCACATTGTCTCTCAATTTCCTCATATCAGGGAGATCATATGATAATTGTCTTTCTCTGATTGACTTATTTCGCTAAGCATAATACCCTGTAGCTCCATCCACATCATTGCAAATAACAAGATTTCATTTCTTTTGATGGCTGCATAGTATTCCATTATATATATATATACCACATCTTCTTTATCCATTTATCTGTTGGATGAATGGATATCTAGGTTCTTTCCATAGTTTGGCTATTGTAGACATTGCTGCTATAAACATTAGGGTGCACATGTCCCTTCGGATCACTACATTTGTATCTTTAGGGTAAATACCCAGTAGTGCAATTGCTGGGTCATAGGGTAGCTCTATTTTCAACTTTTTGAGGAACCTCCATACTGTTTTCCAGATTGGCTGTGCCAGCTTGTATTCCTACCAACAGTGTAGGAGGGTTCCCCTTTCTCCACATCCTCGCCAACATCTGTCATTACCTGATTTGTTAATTTAGCCATTCTGACTGGTGTGAGGTGGTATCTCATTGTGGTTTTGATTTGTATTTCCCTGACGCTGAGTGATGTGGAGCACTTTTTCATGTGTCTGTTGGCCATCTGGTTGTCTTCTTTGCAAAAATGTCTGTTCATGTCCTCTGCCCATTTCTTGATTGGATTATTTGTTCTTTGGGTGTTGAGCTTGATAAGTTCTTTATAGATTTTGGACACTAGCCCTTTATCTGATATGTCGTTTGCAAATATCTTCTCCCATTCTGTCAGTTGTCTTTTGGTTTTGTTTACTGTTTCCTTTGCTGTGCAAAAGCTTTTCATCTTGATGAAGTCCCAATAGTTCATTTTTGCCCTTGCTTCCCTTGCCTTTGGCAATGTTCCTAGGATGAAGTTGCTGCAAGCCTGTTCATATTTTTAAAAAGGAAGGAAGAAGAAACTATTTGTAAGTGATCATATGACTAATTGTGAATCAATCAGGAAACAGGTGACTCTTTCAGAATAATTGTATCTTTTCTTTGTATATGTTGACATCCAGGACTTCCATATTCTCACTCAGGTACAGTCAAATTCCAAAAATGCCTTAATTCTATGTTCTCTGTTTACCACTAGGCTATGAATTCTGGATGATCCCAAGTCTACTTCCCTCAGTTCCTCCCTAAATAGAAGCACCTTTCAAAAGCATCATTAACTCTTATAAAGCCACAGGGGCACAATTAAAGAGTGGTTGAGTGGTTTCCCTAAATGTATAACTTGCAGGAAGGGAAGAAAGAAATCTCCCCCTGCATCTTTTAGCATGATTATAATGATTGGCTCGATTTTCCCATGCGTAGCCAGCCTTTGTTAATATACAGGCATTTGAGGGGAATATTTACTCTCAATTTTAAAAATGAAAGAGCTAGTATGGGCTGAGAAAAAAAGAAGTGGATAAATACTAACATTTCTTGTGGAGTGGAAACTACTTTCCCTGCATTTTCTCACCATTCAAGTCACAGTTTGTGAAGGAAATAGCTTTAGAAATTGAGAGGACCAATGGATCCATAACTGTGCTTTCTCCACACAGTTAAAACTCAGTATGAGACTTTTGGCAACAGAAACAGTAGAGAGAAATCACAGGAGGCAGTGTTATTAGAGAAAGCGGGACAGAGTCACATTTCTGTCATAACTAAGGTATAGCTGACTCATGCATGCATGAGAAATGCTTCTTCTAGTCTCATTTTCTAGGGTTGATGGGTTCATTACCACCCAAAGGCAATTTTTTATTCAGACTTATGTGAGGCTAATTATCATATCTACCAATTCACAAGTATGGGTTCACTTGGTCCTTATACCCCTTCATAAGAAAACAGGAGATTTTTTTAAAGATGTCACAATTTTAGAAGAAAAGATCTAAATACACACCATGGAATGGGTTTTGCTGTATACTATTTGATAGGAATAGGTATGTATATAGATATATTCATAAATGGTGTATGGGTACTTTATAATTAAGAGTTTGTATACTTGGTAACCAAAATTCATCATGAATATAGGGTTAATACCTGGGTAGCAACACTTATAATCAAATTTTGATTATTATGGTGGGTGGGTAGGAGGGAGTGGCATCTTTTTCTATGCCAATCTGTGTCCAAATCCTGTTTTCACTTGCACATTTGAACCTGGTTGATGTCGAACTTGTTTCCTGTTATCAATTTTGATACAGTAGGTGATGAAATTTCAAAACTTTTGTCATTAGAAAACAGATTCTCTTCTTTATGACCTAATGACTGTAATTCTGTTGCTACTCTTGGAATGTCTGTTCCTGAATGCTGCTGTACCATGCGATGCAGGATTAATGATAACGCAGTTCTCCTCAAATACTCACTTCAATTATTTATGGCTATCCCAGAAAACTGGGTAATATAAATCATTGGTGTAGTTTTGGAAAACCTCCAGTGACTTGAAATGAGGGGGAAACACAAAAATGTCAAGATTTAGCTACTAATCAAAAGGTTGTTTTTTGTTTTATTTCCCTCTATACCTACATGTATATTTTAAAGATTTTGCAACCAACTTTGTACTACTAAGTGTGTTTATGACAAAATACTATTGAGCACTATGTCTATTATGATTACTAATTTGTTCTGTCATGCATTTTTTTCTGTCATGCTCTTTTATAAATAATTTGCTTAAATCATTTGCTTTGTCTTCACAAAAACGTGTATTTATCATACTCACTATACAGATCAGGAGACTTAGATAAGGAGAGAAAAGCACCTACTAAATGTCCCACATTTACTAATTAATGAAGTCAAGATTTAAACTCTGAAAATCTTACTGTAGCATTCCTGATTAGTAATAAATTTCTGAACAGAAACAATCGTATTAGATGAAGAGTGTATGGATAAAAGTTGCTATTTTTGTAATAAAGACTAGTACTGTTATTGCAGTTACTTATTATAATTATTTTCTCTAGTGTCCTTTTTCTCTTTTGGCAGTCTGAACTGCAAAATTCTTTCTATAATTTGGTAGTTCAGGATTTAAATTTCAATAGTGATTGACTATGATTGTTTAATAGTTCACTGTCTTACACAGTGCACTTCACTACTCTAGGTAACTGACTCATTTTTTTTTCTAAACATGGTTACAATAGAAACCACTGCTTCACTTTCTAGCAGATAGAGAGCAATCTTGTTTTAATGCACATCATTTACAATAGATACAAGCTTTCAGATAACTTCTGGTAAAATAGGCTGCTGAATCAGACATTTATTTTTAGTGGCAATTGTTGACACATAGACTAGCCCACCCAAATGAAAGTATGCCATATCACTTGGCTCTATAGATAAAATATGCTATAGTATTCTTTGCCTTTTTTCATTTTAGATTTCTACTTTAGACTTCCTACTTCACACCATGATTTCCATCACTTCTCTTTAAGTAACTTGTTGTCTTAAAACCATTATACTTTAACAATTATATCTTAATTTTTGTTTCTATTCTTTGTTAAGAATCATCTAAAATCTGGTGGTAGTTTTAAGTAGTTACATCATAGTTCTAAAATGTGCTCTATTCCAACAGATGTAGATTTGTTATGGACTAAATGGAAAATATGCTCCTTATGGACTAAATGGAAAATGTGTTTTAATTACTGAAAACCCTCCATTTTTAACTTTCATGACATTTCTATCAAAGATTATTATAAGAATCAAAGGAGTTAATGTTTCTAAAGTGAATGTAGTTTACAATATGTATTATAAACTTTAATTCACTACTATGAAGCATCAAATAAATAATGAAAGCTCCCAGCAAAAATAGATTTTAAAAAGTGAAGGAACTGAATTAACACCTACATGACAATATTGGTCATATATCAGCTGTGTCTGTTCCACTTAATTAATGTCTATCTTGTATAATTTGATAAGTATTTTAATACTGCTACTGGAAAGAAGAAAGGAAGAAACATTAATGTTTATTATATGCACAATGCCTCTTTTGGTTAATTGATGTATATGTGATATTTGGAAAATACAATGGAAACTAGATTTGGGTAAAATTAAAAATGCTAAGTGTATACTTTAGCTGCACATTTACTAAAAATGGAACAATACAAAGATTACCCTGACTCCTACATAGGGAGGACACTTGTGGGGCATTTTATATCCCATATTTTTAGAAAAAAATATATTTTATATGTTTTTTGTATATTCAATGATAAAGCAAGTATGGTAAAATTATAATAAATGGGGATTCAGGGTGAAAAGTTTATGGGAGTCCTTTGTGTTATTTTTATGACTTTTCTACAAGTATCAAATAGTTTAAAAATTTAAAAAATATCTTGGGAAATAAAAAAGTAAAAATAAAGTAGCAACCAGTCTTTTATTTTTTTTTTCAGTCTTTTAAACTATTATGTTTCAACTAGATCTGGATGAAGCCCTATGATAGACACTTTTGAAGTATAGAGATTTTAGTTTATGTATATTACATTTTAATTTTTGGATTTGTTAGTAATGCTCTATAATAATAATGTATTTTTCTAAAATCCTTTTTTTAGAGTTGTTAAAAAGCAATGAGCTTACTTGATACATCTTATAAAAATAAATAATTAAGAGAGCTATTTATTTTTTACTCCAGTGCAACCAGTAAGTACTTTCATACATAGATACACTCATAAATACAGATTATGACAGGTGCATGTAAACAATGTGTAATTGTCAAGACTGACAGAGAGGACATTAGTTAAGTTAGTTGGTCAGTTGGTCAGTGAAAGTCTCACTACGATGACTTTTAAAATGTTACTTATAGGATAAGACAAGAAAATTAGGGAAAGTGGTAATGTTGACAGGGAGCACAAGAAGCACTGCATAGAGAGACAAAGTCTGATACCTTGAGGAGGAAGAGAGTGAAGCATATTTGAAAAACTGGGAAAGGGGCAGTGTGGGTTGAAGTACAATAACCAAGGAGATGAATGGCTCAAAATGAATGTGAAGAGAGAGGCTGGGACTGTATTGTCCAGAGCCTTGAAAGCCACACTGGAAAATCTTATGCCAAGAGTCAGTTGGCCAGATTTACAATCTAGAAAGCTCTGTTATTGTGAAGTAGGTGTGTGTGTGTGTGTGTGTGTGTGTGTGTTTATTGTGGGGCAAAAAGAGGGTGGAATGATTAGTGAAGAGCTCATTTCAACAGCTTAAGATGGGTAACAGTTTCTTGGACTAAGGTAGTACCTGAATAAATGGACAACATCACTTTGTATTGGAATCATCATTTTGTGAAGTATTATGTGGATGTATTATGAATATGTTATGGGTAGAAGAAATTTACTTTATTACATGGCTATGGCTTAAGTCTTCAAGTGAAAGTATGCTAATAACAATGATATACTTAACATTTAAGAAAATATTAAAGCTCGCTATAATGAGCATTGTGTTAACTAAGACTTCTAACTAAAAATGATCATTTTTAAGTAAGTGAGAATTTAATCATGATTATTCATATAGTCAAATTATGTGAAAATTTTAATTTCTTATTTTCCTTTATAAACTAATTTAAATGGATATAACTTACTAAGAATATGCTATTATTCCTATTTTCTTGATGGTCAATTATACTTAAAATGATTAACAACATAATTTCATATTATGTTGGTAGAGGATGATGATGCACTTCCTAAATGAACAAAATAATAATAAGATAGTAATTAATTTGTAAATCCTGGATATTGTGAGCTGGTAGGAGGTAAATGTATATCTAATAGATAATGAAAAATTATTAGCTAATATTCTTTGTAATCATGATATCCCATAGGGACAAGTGACCTTATTTACCATGTTTATAATAGTATAAACATCTAATCAGTGCTATCAATATTTCACCACTGAGGAGTTAACAGAGAAAAGACAACCCAAAAATAGAGAAAACAAGAGAGTTGGTGATGTGGGGGGTATAACATCATATATTGGGAAGAGCCCTGGCTTAAAGCAAAAGATTTGGCTTCTAGTTCTGGATTCATATAACCTGGGTTAATTCATAACTGATGATTTGTAAGATATTCTTTCAACTCCAAAATTCTGTGCTTTTTTTGAAATATACCATGGATTAAAGCCCTCTGGCTACTTTTATCTAAGTGATCTTGTTCATTCCACATTCTTTCTGCACAGCAATTTGTTTTCAAAGTCAGAACTTAAAAATCAGTGAAGGTATTTCACTATCATTGTTACTTGAGTTTATTGGGAAAGTGGATTCTTGGGAAGAATGGAAAGATCAGATGAAGTGTGATGTCTTAAGGCAGAAATGAGATGATTAAAACACTGAGCCATTGAGATAGTGGGTCAAATAGAAACAAGGAAATAACAGTAACTAGTTTTAGTAGTTGGGTAGGAAAACATTATAAAAGTAATCAGTAAAAGATTTCTGGACCAGCTGCTACTATATTTCCAATTTCCTTATTCCTTCTTAGAGTGACTTTGTATCCTCTAAATTCCAGAGCTAATTTTCTCTTTAATGAGGCTATGGGGGATTTAAAGCTGCTTCTCCAAATCTGGATTTCAGCAAAATCTGTTTGTTACTATCACAAAAAGAAATATGGCCCCACAATAAGTCTGATCATAATGACTACAGAGAGTAAAAAACCTACAACTTGGATTAGAATACCTTGAGTAGAGTTCTAGTTTAGTATCCTAGCAGCTGATTTATACAACTATGTGAAAAATCATTATCTGATGTTCAAAAGCAGCATTTATAAAATGTGAACAATTTTGTTTACTTGTTAGCCTCATTAGGAAAATAAGAATTAAATATAGCAACTTATATAAAAATGCTTTGTTATCTGGTGACTGCTATGTATTTGTGAGCTAGTTTTTACTACTCATCAATTTAGCCTGCCTAGTATGAGAATTGATGGATACAGATGAAAACTGGGGAATTTCTTCACTATTATTAGTCAATGTTGTATCACCATAGAGTTTAACAATGAATTGTATTCCCAAGCCCGACACTAATTAAGAAAAAAGCAAAAAAAATCCACAGAACTCGTAGTTCCTCCAGCTCTGCAATTGATCATCACAGGACCATTAACCTCTCTGTAAGATGCTGTTCACTCTTCTGACTTCCATCTCTACCTTCTGCTTCCTTGTAAAGCAATCAGATTCTCTTGCTCACATTATGAGTTCTCTAAATGCCATCCAACTCAATACAACTGGAACTGAATTCAATATCTTATGCATACAATGCAGACTAATGCTTTTCTCAGTCTCTGTTTCTTAGTGGTTCTAATGTAGATTTTCCACATAAACATCAAGTAGCATTGAAGTTTCAGTGTTTTCTTAGAGTATCCCCAAATAATCTAACATTAGACAAGTCCAAGATATAATAATTATCTTCAGAGTGTAACAATTTTGACTTGGTGTCAAAAACCAGAGGTCATAATCCTGATTTCAAACAGACATTTTTTCTAATATATCCCAATCTATATTCATAAATTAGTTTATGTCCAAATAGTCATCAATCAGTAGAATCATCTTGTAGCACAAAATGGTATTATTACCAGATTGAGGAGTTTTTATTCATTTTGTTAACTTCAAATTATTCTTTGTAATGGAAACCTTTAATTTCATTTTATAGAAATACATTGCTTCAACAGAGAAAGAAAGCTTATAAATATGCAACCTAAAGATAACTGTTATGAAATGGCTGTTCCCTTGTATTAAATTAGGTACTTCCCAAAAGGAGATGTTCAAGGTTCAGACAAATTTTTGTGTTTAGATAAGCTATTTAGGTGGTTATTCCAGGAAGCCAGAGTATGGGGTGAAGAAGAGTACGGGAAGGAGGTAAAGGCAATATGAAGCATATTACTGTAGGAACTGTGATGAACTTGGGCTTGATTCTCCTTAGAACTTTCTGAGAAGCATATGGAATACTTGTCAGAACTGCCTACCTGAGGATTGATCATGACAAACTCCTTTCCTCTCTCTATTGAGTCTTGCCCTTGGTATGTTAATTTCCTACGGTTATGCATGCTTACTGAATAAGATTTACTTTCCTCAAGGTGAAATGTTGTCAATATATGGAAAATCAAGGCTCATTTTTAACTGGCCACCATGGATTCCACAAGAATTGGAAGCCAAGAGGATGCATGGTGGGACATTGGATACATTATTATGTATGCGTTTGTGAACTTCTGTGACAATCCACCTATAAAAACACTGTTTAAATCACCTGGAATCCAGTACTATTGTTTTTAAACCTATATTTCCAAATTGTATTTTCAAATTTGGAAAACCATAATAAAATTAAACCAGACCCTCTTTAGTTATTTTATGTTTATGTCAAAACTGCAAATAATGTGAGATTTTTATCCTATTTGCAAGCCAATTTTGCCGGCCAGAGCTTCCTAGATCTTGGTAGTAGAGAGGAGACTTTGGGTCAAAGATAAAGTACTTTATTACTCACAAGACTGCAGGCAGCATGCACTCCACACTCAAATTTTAGTTCCCCTCCTTTTCAAACATCATTGAAAAGATGAAGAGCAGCACCAAGGTGCTTATGTTCTAGAGGAACCCTCTAGGGGCAGATCTGAAAGATCATTAATGTCCTTCCCATCGCCATACCTCCCACAGTCTGAGGTTCTCTCTCCTTTAAGTAGAGGATTTTTGCTCTCCTTCCGCCTTCACAAAGTCTGAAGTTGCTATAACTTCCTCTTCTTTTTTTCTCCCCAGTCATCTCGTACTTCATCCAGAGCCTGGAAGAGTCAAAGGAAAGAGGGATCAAAGTAAATTTACAAACTGTAACCAGAATTAAGTCTTAATGTCCCAATTCTCAATTTGAACAGGCTGCCATCCAGAGACTATGCACATTTAGGCAGGTCTGGGGTTGCCATTGTAGGTTAAAGAAAAACACACTGTGCCAAGAAACTGTCAGAAAGAAATCCTGAAATTTCTGAAGTCTATGTAGTGCCCTATGGCCCTCAAGCCCTTTCACCTTATCTTATTCACAAGCCATCAAGTTAACTTGTCCTAGTTTCACAGTCTTCTGGGTCACAAAGACCTTTATTCATCACAGGATAAGCTCCAAGTCCCAAGGAAGAAATGTAAAGATGGACCCAGGCAGACGGTATGCACACATTAAGTTTGTATGATAGCTGAGGAACTCTGAGTTCAGGAAACCATCAATTTTATAAGGCCACAGCTAGCCACTGACCTACCAACCTTTGCCCTGGACAGAGGCATTATCTTTAATTATTCTGGTCAATTGACAAATCTGCCCCCTCCCCCAGAGGGAGACACTATTTGCTTTACAAACATCCTTGAAAGAGTAGTACAAAACAAAAGTTGCCAATGCCTTTGCTTAAAACAGTGGGCAGAAATATCAGAGATGTAATGGAGAATTGTGTCCAAATATTTTGTTGATTTTGGTGGTGGTGTTCTAATCTTTCCAGCTGAAATGACTTTATTTGTTACTATCCACCCCCCTGTCCTGTCATCTGTGTTTTAAAATAATACAGCCTGAGAACTGGCAAATAAAATATTGTGTAAGAAATCAAAAATGGTTATTTGACAAATTTATTTTTTGTTCATCACTATAATATTTTTATCTATTTCTCCCCAATGTTGCAATAGTGAGGAAAATGGAACTTCCATTTCACAATTTTTTATGAGATACATGTACAAATGGTAATAGCTAATCGGAAAATAAATCAAAGTTAATGGAGAAAACCATTGAATTTTATAGTAATTTGCCTCTACTCTAGGCGAATGATAAAAGAAAAAAGTATCCTTTATTTTATTGTATTTAGTACTTTAATTTTGAAATAACTTGACTCTACAGAGGTTGCAAAATTAATAGAAAACTCCTATAAACCATTCACCCAACTTCTCCTAATGATAACACCTTACATGACCATAGTAAATTATTAAAGCCAGGAAATTAATATTGGTAAATATTATTAACTCAACTACTGATGTTACTCAGATTTCTTTTTTTTTTTTTTAAGATTTTATTTATGCATTTGACAGACAGAGATCACAAGCAGACAGAGAGGCAGGCGGAGAGAGGAAGGGAAGCAGGCTCCCTGTTGAGCAGAGAGCCTGATGTGGGGCTTGATCCCAGGACCCTGGGATCATGACCTGAGCTGAAAGCAGAGGCTTTAACCCACTGAGCCATCCAGGTGCCCCATGTTACTCGGATTTCATATGCACACTTTTTTAGTGTATAGTTCTTTGAAATTTCATATGTATATGTTTATATAACCATCACCAAAATCAAGATACAGAACACATCCATCACCACTGAAAAACTCTCCTTTTTTTTTTTTTTCCTTTTAGAGTCACACCTTTCCCTAGCCCTAACCTCTGGCAACCACTGATCTCATGACCTATTTTGTGACTTCAAGAATATTGCTAAATGAAAGATTTTTCAATTAAAAACTTTGAGACTGGCTTTTTTCCCCCTCCACTCAACATGATTCCCTCAAGATCCATTCACATTGTGCATATTGATGGCACATTCCTTTCTATTGCTGAGTAGCATTCCATTGTAGAGACATAACAAGTCAATTTTCCATTCACAAATAAAAGAAACCTTTGGGTGGTTTCTGATTTGAAGCTATTTATTACTTAAATAAATAACTTATTTAATAAATTATTTTGAGCTATCTGAACATCTGTGTACAGGTTTTCATGTGAGCATAAATTTTCATCTTTCTAGGATAAATACCCAGGAGTATGATTGCTGAATGGATTGCATGGTAAATTCATGTCTAATTTTATTTACAAACAAAATTACTACCAAACTGTTTTCCAGAGAGTCTGTACAGTTTTACTAGCATTGTGAGATCCAGTTGCTCAACATACTTACCAGCATTTGATATTTTTTGTATAAATATATACATATATATATTCATCTTAATCAATATTAAAACTAATATATTTAATTATTAATACATATTAACATTAAAATATATTTTTATAATATGTTATATATTTTTATTTTAGCAATTCCAGTAGGCATATAGTGAGATCTTATAATACCTTTCATTTAGATTTCTCAAATGGCTAACAAATTTAACATTTTTTATTTGCTTATGTTCCCGTCTTTTTAAATATAATGTTATTTACTTCATTATAGTAAAAGCTAAATTGTGACTCTAGGACTTCTTTTGCCCAAATTATTGACTGTTTATTTCTTATCATTTGAGAAGTGGTATTCAATTTTGTCATTATATGAGAAGCTTATGCCCAAGCATTTTAATTGTCCCAAAACAGGGGGCTGGCACTTTTGATTTCACCACTTCATTTTTTTATAACTCCACGATCTTCGATGTTTCTTTAAATACTGCCATGATTTAGATTGGTTTCACAGTGATTTATATCATGTACTGCTTAATTAAATTATTTTCCTTCTAATCCTATTCTTACCTGTTCTAATAAACTCTAAAATTATACTGGAAGTTTGTATTAAGGGTAATGAAGAAGAGGCCTATTGGTTTACTTAAGTGAGATTATAATACAATGATATGTGAAAAATATATATATATATTTTTTAAAGATTTTATTTATTTATTTGACAGTGAGAGATCACAAGTAGGCAGAGAGGCAGGCAGAGAGAGAGGGAAGCAGACTCCCGCAGAGCAGAGAGCCCAATGCGGGGCTCGATCCCAGGACCCTGAGATCATGACCTGAGCCGAAGGCAGAGGCTTTAACCCACTGAGCTACCCAGACGCCGTGAAAAATATATTGTTTTAAGGTAATAGGAGACTGGCTGGAGTTAAGTAGTTAAGTCCCTTCTGTAAAAAGGAGATAGCTTTATGCATTCATTTCCTTCTTCATTCAGTCATTCTGTAAATATGTATTAAGCACTAATTTTGTCACAATGCACTACGAAGAATACCAATGTGTAGGACCATTGTATACCTCAAGGATCCTACATGGAACATGGGGTGACACAGGTTATAAGACATAATTAAAAATTAATACCAGCCACTCTGGACTATAGATAAAGACTCCATGTTACTAACTGGCTTACATTTTACAAACCTAAGCATTTTATTTTTACTTTTTTTTATCTGTAAACAAAGTACCTGGAATAAAAATTTTCTATGTTCACTTCTAATATTCAGAGACTGGAAGTCAGAGAAATATTCTTATAGTTGGCAGTCAGAAGGATTCCATACTGTGTGAAGAAGCATAAAAAGAAATATATGTTGTGGTTGCTTAGCACTACATCTAAAAAAAGGAAAAGAGATGTAAATTAAACCATGACATTGGATTCCCTTTGTATGTACTTAAAAGAAGTTTATAATAAGTGATACCTTGCTCTCTCGGAATGGACCACAAAGAGAACAAAATTGAAAAGGCAAGTATCTTGGAGGAAGGTGAGCATAGACTCAAGAAAGACCTGGGGATATATCGGTAGTGCTGCTTTCTGTCCCAGCTTTCTTATGTTTCATTAATTTGCCTATAAAGGAATGGAATTCATGTTTTCTATCTACTTAATAAAAAAGACACACAGTGATATGATTTTAATTGTATTGAATACCTACTAAACAGTGTAATTTATATATTTCACTTCCTATGTTATGATTTCAGTTTAGTTGACCACCATATTGCCCAAATCCCGCATTTAAATTCTCACAATTATTTGAGTAAAGAAGATTCTATTGTGTATTAGGAGTAGGAAAACAAAAAGATACAGAATAAATATGGGTTTAGTTTAACAAGTTAAAAGGAGAAAAATGTGTATTGATGTGATTCATGTGAGTTTAGTCATTTAGTGATTTTATTTGAACAGCAGTTCTTTCCGTATTTGGTGAGAAAATAGGAATATCCAACGTTTCACACACTTAACAGCAGGAGTCATTAACACAATATATTAAAATAGATTTTTAATAGTTAGACAAAGTGATCAGCTAGTTATGAGAACTGATGTATTTGTGTATCCAAATAAATGAAATGCATGCAAATATGAAAATAATATTTTTGTGTGCAGACTTCAATAACTATTGTTTACATCTGTCTTACCAATGACGATCACATGAGTTACATTAGTGAGTGTTTTAAAGATAAAATAACTTAAAGTTTTTTGTTAGCTCATTTTTATGTTCATAAGAACAAGTTCTTACATAAGCTTTTACCTAAATTCTTTTCTCAGTAGGATTAAAGAAATGATAACTAGTCTATTGAGCAGTAAACTATTTTTTCAGCGGACTATTTTTGTAATTAATTAATAAAAGGTATATGTGAGATTTATTAGTTCCATGTTGACAAGGATCTTGCTTATAATAGGTTATTACTATATATATAAATATTGTTAAATGTTTTATCTATTTATTCAGCAGAGAGAGAGAGTGTGTGCTAGTACAAGCAGGGGGAATTGAAGTGGGAGAAACAGATACCCCACTCAGCAGGAAGCCTTACTCTGGACTTGATCCCAGGATTCTGGGATCATGACCTGAGCTCATGGCAGATGCTTAACCAACTGAGCCACCCAGACAACCCTATATTTGAATTAATAAAAATGTGGAAGAGTCTATGGCTACATGTTTATACTTTCAATTAAAATTTTTATATATTAAATGTAAACAGTAGAAAGATAATTAAAGACCAAGGTTCCATTTCTTACTCTGTAACTGCTATCCATCTACCTTGGTTCGTTAGTTCTCTCTAATACCCAGCTTCCTAGTTCCACAGAAGGCAGGACCATCCTTCTCCAGAGTACCTTTCAGATTTCTTTTTTTCCCCCTGTAATAATGTAAATTTTATAGAAAATTTGTAGAATAAAGATATACATAAAAAGTACTAATTAGAAATTATTTATGTCTCAGAATAAGCTGCTACTATATTTCTATAACATGCATTTGTACTCATACATTTAGAAAATTACATAAAACTTTATATTCATGTTTTATAAATTTAAAGCAAATTATAATTTGTATGTTATGTATGCTTTTTATATCCATATATTTTTATAAGTTTAAAAGCAAATGATAGGGGTGCCTGGGTGGCTCAGTAGGTTAAAACCTCTGCCTTCGGCTTGGGTCATGATTCCAGGATCCTGGAATCAAGCCCTGCATCGGGCTCTCTGCTCAGCAGGGAGCCTGCTTCCCCTCCTCTCTCTGCCTGCCTCTCTGCCTACTTGTGATCTCTCTCTGTCAAATAAATAAAATCTTAAAAAAAATAAAAGCAAATGATAGGTTACATAAAGCATCTTTGTTATCAAAGACTATACAATATAATGCCCTATCTATCCCGTGAAATGCAACAATATAATTTTTTCCTATTTTTTAGAATTGTGGAGGGTGGATGAAGTTGAGAATGAGGGGAATATTTCACTGGACAGGATAAGCTAGTGTCCTGCTAATTACTCTGTATCTTTCATCAACCCATATTGATGATTAATGCTGAAATTTTTGTAGCAGGCATTTATTCACTATGCCTCTACTTCAAAATGTTGCTTTTACTTCAACTACATTTCCAGACTTTTACTTTTTTTTTTTTTAAAGATTTTTATCTAGTTATTTGAGAGAGAGAAAGTGAAAGTGAGAGAGAGAACACCATGAAGACGGGATGGGGGGAGGGCCGGCCAAGGGAGAGGGGAGAAGCAGGCTCACTGCTGAGCAGGGAGCTCCATGTGGGGCTTGATCCCAGCACCCTGGGGTCCTGACCTGAGCTGAAGGCAGATGCTTAATGACTGAGTCACCGCTGAGGTATCTATCCCCAGACTTGACTTTTTAAACAGAAAGAAAAGAACCATCAAAATTCCTAGATTGCATATCTACCAGTGGGTTTCATATGCTAACTTCTACTTTTACATTTATCTAAGAGAACTCTTCCTCTCAGCATGTAATGTGGTACTTCTAAATTTCTCCTACTTCCTGCTCAGAATTGTGGTTTGTGAATAGATTTGGAAGGGGATGAGTGATGGAAGAGTGAAGGATGGGCACTCTGGGTTCCTCAAAGTCTAGCTCTCACCTTGAAGGGCCAATTACTTGACATAGGCCCTGGATTTCTGACTGAGTTGACAAATAGGTAAGGAGACCCAAAACGCGTTTCCATTTTCTTTCCTAGTTAGTGGTTTTATTTTAGTTTTGGTCAGAATATATAGATTGGTCATTGTGTTTTTCATTCCAGTTTTATCAGTCATATGACAGTGGTTTAATTCCTTCTGAATTCTAGAAGATAGTTGAGTATTTGAGTGTGTCATGGTAATACAAATTGGAGTTCTTCCCTGTTACTGCAGGATTTTTGGAAAAAGATTGACTCAAGGACCACTATCCTGACACTGTCTTTTTTATTTTAATTTTTTTTAATGTTTTATAATTTATTTGAGAGAGAGATGTAGCAAGAGAGAACATGAGCAGGGGTAGAAGGAGAAGCAGGCTCCCCACTGAACAATAAGCCAGATGCAGAGCTCGATTCCAGAACCCCAGGATCATGACTCTAGCCCAAGGCAGACACTTCACTGACTGAGCCACCCAGGCACCCCTATTCTAACACCATCTTAAACCATTTTCTAGTATCAACTTTTGATTGTTTGACTGGATGATTTTTTTCAAAATATATTCAGTTACATATAATCATAATTTTAATATTGTTAAATAAACTGAGCCATTTATTACTTGGGAAATGCTACTAAGTGTAATTTTAAAAGTTATGTTATGTGGGGACCTGAGTGGCTCAGTCACTTAAGCATCTGCCTTTGGCACAGTGATGATCCCAGGGTCCTGGAATCAAGTTCCATGTCAGGCTCTCTGCTCAGCAGGGGAAGCCTGCTTCCCCCTCTCTTTCCCACTCAACAGTCTCTCTTGCTATCTCTATCACTATCTCTGTGTGTCTCTCTCAAATAAATAAGTAAAATCTTTAAAAAATTTAAAAATAAAATTATGTTACACAAATAATTTTAACTAAGTAAAATTCCGAGACTTACTTTAGTAAAATTCTGTCAGCAATGTAGTATATGATTTTAATATACAAACATAAACATGGAAACAGTTCTTATCACTACAAAAATAAAATGTGTCCTTAGGATTTCAAAAGATGCTAATCCTTAATATGTGAAAATTCAAATGTATTACAGGATATGTATTTTTTAAATGTACATAAAAATTGTGTCTCCTTGTCCAGCATCCCCCAAATAATAGAATGTCCCTTCTCCATACCAAGAAATATAATCTCAAATAAGAAAATATAAGTAAATACAGAAAACAATGTATAAATATAAAACATTACTATATATGTGTATTTTTGAAAAAGAGTTAAGCTTTCCATAAAAACAAATTTTTTAAACAGTATCCTTATTTTTATTTCCAATGTAGATATTTTCCAAAGAAAGACATCATTAAGGAGATATTTGCCTTTTAGTGTCTTACCAAAAAAAAAAAAAACAAAAACAAACAAACCTAATTAGAGGCAAAAACAATTTTGTTCCCACTATAAGTGGTCCAATTATATTATTCCCTATATTTAAAAAAATATCAATTTCATTTTCCTATGCATTTTTATGTTACTGTATTTGTACAAATACTGTATAAATTACTTTCTTCTGTTTTATATGTACTGCTAAAGTAATGTGCAGACCGTTAATTACAGTAGTATGGTGCTATCACTTAACTTTGGTAGTCCTAGATTTTTCTCTAGGCTATACTGTTTCTTTCCTTGATTACTGAGAAGAGACAACAGAGATAGGGAAACAAGTTAGGAGTCAACTGACATAACACAAGGAAGATTTTTTGTAATCCTGAACTAAAGCAATAGCAGTGGAAATAAACTGTTAGAAATAGATTCTGAGAGACTTCTACAAGTTGTGATCAATAAGAATTTGGGCAAATTTATACTTATGGGATGGCTCTGGTTTGGATTATTAGATGGTGATGCCCTTCTGAGGTAGGGAATAGAGAAGAGAAGCATATTTGGAGGGAACAGACATTTTCAGTTGTGGATTGTTGAGCTTTAATATTGAACATCTAAGGGTACAATGAAACAAAGAAGTTAGAAAATATTCTGAGATTATATATAATTTTCTAGAATCACAAGTAAGAATGGAAGTGGTAGCTTCCATAATATGAAAACTGATAAAATAAGCTTATTTTCGAAAATATATCATGAATTTGGCCATTATTCTTCTTTTAAAAAGATTTACTTATTTATTTTAGAGAGAAAGAGAGAGCACAAGCAGATGGGGCTGAGGGACAGAGAGAGAATCTCAAGCCGACTCCACACTGAGCATGAAGCTCAATGCAGGGCTCAATCTTACCACATTGAGATCACGACATGAGACCAGGAGTCTGATGCTTAATGGAGTGTGCCACCCAGGTGTCCCTCCCCCACTTTTTTTGAATAAATAACATTTTATTTATTATTTATTTTTAATTTTAATTCCAGTATAGTTAACATACATTGTTATATTAGTTTCAGCTGTACAATACAGTGATTCAGCAATTCTATTTAATATTCAGTGCTCATCAAGGCAAGTGTACACGAAATCTCCTTCACCTATTTCACCCATTCCCCTACCCACCTACCCTCTGGTAACCATCAGTTTGTTCTCTATAGGTTAAGAATCTGTTTTTGATTTGTTTCCTTTTTTCTTTGCTCATTTGCTTTATTTCCTAAATTTCACATATGAATGAAATCATATGGTATGTGTCTTTCTCTGACTGACTTATGTTGCTTAGCACTATATTCTCTAGGTCCATCCACATTGTTGCAAATGGCAAAATTTCATTCTTTTTTTTATTGCTAAGTAACCTTTCTATATATATATATATATATATATATCTATATATATATATATATATATATCACATTTTCTTTATCCATTCCTGTATTGATGGACTTGTGGGCTATTTCCATAATTTGGCTATTATAAATAATGCTGCAATAAACAGGAGCTCATATAACTTTTTGAATTAATGTTTTTATATTCTCTGAGTAACTACCCACTAGAGGAATTACTGGATTATAGAGTAGTTCTATTTTTAACTTTTTGAGGAGCTTCCATACTGTTTTCCACAGTGTCTACACCAGCTTGTATTCATACAAACAGTGCATGAGGGCTCCTTTTCCTCCACATCCTCGAAGTTCAGCCTAAAGAATAGTCTAAAAGATTTTTTTGGTAATTGTTTAGACAAAGGGAAAGCTAAGAATATATGAACCAATAAGAATATGTGACATCTTGATTTTTTATCCAAACAAAAATATTAGAGACTGCATCTTTATTTTTAGTAAAGTGTCAACAATTATAGGGAGGAATAATTGTGGTAATTTAATTTCTCCAAACAAAAAGTAATTTAAAAGGAGAAATTAAACTACTGAATAAGTAGAATAAGGAAAGAGATTTAAGAGAAGTAGTATTTAAAAGAATACTCCAGCTTTCAGTCTTGGTTAAGCATTTAAAGAATTCTAAGAGATGATTTCTGGTTAAAAATGGTACAATGTGGGATGTTTGTTTATAGTTGAGTTGCATGAGGAATTCTATGGTGTGTCAGTAACAGAATTGCAGAGAATACACCCAGTTTTATTATTAGTATTTTTAATATAGTTTCTTCAGTCCTACTAGCTTATAGCCAATTGAGCTGAACAAGTGAACAAATGAGAAAACAATATGCCAGGAGTTTGTGCCCCTGGGCATACCATGCCAGGTGAAAGTGGCAAACCTGCCTCCTCATTGTCATTTCAATCTGTCTTGGGACCATAACTATTTCATTCTACCTTTTTTCATTTTTTTTTCCTTACAAAGATGATTTAGTAAATAACCGTACTTAACCATTAAAATGGATGGCAGATCTCACCATTCTTTAACTATACTTTTCCATTTGAAGAAGTTTACAATTCCTTTTGCTTCCTTTTTTGCCCCTCATACTATTTTCTCCTATGTATTTCACCAGACAGTCTCATTTTCTCATTCACAAATTAATCTTGAATCTTAGCACTAAAACTATCCAAATGTGACTTTGAAGCTATTTCCTGATTTTCCTGTGTCCAAAAATATGTCCAATTTTGCTCATTTAACAAAAATTTGGAGTTAAGTGACTCAGCTATATGAAGAATAGGAAGATGTAAAAAAAAAAAAAAACTGTAGATATCTGCTTTCTAAAAATTTACATTCTGGTAGGAAACACAAAATATGCAAATAAATAACAAATGTTTGGTGGTATAAAATAAATAGAAGAAATACACAAATTTAAAGATAAGTTTTTTGGGTTTTTTGATTTGTTTTTCTTTTTGTCTTTTTTTTTTTTTTTTTTTGCTACTATTTGAATACTGGTTTCATAGTTTCTTTAAGCTTTAAGCTGGTCCTTAAAGAATGGGTAGGATTTGATGTTATCATTATCTCTTTCTGGATCAAAAGGTTTTAAGTACTGAGGCACCTGGGTGGCTCAGTTGGTTAAGCATCTGCCTTCAGCTCAGGTCATGATACCAAGGTCCCAGGATAGAAGCCCTCATTGGGCTTCTTTCTCGGTGGGGAACCTGCTTCTCCCTCTCCCTCTGCCTGCTGCCTTGCTTACTTGTGCTCTCTCTCTCTCTGTCAAATAAATAAATAAAATCTTTAAAAACAACAACAAACAAACAAAACCTTAGTTTTGTACTTGAGGAAAAACTAGAAAAATCTTATATGTGAGTAGACAAACCCTGCCTAGCTTCTTGAAGCTTAGGTTCTAGAAAGAAAATATTAACTCTAATATGACAAGGTCAATGCTAAAATTATGAATAAACCTTTGAAAACAGTGTGTATGTGTTTGCATGTGTATGCTAGAATAAAACAGGCACACAGCAATGTGCTCTGTCCATACATAACAGATAATTCCACATGTTTTTTTTTTTAAGATTTTATTTATTTTTTTGAGAGAGAGAGACAGTGAGAGAGAGCATGAGCAAGGAGAAGGTCAGAGGGAGAAGCAGACTCCCCATGGAGCTGGGAGCCCGATGCAGGACTCAATCCGGGAACTCCGGGATCATGAACTGAGCCGAAGGCAGTCATCCAACCAACTGAGCCACCCAGGCGTCCCCACCTGTTTATTTTTTAAAGATATTATGCTGATAAGAGATTTGAGAATGAAACTGTTACAGTAGTTTCAGTTCAGGGCAAATTCTAACTGGGAACAGTGGAGCATTGAGTATTGCCCTGGGGTGAGTCTGATAAAACCTCAGCCTGGCTCATTTGCAAAGTCCCTACTGTTCATCTCTCTCTCTCTCTCTCTCTCTCTCTCTCTGAGCTGGAGTGATTATATTCACATGGACATCCATTGTGAGTCTGGCAATTTGTCTTTCACTCTCTTTGTGTTTTCTATTTACTGGTGAGACTTACATTCCTCACTCAGAACGTTTGTCATTTGGGGAAGGAAGTGAAGTGGTTTAGTTAGAATAATTTATCCCTGAGTGATTTTTTTTCTCCCCTCACGCCCCCCAAAAAATATTGTTAGCCATTCTCAAAACTCACAATTACTTCAGTGTACAGAATATAAGAGCACAAGAGCTTCAAAAACCAAGTCACTATGTGCTAAATAAAGACTGTGCTAGATATTACAGATATCCTCCCTATAATTCTGTGAGAGAGCTATTATTGTTTGTATTATAAAAAAATAATAAACCAAAGGCTCAATGAATATGTGCAGTTTATAAGTGCTGTGTATATTTAATTAAGTAAACCTATGTTTCTCCTCTATAATGTTTCTTAAAAAATAAGGAGAAATGGTTTGAAGAAGTTAGCAAAACAGATACATTATGACCCAATTAGATCTGTTCTTGCTGTGTCACATATTTGGACAAACCAAAATTTATTTTAATCTTTCAAAAATCTTTCAAAATTTATTCTAATCTTAGAATTAGATAAGGAAAAAAGTCTGACAATAACATAGTCTATGAAATTAGGGTTTGTCGTATATATTTATGCTAACATTAACATGACATCTTGCCATAGGTTTAAACTTCTGTAATATCAGTCAAAAACAGATTTTTCTCCGTATCTCATTTCCTGTAATTCTTGTTTTGAGCAAGGGCACTAAATGGATTATGTTCTGATGATAGAAGTTAGAAATGAAAACAATCTAGTTGCATGTGATATGCTGAGTATAGAGGTCAAGCAGGGACAGATGGATAATCCAGAAAGGGGATATTAAAAAATATAGAGCTGATACTAACTAGCCAAGACTCAGCATATATGGCAGCAGTATAATTTATCATTTTTTGAGTGATTGAATCATAGGGCTAAAAAAGAGGCATTAAGTGTGATCTACTTGATAGATAGCTCTAAAAAAGTTAAAGAGAGATAGGAAGACATTATGTCCTAGCAAAATCCACTAAGTAGGTTGTGAGACATTTAAATAGAATATTATACTTAAGTATAGATATTTGACAATTTCATAGCATCATGTAGGTTGTAAAAATAGTGTAACATTGACAAATAGGATCCTGCATTCCTATGCTTATTAGTAAGTTCTACTTCTTCCGAGTGTTAGATATACACATATGACTTTCTCTGACCAATGAAACATTAGAAGTATATCACTTATAGGCAGAGATTTTTAGATCCAGTGTGTGATTTACCACATTCCTTTTCCCTATCTTAGTAGTTACGGAAGCATGCATTTACATGGAACATCCATCTCCATAAGAATCTAAATGAATACAAAGTACAGATCCTCAAGAGCCTTCATGTAGCATCAATTAGAAACAAACCATTGGTTTAAGGCATCGGTATATGAAGTTGTTTTGTTATTGCAGCATAACTTGGCCTATTCTGTCTAATATACATATTGAGAATTCCTTGAAAGTACAAATTATACCATCTTTACCAATATATCTCTATCTAAAATAGCATCCAGATTAAATATTTATTAAATCAATGAATAACTTAATGATTGATAATACATAAATATTTGTTTCCTTCTTTGAGTGTACAAGCTGATAACATAGCAAAAACAAAAAATATGAAAGGCATCTGGAAATAAGGAGAAGTATTTAAATAATTTATGGGCTGGAAGTAAGTGCATTTTACTCGTAGAAGGCAAAAGTTAACAATAATTGAGCTAAGGAAAAGGAAGAAGAATCTTGGGACTTCCATTAGTGAAGTAACTTGAGGCTCTTGCCAATCACAGGATTAGCAACAGGGATTTTTTCTTTTTTTAAGATTTTACTTATTTATTTGACATACAGAAAATACAAGTAGGCAGAGAGGCAGGCAGAGAGAGGGGGAAGGAGGCTCCCTGCTAGGCAGAGAGCCCAATCTGGGGCTTGATCCCAGGACCCTGAGATCATGACCTGAGCCCAAGGCAGAGGCTTAACCTATTGAGCCACCCAGGTGCTCCATAGCAACTGGGATTTTGAGAAGAGAGATTCTTTTTTTTCCCCCTTTTACATAAAAAAAATGCTGCATTAGGAATTTAGTTGTACTTTGTGTGATTCTAGGTGTGAAACTTTTACATGGCAAGGAAACATGAAATGGACTTATAAATTGCTGAGTAGTTTCTCTCATTCAGACACATGTTTTTTTTTTTTTTTTTTTTTTTTTTTTTTTGCCTTAGCGAAAGAAGAAAGGAGGTATTTGGCAGCCAGCCATATAATTAGAAATAACCTTGGCCATGAAGGCATGACAGATGAACCAGCCTGATCACTCTAATATTTGCCTGTCTGCATGTGGAATTCCTGCCTTAGACTAAGGCACAGAAGAAAATGTTCCTCTTAAAATTTTTCTCTGTATACCAGTCATATTGTTTCCTCAGGACATATCATAAAGATATATTACTAAATACTGTAACTGTGGCATTCACCAGAGCTATTAAAAAACAAAACAAAGCAAAAGAGCCAAAAAACACATTGGTCACAAACTCAGATTTTAATAGAAAACAGAGTTCTGGTCAGTTGAGTGATTTTTGCAATGTTTTTCAGCTGAAAATTTTTGACAGTCATTGACCCTGTAAATTGAACCTGTATTCAAAATGTTTGAGCTAAATTAGTTTAACATTTTACAGTTAAGTTAAAATACAGAAACTGCTGTTTTCTCAGAGGACAACACACAAATACCATCACCATTTGCCACACACACACCCATACACCAACAACACCTTACCAAAATACTTTTCTTTCCCTCTCTTTCCACATAATATTACTCAAAATTATCTGAAATTTTAAAATGCAAACTTAGCAGTTGTATACTCCTCCCAAGAGAGGAAATTAAGCAGAATTTAAAGGAAATTGGTTTAGCAGTTGTTTTGAATACAGGTAACAGAGCGCTTTCCATTTGGGTACAGCTATATCGGTGCAGCTTGAGTGGGTGGAGGTCTTGTCTAATGCCACTTAGAAGGTTGTCAGAGCCAAGGGAGGAGTTGGAATACCAATTGGAGCTGAGAACTGCCTTGAGGAAAAGCTCTATTTCATTTCATGCAGTAGATAAATAAGGACCAAGTATAGAAAATTATAAGGTCATTTCAGCAAATAAAACCAACCCACCATTCTGGGTATCATATATTGTGGTTATTGGAGCTGATATTTTGCTCACTGTGATTGCTTTAAAGCATGGCTGCCAATTCTTTGACATTTGAGTGCTCCTCTCTCATTCCCCAGAATGGCCTTTTTACTGCTTCAACTATATAAAGGAAGTTACATTAGGTGATCTCTGAGGTCAAATTTTCAGAGGCCAGGTAACTTCCACTTTTCACTGTAATACTGCATCCTGGCGCCCTGAGATCCAGGAAGTAATTCTGACTACCCTGAGGATGTCACACTGGAGAAGATGGTTAAGAACAGGTTCGGAACAAATGCTAGAGCTGCACTGTGTGGGTTCAAATCTTACCTCACCAACAATCAGATGTGTAATCTTGGAAGAGTTACCTAATCTCTGTGTGCCTGAGTCTCCACATTTATAAAATGGGGAGAAATAATAGTCTGGAACACTCCGCATATTGCCCTACCAGTAGCTTACATGGTTGTTTAAAGGATCAAATGTGTGTGTGTGTGTGTGTGTGTGTGTAATTTTTTAATTTATTTAAACTAAAAAATATATATGTTCAATTTACCAATTTCTCCCAATACCCCACCCCTTGCAACCACAAATCTATCTCTGTATTTATGAGTTTGTGTTTTTGTTTATTTTTAAGATTCCACATATAAAAAGATCATATGGTGTTTGTCTTTTTTCTGTCTGACTTATTTTACTTAGCATAATTTCCTCCAGGCCCATTCATTGTGTTGCAAAGGACAAGATTTCATTCTTTTTTGTAAGAATAACATTCTGGTGTGGGTATGTGTGTGTGTATGTGTGTGTGTGTGTGTATGTGTGTGTGTGTGTGTATTCAGCTACTAAACACTTTGCCTGTTCACCATCTCTTAGATTGTTTCTATAAGAGGAAATTTACTTTTTTTCTCTGTTTGGTACTTTTTATCATCATTTTTATAGTTGTTCCATTGAAAATTTCCATGACTTGAATCTAGGATAACGGTATTTCATGAATAGGGATGCTTTTCTCTAATCGGCTTTATAGGTACCTCTTTATAATCCTGAATATGAAAGTCTGAACAGACCAGACTTTCAAAGATGATATGTTCTTCTGTCTAGTTCAGGAAAAGGATTGCCTGTGTAAAACTTTCAGTTCAATACAGAACAGGGTAACTTTTCTCTAAGTGGCTTCTGATTAGGGAAGAACTGCTGTCCACCAACTGGATCTCCTTTACTCCTATAGATTAGTTCTCTGGAACTCTTCAGAGATACATCTGTATAAATTGATTGTTGCATTTCTGCATATTTATCTACATGGCTATTTTGGATTTTCTCAAGTAATGTATGATTACTAAAAATGCCAAGCTTAAGAGCCTCAGACATAAAGATCAGTATGTGTCTGAATTAGATAGACTTCACTGGACACTAGTTTATAGTCTTAGTAGAATAGGCGATTGATTACTAATTCTGAGTATCTGTGAAATCAGAAAGTCCAATTCACAACCATTATAAGAACTGAAACTATCCCTGAATAGGGATTGCCAAAAAAATATCTAATTCAAAATATTCTTTCAACAGGACCATTTGACATAGCAAGGCAAATGCCTCTTCTAACAGCAGGCTGAAAAAAAATCCCTTAATTAAAAATCTCATTAAAGTACACTCACAAATATGGATAGACATAACAATTGATTTTTTAAAGTAAATGGAAAACATGGAGGTAGAAATCCTGCAAGTCAGGCTGAAATTAGCAAGAGTGCCTGACATTAAGTTGATGGGATATTTTTATTTTTAAAAAACACAGGTAATCTGTTCACTCATACATATTTACTTTTGAATAATTTTTAATATGTGAAACTGTGAATTTGGATATAAACAAAATATTTAAAACAAGTGTTCCTATTGCTCCCACTGTCTATATTTTTATCTTTCTAGAATGAAATCTTGTATCAATCAGGGTCCTGATAGGAACTCCACATGGTTCAAGAATAATAAAGACTGGTTAAAAAATGTGAGAAAATTTTAAAGGAGCCAATAAAAGACACTGATGTACTTAAGATGCAAGAAACAGGGATGCTAGTACCACTTCTAAGCCTGCCTGGCAAGAGGAGGAAGGAGCACTATCAGAGCCCAGTGAGACAAGGAACCATGTGAAAGAAGCTGCCAGAAACAAGCTATAAATCGGTGAAGGGGCTGGGGGGCAGGGGAGGGAGGCACTGTAGCCTCTCCAGAAAATGTATCCCAGAGCAGAAAAAGAGAGGGGAAGAAAAAGTTGAAATTTTCCTTTCCATTCTCTGATCTCTTTTTGGTGAACTGGAACAGAGGCTAGCTGAGGTGGGTGCTCAGTATTTCAGCCCACAGGAATCAGTCCCCTGGGGCAAAAAGCAGAGCAGAAAAAAAGCAGGGGAGTAGAGGCTAGAAAATGGGGAGTGGGAACATGGCACAACTCTTACTTTTGTTTTTGTTTCCTTATTTCAAACAAAAAGTAGTCCCTTTAAAACACAAAACACTTGACTTGAAAAGTCAAGTATAGCTAAAATCCTATTGATGAGAAAAGTATTTTCTATTCTACCAATATCATATTGCTGCCAAGAGAATGAAGAACAAAATAGGTCAATCACAAACATACACACACATGTTATAACTACGCGGGACCATAAATGTCGGTGTGACTTTGTATCCTCTTGTCTCCAGTTATCACATGGCCTTCAACAAAACTAAAATATTCCTCATGTGCTTAATCACTCTACCTTTGTGAAATGGGAAATAGAGCACTTTGTATACAGTATTCTCTGCAATGTTATAAAGTAATTTCATTTAAGTGCTTTCTGACTTTTAAAATTCTGTAGAGAAACTAAAAAATTGCCACTTGACTTTTAGAAATAGAACCAGCAACATGGTAATATTGGTTTGCACAAAAAACTGCTTATCCAGTTATTCCAATTTAATGTACTTTCATTGTATTTAAGAAAAATAGATTTTCCCCCAAGTGGAGTGAATATACAAAAGGAAAGTGAAATAATGTGAATGTAAAGACCAGCCTATGAAGGCCACTGAGGAAGGAGAATGAGCTAGGCAGTACAGAACACAAAGAAAACAGAAATGGTAAAAGGTGGCAGGAGTAACCTAGTGAGATGAAATAACAGGGAAAACTCATAGATGACATATTTTGTGCATGATGGAATCCAAATGCTATTGTGAAAATAATTAATAAAAAATTAAAAATGAAACCAATATTTTATGATTGGTATCCTAGAACACAATGCTGTTGTATTTACTCCACAGAGCTTTAAGCATCTTAATAAAATACTGTATTACAATAGTACAGGTATAATCTAAATATCTGAGGGAAGTGTAGGTGTATTACTTCTGTGATGAGAAACCTTTTGTTGATGAGTACCTTTAATTCAGTGCAGTTCAACTTCTCAGCATGTGTGGAACTACAAGCTGGAGGATTGCTAAAGAGGGATTTATTCTCAAAGTTCTTATGCATTTATATTATTAATTTATAATTTTTAATTGCTTACAGTTTCAGATGTTTTTATTGCAGTATAATTCACATATAGTAATAGTTTCAAGTGTACTGCTTATAATTTTCAGAGCAAAAACTTCTTAGAATAAAGTAATCGAGATTGAAGGGCATTATTAATTATGTAAATCTAATGTCTGCATTAAAATCATAACCATAGTGAAACTCTGAAAGCAAAAGGGAAAGTTATTTTCTTAACTTTTATTAATAGTTAAATGAAGAAATCACTTGTGTAGTTTAAGTTAGAACAGAGCCTGGGTTCTCTTTGGAGACAGAACCATTTTGTCTGTTTGCTCAGCACTCAATGATTTTGGAGATATTAGTCAACAAAAAAAGTACTAATAGCTTTTACAAACATTAGCCTGAGAACCATTTTCCATTTAGTCTGTAGTTAGTTAATCGACTGTATGTTCATTTGTCCATATAAGCTATAAAATCCTACAATGAAGATGTAATTATAATTAACATTGCTGACCAGTTAAAAGGCATAAACAGTAGTATGCCCATCACTGTGCACTCTCTATTTGCTGACATTTCCAGTTATGCCAGATGGTGGATTTAATGATAGTGCCTGGTGGTGCTTCTAATGATTTTTGTGCCTGATGGTACTTTTATAGGGCCCGTCACATCATAGAAGGCTGAAGGGTGACTTAATAATGATCCTCGAGCATATGAAGGGTCATGAAGTATATGGTTATGAAGTGACCAGCTGTTACTCATTCAAACAAGAAGGAGTAGATTTTAACTGTATCCAGAGCAATTGAACTTAGATGTGAAGTAGAACTTACTGATAATAAAAGATATTTAATGAGAGGGATGATGAGAGAGGCTATAGAATATTTTCTTTTTTCTTGAGGATAAAATATGCTCACTTGTATGAAAGCCAAGTTTGCACTTCTTTTGTAGATAATATTTCAGTTTCCTTTCTCATCCATGACTCTATTTTTCATACTCCAGTACTAAATGAATTCAAATCCTGGCTCTAACTTATCACTCACATGACTTCAAGTAAGTTAGTTGCTTAAATATTTTGAATCTTGATTTACTAATCTGCAAAATGGAAACTAAATATTTTATCTAAATATCTAGGGACAAGTATAAAATGCTATTAACTATAAGGCAGGGTCAAATTTGTTTCTTCCATCTCCCTCATGAAAATGACACCAAACAGGTCAAAGAGGTCCTTTTAGTCAGATCCCTCCCTTTTTTTAAAACCTTGAAGTCCCAAAATAATGGAGACCTGTGCAATAGTAAGGAGTATTATAAAACCCTCCATATCGCTCCTATCCAGATACTGAATAGGGATAGATATCCTTTGTAATATTAAATAAATGCACTATGTTAGAGAAGACAGAGGTCCTTTTTCTGCTTTAGGCTCCTGTAATTACTAACTATGTAAGCCCAAAATAAGTTATTTAGC
The DNA here is from genome assembly GCF_010015895.1 of Lontra canadensis. Taxonomy (NCBI): domain Eukaryota; kingdom Metazoa; phylum Chordata; class Mammalia; order Carnivora; family Mustelidae; genus Lontra; species Lontra canadensis. The sequence continues at coordinate 18,810,679 of NW_022631005.1, forward strand.
TCCTCTGAGTTTTTTTTATTGCTCCCTTTATAAAATATGTTAAGGAACTGGGCATTGACAGATTAAATTTTGATGTCACCTATGTCATGGGAAAACAAGAAACAATGTTGGAAGGCTGGAAGAGATATAGTTCAAAAGAGTAGAATTTCCTGCTGCAGTGGTTTATTTGACCCTGTGTTTCAAGTGGGAAAAGGCATTTCTGATCAATGTGAAGAGAATAGAATGTCACCAAACCTCAGCGTACTTGCTTAGAGACTATTAGTTTGACAAATGATATGTTCCAAGCACTGTTCAAGATACTAAGAATTTGTCACTATACTAAAGTACAAAAAGTTCCCTGTCTTCATGGAGTATTAAGGGGAAAAAAAATCACATAAATAAATAAGAGAATTTCAGGGGATGATGTACCAGGAAGAAAATCAGACCGGGTGAGGGCGATAACACCATGGCTACAGGGAGGGAGGAGGCGAGTCTATGGTCCACAAAGGCTTCTCTAAGGTAACATGTCACTTGTTATCTCTATATAATACAAGAGGATTCAATTATGCAAATTTAGAAGAAAGGCCCATTTAAAGGTTAGAAGTAAGGAATCCAGACAATCTATTGCTACTTTTCTCAATCAAATTTATGGAGCCTTAATGTGTAACACTGACAAAATTTTGGTTAGGTTCTGTTTCTGGCTTTATTAATCACTAACTGATCTCTGCTCATCAATTTCTTTTTAGGTAAAATATAGGACAGGTAGCTGGAATGTTATGAGAAATTGATTACTTTCACTTTTCCCCTCTAACAACACTATGATTAATCCTTGTCTTGCTTATTTCATGCAGTAGATTTAAAGATGAAATGAAATAATGGATGGGTAACCAGTTCATTGAGGCCTACTCAGTGGGATATTAATATGAAACAATTCTATTTTTTTCTAATGCCTTCAATCATGCTCTGTTTTGATGTCTACTTTCCTTGTCGCTTAATGACATTGAGACCGATAGCATAATTTTTCTGGTCTCTTTCAGTTATTAAAACTTAACCCAGTCTGGTTAAACACTCAAATCATAAAACTTATTTAAAACTTTGTTGTCTTCTACTTTGGGCTCTAGCTGCAATCCTAGTACAACAGGAAAATTCCCAGTCAACATCTATATTATATTTATAAAAACAACTATAAAATGTAAGGTACAGTAGTTATTAAAAATGGCATTTTCAACCCATGAGTTATTTTATGCCAAAGCTTAGAGGAGAGAGAACCTATCACGTTGATAGCCAGCAAGGAAGCTTAACTCTGCAAGTGACTGAAGGGGCTCAAGCTCTAAACTAAAGCCCATGATTACAAACAAGGTAAGAGAACTGCTAGTATCATTCCAATCATTAATATTTTACCTAAAAATCTAGAACAGCTGTCAACATGGCAACCTCTTTTCAACATTCAGAGGCCTGTAATGAGACAGCATCTAGTGAGAAGATGTCAAGATTCTTTCACATTTCAAATGTGGAAATCAGGACATGGCAGGTAAAGGAGTTTGGAAAATAATTAGGGTACTTAAAAAATAGATTTTTGTTATAATATGCCAGGTTGTTAATGCTTTATACCAGTGCCTTAGGAGAATCGGTAATAGTTGTTTCTACAGTGTTTTAGAAAAGCATATCATTTTGTGTTGTATTACCTACTATAATATTTATAAGCCTATTAGTTGGTATGTTCCTACATACACTGAAACCAGCATCTAACAAATGCATTGAATGGTAAATTATTTCATTACTAAAAGAGAAAGTGATTTAAATTAACCCAGCCATTTGTTTACATGTGGATTGCCATTTTCTTCTGCACCTTAAAAGTAGACTAAATGAGTTTTATAAATTTGTCTAAAATTAAACATATCATAAAAGGCCAGTTGTTTTCTTTCTTTCTTTCTTTCTTTCTTTCTTTCTTTCTTTCTTTCTTT